>NC_139538.1:42709735-43356471 GCF_965153285.1 Podarcis tiliguerta | reverse complement strand
GTAGCTGCACCACTATCAACAGCATATGTTGTGTATCTGATCACAGGTTACATTATAGTTACATATTCCAGCATTCATTCTGGACTGATACAGAATAGGCTGTTAGCATAACAAGGGATATTTATGTACCATATTTTTTGCTCTATAAGACGCACATTTCCCCTCCTAAAAAGTAAGGGGAAATGTGTGTGCGTCTTATGCATCGAATGCAGGCTTTGCTCAGCGCTCCCTTTAAAGAGCTGCACACACATTCCCTGCGCTCTTTAAAGGGAGCACGGCTCTTGGGGGAGCCTCAGCCGCGCGCAGCCTCTCCCGGGCAGGGGATGAAGGCGCACGGCTAAAGAAGAAGCCAGGACAGCGAGCGGGAATCCTCCCGCTGGCTGTCTTGGCTTAAGCCATAGCCGCGCGCAGCCTCTCCTGGCCAGAGAGGCTGCGCGCAGCTAAAGAAGCCAGGACAGCAAGCGGGATCCCGCTGGCTGTTCTAGCTTCTGGCTTAGCCACGGCATAAAGTCTCCACAAGGGAGTGGGGAGCCTTCATCCCGCTGCCCTGCGGAGGCTTCACACAGCTATCCCTGGCTTTTGCGGGAGGTGGGAGAAGGGACAGAGCGCGCGGCTCTTGCGGGAGGAAAGCCAGTAGGCTTGCTTTTGCTGAAGCCAGGAGGGCAAGAGGGATCGGTGTGCACCGATCCCGTTTGCTCTCCTGGCTTCAGGGGTAGCCCCGCAAAGCCTCCTAAGCGAAGATGGAGGAGCGCTCCCTCTTAGCTCAGGATGCCTTGCGTTCTTATTTTCCTCCCCTAAAAACTAGGTGCGTCCAATCGTCTGGTGCGTCTAATAGAGCGAAAAATACGGTACTTTTCTTTCTCAGAAAAATGAACAGAACAGATTTAAAAGTCCATGAACCCTCCACATGCCTTTTGCTGCTGCAATTTCCTCCTTAAAGCTCTGCCTGCTCCAGTATTCCAGAAGTCTGTTCCCCTAACCTGAACTGTGCCTCATTTCCTGGCTTGACCACATCCTGATGAGCTTCTTCTCAAAACATGACAATATATTAAGTCCCTGGAATAAGCTCCCCGTAACCCATATGTGATTCAGATTTGCTGGTTCTAACTCTTAAACCAAGAGATTTTCTTTACAGAGTGACTCCGGAAGCGTAGAATTCCCCATATAATTTGTCTCCTAAGTGAAGGCCCTTCTCTTTGCCTTGCCAACCTTTGAATGGGAGGGTACTGGAAGGGCCACCCACACATTAGAAGTTCAATAACCTACACACTAAGCTGAAAACCAAGTATGCAGGAGATTTTCACATTCTTCAAGCATGAATGAAAATCCATGCCTGGTCTTTGGAAAAGAAGGCAACCTAGATAGTGGGGGGAGGGGGGGCATCAGTGTGGGAGGGGAGGAACCCAATAATTCATTACTGCGCTCTCTTTTATCTAAAAATTATAGCTTTAAAAATGACAATTAAGCATGCCTTTTGTTTCAATTACTTGTATTTTTGTGACCACCCATCTTGGCCTCTCCCTGCTCCTTCCCAAAAGCGTTAGTAAAAGGTGGCACAAGTTTTCTTTTTTGCAGTAACTAGCACATAAAAATATTGTAAACATCTCCACCAGACTGAATGCTTCACCCAACCAACACAAATAATTCATGATCCTCGGTTTGCATCCAGAAAGAAATGAAACAAAAAACTGACAAAAGCCAAGGCTGCTGTGTTAGGAGAGGGAGAGCATTTGAATGAGAGCAGTGTGCCGGAAATGCCCCAGTTTGAAGACTGCATATCTAGCATTTTATGGAACTGGAGGGGAATCTGAGATTAAAGCTCATTCCCTAGTGATTGAAGGATTGTGGGAGGTGTAAGTGTGGGCAGTTGTCAGATTAATTCTTTAGATGATTAAATTCTTTTTGTTTCTTTAAAGCTGTTTGTAGTCATGTTTGAAGTCTCTTCATTCTGAGTGAGTGTAATGCTGCAGTTACCAAGGTGACTTTTGCTGACTTTCAACTATTTCTTCCCCCATCTTCTGTTCTTACCAACAGCCTGAATTGGTTTTTAAATCTTGTGAACTGAGATGAACAACAGTGCTGTTAGCCGCAGTGCTGTTAGCTGCAGCCACATTAGACTTTGGCACTGGGCTTGTGCAGCAGTTGGCCAAACTGGTAACTTGCAGCAAAACCACATACTGCAGCATCTCCTTATCTTTTTACTATATGCAAAATGACTGAAGAAACAACCAGGTTAAAACACGCCATGACCACATGCACAAACCTGCAACCACCGTTGGTCCTCTTGCGACATTAGAAATGGATGGCTGAAATCAGCATCCCTTTATGCCAATTTGTAAAAATCTTTAGACCCTTGGAGGTTTTCCAACATTTACTTGCTACACAAAGTTTAACCATTCCATTCTTGGTTTAAAATAAGAAAGTCACATGCACAAAACTACCGCAGACACAGAACTCCTTGCAAACTCTTACTTTGCAGCAAACTATATTTTGCAATTTTATCCAAAACAGACAAATTCTGCTTTGCAAAAGCCAGAGATTGCAAGCAAAGCAGAGTTCACAGGTAGCTGAAGAAGGAATCTAACCACACAAATTCAAGGCTCAATAATATAATGCCAAACCACAGTTTGATGCTACATTTGAACTGACACTATGTCCATTTTATATGCTAGGATTGTACAATTCAGCAAACAGGAAAATGATAATTGGATGTTAGTAGAGTTTAACTTGCATGTAGTGCAACAACCTTGGCACTGTGAAAGTCAGTCTCCTCCACTTCACAACTGAACTGGAAAAAAGACAGCATTTGAGCGCTATTAAGCTGAGTAAGACATTTATACTTCAATTTTGCCATATTCATAGTTGAGAAAGCCTTACTGCCTAGAATATTGCTTTGGTTAGCCCATTATTTAAACTGCTTTTAGATTCTCATACCACACAACTTCCCTGTGCTTCACCTGAACAAATGGTGCACTCACACTAATTCCATGTTGTATCACAGACTACAAATGATCTTTAGAACATTCTCACTGAAAAAAGTTGTTTAACAGATACATGAAAAATAATTTGAATTGCATTAAACTAAGTCCTACTCAAGAGTAGAACTGGCACCAACCCTTTTATTTCTAATCCCATTTTGAGGTATTGAGACCATGGGTTTGATCTGCATCTCCTAGATTTCTAGTGGGATGCAGAGGCAGCTTTAAATATGTTAAGGTTTCTGGTGCAGGATTTATTGTACTGAGAACAATTAAGAAGTCTGGCTGATCTTTGCTACTCTGAGCCAGGGCATTTCATACCAGCCCATTATGCTGAAAGCGTGCTTAAGACTGTTGCCAGTTCTGACAGTTGTGTGCCCGTGCTAGCCTTTCTTCTGACATCCATCACAAAGTATGCACCAGAAAGAATAAAATACAGCTTCGGCATACACAACCATTCTAATACTCCAATTTTACTACATATACCAGTTCTCTCTTATGCATTATTTTGGGCATTTTATTTGGCCAAGAGGCAGAGAACTAACCTTTTCCATGATGGTATATATTATGATACCAGGAAGTAAGAGAGCTTTTCATTTTTCAAATCCTGACTATCTGAGGTGCTCCCACGGTTCCCCTCATTTTCCTTAGAAGCTGCATATCTTAACTCTCCATCTTACTCATTGATCTGCCTTGCCCTTGCTCCAACACAATATGCAATGCATGGCTACCTAAACTGTGTTCTAGCTGCATCTGGGTGGGCTTAAACAATCCAAACCACCACCCTTAACAAGACCCTAATCCTAAAGATTTGTTCTGGTTCTGAGACTCTGAAAAAAGTCTCCATGTCCGTGACAGTACACTGCCATGGTTGAATTTGCTCTATTTGCAGGTGGAAAATGCTTGGGATCAAGCTATTTGAAAGGCTTAGCATAACATAGTTTAAGAACTCCTTTCTAAACTGAGAGCAAGAGTACTGGGTAACCAATATGAATACTTTTTGCAGGTTTGCTAGTCATACGTTTCAGCATATACACTGAGTCAATAAGTGCTATGAACAAAAACATAATTTTGATAATTTTGTCTATAGGCCTCCACTTACTAGGCTAATGAGAAAAGAACCTACATCACAGGTAGCAATAACCTTCTTTAGTATGCTCTGAAGAGTTTAAGATCAAACGCAATGCAAGATATATTGCTCTGGTAGAGAACTTGTCTTCAGCTTAAAGTTTGTAGACCTAATAGCATGTGCCACTATCCTTGGCCAAACCAAAGTCCAATCTGAAAGGTAAATTCTGTGGCCAGTGCCAGATGCTTCTGATCAAATGCATGGAAAGCTGCAGAAAAAAATCTTCTTTAAACAAACAAAACAAAACAAAACAAAACCTGAGGATACTAGAGGATACTAGATACTGTTTAAGAACTGCTGCAAGTAATTTAGGCTGCCACTATAACCTCACTAGCCTGGGAGTGAACCCCATCAAATTCAGTAGAACTGAGTAAACATGGTTAGAATTGCTCTGTTAGATAAATTTCTTCCTTTCAATAACTTTCCTTTGAGAGAAACTGAAACAGTAATTAGAAAGAACACTCATAACTAGTGTTCATGTTAACCCACATACTACCTGCTTTATCAATAGTAACTGGTTCTTCATATAGCTCTGAGAATATATCCAAAAGCATTTACAAAACTGAAAGTCCTTTCAGCTATCCACCAAACTGAGCACACATACATCCCACCAATCCCCCCCCCCCAGAACATTGAGAAGTAGCTGCATTTGATTCATGCAGAATGCAGGAGAATATTTTCCATCACTATGTGCCATAGGATCAAGTAAAATGGCAAAGGATATTGATTCCTGTGCTTGTTTGCTCCCAGCAGTTGCTGGAAGCCAAGCATGTGAAAGGATTCTCTGTCACACCCCTTGGAGGTAAGGCAACTGGGAATATGGCAACAATCACCATGCCATCACTTCCTTACTTCCACTAGCTTAAAAGGCCAATAGCTCAGTTCAGAGGTAGGTCTCCTTAAATATCTGAAGCCCAAAGAAGCAACATTCATGCAGACATGCAATTGCATCTCTAGCCCAGCCCAGCATAGACTGTATTGCAGTTTATTGATTATGCAACAGAGGGCGATCTAAGGCTACTTCATGGAAGAAAGAAAACAAATATTCCCTGTTAACTGTTATTCTTAGACTCTTCTGTTCAGTCACACACACAGGACTGAATCTGCACAGTTCCCCCTTCCTCTATAACCACCTGGAAGCAAATAGTAGGGCACAGTAGCTTCTCATTTAGTTATTTCACACCACCGAAAATCTGCAATTCAAATCATGTCAGTTATATTCCTCTTGAGGAGGAGAGGAGTACAATGCAATTCCAACATAAAAGGTAAGAAACTTCATTTTCTTCATGACGTGCGATCCTACATACAGGAGACCAGCAAACTGGCTTACGTGGAAAAATCTGTCAATTACACAACTTAAGAACTGCCTGTTCTACTGCTGCAGCCTCTCTTGGTTGGAGGACCCTAGTGTAGGCTGGATGATCTTTAAGAAGATTAAGAAAGACCATGTTGCCCTCCTGAAATGTCTGTTAGGTATTAGCCTTACCAGAAAGCAACAGAGGATAACAAAGACAATCAGCCAGACTACTGTACATACAAAGTCTACATCTCTGAGAAAGACTGGCAAGGTACCAGCAGACCTTTTTGCTATTGGCAAAACCTGTGGAACAGCTGGGAATTTTGATAATTCCTGGTTCTGATTAAATGAGAACGTAAGGGCTTGACAAAACACAGTGTGGAGAGAAAGAGAGTATGGAATACAAAGCAAATAATGAAGGCTTCTT
Source organism: Podarcis tiliguerta (assembly GCF_965153285.1). Lineage (NCBI taxonomy): Eukaryota > Metazoa > Chordata > Lepidosauria > Squamata > Lacertidae > Podarcis > Podarcis tiliguerta. The sequence continues at coordinate 43,350,640 of NC_139538.1, read as the reverse complement.
AGGCTGCATCAAACCTATCCTACAACAACCTCTCAGGTTCCTTTGCCTGTTCATAATCTTATTCTTTGGACGCGGGTGGTGCTGTGGGTTAAAGCCTCAGCGCCTAGGACTTGCCGATCGCATGGTCGGCAGTTCGAATCCCCGCGGCGGGGTGCGCTCCCGTCGTTCGGTCCCAGTGCCTGCCAACCTAGCAGTTCGAAAGCACCTCTGGGTGCAAGTAGATAAATAGGGACCGCTTACCAGCGGGAAGTTAAACGGCATTCTGTGTGCTGTGATGGCTTGCCAGATGCAGCTTGTCACGCTGGCCACGTGACCCGGAAGTGTCTGCGGACAGCGCTGGCTCCCGGCCTATAGAGTGAGATGAGCGCACAACCCTAGAGTCTGGCAAGACTGGCCCGAACGGGCAGGGGTACCTTTACCTTTACCTTTAATCTTATTCTTTGCTAACAGTACACACCGCCTCTGTGGAGTTTATTCAAACACCCTCAAGACTCATGTCACTGCTCTTTATTCCAGTGAACTGACTTGTGACTTGGGTTCTGAGATCACAAACAACCTCACTTTCAATGAGTATGCCAACCTGTCACAAGTATTTAGAGCACTCTGGAACAGCATCTTTGACAAGGGTATAAACCACATGTTCTCTGAGAGCAATATTCCACCACCATTTTGGGGTGGCTCTAAAATATACATTTTTGGGGAGGGATGAAAGTAAGCTATTAAAGTTCTAACAAACTATGACAAAAGGCACTTGGAAGTAGTAGTAGGCGTAGTAGTAGTCGCAGCAGTTATTATTATTTAATTAAATTTATACTGTAAAGTCCATCTAAACTCAGCTTTTAAAAACCCCACCCCCTCTCTTTTCCTGTAACAGGCAACAACAAACTTCCTTTTGTGTACCTGGAAATTATCATTTTGGGACCACCCTACTCTTTTGTAAGTCTTTGTACATCAGAGGCCAGACTTTCCCAACCTGGTGCCTTCCAAATACTTTCAACTACAACTGCCCCCAACTAGCACAACCAATAGTCAGGGGGTGGTGAAAGCAGTATCAAAAACATCTGGAGGACACCAGGCTGGTGAAGCCTATCAGATTATAACTACCTGGACTCAGTGCATCTCTCGGAAACACTGAAGTATGTGTTTCTCGTTCGTTTTGCTGGCATCCCCACTGTCTCAGGGATAGCTTTTATTGTTAATCATTAAATTGCCATTTTGTTACACTCTCTCAATAAAACTCCATTTGCGTTCTTCTCTCTGTTGTTCCCTGTATGCCTTACACGAGGGCACTGGACTAAAACAAGGCAAAGCTACTCATGCTACACTCCTGTGTATTTTAATAAGTGAGCTAGTTTCTGAGTCAGCTCTACCAGATGGACAGCAGCTTATCCTCTGGCAGAACAGGCAGGGATGCAGTGGGAAAGTGTCTCCCTAGCACACATAAAGCCTCAGTCTTTTTTATTTTATTCCCTGAACAGAGAAGCCATCTGCAGACGTGTTTAGGGATGTGTGGTTAGGCAAGCTGGGGCAGGCAAGTAGAGACAAGCTATATATACTTCTGATATTCCTTTGAAGGGACAAAGCCCTACAATAAAGGAAATGTACCGCTAAATCAGGAATCAAGTAGCAAATTGGCAATGGATCATTTGCATTGGTTCCAGATGGGTTTTCTGGCAAGATTCAAGCTTGTGTATCTTGAGTTCAGAACACAAAAGTCCACAAGTTATTCCTGCAAGGAATAGCACACTTAGTGTAGCCAACTAAATTTTACTCCGAGTAGGGCAATTAAATTAATGGATCAAAGTTAGCCATGCTCATTATTTTCAACGGGTTTACAATGGGTAAGACTATAATTTGCTACAACCCAAGGATAGCAGAATTGTTGATGTTGGTGCCGCTTCAAACAGGGCACTATGCATCCCTATTCATGCGCTTTTTAAAAAACCATCAATGCCATGCGTAAGATGAAATATGAAGATATATGTCTTTCAGGTCCAAGGGCACAAACTGCTCAGTGGAGCAGGATTTCTAGCAAACAAGGCATATGGAGTTCTACGTGGCCAAAACATGTTCAACAACAAAGGATCTAATACTGGAGGGCAACCATCTGCCTATCTTGGGAACTGCAAATTAGTAAGAACAATCCCTTGCTCTCCTCCCCAAGGGGAACTGTTCTCTCACTCTTGAACAGAAGTGTTTCCTACTCCTGCAGAAGGAAGAGATTCTGACAATCCTTGCAATGTCCTGGTCTCTGTCAAGATGATTAAGAAGACTCTGTTAGAACTTTATAAAGAGCAACTGGTTCTGAACTGGATGGACACAATGATCCAAGTAATGGATTCCCACACTAGAAGGATGTGATTAAGCTGATACCCTTACGAATGGCTGGCCAGGATGCAGTGCTTACAGATAAAGTTACTAAGGCTCTGTCTCTCATGGGAAGTCCGAGTTGGCTACGCTTTTTCACAGACTTTTAACAAGATTCAACAATGTAATCCTCTCCAAGGTATACTGGATAGCAAATGTAGAAGATGAGATCTTGCCCTCGGAAAGACAGTGTTTTTTAAAATAATTCACCCCTTTCAGTCATCTACAGATAGCAGGCGCTGATAGTGCTAAGAATCACTTTTGAGAACAAATTCTGCTACTCGTTACCATCACAAAAGAGAGTACGAAGGAAAAACATCCAAAAAAGCAATGTATAATAGTTATACAAACAAATTTCAGAGTACAACGCTCTTCTTTATTGCTACTAATGCACTGGTCATAATCTCATGTGTGAAGTGCAAAAGGCCTTCAAATAAAGGGAAGGATGAACATATGCTTCCAAGAAGGCTCTACTATTAACTGGATGGCAAGCAGGAGAAACATAAAATACCCCAAGTATCAGTGACAGGCCTCCACATTCACTCACTCGCTTGCAGTCCGTAAGTAGTCATGCTTATGTTCTTTTTTTTGCAATTAAGTTTATTAGTTTATCAATATTCCCCCAATAATAGCCAAATTATAGCAATATCAATTAATTTCATAACAATATCAGTTAATTGCCATGCTTATTTCTGCCTACCCACTGATAACATCACTTAGGCCTGTTTTAAGGAGCCCCGTTTATTTTACCCGTTAGTATCTATGTTCCTTTCTGGCCATCATCCACTTTGCTTATATCATCTACTTTGTCAGTCTGGTAACACCATGGATGACTTAATTATCAGAGGTATGCACTGTGTAATTCTTGGTCAGCTATCTATAAATTCTGAACCTGCTCTAAAACACAAGCCTACCTTTATGTTGCATTCTCCCTTTTAATTTCTGTCTTATAGATTGTGAGCCATCCAGAAGTATTGCATAAATAGCTATCACCAGGTTAGAAACATTAAGCCAGTCTTTCCTTCCATTATTTCCCCAAGGCTAAGCCAAATTAGACACATCTTCCACCACCTCAGGACCCAAACACAAGACTAAACTTACGGAGCTCTGTCATTATTCAGTCCATTCTGTCTCTGATGGTTAATTGGGGGCAGAACAGGCTTGCTGTTAATCTCAAGTCCCCTTCGCAGAGTCTCCCGGATTTGCTCTGTATCTGAAACGATAGTTAAAAAACTGAGTCAGGTTCAGTTCAGATGGTCCTCCAGAGCATGGACCGGAAGATTAGAAACAAACTTCATACGCTTCCCCACTCATATGGCTTCCTTCCTTTCCTGCACTAAGACAAACTATTCTTGGCTGATTTGGGAGCTGCCGAGTGGCTGGGCAACCCAGTCAGGGGTGTGTGTGTATGTTTGTGTAAATTTACTGTTGTTGTTGTTGTTATTCATGGTGCTTACCCTCCAAACCACAATCAGAAGCTATAGAAGAAGAAGTTAAATGTAATTTTGTTTGTTTTAAAAGAGAGTAGTTGCAGGGTGGGGGGAGATGAAACACCACAGAACCGACACTAACTGCTGAGCAGCACACAGAGTACAAAGTGATTCAGGTTTGCTATAAATAAATGAACAAAAATTGAGAGGGTTGGGAGAGCTAAACCTTGAGTTTGGGGCTTTGAATTTAACTTGATATAACAAAAAATTCAAGTTCCATACGAAGCAACTTTGCTCATAAAATAATCATATTAAATTTAATGACGACCTCATAAAGCACACCAAATATCTGGTTTCCTGTTTTAATACATAACTTGATGCAATACAGCCTCCCAATTTCATACTTTTAGCCATGCCTTCTACCACTTTTAAAAATACCTGTGATTATCAAGTATGTGACTTGTAAAAAGAATTTTTAAAAATAGGGAACTATCTTCTTATAATAGTCCAAAAACGTTATATTTTTTGTATGCTGACATCGGATGAAAACAAAAGATCAAGGTTGTAATGGAGGAATACTGCAAGTATTTTAAGTTGTAAACAAATTGTACCTATTTAGAAACACAACAGTGTGAGAACTCCATCCAACTTATCTGTGATGCCGAGAAAACAACCTTCTGAGTGGCTTTCCGGGTTCCCTCTTACCTTTCCCAGACAATCGTCGGGGATGTGTGCCAATGCAGATACTTCTACTGTCTTCGTCATCCTCTGGCGGCCGGCTAAGATCATCCCAGGCACACTTAGCACTGACACCACTCAGGTTCGAACCGTCTGTCTCAATCCCTTTATCAACTCTGTCCTGCTTAAAAAAGATCCAAAACAGCCAAGTCTTTTGAAGCCAAAATCCCACCTGTGCCACTACAGGAACTACAACCTCATGGAGTATGTTTTCCTAGATTGTGGTTCACCAACACAGAGCCTGTGGATGCCCGCAAGTCTTCAAACTCCTGCCTTGTCATCCCATCCCCCACCCCGGCTCCTTGAAATTAGGCTTCAAAGCAGCCTTCTGGTGAAAACAAAGGAAAAAAGATTCCACTACCCTTGACAAAAATGCAACTTAACAGAGTTAAAGGGAAAACATTCAATTCTAAACTGTATAAAAATAGATTTTTAATATTCCATAAGATAAAATGAACAGTATAAATGAATATAAATATAAGCACTTCTTTTTCGCTTACAAGCCACTGCCAATTAAAAACAAGGGCTTCAAAAACAAAACAGCCAGACACATTTCAACACTGAGTCTTTTTCTGTGGCTCAGTCATTATTATCTAAGACAAAGGTAAGTAGAAATCGTTATAGTCAAAATCCCAGACGGGCAAAACATTATTTCAGAAACAAAAATATAGTTCAATTACTCACCCTTATGCCTCATTAAAAAACTTTTTAAACTGGAATGATAACCTAAGTGTCCATACATTTCTACAAATCAATGAATTCCATTGAAGACATATAAAGACATTTCAAATATGAATGCAAAGCCATTCTGGAATATTAAAATATGGAATATTAAAACTCTATATTTATAGAACTTATAATGAAAAGCCTTCTAGTGTGGCCATTAGAAGACTTCTTCCAAGGCTAATTACAGCAGGGGAGGGCGACTTTGAGGGTCACAGTCGGGTAGGAAAGGGTTAATCCTCTTCTTTGGAGTGAGACTCACCCTGAAACCACCCCCCTCACCATGATTAAGATTCAAGGAAGCCTTCTATTGGCTATAATAGAAGGCTTCTTTGAAGTTTAATTCCAAAGGAGGGGCAAAGTCTGAAGTTGTCACTGCTGGAGAAGGGAAGGATTACTCTTTCCTTCCCCGCCCCCATCCAAGCAGCTGTGACCTCCCCACCAAAAAATCCCCACACTCCCCACTGTAATTAGGCTTTAAAGTAGCTTTCTACCATAACATGTCCCTCTGTCCCCCAATGTAATTTATGGGGTGGAGAAAACTGTGTGTGTGATCTCCTAGCTGAGGAGCCACAGTTAACTCTTACCTCCCCAGCTGAACTCTCCAGGAATATCACAGGCTGAAACACTTTTTTCCCCAAAACTAATTGCAGGGGGGAGATGGGATTGTGTACACCTCTGTATGGTTGCCATGTGAGCACTTGGTGGTGTGTGTTTGGAACCCAAGGTAGAGTCTCCAGTTTGCAAATGGAAAATTGGAGATCCCCATTCTACGTTTTATTGGCAGTCAGCACTTGAGACATGAAGGGCTTTTATACTGTCCCACATTGCGCTAAGGGAAAGGAAATGTGAGCCACAACTTCTAATTCATCAAAACTAAATTTTGCAAAAAGTTGTTACATCAAGATTTCAATGAATCCTCAATACCTCCTCCTGACACGCGTCACTTGTGATTATCAAATTTCCCCCTCTGAACAGTGCCTGACTGTAGAAGAATTAACCTCATAGTGATTCTACAAGGTTAAATTGGAATGAAAAGTTCTGAACATAGTATTCCTGCATTACATGCAAACCAGAAATTCAAAATGTAGACAGAGCAACTTAGGAAAATTACTTGTTTCAGCTTCTAAAATTCACCACCAGATGATGCTGTTAAGCTAAATATCACAGTGAGGGGAGCCTTACAAGGAGAAGTAATTGCAGCAGTTTAATGTAAAAACCAAGGAGAAAATATTTATTCAAATTTTCTTTTCACATGCAAAGATATACACTTAACTCTAATGGAACTACATTTAAGAAACTTATTTCTCTGCTGCACCAATCAAATATGCTTAGCTGTTTGGCATGGTGAAAGAAAATTTCACTCTGGCTTACCAGACTCACACATGCAGTGTTTTGCCATTTTTAATGCCAAATTTGGAAAGGTAAGCTTCTCCTACTACAGCAACAAAATTCTGTATTAAATGTATTTATGAACAGTTTGACATTGTGCTGTATTAAGAGCTGTACAGAGGTAATTGCTTTTCAGCTTTTTGTACTGTATGGTTGCTGTGTTGCTCAATATGATCTGAAGAGAATCAGAGTATGCTGTGTTGGTTATTATGTCCTTCTGGTGAAGGTTAGTATATAAAATTCTTCATAATTACATGTGCTAAATTTCTGCCCAACTGCTAAAGGCACAGGAACCCTACTCTGTCATTGTCGTACCTTGTAAACTTGCAGAGAAAATTGCATGTAGCAAGTGACTTCCCCATTCATTCCCACCCTCTCCAAAGCACATGTGCACTAGAAAACAGACAAGGCAGGGAAAATAGAGGTTCAGTAGGGTAGGAGACTGAGCTGCTTGTGGCCCAGTTGCCCAATATTAAGCTGTTGAAATGAGTTCAGGGACACTCAGTGAAGCCAATCACACTTTGATCAGGCAATCAGTGATCTACAACCATTGCCTCTAGGAAATGGTATTCCAAAGATACCCAGGTTGAGTCCCAGCAGCTTCTGACAGTAATCAACAAGTCTATCCTGAGCACATTCAGTTACCAGAAGGTAGCTGTTCCTCATGACTAAGAAAGCAATGCCCTGCTGTCATCTAGGACCAGATTGAGTAGTTACATACTTGCAGGTGTGGATCTATTTCAAATATGGTCTCTCCACGTCGCATGTCTGTTATCAACCATGGGCCTCCTGCTCTATAAACAAAATCAAAAAAGAAAAATAAGTGACTGTACTACCATTGCCCCAATGCTTCTAGGTCTCCAATGATTTTAGTGCAAATGCAATAAGGGACAGAAAGGAAGGATAAATTTGGGGTTCTGGATGAGTAATTAGCACTTCTACCTGTCCATTTTAGATGTTGGATTATTGTTAAGCCTCTAATTCAACTACAGAAAATGGACAATTTAACTACAGGATGGTAATCTGTACTGTTTTCCCATTTATCGTGAAGAAAACAGACCCCAATTTTCCGTATGACTGCAATATCTCACAGCAAGAGGGTAAAAATGGTTGTAACATCAAAGAGAGACAGGGATCTTCATGGCCTGGACTTACCCTTCCTGCATATAAATGGCCCCTCAATTCGAAAGCAGAGAACAATTAGCAAAAAAATTATTCATGTCCAAAGATAAAAGTACAGAATTGGAAAGAACCTCAAAAGTCATGTAATCCTTGTACTGTCAGCATTTTCTAGAATTAAACTGTACAAGACAGATGACAAACCAGTTTTCTTCAGATAATACTCATATTGAGCTTCTTTGTTCCACAGCTTTCATTCCTAGAAGTGGAAATTCTGTAATTCATGTTTAAGGGTGGAGGGCTTGTGTTAAATAAGAGCCCGAGCACTTAAATACTTTTCTAGGGCAAAACGTTAAAAATTGATAATGGAATTTTAAATACAGAAAAAGCAAATGGTCAAATATGCATTTCTAGATTAATTTAATTTCTAAAATAAAATACTGTATATTCGAACATTCCCAAGCAGAGGTGGAGAACCTCATATGCGGGGCCCAAATGCAGATCTTCGGGGTTTCTGCATCTGGCCCTCAGGAGCTCCCAACTAAGTCATGTGTCTCTCAAGGTCATAACCCCACCAGTTCTGCTCCACACAAACCTTAAGGGCTTTTGCTTGGATGGAAAGTATCCTTAAACTGTGCTAGTGCTTCTTACTTGGCCTGGATGGAAATGGGAGAGATGTGGGTGGGTGGGACAGTGAAGAAGCCTCTTAACTTTGATGTGGATGGAATGTATCTCACAAAATGTAGAGAGGTATTCTCTGCCCACCCATGCCTCTTACGCTGCCCACTTTTGCCTCCAGCATGCACCCCTGCACCCAAAGTTCTGTATGAGGGTGTGTAGCCACTGGTCTGAACAAGGTTCCACAAACTTTGAGCAAAAAGACTGAAAAATTCAAATTGAGCTTTGACATCAGAATAAACCATGTCAATGTATATGTAGATATCCCAAACTACATAATTTATTCCAGGTGTAGAATTTATAAGCTTTTATGATTGCACTCATCTTTATCAGGCAATATTTCTTTAAAGAATATTTATAATACTGTTTTTAGTCAGCTAGCAATGCTGTACTTACACAGGAACAGTCCGAAGCAGTTCCAATATACCCTGTCCATTCCACTGCTGTGCTGCATGAAGCTCCTCTGTACAGACGCCAACAATCTGGAAAAGGGGTTAAAGGGGGGGTACACACTTATAACATATATTAGAATCAGGTTCTACATTGGAGTACCATATCCAAGGCTTGAGACTCTGGTTATACACTCTTTTTTGAGAAATCCCTCCTCCATCACGTATCATCTAGATTTCATTTAGCATGAACTAGATTTACTATGAGGGATGCGGGTGGCGCTGTGGGTTAAACCACAGAGCCTAGGATTTGCCGATCAGAAGGTCGGCGGGTCAAATCCCTGCGACGGGGTGAACTCCCGTTGCTCGGTCCCTGCTCCTGCCAACCTAGCAGTTCAAAAGCACATTAAAGTGCAAGTACATAAATAGGGACCGCTCCGACAGGAAGGTAAACGGCATTTCCATGCGCTGCTCTGGTTCGCCAGAAGCGGCTTAGTCATGCTGGCCACATGACCCGGAAGCTGTCTGCGGACAAACGCCGGCTCCCTCGGCCTATAGAGCGAGATGAGTGTGCAACCCCAGAGTCGGTCACGACTGGACCTAATGGTCAGGGGTCCCTTTACCTTTACCTAGATTTACGATGAAGGATATCATAGTTGGTAGAGCATGAGACTCTTAATCTCAGAATCATGGGTTTGAGCTGCATGTTGGACAAAAGATTCCTGCACTGTAGGGGGTTGGACTAGGTGATCCTCATGTTCCCTTCCAACTCTACAATTCTGTGATTCTGTGATCCCTGATTGGGCATCTTATGATAAGTGCTAATTCCATAATATGGATTTGTACCTGGGGCGGTTAGATTAGTATTGACCATAGCTTTCCTGATTCAAATATCATGTCAAACTATAGTCAAAGGAAACCCAGAAATGGAGAAGGAAAAGGAAAAGGAAATATGTCAGCCCATGGCACATTCTCAGTCTTCCTGTCAGAACTTAGCAAGATGACTAATAAGGACAAGGGCATGGCTATACAAATCCTTCACATTTGTATTCACATGTTGAGCTCCTCAACAGAACCATAGAGATGAAGCAACAACCTTGCATCTGCAAAGCCTAGATCTTTTCTGGAATAATACACACAGCCAACTGTATATGGAGTGATCTGTTCATTGGCATAGTGGAAGCCAATACATCATTCTGAGGTTAAACAAGTTTGCTACCATTGCAACATACCAAGGTATGCCAGATCAGTAAACATCACCAGCTGCCTCGGAAATCAAGACACACACAAAAACAACAAAAAACTTTAAACACACAATAATTGCTAAGTTAACTACAATACTTCAATACCAGTTGGAATATACTTTGTTTTGTATGTAAAAAATAGATATTGCGGACTGTATCATGGTAGAGTTTTCCCGCTGCCCCATTAAGGCCTATGAATAAGCAACTGTAGTAGTAATATTTTGCAAAAAGTCAGGGATAGTGATTCTCCCAGCTTTGCTCTGTTTAAACCCAGATTTATATATTTGCAGTTCTTCACTTTTCCGCTGCTATTAATACTCTCAGAATACTTACAAAACCTCCTAGTAACTGATATATTAAGCTTAGGTATAAGATGGACACCAACACTAAACACTAAAGCTGGAAAGTATTTCAACTAAGATTGTTGGTGTATTAAAAAGATACTGTGTACATAAGGAATACAGTGGTACCTTGGTTTATGAACTTAATCCGTTCCAGAAGTCCATTTTTAAACCAAAGCGTTCTTAAACCATGGTGTGCTTTCCCATAGCAGTGGGGGACTCTATTTACAAATGGAACACACTCAACAGGAAGTGGAACATGTTCTGCTTCCAAGGCAAAGTTCACAAACCAAAACACCTACTTCCGGGTTTGCAGTGTTATTAATCCAAGTTGTTCATAAACTAAGCTGTTCTTAAACCAAGGTACCACTGTACCTTGTTTACTGTACAATGTACTGTACACTGTACAATTTACACTGGGGTCCTAAGCTGCCTGGTGACAGTTTCTGTTCCTGACACTAGCCTTTAAGCAGCTTTTACCTCAGGCCAAATTCTCTGAACCTCCACCCCAGTCAATTATTCCCACAACCCAGTCCAGTTACCGGGGACAATCAACCTCTGTACCCCAAAGCTCCTCTTGCTGTACTTCTGGCTGCCTGAACAGTTTAGCCAACTTAAAAAACCCAGTTGTGTGACCTTCCTCTGGTAAGACCTTACACAGGGTAGCCTCTCAGACCAACTCAGCCACCGGCTCCCTACTCCTGATCTTCACCAGACAAGTGTTATTATCACAGTGGGAATTAATATTCAGGCCTCAACTTTTCCCTCAGCTTATATTGTTTCCTGAACAATAGCACATCACCTGAACCATTTCTCCATGCTTCTTAAGGCAAGGGCTAGCACACCATAAAAAAGCCCCTGGAAATCAGAATCCAAGAATATGCATTCCATGAATGAAAGCACTCCATCCAATTAAGTTGACAAGAACATGGAAATATGCAGAATTTACTCAGGGTACTGGAAAGCTTTTCACAGCTGAAAAGGCTCAGTATCATATTAGATATACATAGCAATAAAAAAACCCCTGACATTTGAAAAATATTATTTAAGTGACATGAAATATTACCATAATGGATGATGGAAAAGATCTAGTTTTGCCTTCACCCATGCCAAACCTGCACCTGCTTTAAGTATCCCATAGTTACCACAATCTCATTTCAAAGAAAACTCCATTGTTCATTTCAGTTATTAGCTCCTTAAATGAATACCCAGAATACTGATTCTGTTACCATACCTGAAGAAAAGTCACCACCCCAAATGGTGTTTGAACTGGCTGCATTTGTGGATCTTCAGTCAGCAGCATATGTTGGATCCTCGACTCACTGTTGTCTAACGGACTATGCCACGATACATGATCACCACTACAAAATGTATTTTCTGGTGGGGAAAGAGAAATATGAGCAATGAATACATATTTCTAGCTGCTTTTAAAAAAAAGATGCCTACACAAAAAGCCTTAACAACACTGAGGAAACATCCTCACTAAACAAGATATATAATTTTTCCTGTTACTGTTACCCATCATCTATGGTGATATAGTACAAAAAACAAAAAAGGAGAGAAACTGCTTGATAAAGCTATGCTGATTTTTGGTGCATCAACTCGTTAATACCAACATTATAGAAAGGCAAGTAGCTCTTGCCTATGTACAGGGAATCTGTATGTTGGGGTTCATGTAAGATGAGTGGTTAATGTACATAACAACCTGCAATTGTGCGCATGCACCAAACCAGACCCCACTGCCATCACATGATTGCATTAGGCCTGATTATGGCTCCAGACTGCCATGGAGATTTGCCTCACATGAGCCGCAGGGACTGACTGTGGCCCCAGTTCTATACAGTGGTACCTCGGGTTAAGTACTTAATTCGTTCCGGAGGTCCGTACTTAACCTGAAATTGTTCTTAACCTGAAGCACCACTTTAGCTAATGGGGCCTCCTGCGCCACCGGAGCACGATTTCTGTTCTCATCCTGAATGAAGCAAAGTTCTTAACCTGAAGCACTATTTCTGGGTTAGCGGAGTCTGTAACCTGAAGCGTATGTAACCTGAAGCGTATGTAACCTGAGGTACCACTGTATTAAGCAGTATGTAGTATATTCTTCTAATTTAACATGCAAATTGCAGCTCCACTCAACCAGCTGAATTACGCATTTTAGTTATTTCAAGTCAACTGTAGTCTGGACTACATATGGATAATGTACACTGGCCTCACAAATATAATGTAGTGCCTGGTAACAGGAGGTTTGAAAGCATGGAGAAGAACAGCAAACTACAAGCCAAGCTTTTTTGTTGGCTCTGTCTTCTAGATGCAGGGGCTCCTGGAATTTGGTTGGAGAATGGGGTTTCAGGTGAACCACAGCTGTTGAAATGCTGGTTTAACACACATTTCATAAATGATCAATTTGATTTTTGTATTTAAACTGCTCAACATTAGCTTTGAAGTCAAGTGGAAAAAAGAGGTTAGAATCAACTTTCTCAGGAACAAATCTTTAAATACCAGCTGCAGCAAATCCACTGAAATGCAATCATGAAAACCAGCCTCACAGTCTGTTTGAAGTTACTTTCCCATTTGGGCAATAGAAGAGGTGACAAGTACATGATTTGCACTATTCTTCTCCTGCTATGGAGAGATACCATATGATAATGAAGTCTGAAAGAATATTTAAGTAAGGTACTGATCATCTTCTTTCTTCTTGCCAGATCGTAAATGGTCACAGTGAGAGTCAGGATAGCAGATAGAGCTTTCTAAATCAGACAAAGCCACTTCCTGCTTGCCCCAGGAGGTGGGGTTGCGGGCGTCACGCCCCCCCCACATGAGCAGGGGCTGGTTTAGCCCCTGCGAGAATAGGAATGGGTATCCCCGGGAATCCCGGGGGCTTCCCTCCCCAGCCAGCCAGCCAGTCAGCTGGCTTAGGGGGCGGGGCTTGCCCCTATTTAGCGCCGGGGCGAGGAGGCTCGCCCTCCTTTCGCCGGCGACAGACCGAGGTCCATAGCAAAGTCAGAGACCTACCTAACACCTACCTAAAGGGAGGGAGGGCGGGCAAACGTGGGTCCCAGCCGGCGAAAGGAGGGCGAGCCTCCTCGCCCCGGCGCTAAATAGGGGCAAGCCCCGCCCCCTAAGCCAGCTGACTGGCTGGCTGGCTGGGGAGGGAAGCCCCCGGGATTCCCGGGGATACCCATTCCTATTCTCGCAGGGGCTAAACCAGCCCCTGCTCATGTGGGGGGGCGTGACGCCCGCAACCCCACCTCCTGGGGCAAGCAGGAAGTGGCTTTGCGCTTTAAACTACGATGAAGATTTCCGCAGAAATGCTTCACAGCTGTCTTCTACGCGCTGGGACCTGAAGGACCAGAACTTTTGGTCAGAGCACGTGGGCCCCTTCGTAGACAAGAAGCTCCACGAATCGGTTAAGTCCTGGAGGACCGTCCCGAAGCAGCGGCGGCTGTGTTGGGAGTATAACAAAGGGGTTTGTGCGCGGCCGGCGTGTAAGTACAGTCATGAGTGTGAAAAGTGCCTTGGCAACCACCCAGCCACAGCTTGCTTGAAAGGGAGGCAGCCCTTTCGAGGTGGCAGGGGTGCGTACAACCAGGGTTCCAGAGGGGCTCATGGAGCCCCATTTGGACCTCAAGGGAACAGGCAGTAGCTGCAATTTGAACCTGGCCTGTTCCCCCATTAAGTTGATCCCACTAAAAAACCTCTTAGCCCTTTATCCCAACAGAACTGCTGCTGCGTATTTGTGGGAAGGTTTCAGCACCGGCTTCAGGATCCCAGTAGCTTTTCCCCCCAACTCCGGGGACCCACCAAATCAAAAATCAGTGAGAGACATGCCAGAGATTGCCCAGAAAAAGATCAACAAAGAAATAAAGGCGGGAAGGGTGGCAGGTCCCTTTTCAGTCCCTCCAATAGCAGGTTTACACATATCCCCGCTGGGCATAGTCCCTAAAAAAGCGCCCGGTGAGTATCGCATGATTCACAACCTTTCCTACCCAAAGGGAGGGTCTGTTAATGATGCGATACCGCAGGAACTGTGCACGGTGAGATATGCCACCTTTGACCAAGCGGTCAAGCTTATACGCAAATTTGGTAGGGGTGCGCTGCTAGCAAAATGCGACATTGAATCGGCTTTTAGGCTTCTGCCGGTTCATCCCCAAGACTTCCGGTGGCTTGGCTTTAAATTTGAAGGAGCCTATTTTGTCGACAAAGCAATGCCCATGGGTTGTTCAGTGGCCTGTGCAGCGTTTGAGACCTTCAGCACCTTCCTGGACTGGGCGCTACGCTTTAGAACTGGCTCCGAGGGGGTGTCACACTATTTGGACGACTTCATCCTCGTGGCTGATAGTAGGCCCAAGTGCTCAGAGCTCCTTAAAGCCTTCACATCATTAGCGGGGGAGCTGGGAGTTCCTCTAGCCGCCGACAAAACAGAGGGCCCCGCTACCACCATGGTTTATTTGGGAATTGAATTGGACACTGTCGCTCAGACTTCTAAACTCCCCAGGGAGAAATTGATAGCACTCGGAGACACCATCCGCCAGCTACTTCCCTTAAGAAAAGTCACCCTTAGGCAGATCCAGTCCCTGCTGGGCCATCTGAATTTCGCCTGTCGCGTGGTTTCCCCAGGCCGGCCATTCTGCGGTCGCCTTGCAAGGCTGTCAGCGGGTTTGCATTCCCCTCACCACAGGGTTCGCTTGTCCAGGGAGGTGAAGTCCGACTTGGAAGTCTGGCTAAAGTTCTTAGAAAATTATAACGGTATTTCCTTGTGGCAGGACAACTTGTCGCTGCAGGTTGACTTCCAGGTGCATTCGGACGCCTCTGGGTCCCTTGGGTTTGGCGTCTATTTTAGAGGGCAATGGTGTGCCCAGCGCTGGCCTGCAGCCTGGCAAGGTGGCCCCATTACAAGAGATTTAACCTTCTTAGAATTCTTCCCAATCGTAGTGGCAGTCCACCTGTGGTCCGAAGTCCTCAGCAATCATAGGGTATGTTTTCACACTGACAACCAGGCAGTAGTGGCAGTCCTTTCCAGGCAGGCAGCGCGGTCCCCAAGGGTGGGAGTTCTTCTGCGTTCCTTTGTTCTGCGGTGTCTGGAGCTTAATATTCACTTCTCCGCCAAATTTGTGCCTGGTGTAAACAATGACATCGCGGACGCTTTATCTCGCTTTCAGATGGACCGCTTCCGCTCGTTAGCACCGGACGCGCAGCCGCTTCCTCAGGCGTTCCCGGAACATCTGTGGAGTCTTGGCGACCCGAGTCCTGGGAACCAGAAGTGATCCAGGGAGTATTGGCCTCATTGGCACCCTCCACGCTAAGATCATATAATAGGGCCTGGGCAGATTTCTTAAAATTCCGCAGCAAAACCTATGCCGCCAGGAGTAGTACTCCTCCCATTACATCAGAGGTTTTGTCCTACCTAGTATACTTAAGACGCTTAGGGCGCGCCCCAAAAACCCTAAACATACAGGCTGCAGCTATATCGTTCTTTTGCAAGGTGCTATTTTCATCTGACCCGTGTGCCGATTTTGTAGTGCGGAGAACCTTAGAGGGTTGGCGTAGGCTACAGCCCCCAACCTGCGATACAAGAAGGCCGATTTCATTTGACATCCTTTACCAAATTCATAAAAAATTGAGAACTGTCTGCTGGTCAAAGTATGAGGCGCGCTTATTTTCGGCAGCATATTCCATCGCCTTTTTCGGGGCTTTGCGCGTTGGGGAGGTTGTATACGAAGTAGGACAGCGCGCTTCCTCCCGGGGGTTGCTTTTAAGTGACGTTACACTCTCGCAAGACGACCTGGTCTTGTGGATACGTAGCTCTAAGACTGATCAGTACGGGAGGGGGGCTCTAGTGCGGCTTCTGGCAACCGGGCAAGCAGGCCCGTGTCCAGTTAAGGACACCAGGCGCTTCTTATATTTGAGGGCCAATTCAGCGGGGCCATTATTGATTCATGCAGATGGCTTACCCCTGACGCGTCACCAGTTCACTCGTGTCATGCGATTAGCACTGGCTGCATGTGGCCTTCCGCCCGCAGATTTTGCAGCACACTCCTTTAGGATAGGGGCGGCCACCACAGCGATGCATTTGGGCCTCACTGCTGAGAGGATTAAGGACCTAGGCCGCTGGAAGTCTGATGCTTACAAACGTTATGTTAGAAATAATCTGTGATGGGTCACATGGTTTGACTGACCATAGCGTGTTCTTTCAATTTCTTACAGGAAACATGGGGGTACGCGTTTGGATAATCGGGCACAGTATTGTGCATTGGGCCAAGGTCCGCGCCATCAGTTCTGGTTTGGGACCATGCCTGGGTTTACCGCCCACAATTTCTATATCCTGGGTTTCCCGGAGGGGGATGCGCTGGGCTGAGATGTTGCCCGCTGTTAAGGCCAAAGCAGCAAGGGAGGGCCCCCCAGATGCTTTACTCATACAGTTGGGGGAGAATGACCTGGCATACAGAAAGGCAGTTGACTTGCAGTGGCATATAATTGGTGATTTTGAGGAGCTCAAGGCCTCCTACCCAAATATCACAATCATTTGGGCCTCGTTGATGGAAAGGCGGGTGTGGAGAGACAGCAGGTGCCCGATAGCCATGAATAGGGCCAGGAGGGCCCTGGATCGGGCAGTGGTGCGTAGAGTGGCAGCCCTGGGTGGAAAGGTGGTGGAACACCCGGGCATACGTTACAACAACGAGGCCCTCTACCGGTTTGATGGCGTGCATCTGTCTGATGCTGGGAATGATGTTTGGCTGATGGATGTAGCGAAGGGTATAGGGGATTGGTTTCAGGCATGAGAGGATTGGCGGCGAGCGTGCGCTCGTGTGGCGGTAGGCATTGGTAAGAAGGGGTTCAGAGGATGCGTGTGGGGGGGGAGGAACGCCATCACCTCCCCCCAGTGAACGAAGGGTGGTCCGTTAAAGGATTCCGGGGGGCGTGGCCCTGTCCGAAGCCTATGGAGGTGTGGGCCAAAGGCACGCCCCAGAGCGGTGACCGGGGGAGCTCCTAGCTGACGTGCCTCGGCAGGTGACTCCCCCACTAAGGTGTTAACCCTTCTCCGTGTCTCCAGCAAATGGGCTGGAGCCGGATAGTCGGTAGGACCAATGCCTAAGCCAATGCCTCTCATTCCTGAATTCAATAAAGTTGTGGCCTAATTCGCCCATTTAACCTTATATCATGGTGTCTCGTGTCTTTATTTATCCTGGTGGGGGGCGGGAACTCGCCACGCAAAGCCACTTCCTGCTTGCCCCAGGAGGTGGGGTTGCGGGCGTCACGCCCCCCCCACATGAGCAGGGGCTGGTTTAGCCCCTGCGAGAATAGGAATGGGTATCCCCGGGAATCCCGGGGGCTTCCCTCCCCAGCCAGCCAGCCAGTCAGCTGGCTTAGGGGGCGGGGCTTGCCCCTATTTAGCGCCGGGGCGAGGAGGCTCGCCCTCCTTTCGCCGGCTGGGACCCACGTTTGCCCGCCCTCCCTCCCTTTAGGTAGGTGTTAGGTAGGTCTCTGACTTTGCTATGGACCTCGGTCTGTCGCCGCAAGGGGCATGGTAGGAATTTTTCCCAATTGGCGATTTCCAGCCTTTTGGTTTTTCGCCTACCTCGTAGCAACTCGTCACAACTTCTCGGCATTGGCGGTAGGCATTGGTAAGAAGGGGTTCAGAGGATGCGTGTGGGGGGGGAGGAACGCCATCACCTCCCCCCAGTGAACGAAGGGTGGTCCGTTAAAGGATTCCGGGGGGCGTGGCCCTGTCCGAAGCCTATGGAGGTGTGGGCCAAAGGCACGCCCCAGAGCGGTGACCGGGGGAGCTCCTAGCTGACGTGCCTCGGCAGGTGACTCCCCCACTAAGGTGTTAACCCTTCTCCGTGTCTCCAGCAAATGGGCTGGAGCCGGATAGTCGGTAGGACCAATGCCTAAGCCAATGCCTCTCATTCCTGAATTCAATAAAGTTGTGGCCTAATTCGCCCATTTAACCTTATATCATGGTGTCTCGTGTCTTTATTTATCCTGGTGGGGGGCGGGAACTCGCCACGCAACACTTCAGGAATGAAGGTAAGGTGGAGCTCATCCCATTAACACATTATAGCTTGCTTGGTTCAGACATCTGGTATTCCTAATCTTATACTCCTCATACACACAAAATGTGCATGGTGCACTTCAGGTGCTCCCACTCAATGGCATGCTGTAATATGCATCAAGACTAAAGGTAAAGGTACCCCTGCCCATACGGGCCAGTCTTGACAGACTCTAGGGTTGTGTGCCCATCTCACTCAAGAGGCCGGGGGCCAGCGCTGTCCGAAGACACTTCCGGGTCACGTGGCCAGCGTGACGAAGCTGCTCTGGCGAGCCAGAGCCGCACACGGAAACGCCGTTTACCTTCCCGCTAGTAAGCGGTACCTATTTATCTACTTGCACTTAAGGGTGCTTTCGAACTGCTAGGTTGGCAGGCACTGGGACCGAACAACGGGAGCGCACCCCGCCGCGGGGATTCGAACCGCCGACCTTTCGATCAGCAAGCCCTAGGCTTGCCCTAGGCTTTTGCCCACAGCGCCACCCGCATCCCTATGCATCAAGACTAGCATTCCTCTATTATCATATAAACTGATCTGCGGGAAGTGTTTGTTTATGGATGATCCTTCTTCTCAACAGGCCTAAAATTGCAACATTCACACCTTGAACAGCCATGCACTTCTGCGATGATACCAATCTTCTTTTCATTCTAGCACCTTTTATCAGTAGATTAAAAGGAGACCCACCATACCAAGATGCTCTTTAGAAAATTCTCATGATCATGACAAAATGAATGAGCTTTGAATAGAAACATTCCCAGTCTAGAATGCCTACGTATATTTCATGGAGAGCTCCCTTGACGTGAAATTCTTCCTCTTGCTTGAAATGTAAACTAAGATTATTTCAAGTTTATATATTGACTATGAACCTGTGACATCTAGATTCATCATACTAACTAGGCTCTAGGCTCACATAGTCTATGAGATATCAGTTGGCCAGGAAAGCTCATTAGCTCACCAACCTTCCCTGCACTACAAATTCAAAAGGCAGTGCAAGAATGCACATAAATCCCAGAAAGGAGGTTTACAAATGCAAAACAAGACAGCAAGAACTCTTTTAAAAAGAGGATTTTAAAAAAATGTGTTCTGCAACTGATGCTTGTTATTGCATTTCTGAAGTTCACACATCACTATATTCAGTACAAATGAACACATCTTGGATGGACCTATCATTTCAGCAAGCATTAATGAATTGGTGACCAGAAAAGTTTCAGACAAATTCTGTTCAATTGACAGGTTAAAAGACTGAATCTACTTAGCCTCTTGTGGTAACTCTGATCATCCACCAGATGTCCTCACTGTTAATTTAGGCATAAATTTAGTTCTACATTTTTTTAAAAAGCTGAATTTGACTTTTTACTTAAAAAAAAGGCAAGCTACCCAGGATTCCCAACCTTGACTATAGAAGTCTGAATTGAGGTTTAAAATGTATTCAAAATTTAAAAAACCTTAATCCAAAATTGTGACAGTTTGCTCAATATCAACATTATCCTGATGATGGAAATACAACTGTAGAGTATGGGGAGCACCCAGATTCTGAGCACAGAGAAGATTTTACAACATTACAGCTTAGATAAACAAAAGAGCCACACATAAGCAGAAAGTAACACCACACGAAAACCCACAAAGGCAGGGACATTTATTTGTACTGCACTGTAGCCCATAAGAGTAAGGAGAAAATAATGAGCAAAATAGTTAAGTAGATTTTCAAGTCTACTTAAGATATACATAGGATTGGGTCAGAAAATGCCTTCACCCCAATGGAAACCCTTTGCAGTTTCCCAGAACAGCCTCATTGTATCATCACCAAGCTACAACAATTTGGCCAAAGGGTTGGGTGTGGGGAACATAAGTGCTGACAGGAGTATAAAGGAAATGCCTCTACATTAACTGGCAGATAAGGAAAAGTATCAGATAAGAATTGCTTAAAACTAAATATGATAAACTGTTCAGTTACACCAGTTGCATAGTGTGAAAAAAGAACTTACTGGTTGTTTAAAAGCCTGTGTAAAATGGACTCCATATGCATTTAAAGACTTTAGTGGAAGAAGAACTAGAAGTGGTTGTTCTACACCATTAAATAAACTTAACAGTCCAACTTAAATTCCAATTCCTAATACTTCCCAGGTCAGATGGATCATCCTAGATTCTGCTGATTAACTAAATGTTTTAATGATGAAGGACTCACAGTCACAGTTCTCCAAAATGAACAAAGCTACAAAGGCATTCATTCTTGAAGCCTGTCTTTCTGTCACAATATTCTGCATGTCAAATGCTCACTCAATTCTATGCTGATCGATCCCCACATTTTTTTGCTGCCCAGACTCCTTTTCCTGGGAAATCCTAGCCATTTGGAGCTGGTTTTCAAATGCTAATGTCTCTGCTGGAGACCCACCTGTTTGTGTCTATTCGGGTGTAGACTACTTTAAAAACGTCTCTCTTCCCCACACAAACCACAAAATTCACAGTGACTGCTCAATTAAACTACAGAAAACCACCCATGTGAAAAATGATATGAAGGCCAATTCAAATCCCCTAGAGCCAGTAAACATTAAAGCTTGAAAGCCAGGCCTTAACTCACCATACAGTGTCATGCAAGATCAGTCTTTCCATGGCAGTCCCAACAATACTAAGATGAAGTTACAATCTAGAGGACTCTTACTATGCAACTTGAGTTTAGTGACAAAACACAAGTTCTAAGGCAAGATTTTAATCAAATAGCAGTTTAATAATTCGTCTTCTCTTCTGTGAATTCAGCAGTTCTAACTAAAGGGTCTTGCGACCCTAAAACTGAAGACAACTTAACAAAATTCTTGACACAGGAACAATGATGTGGAAAGAGTAGCACAAACAAGGGGTAGGACACAACAGGGCTTCTGTCTGTACTGTGCTTACCAGATTCTGCTTCAGCCAATTAACATTTTGTTGGGAAGCAGAGGCGGGGCAGGAGGAGCAGCCTACTTAGCTGTCAGAGAGAGTTTCTGCGTTATACACCAGGTTTAATCATTCATGCCTGCCAACTTTTGAAGATATAAAAGAAAGATTTAGCTCTTTCCCTGGTCCACAGCTGCTGCTGTCCTCATCACAGCAACTACTACTGCTAAGAGAAAATGTCCAAGGTAAAGCCTCCAATTATTGCAGCGACACATGTCAACCACACATAACATTGCTAGATATACTAGAAGCAAAACGTACCGGTATGTCAAACTGAGACTGGGGAAACCCAAGTACAAATCGCCATTCAGCCATGAAGCTCCCTCCCTGGGTGACCTTGATAACAATCTCTCAGCCTAACCTACCATACAAATCAGAGATTGGACAGCTGTTAACATGCAACCCAACCCTTGTGGTTAACAGCAAGACAACCTCTGGTTTGTTTCCTGCCCACTGTGCTTGAGAATAGTCTTTTATGCAGCATGCCCTAGCACACTGCTCATTCATAAACGATGGTTTCAACGTGTCATGTGAATCGTGACACTGACTGGTACTATGTTACAATCATTTTGGATCCAGGTTAAAAGTTAATTGTTTTTGCAGGCATTTTTAAATTTTAGAATTGCCTTTATAGTCTGCTTGGCTTGTTTTTACTTTCCTCCATGACAATGATGCTTTGAATGATCTTTACTATTTTTAGGGTATTTTATTCTTATGTTCTGTTTTGCAAGGCCTTTGTATACTGCCCTCGTATCTTTCTAATGGACAGTTTAAAATATTTTTAGTAAACAAGTAAACAAATTTCGATCACCTACGACATAAAGGAGAAGGGCAAAAGTCTGATGCTCATTCTCAAACTCCAAGCCATTTGGTTATTACACTTCAACTGGGCATTATTTCTTGAAAGAATGTCAAATCCTGCCAACAGATGGTATCAAACAAAAAACATCTTCTAGAATTAACAGAAGCATGAAACTGTTTTAGTGGAAAGTGTGAATTTCAACACTTAAAGTAGTTAAGCAATGAGGGTAAGTATAGTTTTGAAAAGCTTATGCACATGCCTATTTGCCGGTGGTTATCCATGTTTTGGGCTTCTTCCACTCAAAACTTTATATTATCACCCATTGGCTAAAATGGGGAGCATCTTCTATGCACATACAATAAACCTAACAAGCAAAGCTTTACAGAGAAGTCCCCTATCTAACACAATACCTACATCTTGTAAATCTGAAAGCAGACACATTTCTCCATGGGGAAAAGGCCTTAAAAAATGCCAGCTATGATTGGGTTCTTTCCCACACATTTAATTCCTACCCAATATATCTTTCTGATGGTTACAACCTTATATTTTGCCTTAGTAATGAATAAATAAGTAGCTCCCTAAAACTTGAGAACTGTCCAAAATCAGCACAAGACCTTTCTATTTAGATGGTATGAACTGCCAGGGTTTTTATTTTTAAAGAAATAAATACATAGAAACTTGCACAGTTGTTTTTCACTAAGTATACACAGACATAATTATAATAAATTCAAATGAAAATTTAAAAAATATTAATAGCACAAATTATATTATTCATAAAAAGAGCAAGCAACTGAAGAAATACTAATCTTTTGTCACTTTCTTTCTCTGCTTTTCTTACAGAGGAAGCTGGGGGTAGCCTAGAGTTATTGTTTGCAATCCATGCATCTTTGAAGAAATTACTGTAAATATAATTAGATGTTCCAAACACAGAGATATTGCGGCACGGTCCTATGAAGTTCATGTGTACACTTCTGTGTTTAGAGTTTGAACATGAAAGAAAAGTTCTGCAAAATCTTGAAGAAACTGTCTTTATTTGTCTTTGTTGAATGACTGGAAAGTGGGACAGCTTTAATACAGCTGACCCTCTTAATTGTCTAGGCCTAGCCTACTATCACAATGATCTTGGCTCAAATCCATCTGAATTGGGGTGCAAAACGAACATATAAATTTGTTTAATAAATAATTAAATGGAAAATCCTCACACCCAATGACTTGCATGCCAACTGGCTATATTTTTTAAAATGTTTGGAAACTAAAAATAAACATTTTTTCCACAAAGCAAGCCAAATCTAAAACAGCCTTTGATGCTAACTTCTCCTGCTTCAGTCAGTTGCTCAGCACACACACACCATTGACACACTGCAATGTCCTGTTGAATAGTGATTTTAGTTCTCCAAGGGTCATCCTTTATGTAACTAAAATAGCATCCATGCACCAGAATGACTGTGAAAAATGACACATTTACAGAAGTACAGTTTTGTTTTTTGTTTTGTTTTTCCTGGTGAAGGAAATCTCCCCATTCCCCCAATCTTAATGGTGCAATGAGGATTGGGCATGCTTATAAACTGAAGGGATAAAAATTGTGATTTTTAAAAAATGGATAAATACAAATTATCAGTAGTTGCTTTGTACTTTGCATTCTTGAAATAAAAGAAGAGACAGCTATTTTTCAATCTGCTGGCAGAACTTTAAAAGATGCTTAAGCTTTGTAGTTTCATGAAGTCCAGGCCTTCTATAATCCTTTTAAATATAGTCCTGATAATTCACTTAAAAATAAATAAATTGGCCACTCAGGCCCAGCATTCTGGGGAAGCAGAAGGAAGAGGAGAGTAACAGTGAAGTATTCATGGCTAGATGTTGCCAACATTCTAACAGCAATCAACAGCAGAGGCTCAGAAGGGCTTCTTCTATACACAGAAGGCCCTATCATCTTACTTTCTCCAAAACAGCTTTCTCCCTAGATCATGGAAATCAATAAGGCTTTCAGCTATCAGTTGTGGTTTTTTTTTAATACAGTGGTGCCTCGCAAGACGAAAAGAATCCGTTCCGCGAGTCTCTTCGTCTTGCGGTTTTTTCGTCTTGCGAAGCAAGCCCATTAGCGGATTAGCGCTATTAGCGGCTATTAGCGGCTATTAAAGGCTTAAGGGATTAGCTGCTAAAAGGCTATTAGTGGCTTAGATCAGCTGTTAAGCGGCTTAGATCAGCTGTTAAGCAGCTTAGCGATCAGCTGTTAAGCGGCTTAGCGAACAGCTGTTAAGCTGCTTAGGGGCTTGGGAAAAAGGGGGGGGAGGGAAAAAGGGGGGGAGGGAAAAAGGGGGGGGGAGGGAAAAAAACCCCCAGGAATCGCAAGGCATTTTCGTCTTGCGAAGCAAGCCCATAGCAAATTCGTCCTGTGAAGCACCTCCAAAACGGAAAACCCTTTCGTCTAGTGGGTTTTCTGTCTTGCGAGGCATTCGTCTTGCGGGGCACCACTGTACATTATTATAGCAGTGTGCAATATAGGTTCATTATAACCGTTTTTTAAAAAGACAAAGAGAGACACAGGCAGAATAAAAAAGGCTGGAATGAATCCGCAGCTTCTGCTTGCCTTCCTTTCTGGAAGCAATGTTGGGGTGACTGGCTCCAGCAGGAGCAGTATAGGAAGAGGAGGGCGTGACAGACACCCTTCACTTAAGCTCAGTAGTGTGAACACTACTGTAGGTGTGTTTTAGATAAATCTCTGCCTGTATTTCCTCAGCAGTTTTTCAATTAACTGCTCATGATATTGTTTATATTTACCAGCAGCAATATATTATAATTGCAAACACTTAACCCTCATCCAGAACATCTAAATAAGGATAAGGCACTTTTAGAACAAAATTTGAACTTTGTTTACACTCCAAAATGTTATACTGTAGATTAATGGTTACTTTTGACAGGTACAAAACTGTTTCAAACAGAGCTTTTAAGTTTGTTTTTTTAAAAATGATTTAAACCTGTCACTAGACATAAATTCTTTCTAGGATGACTGTTGCCTTACACTACCCCATAAAACACTTCCAGCCCTTCTAGACTCTTGACCTTCCCTCCAGGCAGATAGAACCTTGTCTGTCCGCATACAATCTCTATCTCTAACTGACAGTCAATTCATTATCTGTCCTCACTGACATCAACCCTTTCTAATTCCACTCAGATAGTCAGAGACCCCTTCTGCCCACCCACAGACAATCTCTGCCTGCATTCTCTCAGACAGTCCCTATCTGGATCTTAAATTCCATTCTCCCTCTCCCCCATTGGCTGACTGACTTACCAGCTCCCACTGGCTGCCCTCAGCCAGATCTGCCCTGCCTCTGGTCAGCTCAACATGGGTCTTTTTCTCTGCATGAAAAATGTCCTGTTTTGGCTTCTTGGCCGTTCTTTCATGGTTGCTTTGTTAGCTTTCTGACTCTTTATCTTTTCTTTGCTATTTTCTTTTACCTATTATTCCATTTCTTCCTTTGTTGAAATAAACAGTGTAAAATTCCTGGCTACACACCCCAAAGAAATGTGCTACACACGCCTATTCATATAATATGAGTACGTCTAATGAGTAGGCCCTTTTGGAAATGTGTTAAAAGAAATAACAAGCATACTGAGTTATGATCTCCTAAGAGATGCTGAGATAATAATATTTGCATACCTTAAGGCCTGAGAAATGACAGTTTATGGACAGCAGCAAAAATGATTTGCCCAAAATGGATAAGCTCTACAGACACTGTGATATTGATTATCTGGGATATGGCATATATGGTGAAATTAAACAACTTCATGAGACAGATAGACTGATTAGCTTATTATTTCAACAAAAGAAAAGCTCAATTTTTTAAAAAAGCACAAGATCAAATTAACCCACAGTTTTTATTCCAGTAATTTTATGTGTAGCAAAAATACATTTCATATTTGCACCATAATATTTGCTTGTAATTTTTAGCATTTTAATCAGCTTGTAATAATATTCCTTTTATGACATTTGTATATCTTAAAACAACCACAGTTATTTAAAATTTAAGCTGATCTGTATATTTATATCTGATATTCCAAAGTTCTCTATGGACCAATCCATATAAAAAGGATGAAATGAAGAGAGATCAAAGCCAAGATTATGAAGGTAATTGGACATAGACTACTGAAGTCTGCATCAAAGGAATTAAGAATAATCATACTTGGATGCCGCATTTGTTATCCACAAATCATGAAACAGTCTCAAAAGACTCATATATATAAATGGCAGTATCTCCCTCTATTTATTTTACTTCCAGCAAAATAAATATTTGAATTTGTTTGATCTGTCATGCAAAAATTCACAACCATATTAGTTGTAAGTAAACGGAATAAAAGCCGAGTGCCTCATAAAAGGCATACTACAAAAACAAAAGAACGAACTCAAATATCACCAACCTTTTGGCATAAAACGAGCCACATAAATAGTACCTGATTGGAAGACGTATCTGGCTAAGCCTTGCATCAACTCTGCTGGCCATGTCGGTGGTGCAGATTCCCCGGTTTCACGCTTAAGTCGAAATGTCAGTTCAAATCCAAAACCACTTGGTCCGTCTGATCCAGTAAACCTGGATGAAGTTAATGACAAAAGGTTTCACAACAATAAAGCATCATAAGCAGATGAAATTATGATGCCACTATGTCATTCATTCCTGGTGCAAGGGAAAACATTAGAAAGAACCCCCAAATATGTCTCAGAAAATGACATCAAAATCTGTTCAGGACCAAGAGTTAATTATCTCAGATCCTACCAAGATCTAAGAGCTATAATGCCTTCCCCAACTTTAGCATCTTATTTATTTTTTAAAAATATTATCATGAAAATCAAGTCAAGGAATGGAATTGTATGGATGGATCATCTACTTTTCTCTCACACACATTTGTATTTCCTATTCTGTTTATAGTTACCAAACATGTTTGCCCTGCATTCCAGGCTTTGCCAACTACAATGATACAGAAAATAAACTGGGACACTCTACAAGTATACATCTATTATTATTTCTATTAATTAACCTATAAAAAAGATACAATTAAAAGGGAGCATTTAGAACTGGCTGGTTATATAGCATAAGCTGCTCAAATGTTATATACAAAGCATCGGAAACAACTGGGAATACCAGTGAATAGATGGTATTAATAAAATGTGGAAGGATGCTGTTATGACTAAACCGACCAACTACAGAAGTCTGTGAGAAAGATGCTAGACATCCGATTTACAGGCAACTCCCCACCTATGTGGGGGTTACGTTCCAGGCCTACGTGTGCATAAGTGAAATTGCATAAAGTGGGGAGCACCCTCTAAACACCTTTTTAACGTCCTCTCTGCTGCTCTCTCTCCAATATGAACCAAAAATACTGTATGTAAAAATATCCACAACTAGAATTGAAGCTATGGGACTAGCACATGGATAGGCAAACTAAGGCCCAGGGGCCAAATCCAGCCCAATTGCCTTCTAAATTTGGCCCACGGACGGGCTGGGAATCAGCATGTTTTTACATGAGTAGAACGTGTCATTTTATTTAAAATGCATCTCTGGGTTATTTGTGGCGCCTGCCTGGGGTTTTTACATGAGTAGAATGTGTGCTTTTATTTAAAATGCATCTCTGGCTTATTTGTGGAGCGTAGGAATTCGTTCATCCCCCCCCCAATATAGTCCGCCCCCCCCCACAAGGTCTGAGGGACAGTGGACCGGCCCCCTACTGAAAAAGTTTGCTGACCCCTGGACTATCAGGAGGCTCTGGGACCGACACATCAGCTGTTAGGTGGGGAGGCTGAGCAACATAAACAAAGCCCCGCTGCACCTCCAATCTCTTCAGGGTTTCCTTTGCCCTCACTGATGTCCACTTCGGGCTCAAGGGCGGGGGTCTCCTCACAAGCCATAAGCACTCTCCAGCTCTCTCCAGTCATTTCCGGGTATGAATTGCATAATTTGATGGTTTCCTGGCACCACGCGTATATGCAGCTGCGCGTAAGTGGGGGGACACCTGTATTTATAATTAGGTGGAAGCCATACAACTTTATACCCAGAATGATCCCCCGACTGCAATACTGTTTCAATTAAATATGAGGGGGGGAAATAGCAATTAACTACCATCTTTGTAAATTAAGAAATCTGATTATTCAGTGTCCTGTGACACCTGTAATTCAGAACATAGCCTTTTGTTTTGTATTTGTGAATTGTTATCTGATTTTTTTTTGTAAGAATGTCAGATGGTTTTAGAAGTAATATCTATGATTATATGCAGCTAACTATGGAAGACAATCAGCAAAGACATGTATGGGTGGAATAAGCTTAACTTCTCCATTATAGTTATACTCACTACTGCTAAAATGATAGCACTTTTACATCTTACGTTTTTATTTCAAACTTGGCCAGTAGAAATCACATCAGCACATCTGAGTCCTTGGCAGAAAGGTGAATGTGTTCCTATTTCAATCTAAACATCCACATATTTTTAAAGCCTTACTATATACACCCCCACATTCCAGCATCTAGGGGGTTCACAACTACTCCTTGTATTACAAAACACATGATTCTAGTTCACTATAAATAGACATAAATAAATAATGAAACTAAAAGTGGGTGAGTATGGAGACATTCCTCTAAGTGTCTATCTGTTTTTAAAACACAAATTTTGATCTCTACAAATTTTTGATCTCTCTCTTTGCATTAACAGGCCCCCCAAGATTCAGGCTTTCTAATTCAAAGTTAAAGCTCTTTGCCAAAATGTATACATTCTCACTTTAGTAGGTAATTTCCCCCACATTCCAGTGTAAAAGAACTACATTATTGAAAGAAAGATATGAGGTAACTCACTGGACAGGGGGAAAAGTATATCACATATTTACTTTAAAGCAAGGAGTACTTACATGTAAACATATTTATGAAGATGACCACTGGGGCAGCAGGCAGGGGGACATAACTGTTTATGTGTAACTATGCCACCATTCCAATGAGCAAAGTACAAACAGCACTTCAGGCCAATTTTCAGTGTAATTTGAACTTTGTTTTCAGAAGCTAACACAGTGCCAACATATACACCACTGAAGGCTTTAAAACAGGCCAGGAGCCTTTTCAATTAGCCAATCCCAATTCAGCTAGTAATGTCTGCAGTACTTTGCATGCTAGTGTGTCCCAATACCACAATATGCTGCTAGAACATGAAAACTGAAAATTAAGCTAGACTTGTCACACTGCCAAATTACATGAAACCAGTAACTTTAGACATTTACTTTGTACTATTTTTGCTCCCTTGGACTCAAAATATGTATTACATGAGATTTTTTTTCTTGACGCTGTTTATTTTAATCTAAAGCAGCATGCCCCATGCTGCCCAAAGGGGGGGTGGAGGGCAAGCAGGGAAGAAGAGGAAAGACTGCTCAACTCTTTCTTCACTGGTCCTTTTCTAGTTTCATGACCACCCCTCCTATCAAGCTGTTTTTCATTTATGGCTAAGAAATGCAGATAACCAGATAGGGGAAAGAGAAACTTGGGAATAATGATTTTGAACTGGTTAAGGTTAACAGGGGAGAGAGCCTTAACTATTCAGTTGGCCAGGTTTTAACTGAGTTTGAACTATATCACCTGGTGTTCACTTCAACCATGTTAGATGGCCTGGATTCCTACCTTTGGTTTTTATTTCATTTTTTTAAAGGGCAAGTCCCTAACCAGAAATATAATGCAAAAGAGGCAGGGACAACTCTGCTCATCATTCTGAAAGAAGCATGTTCCCTTCTTACTTTCATTGTGCTTAGTCAATGAGGGAAGCAGTGCCAGACATGTAGGCACAGGACACATTTGCATGTACAGTGGTACCTTGGGTTAAGTACTTAATTTGTTCCAGAGGTCCGTTCTTAACCTGAAACTGTTCTTAACCTGAAGCACCACTTTAGCTAATAGGGCCTCCTGCTGCCACCGTGCTGCAGGAGCATGATTTCTGTTCTCATCCTGAAGCAAAGTTCTTAACCCGAGGTACTATTTCTGGGTTAGCGGAGTCTGTAACCTGAAGAGTATGTAACCCAAGGTACCACTGTACCATGCAGAAGCCAAAAGTGCTTCTCTGTTCACCCCTGCTCAAAATGGGGAGAAACAAACCATGATACCTGGCTTAGTGTGATGTGCAAAATAGATAGCATGGTTTATTTTACTCAAACAAATCACAATTGGTGAGCCAACGCTGCTTTGCTTATGCTGATCACTGGTTTTGAAACAACGCTAAGCCAGGAGGTCGCTGTTTGTTTCTCACAAGCACAAGTGGAGAGGAGTGAAGTGACCAAGATCAGCTCATGCAAAGTTTGCCATCTGCAGCTTTGTATGACATGCAAATGAAGTCACTAGTGCCAATGTGAAACTTATTCCAAATGCAACTAGCATGTTTGGAGATGAAAATTCCTAAGGAAGAGGAGGAAAGAGTTAAACCCCCCACTCCATACCTGTAGCAACCCGAAGAGAAGTTGCAGAGTTGGAAGGGACCCTGAGGGTCATCTAGTCCATATTGTTAGCAACTCCTCAGAAAGGCTTAACAGATCAGGACTCTGAAGACAGCGTGTGCAATTGCTGTAGGATTAAGTCTGCTTTTCAGTTTATAATAAGCAAGAATAATTTTCCTTGCAAAACTCTTGCTCCTGTGACCTACCACACACTGGTGCAATATCACATTTACTACAACTCCTGGGGGACAATGTTCAAGATCAGACAGTATTCAACTTTTCAGTATCCAAACTAATAAGTATCTCTTATATTTTTTCAATTAGTCTTACATTACACAATATACAAACCACACTGGAATTGTTTTTATGGGATGTATGTAACTCACATATATAAAAACAATTAGTTCCATTTAGTTTATCTGGCTGATGTCTGTTCTTTGCCAAAGGAGACAGAGAGAGATCTGGTAATGTTGCCTTCCTAGGCCTCACAGAGAATGCTATAATTAGTCAGTTCAGTGACCTGTTGCAAGAAGGAACAGGATTTTTCCCATTCCTACAGAGCCCATGAACAGACACAAATTAATCAGAAAACAGATAATTAGCAGTTTAGGAGGCTCGGAATATTGAACAATGTAGAAAACAAGCAGGATCCAGCTTGGGTTCACCCAACGCAGGATAGAAATAGTTAGGAAGAATGATGCAATGGGGACTAGCTTGTGAGAGCACAGGTCACACACAGCAGCCAAATCTCCCAAAGACCTTGAAGAACTCAGTGAAAGGGGAATTGGGATTCTCAGTTCTAACCTAGAATGCACAAGTCAGGAGTTAACAAAAGTGCCAACGTGCTAATGTCTTAAAAGAAAAGAAAATGCACTCGGACATTTGTTAGCTTTAGTGTTCTTGAACAGCCAGTCTTCCCTGCCCCCCACAGCACAACTGCTATCACAGGACACTGGGAAACTATTTTACACTAGAAAGGAAAGAGGGTTATTCTCCAAGGAAGAACATGCAAGATATGCTGCAGACCGGCTTTGCCCCGAGCCAAACTTGGTTACATTCCTTTTATTAAAAGCAGTCTTCCTTGTAAGTTCAACTACTGTGCTGTAAACATAAAACAAGTCTCCCTCCACAGCTAACAAAAAAAATCTTGAACTCTAAAATATTTAACAATAAGGATGTGTTTTAGTTCCAGGGATTGTGTGTGAGTTTAAGCAGTGCAAGGCAGCCTCTCTGTAGGTGGCCCGTCTTTTACATTAACTACCTTAAACAAATGACATTTTAAAGCCAAACACACACAAGAAAATAAATTCCACAAGGTGGCCATGGCTTCAAGGGAGGTCTACCACCAACAGAGAACAGGAAGTATGAAAAAGTGCCTTGATGCTGTGAATGAGGGAGGAAGGATACTATTTGAGGTGTGTGGCTGAATGTTTCAAGATTTATAAAATTGCCCTAAGCAAATGTGTATGAAATGGGGACATTCATTTTCTTCCTTTTCAAAGAAAAGTAAATTACTATGGGTAAAATAGTTTGGATAACAAGTAGAGTTGTAATATTTTCTTGATTTTATTGTTTTATCTTTTTGTAAACCACAAGGGGTGGGTCTTTTTTTTTTTTTTTACAATCAAGCAGCGTATAAAATTTATGAAATAAAAGAATAAAATAAGATAAAGGGGTATTCCGGGTATCCTACATGAAAAAGGGAAGGTTGTTGTCCTTAGTCCCAAACTGAATCAGGACTAAAGATATTGCCTCTTTCATACTTAAGAATCCAATTTCAACAATATTAATTCCACAGTTGCAAACTCCATCCTGACAAATGTACTGACTGAAGATGTTGACGTTTAAAGCTGGTGTCATGTTTGCCATTACAACATAAAGTTCTTTTGCCTAGTATTTTTGAATGCAAATGACATCTAAAAATCAGGAATAATTCATGTCACTACAGTGCTTTTAAATAAATTTATTTATTTAGATTTAAACAACCAGTATTTAAGCAGAATATGAAAACCACACCCTTCTAACTAGAAGTAAGTCTGTCAACAAGGAGGCATGGGTGGGCTACATTTCAGCCTTTGCAGGATCATTAAAATATAAAATTAAAGTGAACATTCACACCTCACTTGCTACATCTGTTTGCAATTCCATTATTAATAGTGGCCTCAATTCAAGCTAGACATTCTTATTTCAAAATACAGTACTGGGAGCCTGTGTTGCCCTGATTAGTGGGCATGGCCCTTTCCTTTCCACAGAAACTGAGCATCAAGGAGCTGATTCTAATGGCATTATGCTGCTAGCAACAGGGTAACGAATTAAATTAGAGTTGATTAACTGAAAATATTACTAACCCAAACCAGCGGCTTCAAGTTACAAAAAAGGAGATTTAGACTAAACACCAGGAAGAACTTTCTAATGGTAAGAGCTATTCAACAGTGGAACAGACTCCCTTGGAAAGTGATGGATTCTCCTTCACTGGAGGTTTTTAAGCAGAGGTTGGATGGCCCTCTGTCATAGGTGCTTTAGTTGAATCAGGTTCCCCTTCCAACTCTATTATTCTGTGACTACCTCGAAGCCTAGTTAAGTGCCATATGGGAAGAGGCACTACCTCAGAGCTATGGAGTCCAGCATCCTGTTCTCACAACAGCCAACCAGATTCCTGTGGGACTGTGTCCTAGAGGCTTGCAGGGTGCTGGATGGGCTGAAATGCAGTTTACTCCAGATCAAATAACTTGTGCCACCACTGCACTGATTGCTAAAACCAGGCCTCTCGGTGGCTAGTCTATCTGACACTTTTCTGTCAGTGTGGAATCTGTCAGTGTGACATAAAGTTAGCCCAGCACCCATTCATCTGAATCCCCTATTGTCACAGGGCCAAAATGAAACATAGTACACTATATCCTAACCAACTACATAGTTAAATAAAATGTTAACAGATATGAAGCTACAGTTTAAAAGGTTGTATGTAAGCAACCCATATTCAGTGCAGACCAATTTAAGTTGTATTCAAAACAGACCCACTGAAATCAATGTACTTATTTCATGTTAGGTTCACACTTCATAAAGTAGTATACAGTCCATGAGCACCACAGGCACGCTGCGTGAACTGATTTTAATGGGTCTACTTCGAGTATGACCAATAACATTGCCCTGGCAGTCTATGCTGCAGAAAATAGAGGAAGTCTTCAGGATTGGGTCTCACTAGCAACACAGGGTTCAGGGTAGCTAGTTGTAAATGTTAGTGTGTGTACGCTTTAGAAAAGTTGTCCTTAAATGGCTGTAGTTGCTGTTTTAAAAGTATTAAATAGGGGAAACACATGTTTACATTTAAAATACAAGTCATAGAATACTTTTATACAAACATAATTCACCCTGAAACAGCACAGGATCAAATTATGCTCATTCTGTAAATGGGGAAAAAGCAAGAACAGACAAGTATAGACAATTTCTTAGCAAAAACTAACGTACATCTTCACCCAGAAACTATCTGCATGTTGTTCTGCCATGTTTTAACAATTACATACGGTATGAACTTGAGAAGGGCAGCTCTGATAGTCTGTTGCAATGCAAAAAACAAAAGCATGCCTTTGGTGCTCATGGACTGTATACTACTTTATGACATGTGAACCTAACGTGATAGACACAGAGGTGTAAATGGCAGAGAATTGTAAACAGCAATGCCAAAGGCCATAAAGTGTTACAGGAACTTTAACATTTCCATGGAAAAGTAAGCAAAGTGACTATTCACAATAGCAGTAATTGGCAATCATATAATTATTCCTATCCTTGCTATGATAAATTAACACCTACAGTGGGAGTTTTTCTCTTAAACCCTGAACAAATAAAATAAAATTTGGTGATAAAATTTTAGTTTAGCAATTTCATATTGAATTCCAGTAGCTATTTTTTTAAACTTTTGCTGAAATCTGGTACTTGCAGGCCAGCAACAATGCCCTGGGAAAAGACAGTCCCATTCTATCTTTGTCACATAAACCTACTTTTTGTATGTATGTGTGCATGCATGCTGCTTCTATCACATTTCCGTCCACTACAGAAAGCCACAATCCACAGTAAATGGGAATTATTGAAAACTTACTCATGTACTCTGTTATCACCATACAAGTCACTCAATCCAAAGCTTACATAGTGCCAGTGCTCAGGAACATTCTGGGATGGACTCCCCAAATTCCTGTACATACTGACGTAGTCCAGAGGATCAGGTCCACCTAACCTATTTGAAAAAAGGACAAGAGTAAGCTGCAGGTCAGTCTTGGAGATGGGGGTGGTTTTCAGAAAAATGCATTTATCAACGCTCAATATCATTAAACCCACTTCCTTCTGAAAAAACTCATGGCACACAGGCAAGAACTTTGCCCCGCTGTTGTTGTCCTAGATCTATGTTGTTGCCATGCCTTCAAAGCATCTCATATATTTTGTTTTATTACCAAATAACATTTTAGTATTTTTGTTTACTAAATTAATGGCAAGTCTGAAAATATACTGCATGTCTCACAAGACAAAATGCTTCTTTTTCAAAAGGAGCAGTAAGAATGAAAATTCGTATACAAGAGCCAGTCCCTTCCAATACAAGATAGAAAGGTCAGAAAGTTTTTTAAAAAAACATTTACTATATATTTAAAGTGTTTCTCCAAAGTAAGTCATTTGTCTCAATTAATGTTCACAAAACAGAACCACAGAAAATATTACTTTTTAAAAAAAGAAACATCATAATGCAAGCCCTAATTGTCTTCAGAAATGAATAACATAATTTCCCACCTAAGCTTTCTGCTCTGAAGGAAATAATGTGGAATATTCAGCTCTACAAAATGTTATTAGGACCATCATCTGATTACCTATATTTACACATAGGTAAAACCAACAGTTATAAAGCAAAAGGCATTGCTACTTTGTTTCTAAGAAAATGCAGAAATAGCAATTAAAAATAAAGTTGCCTAACTGAGGACATCTTATAATAATCAATTAAGCTGTTTTAAATCAAACAATTAAACACTGAATCGCTACTATTCATGCTCATGAAAGCAGTTAGAATCAGTAGTGTTGCCAGGCATACCATCTTCTTAAAATCTGCAAGAAAATGTGTGTCAGACTATTGGTGCATCTACTGCAAGAAGGTGGGGGCAGGATGCGGGGGACCCAATCCACACAGAGTTCACCATCTTGGAAATCTAGTTGGCATCCCTGTCTGTATTCACCATTCCTCAACTAGCTAGGGCAGAAACTGGGTGGTGTAGTTATGTAGGCCTCCCCACCCAGGCCCATGCAAAGGCAGGAGGGTACCCTTGCCCCAGGGCTCAGAGGACTAAGCTGGTTGCCCCCCCCCCCCCCCCGAGACTAGCTGCTTTTTTGAGTTTATAACTTTATCTAACAAGACTCCCACCCCAGGCCTCAGACAAGCTCTGCACAGGCCTGCTGCCCCCCCCCCCCCAACTTCTGAATAACATCTTTCTTGATGAAGAGGAGTTCTGGAGAATGAGAAGGCTTGCTACCATTTTGTGAAATTTTGGTTGGTTGTAATAAAGGTATTGCCCAACTGTGGATTTTGGAGAATATTTCTGATGCACAAACACACCTACTTTTGTTTTTTATGTACTGTAAAAAATTATTTTCAGCTACATGCTGTGTCTAACCACTATTTCCCCCCCCCCCATGAATCCCAATTATAAGCAAGATAACTGTTCAGAATTCTCTTTGGAACAGTCACAAAGGTTAACACAGGATGTGAGGCTTCTAAACTCCCTCCACCAAAGGATTCATTTGGAAGAAAGAACATTAGCCTCAGGGACAAAGGCCATATTTGCAAGCAGCACAATGTAGCTTCAATGTGTTAAAAACATTGGGAAAGTGCTTAATCAGCATTGTTTTTGAGAGTGTGAAACTAAAGCAGAGTATGCTGATCAGACCATTCTCACTAATGAAAAATAACCCTTGCACACACTTTAGGAGACTATTCCATAAAAGCACTGAAGTTTAAGTCATGAATTGCTGTGTTCCACTTTGAGAAACAAAAAGCTGAGAAGAGAGCCCTTTAAAAAAGAAAACCTGTCCTCAGTTTGTTCAATCAACCCAAACCTGAGTGCAATCTCCTTAGTGCTTAAGTATTAGATTATATGCTATAAAATATTCAGATGGCATCTCCATTTGAAAGGGAACAGATGAGGGGAAACTAGCATCTATTACTGGTAATAGATTGAAGTAATTTTAATTTGCTTTAGTATTTTAATTCTTCTATGTTTTTAAGTATGGTTGTACATTTTTCTTGATTATATTGTTTTATCTTTTTGTAAACCACTGTGAGGCTTTTTAAAATCAAGTGGTATATAAATGTTATAAATTAAAGAAATAATAAAGCTATGCTTGATTCCACTGGTAACAGCAAAAACTGGTAGGAACATAATTATTATTTTGTTGATAATTCTACTCTACTGTCTAAAGTAATGGGAATGTTATTTGAGCATTCACCAGCTCCTGTTCCTGAAAATATTTTCATTTTGCTTTTGCTTTCTAAGAAAAATGCTATAATACAATGTTTAGTATACTCTCTACAGTCTTTCCCAGCTTCTGCTGGTTCACCAGCTCAGACTAGACCCCTCCTCCTTCACAAAGACCATTAGAACAGACTGCCTTGCATGCAGAAGAAGGGGCAGCATGTGAGGTAGACTGTCCTCACCACCTTCTCTACCAGCAAGGGCTGCAGGCTCTCAATATCACAGCATGCTATGTTTTGCTGCGACACCTATTTATACATGCATATTATATCCCACCCTACTTCCCCAAAGAGCCCAGAGGTACTTAAACTAGAAATGTGGGAAGTGCTACACATGGATCAGGTAAGACTTGCAAGTTTGGCTGGAAGGAACTGAGGTAACTGTTGCCAGATGGACCAGCCAAACGAAAAATGCATAGAGGCAGCAGTTACCTTGCCTGGCTTATCATTTGGCTGCCTCAATTGTCACAGAGGAAGGAAAAATAGGCAAACTATAGTCCATGAAAACTGGTGCCATAAAAAAATGTGTTAGGCTGCAATCCTAACCCCACTTACCCGTGATAAGTCCCTCTGAATACAACAGGACTTGCTTCTGAGTAGGTATTGTCAGGATTGAAATCTTAGCTTTTAAGGTGCCACATATTCTTTTAGTTCTTTCTCCCTTTAAGTAACTGATAACCTTAGGAGTCCACAGGCAGCATGTTTATAGTATGTGTGAGTGGACATAGATGCACGGTTCTTCATGACCACCAACTGAGTCATTCAAATTTCTTCTCCAGTTCTTTTTTAAAAGGTTTCTCAATATTTGACAAATTCAGGCATGGACTATGGCTCAAATGATGACTTGTTTCATGAGCTTCTTTGTAAAAGATAAATGAGCCTAACACAGAGATCGCCTAAACATTATCCCTGTGTTCTGGGCGTTAGCATCCCATCTGAACATCACAGAATTGTAAAGTTGGAAGGGACCATGAGCGTTATCAACCCTAAACACTGCAATGCACAAGTCTTTCACCCAATATGGGGCTCAAACCCACAACCCTGAGATTAAGAGTCTTATGCTCTACTGACAGAGCTATAAAGATGCTTCATATGCAACCTTCATCTAGAGCAGTGGTTCTCAACCTGTGGGTCCCCAGATGTTGTTGGACTACAACTCCCATCATCCCTGAGCTCTGGCCTTGCTAGCTAGTGATGGTGGGAGTTGTAGTCCAACAACATCTGGGTACCCACAAATTGGGAACCGATAATCTAGAGCAAGGTGGTACAATCTGTGGCCTGACGGCTGTATACATTTGACAACACACACACACAGCCCTTGTGCTGCCTTCCCAAAGCCGGGTAAGTGAGGCACTGTGCTTTGGGACGAGGTGTGAGGGCTCTAGGACCCTACCAGAGCCTCATGCCTCCTCCTCAACTTAGCCTTTGGAAAGGCAGCATGAGAGCTTGATGGGGGTGTCCCTTCAAATTTTGGCCTCACTTCCCTCCCCCTCCCCCACTGGTGCATGACAAGGCAGTGTGCAGCCTGCAGGCTCTGTGTCAAAGTACTCTTGTGGCTCGCTTGGCATTAAAAGTTGGGCCACCCTGATCTAGATAATTACAGTTAATGGCTGGCATACAGAGTTTCCCCATCCATCCATTTAGTTGAGATTCCTGCAATGAAGGGGGTTGAACTAGATTACCCTTGGAGTCCCTTCTAATCCCATACAATTCTATGATCTGTTCCCACCCTCTGTAGACATGATTGGGAGCAGCAAGCAAATTATGGCTTCTCAGCAGACATACATCAACTGAAAGTGCTTTCTGCATAGGAATTTTCCAACAAGTGAAGTGACACAAGAAGATACATACAACCTGCAGGCTTCATTCCTTTTTGAAACTTATTTCTTTAAAGATGCACGTTGAGAAAGAACAGCCAAAGCAACTTCAATGCCGGTACTTGCAGTGTGACACAAAGCTACAACTCCCACCCCAAACCAAAGCATAAGCTAATTTCCAACTGGAAGATAGGGGCAGAGGGCATACAGCATGCCCATGACACCAGCTGTTTCAGCATTTTCAATTTCTATATAGGCACAGAAAGTGGTTGTTATGAAGAGGAGAGACAACTTTACAGAAGAGCTTCTCAGACACACAAAATAACAAATTAGCTCTGTGCAAGCATCCAAAGAGATGTGCCATTGGGAG
This sequence comes from Podarcis tiliguerta, assembly GCF_965153285.1. Classification (NCBI taxonomy): domain Eukaryota; kingdom Metazoa; phylum Chordata; class Lepidosauria; order Squamata; family Lacertidae; genus Podarcis; species Podarcis tiliguerta. The sequence goes on along the minus strand of NC_139538.1, from coordinate 43,311,300 downwards.
GCTAAAGAAGATGAGCATTCCAAATAAGTTTTGAACAGCATTGTCTGGGCCAGATGCTTGTCTCACAACTATTCTTTGGTAAACAGACATTTCAGACTACCTCCTAGTGCTTGCTATTTCTCACTGAGGAAGAGCAGTTCTGAGCTATGTAGGGTTACTGAAGGAGATAAATATACCACTCCAAATCAAAGTAGCTAAGGCAACACTACTTGAAATAGGTGGAGTTTGTTTTTTAATCTACATATGGCTCTGCTACAAGCAGAATTATCCTGACTCTCACCAACATAAGGTTATTGCAGTCCCTAGTTTGCATTTTATTTTGTGGAAACACAGTGAAATCCTATATATGCCTATGCATATTTTATTTTTTTTAGCTTATTGCAAAGTCCAACAGATTTGTCACACCCAATCTATGGAACTCATTGCCACATCAGATGCCAACAGCCTGCGGTAAAACTGCATCCAGTAAGAATTAGCCAGATTCATAGAAAGTAGTTAAAGACATCACAGCACAAAATATTCTGGTGTCACTAAACATAAATGGCCAGAAAATTTTATTGGAAAAGGTAATTCACACATTACTATATTAAACCAGTTTAAGCTAACTACTGTCTAACTAGGTTTCCTGTCCTGAATATGGGTATGATGGGTATGATATTTGCGAATATGGGTATGATGGGTATGATATTTGCGAATCGGTCCTCCCATTATAAAAAGAGTATAGCTGCATAATGTTCTCCCAATAGCATATTTTTGACTCAACAAAGCCTAGAATCGCAATAACGACAAAACGGAGAACAGACAGTTCCAGCTGGGACATTCAAACTACAACCAATAATCCCAGCAACCCTTAACTACTGTGCCCAGAATTCCATGAGAGAAATGTGCTTTGAATGTGCTTTAAAGGCATAGCATGTAAGTGTATAAGAGATGTATATAAATGTGCACAGGAGATGGACATGCAGCATTGGGCCACACTAACAAATGAACATGTACACATTAAGTATCAGCACAGGTGAAGCAATTCATGTAAATTGAACAGAGTCCTTGTGTAAACAGTTGCATGCAATCATTCAGGGAATGCACAATAGGTCTTTGCCCATCTGAAGATCAAAGAGAGCACGTGCATATATTTAACTATAGAGGCACACAAAATTAGAGAGAAGGAAAGATGAAGGAAGGTAGAGAGAAAAAAAGAGGGAAAGGAACACACTTCTGCAAAAAGTATTGCACAAGAATGTCACAAAGCAGTTTTAATAACAAGTGCAATATAGAGAGGCTTCCTTAAGTCTATGCACCCACTTTTGCAAAACTTGCAAGCAGCAAGTGGAACACCACTCAGTACTTTATTCTACCTCAATAAGAGGAAAGTACCTTCAGCTACCGTAAGTCCTCCAGCTAGTGTATTACTCATGGTGGAGAGGTATTTCACCATCCTTGATAAGGGGACTACTTATACCAAAGTTTAAGAATGGCTGCTCTCTCAACCCACCTCTCACACAGATCAAGGTTTCACTGTGGCTATGGGTCCCTACACAGCTCTGCCTGCTCTCCAGCAAAACCCACCTCTCATATCAACGCCGCCTCAACCCTCACCTCTTCACAACACTGTGCCCAGATCAATGAAGGAAGCTCTGCAAAGATCAGGGCCCCCTCTTAAAACTCCCTATTCCAACTGAGGCCTAAATCTGCACATCCTGTGAGGGTTAAGGACTCTGACCAAGAGGCTGACCCCCACCTCCTCGCTCAGAGAGATGCCGCCCTCCCTCCACCTCCGAGCTGCTGCTGCTGCTCACCTACCTACCTCCTCCCGCCTCAGCCCCTCACCTACCAACTCCCCGAACTAAAACCAGGCACCTCCGAGGCGAAAAGGCCCAGGGCACCCGGGAAACCCCAAACTCTCCCACCACAAAGCCCCTCCGGGCCTTCCCAGGGACTCTCCCCCCCAAAACCACTCGACCTCCGTCGCCAAGTCCTGCCTCAGATACCGCCCCCCCCCCGCCGTTTCAGGGAGCCTAGATACCTCCCGGGGCTTCTTCGCCCACCCGCTGCCCCTCATCCCCACAGCCAATGCCGACCCCGCAGCATACAAGCAGCTGCCTTTCCCGGAGAAACTGCCCCAGGCCCTGGACCTCCTTCAGGGACCCCCAGGGCCTCCCTCCCACCCTGGGAGCCCCTCGCCCCCCACAGCGGCTCCTTCCTTCCCCTCCACTCACCAGTACTTGATGATGGCGGTGACCTGCAGCGGGTTGGGCTGCTCCGGGTACAGGCGCCGGCACTCGCCGTAGATGCCGTGCAGCCCCGGGGGGAAGAGCGGAGGAAAGGGGGCCGCCGCCGCCGCCGTCGCGGGGCCGGGGGGAGCGGGGGCGGCGGTCTCCATGGAGGAGCCTGCAAAGCCGGGGGCAGGAAGAGAGGGCGCGCGGGAGCTGCGCACCCCGCGGGGCACCGGAAGGGCCGAGCGAAGGACGGCAGCCCTGCCCCGCATGCACAGCCCAAATGGTCGCTCCCAACTCCCTTCGCGACCCCGGCCCCGAGCGGCGGCGTCCCGCCTCCTCCCGCCTTGACGGGCAGGCGACTTCGCCAATCCCCCGCGCCGTGAAGCCAAAGGGCCGACGCCGCGTTAACCCCTTCCTGAGGCACAACCCTGACACCTAGCGACGCCCAGCTGCCATTGCAAGACGCCTTTCTGCCCAGGGGAAGAGGGAGGGCGCGGGGGGGGGGGCAGGAAGAGTCGCCCGAGCTTCAAGCTCAGTCAGGCTGTGGGAAAGCAGGGTTTTGTGGCAAAAATTGGGAGAAGGGTTTTGCGGTGTGGGCCCCTCTTGGTCTGAAGCCCCTTTGCTATCTGCTCGCTCTCTGCTATGGGGGTTGGCAGTTGCTCCCTTGCTATATGGGGGACTCCCCGCGACGCCAAAGTAGAGGCGACATGAGGTCATTTCAGGATAACAAGCATCAATGATCATGTTTTTCTTATTATTATTCCACCCTTCCTCCTTCATTACAGGATCAAAAGAACCTTCTGAGGTTGGTTAAGGCTAAAAGAGTGACAGGTCCAAATCCACCCCCAGGTATCATCCAGAATGAGTGGGATTTGAATCCAGGTGTGTTTTTTTATCATTCTAGTATGACACAGTAACTTTAGAATCAAGCCATCTGTCTCTTAAAAATGATTTAAATTAATTGATCCTTCAAATACATGCTTCTTTATTTTATTTATTTCACGTGTTTGTATACTGCTTCATTGTCAGAATTTCTAAGCAGAGTACATAAAATTAGGATGAATAAGAACAATTAAAATTCATCATAGAAACCAAAAGAAGAAAACACAACACATGCTTGGGACAGCAACACTCAATGAAACAGGACTTACAAGATATGCTCTGTGATTGGGCTGGGATATAAGGGATCTTGTGGTCTTTAAGATATCATGGACCAAAGTTGCTAAGGGACTTGTAAATACATCAACCTTGAACCTGACCCAGTAATATATGAGCAGCCAGGGCAAGCTTTTAAGCACCAGTATTATGTCCTGAAGTTAGTCTGTCCCCATCAAAAGTCTAGCCACAGAATTTTACACCAGCTGGAGCTTTTGGACCAGGCACAAGGATAATTCCACATGCAGTGTACTCCTGTAATCAAGTCCTCAATTACCAATTTCTGCAGTTAGGAATGGCTGTAGTTGACACAAAGATGGATCCAGGAGCACCCCACAAAGCTTTTTCTTTCTGCGGCACAATAACCCAATCCAGAAAAGGCAAAGGTCCAATATCCCGGACACAGAAACCACCTACCCACAGTGTCTCCCTCTTCTCAAGGTTGAAGCTCAGTTTATTAGTCTTCATCCATTCCACAACTTCATCCAGGCAACTGTTCTGGACTATATTCAGCCTCTCCCAACTCAGAGAAACAGAACAGCCATGTATCTTCAACTTCAACCAGCATCTATATAATTCTCTGTAAAATCTAGTCACATTATACATCTTTGATTGTACTCCTGCAAAAGACAGTGTAAATGAGGCCCCAGTGCTTCCAGATAGCAAGCTTTTAGCATTATTTTATAGATTCTCTTAGTCTGTGAGCTGCATGTGAAATTGCAAATGATTTTCCGTATTTCATTGAGAATAGCACTTTCTAAACATATATGTTGTGTTATGTTTCAGCCACACTGAGAAGCATAGTATAGCCATATTGGTGGAAGAGTAACAAGGTACCTAAGCATGGCATTTTAGCGTCAATTTTTAAAATATGCAACCAAATGCTTTTTTAAAAAGTTTCATTGCATGAATTTGTTTTACAAATTAGAAAAAGAGGTGAAGAAGTATTTTTGTATGCATGTAAAAACAGATTTTTACAAACCCACACTGCTAAAATGGCACTAACGGGAAACGCATGCCAAAGTGAAGAGGTATGGTGGTAGATCTCAGTCGCCTGACATATCATTGTAATGTCTCTTTTGAAAAGGAAAAGGATAACACTAAGGCAGAGGTGAAGAACTTCACATCTGGGGCCAATTGTGCTCCTTCAGGCTTCTCTATCAGACCCTTGGAACTTTCCTCTGGCAACATCCTCTCCCCAGACCACACCCCTCACAGGCTCTGTTTTGCACTGTGTTTTTGCCCGGCTGGAATGTGTTTTGAACATTGATGATGCTTCTTGCCAGCCCACTGTACAAAGGTAACATTTGCATTTGTTGCCCCCCCCCCCCTTTTGCTTCTGGCCCTGCCCCACACTGGCATGTGTAACCACTCCACCCCAGGGAATGTGGTGCGTCACTGAAAAGATTTCTCCAATGTGTCCATTGGAAAGTTCCTTAATAAAGAGCTGCAGCTGATTTGGAAGCACCCCCAATCCTGTGCATGTTTGCTCTGAATAAAGTCCTGCTGAGGCCAATGGGACTTACCTACCTATAACTGTGCACAGCATTGCAGCATGAGAGCTCAATACAATGTGTGTCTAGTGATGAGTCAGTTCAAAAGTGCTTATTCCTAGTGCTCATTGCACAGCTCTTGCAGTGCAATTCTATGCATGTCTACTCAAAATGTAAATTCAACTGAATACAATAAGGGATTTTTTAAAAAACGTGTTTTTACCCTGCTCTTCAGCCAAACAAAGCTCCAAGGGCAACATTGAGCAATAAAAAATAAGACAATCCCCACCCTCGGGCTTACAATCTAAAAGAAGTCACAGCACAAAAATGAAAGAGATTGGCAGGGAAGAGGGAAAAGGCAACACAACTACAAACTTCTCATGGGCTCTTGCTGGCAGGGAGCAGGGAAAGCAAATCTCTAGAATTGGTCTTTCTTTAGCTGATAGATGAGGTATTACTCCCTGGAAGGTATGCATAGCATTATAGTCTAAGTGTGCATAGGATTACAGCCTTAGTTACTGGGTTTCTGATCATTGTTTCCACCCCCCAGGCAATGTACACATCACCTTTCAAGCATGCAAGCAAACCCTTAGCAAATAAATAGCAGGGCAGTTAGAAACCAGTATATTTATACCTCTCAAATAGACAACAGTACTGCCCCTGTCTTTTTGGTAACACACCTAGGTTATGACACACGTGCATTCATATGAGAGAGTTTTGCACTCATTTTGTGCACAAAATGCAGTGATGAACCTCCTGGGATCAGCGACCTCCTGGGATATTTTTTGTAGTGTCCTGCATGTTTCTGTTCTGCATGTTATCTGTCTCCCACTCCCTGCACCCTACTGCTCAGTATCTGTCGTAGGGGGCAGACAAACCTGGCATGTTTGAAGCACACTAAGGACCATGTAGCTTAGCCTCACCACAGCCACAAATTAGAAAACTATGGGAAGGAGCTCTACATGTGTTTAGAGGTCCTCCACATAAGGCGATAGCCTAATTGGCTAGCTCATAGTCCCACTACCTTCATACCATGCATGTATTTAACACATGAGAGGGTTTGTGTGAACCTTTCTTATATAAGGTCAGTAGACAGAAGGATTTCAGTGACATCAGTATGCTGATAACCAGCTATTATCCTTTTTCTCTGAATCAGATTCTGCGGTCTCAGTAATTACACAGTGTGACTGCAGTTGAGGACTGAAAACAAGCAAACTAATTCAAGATATATCCATCCAAAGACATAATGATGAACATAGGAGAGGGGAGCAGTTGGGTTTCCATCACTATCAGTGGAGTTTAGCCTTTCCCACCTTCCATCATCTATAAAGGTAAAGGTAAAGGGGCCTCGACTGTTAGGTCCAGTCACGGATGACTCTGGGGTTGTGGCCCTCATCTCGCTTTACTAGCAGAGGGAGCTGACATTTGTCCGCAGACAGTTTTTCCAGGTCATGTGGCCAGCATGACTGAGCCGCTTCTGGCGAACTAGAGCAGCGCACGGAAATGCTGTTTACCTTCCCACCGGAGCGGTACCTATTTATCTACTTGCACTTTGACATGCTTTTGAACTGCTAGGTTGGTAGGAGCAGGGACCGAGCAACGGGAGCTCACCCCGTCATGGGGATTCAAACCGCCAACCTTCTGATCGACAAGCCCTAGGCTTTGTGGTTTACCCCACAGCACCACCCACGTCCCATCCCATTGTCCCCATCGTATATAGATGATGGCTTTATGACCTATTCTGAATAGGATTTCCATAATTGGTGGGGGGGCAATTTTATCAAGCAGTTTCCCTGAAATGCTTCTGGATCTATAGCTGAGCTGCAGGAACAGAAGAGGAGCAAAATCACTTCTTCCCAGAAACAAAATATTATAGTCTTGAGTGCTTGGGAAGTATAGCATTCCCACAACAAAAGTGCAACCTAGAGCAGTGGTTCCCAATTAGCTAATTACTGAGGAACCCCTATTTTTCGAAAGCCATGCCACAGACCCCCTACTTTTGAAAATTTTTATAATTCTATGGTAGTTACCTCCGCAAAGCATTTTTTTAAACAAAATGTGGGGTAGCCCCTAATAAGCAAAGGATTTTAGGAATACTAAAAAAACCAGACCATACAATTTGTGATATTACTATGCAAAAATGACAAAAAACTAGTTGAGGGTGAGGCAAGGGATGGAGCCACAAACCCCCTGGGTGCATTCCGTGGACCCCTAATTGGGAACCACTGACCCAGGGGAAAGGCACTAATATCTCAGCCAGCAAATGAGTAACAGCCATGCAATTGTAAAACATTGCTTGGAGAGGTCGCCACCATACCAATGCTGTGTAGCATTTATGGAACCATCTCTGTTTCTTAGCAGCAGCCTTATAGCCCCAGAGTAGGGACAATGTGAGTCCTGAAGGATGAGGAGCAAATTTCTAGCATTCATTGTTCCAGTGTGGAGGGATCTGAATGAGCTCCTCATCTTTCAGTAGAAATCATCAGATAATTTATCTTTCTTCTCCAATCTAGTGCCCTCCAAAAATTTTGGAATACAATTCCCATCACCCCTGACCATGTTCCAAGCTGGTTGGGGATGATGGGAGCTGTAATCCACAACATATGGAGGGCAGCAGGTTGGAGAAGGGTACTATAGTTTCAGTAGGATGAGTGGCCGCTTTGCCAGGGCTAATGAAGTCATAAGTAAGACACCAGCCAACTCACAATGAGAGCTGAAAGATCCCACGATGTCATTCTATCCATTTTCTCCAAATACAACACCAAGCCAGCAGCTGAAAAAGGCCATGGTGCCTTCCTTTGCAAAAGCTTCCATGGGTGGAGGTTTGTTTGGAGAAGGCAATAGGCTTCCCATGAGAATGGCTTTACTCCTGTTGTCGGGATAATAGCTAATAAAACTGCACATTACATGTTTATATTATTGGCTTCCTGAGGGAAAGCATTTTGCTGGGGATAGGGATGAAGTTGATCACATGCACAAATAAGAACAATTAATTTAACAGCAGGCAGGCAGCACAGCAGGAAATGGCAAGGCAATTCGACACACAAGACAGTGGTTCAAGTCCCACCCTGGGTAATTGGGGGGGGGGGGTGTCACCTGCAGGGGCGCAGGAATATTTTACTGAGCCCAGTATGCTTTGAATATAAATCCTCCTTCAGGGGTACTATACAATATATAGAATACAAAACTATACTGTATCATAATCTAGGTTTGATCTTTGCCTATGATCTGACAGGAAAAAAGACTGGGAAAAGGACAAATGTGCATACTTGGTGTTTTCTTAGGCTAAAGTCCTAAAGACACTCACCCCTAGAACTTGAACACAAAGGGACTTACATAAACATACAAAGGAAGGTATTGTAAGAGGTGGAAGACCTGGACTGAAATGTGTGTATATGATTTTTGTTGATCTTGCTGATGTACAGAGCGATACTAAGCTTTTTTTACTGTGCTGTACTGTGTTCAGTGCAATTTAATCCCAAGAAAGTGTACATATAAGCCTGCAACCTTAAAAATGTTAATTTGATATCTTCAAAATACATATTCATACATCACACTAGTTGGATTGCATATTTGGAGTATTTTAATTTCAGTGTACACTAATTATTATGGCTATTGGTCTGTTAACAAATGTTTTGTGACATTAATTTGCACAAAAATCCATCTAAATTGGAAAGTCTATTGAATCACTGATTGTCAATGTAAGTTGGCAATCTTCCAAGAGGATTTCCATGAATCCAATATGCCTGGTATAGCCAGAGAATACTTTTCTTGGTTGTGATACTATCCGCCCCACAACAGTTTGAATCCAGTACAGTGGTACCTCGGGTTACATATGCTTCAGGTTACAGACTCTTCACAAATTAAGTGCTTAACCTGAGAACTTAATTCATTCTGGATGTCCGTTTTTAACCTGAAACTGTTCTTAACCTGAGGTACTACTTTAGCTAATGGGGTCTCCTGTTGCCGCTGCGCCACCGCCGCTCAATTTCTGTTCTCATCCTGAAGCAAAGTTCTTAACCCGAGGTACTATTTCTGGGTTAGCAGAGTCTGTAACCTTAAGCGTCTGTAACCTGAAGCGTCTGTAACCCGAGGTACCACTGTATTCCAAATTGCTGGTTCTTCCTGAATGCTTTCCCCTCTATTAATTTAAAGTCACATATTTCTAATGGTTTTATTTTCCTCATATCATCCAGCTTCTCACATTTTGTAGAGAAGCAGATGGGTTTCAAAACTGGCATTCCCCCACTCACCCAACAGAAAAGTATTGCCATACATATGAGCTGTAGCGGGAGAATCCATTATGCCCCTTCCAAAATTGGGTGGGGTGATTGTGGGGAGAAAGACTACAGTACATGGTTGCTTTGGGAGGGCAGGATGTTCAAAACGTCGAGATTGTCATAATAGAATTTTATTATTCAAAATGTTACAGACCTAGAATTTGAGATTATGAAAAATATATTTGACAGCGTGTTCAGGGAGGTGAGAGATAGGCTAGAAATCAAACATATTCAATACTAGAAATTGTCACAGTCCAAGTTTATAAATGTCAGCCAAGCAACGCAGAATAAAGGAGCACGGCAACGATCCGTGCATTGGGTCGATTGCACAAAGAACTCACGCTGTAAGGCTCTCACACAATGGAACTACAGTTCCCACAATCCACCGCGAAGAAAAGCCTTCCGGTCCAGTGCAAGTACACTTTCGGAAGAGTAACAGAAACATCACGTTAGGGATATAAAATGATTAGCAAACGGATCCCTTCAACTTCCGGGTTCGAATCACACTTTGTTAAATGATGAAAACTAAGATTTTACTTTGTGACTCAGGCTACCTCCAACTTGGGATAACAATACTGGGTGTAACATGAAATGAGGTTATATGCTATCTTGCAATATTCTGAATTCGCAGTTAGACAGACAGACATATAATACAACTCTTCCCTTGTCTCCCGAGACAGACGAATGGCCAACCAACCTAACGGGGCTATAAAGAATTATCCGCTGTAGCCGGACTCTAACCTTGCCGTGTTTAGAAAGATCTTCATTGCACGGATGTTGAAAGCCAAGCTCTCCTATTCGCACCTCTGCAGTGTATCTAATGCACTACATTTTCATTGGAATTTGAATCGTCAGGACTATATTTTTAACAAGGTAGAACAATATTTAAAAGCACAACTTTTTTTTTTAAGAATGAACTCCTCTCTTGACTGCCCTGTTCTGTTTGGGAGTGGACGCGCCAAGGCACAGTCGCGTAGCTACCTTAAAGCTTTGATTTCTCACTTCCACCCCAAGGCCATATATTTGATTTCTTATCGGAAACACGAAACGACACGTTCAAGCAACGCGATCGTCTCCTCTACCCTTTCTATCTCTCACTGAAACCCCGGGCGAGCCAACTGGAGGAGGGCTTTCCTTTCCCCCGCCAAGAAACTCGGTTTCCCAGCATGCTTCGCTTCGCGTCCCGAGCATGCGCTTTGCCGCCTGCGCTGTCGCTTTGCTTTGGCATTGACTGAGGCGGCGGCGGCGGCGGCGCGCGGGCGCTCGCCATGGAGTCCTACGATGTGATCGCGAACCAGCCGGTGGTGATTGATAACGTGAGTCCGGGCCTGACTGGGCCCCTCTGTGCTGTGGCCCCCTGAGGAGGTGGGGGCGGGGGAGTTCTGCCGCGATCCCTGCGGGCTGCCGGGGCCTCGGACTCCCCCCCTAGAAGCCCTTCGGCCCCCCCTCCTCTTCCCAGGAGGCTCCCCCTTCCTTTTCACCCGGTCCTTGGTGCACCATCACCTGCTTCCCGAAGCTGGTCCTTCTTGTCTCCCTTTCGATGACCCAGCCCGGGTTCCCATTGGCTGCTTCCTCTGCCAGTCAGTCGCTGGGCGGTGCATTGCGAAGAACAACAGAGCCTTAATTAAGGAGTAGTTCACGCCCTTTGGGCTTCTTCGTCCTCTGATTGGCTCCTTATGTTGCTATTCGCTTGGGTTTATCCACTCAAGCCTTCAGGACCCCAAGCTTGTCCCGCCTTTTTGAAGTTTATTGGCTATTATTGGAGATTAGACTGTGCTAGTTGGTATTCTTGACCCTTAAATTTCGCCTGGTTTGTTATGATTGGTTAGTGGTGGAGAAATGAGTACTGTATGTGGCCTGGTGATGTTCTTAAGAGTGTAGCCTCCACTGTAGCCTGGGCTGTGGGTCCTGCTTTCCTCTGGAGGCCAGTGTCCATTCTCCCAGCAGGCATTTCTGCAGGTGGAAACCAGAGTTAGGTGCTGCCTGTAGTTCCAACATGATGTGTTCTGTATTAAGAACAGTGCTTCCCAAAATGCCTTGAAAAACCACCAGTTACATATTCCTTCCACACCTTTCTCATGGGCCTTTATTCAAACAATAAATCTAAAGGTCTGGCAGGGGTGATAAAACAGGCTGACTCTTCAGCAAAGGGTTGGGGTTTTTTTACTGTCAAGTGGTGGGTAAATTTTATGAAATAATAAAATACCAAAATGAGTAATATTCCCTTTATTCTCCTTAATCACGCTGCCTCCGCTGACCTTTACGCTTCTCATTTAGAAGCATGAGTTTGTATCACCCACCCACACACCCAGAGAGGCTTCAGTGCTTTTTCTTCATTCTGTTTGGCCTTGGGCAGTACAGTGAATTTTTCTGCACTTTCATTGCCTCTTTGCTAGTATGAGGGCTTAATCTGCCAATTTAAATATGTATATAAAGCTTCCTCTGAAATCTCTGGAAATGGAATCCTTTCTTACTAATGTTCTGCATTAATGGACTTTGTAGAGGTGCCTGCTAGGTAGCTTGTTAAAACTGACATTATTTCTCTCCTGTATCCAGTGTCTCCTGTCTCCTAAATATTTAAATAGCTAATAGATGAGAGCATCATCAGAAGGCAGATGACACAGCAACCTTGCTGAAGCTAAGCACGTGTTGTCTTAGTCAGTGCCTGGATGGAGATTTTTGGGGTACTTAACACATACCACCTCAGGGGCAGAGAGTGTGATATATTCAATAAAATATCATTTGGCTTGTAAGCTTAGTATTTTCCCCAGATCGCCCCCCCCCCCAAAAAAAACACCACCACCATGCTGAGGAATCTCTTAAGGATACTGTGCTGCTAATGCTATTGAGGGACAGAAGAGCAGTAAATTAAAACTGTTCAGAAATCAGGAAATTTAATCTATGGTTTAGGGATGGAAGAGGAATTTTGTTCACTCCACCAAAACCTTCCCACCCATTTGATGGATCATGATCATAACATAGACATGTGGATTAGTTTGCAAGGATAATTTACTCCAATTTAACTTAAAAACAACAATAGGATGGTCCAAGGGCTTCTCTGGCTCTTTTCTTTTTTAACCATTAGAGCAAGTAGAAATGGTTTTTTAAAAGTAAATAAGCAAGGGATACCTTCAGACTACCTTGTAACTGCCCCATATTTTTTTTTAAAAAAATTGAAAGGTGTGCAGATTTATTTAGGATTTTGCCTTAAAAACTGAATGGATCTATGACAGAACGGATGTACTGGTCTACTTGCATGCAAGAAACATGAACTGAATTAAGACCGTTCTGTACATTTCCATCTAGACTCTAGATTCTAGAGTGAGGAATCTCTGGTCTTCCCACTGTTCCTAGACTCCAACTCCTATCAGTCCCAGCCAGCATATCCAGTGGTTAGGGAGGATGGGAGTTGTAACTGGGCAACATCTGGAAAGCCACTGGTTCTGCATCTCTGATCTACATTTTCTGAAGTGCTTTGCATGCTGTTTTTCCAAGGGGCTTGCAAAAGCAGATGTTGCCCAGATACGTGCAATAATTGTGTATTCTGTTAAGTTACTAGGACATAGGATCTTTGGCTTCAGTGTGTAAGTCATACATCTGGTTTTATCCGCTGCATTATTTCTGTTTCTTGAATGCACTCTGCAACTTGACTGGACTGGATGAGAAGAGTGGAAGTAGGATTTGCTCCCTCTGGTGGTCACTTACAACATGGAGATTCCAAACACATTTACAGTACTGTCATGGAATTTCTGGGGTGTTTTGCCATTGTTTGCACAGATTGGGATGGTTACAGATAAATCACTTGTGCTACATTTAGGCTGATGTACTGTTCAGTTTATTTTTACCAGAAATATTACAGGAACTGAAGCACATTACAATAATGGTCTGTTTTTCCATAATTGTCTTCAATTCTTTTCTGCTCCACAGGGCTCTGGCATGATTAAAGCTGGCTTTGCAGGTGATCAGATACCCAAGTACTGCTTTCCAAACTAGTAAGTAGCTTGGTGCACAATTCTGGATTATATTATTGAGGCTCCATGAATTCCGTATCAAGTGCAGTGCCTATTGTGGAGAAGAGTAGGTCTTGGGTTCAGCACGGGCTCTGGGACTTGAAACCACAAGCTTCTCGGATCTGCCCTGACTGGCCTAATACAGGGGTGTGGTGGAGCAGAATTCCTTAATACTAAGGGCTATGAGATTCTCTGTAATAGCTGCTTGTGGTTTTTGTATCCTTGGATATTCTTTTCAACTACAAACCGACCCTAAGTCCTCAACTCATTACTATATTATTTCTGTACTGAGATTTGCATATGACACATCACCCAAGGCTGTTCATGTACTACTTATTATTGGTTCTAGGATGCTCTCTCAGCAGTAAACTGAGGAATAAATTGTACTATTCAATCTATTCCTTGTGTTGTGAGATTATTTTTCCACTATGTCTTACAGCGTGGGCAGACCAAAGCATGTTCGGGTTATGGCTGGAGCTTTGGAAGGTGACATTTTCATTGGACCAAAAGCAGAGGTAAGGCAGCTGTATTGTGCTCTTCTGTCCTTGGGTAAGGCACCTGAAAGGGAAAACCTGTCCCCTCTCTTTGGTTCAAGCCTTTGCCTTACCATCACTTGCCAGTCATATGGTTCTTCTGATAACAAGTTCAGGATTGGGACATTTTGCCCAGAATACCAGGTCACATTAGAAATATATTGGAGTCTGAAGACCTTCAGTATATCTGAATGCCTTGTTTATGCATAACAGAGCTTGCATAACATGTGCACATGTTTGTTAAGCAATAGGGCACCTCTGATGTGTATCATGCATCATTTCTGTTGCCAGTATAATTTACAATTCAGGTCCAGTAGCTGCTGTGGACTGGGGAACCTGTGCCCTCTGGATGTTGTTTGACTACAACTCCAGCCATCCCTGACCCTGACTGAATATCTCTGCTTGCCAAAGTCCAGACCTGATCAAATCAGTGAAAAGTGAATGCACTAATGGAGAAGAGCTGATTTCAGGACAAAGTTCCTGATCAATCTAACATGTGACCTATTGCCACCTGACTCTTCCATGGTCCCTGAATTTGAACCATGAACATTCAGACTGAAGGAAGGACAGTGGCTACAGTAGCCATCTTCATATTTGTCTCCTTGTTTCTAAATAGAAGAATAGAGATTCTCATTAACATTGCTTCCATACTGTCAATAACATACAGTGGTACCTCTGGATGCGAATGGGATCCGTTCCGGAGCCTGGTTCACATCCAGAAGCGAATGCAACCTGCATGTGTGCGGGTCGCGATTCACTGCTTCCGCGCATGCGTGTGACGTCATTTTGAGCGTCTGCGCATGCACAAGCGGTGAAACCTGGAAGTAACGTGCTCCGTTACTTCTGGGTCGCCGCAGCGCGCAACCCGAAAATACTTATCCCAAAGCTACTTCAACCCGAGGTATGACTGTATTCCCTCCTGCACCAGAGGAATGCAATTATTATTATTATTATTATTATTATTTAAATGGTGCTGCTCAGTGGGGTTCCTGGAAAGTAGCTTTATTAAGAAATGAGCTGCAAAGTCTCTGTGATTGACACAGAGGGTGATTCCTCTGACCTTCCTCTGATTGACTAAGTGCCTTGTTTTGTTTTTTGCTTTTGCTTTGCCCAGGAGCACAGAGGCCTTCTTTCCATCCGCTACCCTATGGAGCATGGCATAGTGAAGGACTGGAATGACATGGAGCGCATTTGGCAATATGTGTACTCAAAAGACCAGCTCCAGACCTTCTCTGAAGAGGTGAGCTAACTCTGTATCCACAAGCCCCTAGTGGCCAAACAAAGAAAGCCTCCCATATCTGGTTTGATAGTAGTGCTTTGCACCCTTACTGCTTTCTGTACTTGGATTTTCCATTCTTTATCATCTATCCACATCATAACTATCCTGCATACAGCTCCCTGTACTCACTAACTCAAGTATTTAAATATATATATATTGGGGGTGTCAAGTTTACAGGGTTTTAAGGTATGTTTAATGTAATGTGATTTCACTGAATTCTTAGAAATAGCTTTGTAAGCTATTGGATGTTGGATGAATGGGTAGTAAATAACCACAGAAAAGAATTAAAATGAAATAAGGCAAAGTTCATTGAATCAAAACTTAATGGAGAAGAGCATTTGCCTGGCCATTTGCTTCAGCTTGGGTTGTTTTTCCTAGTGCCCGCTCTGCATTTCAAACGTTTTTGCTTGACTGTTAGTCCCCTTTCACACGAAGCATTCTGGAGCATGTTACAAGGGGTGGGGCAAACACCTCTAGAATGACAACTTCTTCAAGATCATTGTGAAGCTGGCTAAATTTCCCTTCTTTCAACCTATTGCAACTGGTGACAAATTCTTCCACTGCCGTATAAAGTCTTAGGGTTGCCTTTTCATTGCTTTGGGAGACCTGGAAACATCCATATGATCACTGGCGGAGCCCTACCCAGCCAAATCTTTTGTGTCCCCAACCACCAGCATCCCGTACTCCTGACAGAGGCTCCCCTGAACCCACGCAAGAACCGTGAAAGAGCAGCTGAAGTTTTCTTTGAAACCTTTAATGTGCCAGCCCTGTTCATCTCCATGCAAGCTGTGCTTAGCCTGTAAGTACTTTCCCCCCACCCCTTTTGCTTTCTTGGAACTCTCTCTCATGGAAGAGAGGGCTATTAATGGCTACTAGCCAGGATGGCTATGCTCCACCTCTTTTGTTCATGCTCTGTTCCCTGGTTTCCCACAGGAATCTGGTTGGCCACTGCGATTATAGGATGCTGGATGGGCCATTGGCCTGATCCAGAAGGCTATTCTTACGTTCTTTGGAGGAGAAACAAATTTTTTTGCAATGCAAAACAAGGCTTTGCATGGGGTCTGTTTTCCCTTAAGAAAGCGGGCTGGCCGGGGTGACTAGCTTGTGTAATTGTGTGCATTTTTACACAGCAGTGGGCCATACTGTGTTCAGAAGGGCTTACTCTCAGCTAAGTGTGCACAGGGTTGCATCCTGGATCTTGTCAATTATTACGTCTTGAGAAATGCTGGCTTCTTGACTAAATGAATGCTCAGGTGTCTATCTGTGTTAGAATTTATCACCATTGTTTGTAGAGTTTCTTCCAGTTATTTATGTGTCAATTCTAGTTTTATTCTCCAGCCTACCACTTTTTCAGAGCGTAGCTGTATAGTATAAACTTTCTCCCTTTGTTGTCTGAGCCAATGAAGTATCACCGTCAGTGTGGTTTTGTTTTGAAAGATAGCTCCTTAGTTCTAGAAAAGTCAGAATAAATTAAGTTGTCCTGGAGTAACAATTACCTTAGGAAATGGTGTTGGGGAGCCCCATTATTTAATGTTGCATTCCGTAAATTCTGTTTTGTGTGTGTGTTCTGAAACATATTTTCTTTCTGCAGTTATGCGACAGGGCGAACTACGGGAGTGGTGTTGGACTCCGGGGATGGGGTCACCCACGCGGTTCCTATTTATGAAGGCTTTGCCATGCCCCATTCCATTATGCGGGTTGACATAGCCGGCCGTGATGTCTCTCGTTTCCTTCGCCTTTATCTCCGGAAGGAAGGCTACGACTTCCACACGTCATCTGAATTTGAAATCGTCAAAACCATCAAAGAGGTGACTGGGTGCCCTTAGTCTTCTGTGGGAACTGAGCGCTGTAGAATGGGATGGGGTGCCACACCTGGTGTAGCTCACCATATCTGGCAGGGTCTGTGTCGAGATTTCAGGAAGGCTTGGGAAGAGAGGGCTGCTGCAGCTGCAGCTGCAGGTGCCTCCTAAAGCTGAACGTTGAGCTCCAGTGCAGAACTGCATTTTCCCTGCTCTTCAACGGCACCTTCCCTTAGCACTAGGTCCATCTCTCAGGCAGAAAGGGAAAACCAATATGTGTTCAGAAAAATGGCATGATACATCCCTTCTGGGGCTGTCTCTCTTCAGAACATAGGTGTGAGATAACAAGTCCGAACACTCCTTCATGCCAGAAACTTTCTACAAACTAGCACATCCAAAAACATGAACATAATCCTTCTTGCTAGCTTTCGATGGTCAGAGAAGTCTTTTTAAAACCTACAAAAAGGGGGGGGGGAAGCTTTCAAACATGACTTCTCCCCGCCACCACTTTCTGAAGTGGTAGTTTTAGGAAGACTTCCAAACATGCCCATGTGCTGACACATACATAGTGCAAACCCTTTCATAGTAGATGTCATTGAGAACAGTGTGTCCTATGCTTGGCATATTGTGGGAGACTACTGGTTAGCAATCTCATGTATAGAGTGCTATTGTGTCTGGGCCAAGAGTAATGTGAGTATTCTCACCAGTGTTTGTGTCTAGAGTGTCTTTTAAAAGAATGTGCTTGACTGACCACCACATTCTGCTTGTCTTTCTTCCACAGCGGGCCTGTTACCTGTCAATAAACCCACAGAAGGATGAGACATTAGAAACCGAGAAAGCTCAGTACTACCTTCCAGATGGAAGCACTATTGAGGTTTGTGCAGAGGCGGCCCTGCTGGAAGTCAGATGTTGCTAAATAAGCCTCAGTTATTATTCTACAGATCAACAGACTGGTTAGGAATTGTGGCTGTTGTCTCCCTTTAGGCCTGTGGTGTTCAACACAGGAAGTAAGTCTTCCTGCGAAAATTTCTAGAGGAAGAAAAAGCTCCAGCCCAAGTGTTTCAAGTGTTATAATTGGACCCTGAGGCAGAGTATATTGACGTGTCCCTCCCTACCCAGCATTCTAGTTTTCTTGCCTTTGGTGGCTTTGTTCCTCCTCATTTGCTGTGTCAGCGGACACTGGTGAGGCTTAATGAATCCCCCTGGCTAATTGCAGAGAAGTTCCTTCTGTGGCACAATGGCTCAGTGCATCTGACTGTTAACCAGAAGGTTGGTGGTTCAAGCCCACCCAGGGACAGCTGTGGGTGGGCAGGATTCCTAGGTGACCCTCAAAGTCCCTTCCAGCTCTATGATTCTATGATTGTTAACATGGAGTTCAGGTGTGGTCTATTCTAAAACTCAACAAAGGTGTCTATATATAGTCTGTTAACTTTCCTTCTTGTTGTTTTCCTAGGCATCATATCTGAAAGAATCTACTTTCCTAGCTGGGTCACTGTTATTTTTGATTAAACTTGGAAAAAAGCTTGTTTCTTAACTTTATGGAATCTAATATGACAATGTTTGAGACTTGGCTTTGATAAAACAGACTCTTCCTCCAATATATTTGTTTTTTAAAGTTGATAGACCAGCCCTGCAAACAAGCTACTAGTCAGTAACAATTTACCAGCTCTCTTCCCTACAAATATGTAATTGGTGGTGCCATCTTGATAGGAATGTTTTCTTCACTGGGAGAGCTTCCTTGAGTTTGTCTGCTCAAAAAGGCTGAGGTATATGACCTTTGGCTCTGAGCTTCTACATGTGTATCACTTCAGGCAGAGGGCCTTCTCCGTAGTGGCGCCCGCCTATCTGACTTTTAGAAGACATCTGAAGGCAGTTTTTAATGTTTAATGTTTCGTTGCTTTATTATGATTATTAATATTCTGTTGGGAGCCGCCCGGAGTGGGAGGGGAAACCCAGCCAGATGGGCGGGGTATAAATTATTATTATTATTATTCCTCACTATCAGCACATAAAGACTGCTTATATAGGAAGAAGAAGGCCCACTCTCTCTTTTGTGCTGTTTGCAGATTGGCCCTGCCCGATTCCGAGCCCCTGAGTTGTTGTTCCGGCCAGATCTGATTGGGGAGGAGTGCGAGGGGCTGCACGAAGTCCTGGTTTTTGCCATTCAGAAGTCAGATATGGACTTGAGGCGGACACTCTTCTCCAACATTGTCCTCTCTGGAGGCTCAACACTCTTCAAAGGTTCTTTCTGTTGGTTCTTTGCCTTTGGGGACATGCTCGGTGTTCTGAGCTTAACTTGAGACTCCTTTCTATCCCTTCTTCCTTGAAGCTAGCAAGGTTTACATTAGCTTCCCAGGAGTGAGGATGGGCAGAAGGAACTCCTTATGGTTCCTTTCCCTGGGGAAAGGAGAGTTCCAGAAAGATGCTGGTTTCAGCCCAGTTGGAGGAGAAGGGGCTTTATATGCTGGATATCTGAGGAAATAGTGTCAATGGCTTCTCCTCATGTCTTCTATATAATACCAAAGGGACATCATTATTCTGCCCTGCTTGGATGGTTTCCTTCCTTCCATTGCATCATTTACCTGAGATTTGTGGATTGACAACACCTTGCCATATAGTACGCAATCCCCCACTTTCTGGTTCTCTTTCCAGGTCAGTGTTTCTGTAGACCTGGAAGCCTGAAGTATGCCTCAACTTGTTAAATATTTTCTTTAGTGAGGAGTATGGGCAAGAGATGGAGCACAGCGCCATCCATAGTGGAGGCTGCAGGCTCCTTGTCATTACCAACTGGGTGGGAGGCAGGGAGAGAAGTGAAAAGAGGGGGAGATTCCTCCACCACTACCAAGTCCCTAAATCAAGCCCTTTGGGGGTGCAGGGCCTCCATCGATTGAGGGGGAAAGAAGCCAGAATCTTAATCAGCTGCCTTGAAACTGAAGTTGACTTTTGTCTTTGGTTCAGGTTTTGGCGATCGGCTTCTGAGCGAAGTGAAGAAACTGGCCCCCAAGGATGTCAAAATCAGGGTAGGAGTTTTCTCTAGGCTTTTGCCACTCTGAGGGTAACCCATGGTATTCTCAGCAGAACTGGGTCTCTGTGGAAGATGGGATTTGATCATCTCTATCTAGTGGGTGCATGAGTTGTTCAGTGTGAGCAGTTCCTCTGTTAATGGCCGTCTGCAGGGTCCTCTTCTCACGCTTGTCTTTCCGCACAGCCCATTTGCAGCAATGTGAGCAGTGGTATGGAGAGAACATTGGAATCACTTCTCTGTGCTTTTAACTCAAAGATAGCCAGACACTTCCAAAAGCACTCATTCCAGAGGTTTAGCTGTCCATTGCAACAAAACTGGCAGTCGCGTGATACCTGAAAGACCAGCGTATTTATTGTGGCAAGCTTTTGGGAGCCAAAGTCCCTTTTGACATATGCAAAATATCATGGCTTCTGCAGTCAAAATGCAACCCAGAAAGGCTGCAGAGAGGCTCTCTACCCTAGACTGCAGACCAGTTGGATGGAGCATAGCTGGGACTGATGGGAAGTGATGGCAAGAATATGCTAGGGAGGAACGTGGTGAGCTTAGATTGTGGAGAATACTGGCTCCAACTAAATCCACCTTTCTTTTATTTCTCAGATATCTGCTCCTCAAGAGAGATTATATTCCACATGGATTGGGTACGTACAGCATCACTCCACTTGCTGCACTATGAAAGCTCTCACTAATTCAGGTGGAGGAAGAAGTGACTTGCAGCCAGTGCAAAGGGAGAATCTGGCCTGTAGTCATATCCAGTGTAGTGTGGATGATTACATTTTTAATATTTATTGGATGCCTTAACCCACCCTTCACCGTAAGGTCCCAGGGTGGGTTACCATAATAGAAAGAGACAAAATTAAAAGCAATTAAAAGTAATTTCCATTAGCTACAGCTAATTACTATCGTTGTAGAGTGATGTGGTGGCTGCTTTGGAGGAGGGTGAAACTGCACCACAACTTGAGGATGCTGCAGAGAAGAGGATAGATAGCCTAGCAGGGCAGTCTGTGTGTTCTCCTAACAGGGACTGGGCAGGCTGCTGTTGCTGCTGTAGCAGCACAGCATTCTTTATCGTGTCTGCCTTTGGGGAATCATTTCCAATTTCTTTGTCTTTTGATGAACTCCCACATATCTTCTGTAACAAGATTTTGGGGCATGTTGTGGGGTGGCGAGTTGATTCGCCCAGAGCCCAGGAATCCATGGTGGCCTCAAGAACTGAATGCCACCTGGAATGTCCCCTGCATGTGTGCATGATATGAAAAGATGTAGGAGGGCCACCTCTTCTGGCATTAGTGTTGAGAAACCTCCAAAAAAAAACCCTGTCAGTTCTCCAGAGGACAGTTTGAATACTACTAACTGTAGGAGAAAGGGAAAATAGCCACATGGCCAGCCGAGGCCTAGCTGACTTCCTTGTCTGGTCTTCCCACAGAGGCTCCATCTTGGCTTCACTGGACACATTTAAGAAAATGTGGGTTTCGAAAAAAGAATACGAGGAAGATAGTTCCCGGGCAATCCATCGAAAAACCTTCTAGCCTGGCAGCATTCTGGGGTCTCCTTGGAGCGTCGTTCCTGTTCTCGGCTCACTTTCCTGAGTCAGTGTCTGAGGAGCTCCCCCCTGGTGTGTATGTGTATGGGTAGATGAGTGCCAGCATGCCCTGGACTTTCCCGAGGGAAGGGAAGGCTGGGGTTTCGGCTTGACTTTTGATTGGTTTTGCAGGTGGCAAGTGAGAAATTGGAATGAACCTGTGGGCAAGCTCTGTTCCCTTTTCAGCTGGCCCACAGACTTTGTTTTGGGGGTGGGGAGGGGAGTACATTTGTGCCGCAGAAGATGGCAAGTATGGCTGTGGAACTGAGCAACTTGGCAGGATGAAAATGAGAGTGCGGCAAAGCGGTCAGTGCATAGGGCTCCCAATGACTGGTGGGCCACGTTGAAGGTCCGTCATGGAACTCTGAGCACAGCAACTGACTACGATCCCGTTCCTCTCAGTTGCTCAGCAGTCGTTTTTTAGATGGCCAATTCATCGCCTGCCCCCTCTACTTTTAGAATTCTCTTGCACACAAGGGAGGATAAGCACATTCCAAGCTGTTACAAACCCATTTACGGCGGTCTGTGTGTGTGTGTGTGTGTGTGTGAGAGAGAGAGAGAGAGAATCTGTAGTATGGTGTGTGAGAATCTGGACCACAACAGGATGGTTGGAGCAGTTAATTTTAGGAACTAGTTTGTAATGCATGGTGTAGAGCAGAAACACCCTTCCCTTTTTACGCTAGACAGTCCTTGCATTGGCATCTGGTGATGAGACAGTCGTCTGTCATGCAGCCAAGTGCCCAGGGCCACTCTGCAATGTGGCCTCGTTCTCTTTTCCTTCTGCCAAGCCCCTCCCCTGCCTCATGTGTGTTCTCACGGTTTACAGTGTTCATTCTTTCCGAAAGGCCGAGGCTTTATGCCCACGTCACAATCCCCGCACAAAGGGGCTATTCAGCCACGCTTGCTGGGAAGCCCCGTAATTGCTCTTAGAATTTATTTATTGAAAGCTTTTGGTGGTAACTGATCTACTAACTGGGCCCAAAGTTAGTTTCCCCCATTTTTATCTGTCCTACTATCTACTACACGTCTTGTTTTAACATGTGCACCGGCACTGGGAATACCATACTTGCTTAGTAGCGTTGGGTCAGTCCTGCAACTCTCCCCGCTCCTTAGAGTACCCTGTTACTTTTGGAGTGGCTGTTTCCATGAATGCACCGCAGGATGAAACAACAAACTCTGATAGAACACTAGGAGTTGAGTAAGAGGCCTCCAGAGGGAGGCTGTCATCCCAGAGTTAATTGTTAAGTCCTTTGACTGCTTCAGTACTGCTACAGAAATGGAATGGAAAAATCATCTGCTTTGAATCGAACTTTTTATTCTTTTTTAAAATATACACATTTGGTGCTTCTTATTGTAAAGGGTTATTTTTGTTGTTTTAATGCTGCTGCTGAAAACCAAATATTTCACATTCTTGGCCACTTAAGTGTTAGAAGATGAGACAGCAGGAAACAAACACTTTGTCTCTCTGTAGGCAACTGTTGGAAGAGAAACTTCAATAGGAAGCGAGAGTGCAGGGACTCAAGAAATCCAAGGTGGAGGCAAAGTATTGTCCTGTTTGTTACCACTGATTTAGTTTGAATGTGGACCCCTTGTGCTTTGGCTGCAAACTTCAGCTCTGCCCTTCAACTCATCAGCTTTCTCAGAAAATGTCATGAGGATTAGAATAGGCCATTTAGTTTGTTAGGAGCAGCCTGAGTCCCTTAAGGGCTCAAAGCTGCCGTTGTTGTCTGGCCTAAGGGATGGGGACATCTCATAACCTCTCCTACACAACAGATAGGTAGTTAAAATGCAGTGCAAATTTTGTGTATTATGCAACACATACACACCCAGTGTTAAAAAAACTTGCAAATAAAAATGTGAGGTGATAACAGTGACAGTATAAGCTTTCCTAGTCCTTCAGTCCCTTCCTAATTTTAAAAGCAGGTGCGCCCTTAGGAAGAGTAGCTGCATTGGAAATCTTAGGCTTCTCTATTAGGATAACAGGCTTACACTTGGCAAGAAAGTGGATGTATATCTGAGCTAAGCAAGAGCTGAGCCACATCTACCTTTCCTCCATTCTTTACAGGACACCCTTCTTTTTGCACCAGTGCTTTCCCTGGGAAAACCTGCTCTTTAGCAACCTGAGTTTGTTTGCTCCGATTGAGCACTAAAAGAGCAGTTTTCTGCAGGGAAAGCTACAGGGCAAAAACCCAAACAGCCAGACACAGAGCTTTTTAAGTGCAGACCTGTGCCTGGAAAGAGTGGGGCAAAAGGCAAGTGTGGATAATCCCCAAGAGAAGTTGTAGCTGGTGTTTCAAAGCCAGACATATGCTACTTAAGGGCATTTCCCCTCCTGCACCTGCAAAGAGGATGTGCTTGGGCAGAGCAGTGCCATTGCTGGGTCCTGATTAGGATCTCAGCAGTATTCTCTTCTCTTTAGTTCCAAGTAACATGGCCCATAAGTGATGTATCATGAAGCTTCCCCAAGCAGGAGTGGACAAGACTGCCCAGGCAGCAAATGCTGGGACAATGTAGACATTTTTGCAGCGCGTGAGGACATAGCCACTGAAAGCTAGCACAGAGCCATATTACAATATTACAGTGAGTGATCTACTATAGGTTTTATCATCTCAGATGTCCCTCTTAAGACACATGCATGGCCAGGAGACCCCTCTCTCCCCTACTTCTTAAGGCCAGGGCTGGGCACCTGTGGCCTTCCAGATGTTGCTGACCTTCCATCAGGCCCAGCCACTACGGCCAAGGATTAAGGATAACGAGAGCTGTCCAGTAACATCTGGAGGGCCAAAGGTTCTCCTTCCCTGCTTCAGACAGTAGCAGTTGTATTAATACATCTTCATTGAACCAAGCCCTGTAGGTTTTTCAACTGGAGTAAAATGACATTTCTCCTAGAATGAGCCTAGCAGCTAATGGTTTTGAATGGAGTCCAGATCCTGTTTTAATAAGCTACACCCAAATGTAAAGGTTTGTTGCATCCCTGAATGAGGCCTTGAAACTGGTCTTCTCTGGCAGTTCCTATTCAACTGCTTGGGTTTTCAGCCTGGGTTCAAGCAAACATGCTTTTGCAATCGGGGAGATGAAGCTTGAGAAGCAAGTAGATCTGAATGTGATTGCTAACAGATTCTTTGCTTTGACACTTCATGCTCACTTGGTGGCAGCTGCATAAATCTTGTTGGGGTGTTTTGACCAACACAGAGAGGAGGTCTTAGTGGTGATTTCAGTGGAACAGATACCAAAGGGGCCGTCCTGACTATTAGCATCTCCACTGGCAAGATGTACATCCAATAGGGTAGCCCGAGATCTTTATGGGAGGGTCTACAAAACTTATGATCTTTTGCCATAGGTAAAAGAGAAGGGCCCATATTTCTTGCCTTATACTAGAAGAATGTCATTGTGTTTGACCTGCCCGATGTCTAAAATACCTGCATACTCAGTTCTGGCTCTTCTATAAAGGCCTTGATTCTCACAGTTTCCACCAGGAGTAGAGCTTTTACACCCCCCCCCCCAATAACTGTTTGAAAACATGTTTTGTGTTAATGAAATGTCTAATTTCAAATCTAGGGAAACAGTAAAAATGACAGCCAGTGCATGTCAGCTTCTACTGGTAGACATGACAGAGCAACTCCTAGGTTAGTGTCATAGTCTGTTTCAGGCAATACATAGGGGAGGAGAGAGAATCCTAGAACTGTAGAGTTGGAAGGAACCCTGTGGGTCATTAGCCCCCTCCTCTCTGGTCCTTTGTGTTTTTTCCTTGTTTTTCCGCATCAGTTATCTGAAGCAGCAATGTTACACAATGAACAAACTGACAGGTGCTTCCTACAATCTAGCATTGGTTCTATCAGGCTGACACTGTACTTTGCACAGATGTGTGAACCACTGCTGGGTGCTGCCCAATGTACTTAAATAAAGTTGTTAATATACAATGTGTAGTCTGTTTAATGGGGTCGTAAAAGATCTGGAATATGAGCAAGTGCCATTCTCCTTACAGCTATGAGTGCTAGTTCAAACAGCAAACGCAAGGAATAAGCCAACAAGTTTCCCTCTAGTAATTCTCCATTCTAACATGGATTTTGTACTTGTGCAGAGAACAGACCTGTCTGTAACATCCCATCTTCTCTGCACACTTGGTCACCATCTGCCTGGGATGGAGAATCTTTTTTTCAGCTCAAAGGTTCTATTATCTCAGGGTCAGGTTTCAAGAGGCCACATGTCAGAGCAATTGGTGTGATTCTCTTTTGTATAGCAAGGGGCATTCCAGCCATGAAAATGGCTCTCCAACCAAACGAGGCATTCTTGGAGGTGGGATAGAAACACAATAAATAAATAAAAAGCAGGTGCTTGCAGGAACAAGGATGCTCTACAAGCTGGTAAGGACATCCTACAAGCTGTGCTCAGTGGTATAGTTGAAGGCATGAGAATTTCTGGCTTGGCAAGGGGATAAACTCTTGTCACACCAGCTCTTTAAAAGTGCCCTCTATCTTGATTACCGTGTACATTCCCAAAACACCACACTACAAAAATAGCTTTAAAAAGAAAGACACTTTAATGAAATAAGTTTTGACGCACTTGGCTTGTTAAATTAGAGAAATAAATTAGAATGTAGCCATCGAGTGATACAAAAGTGATACTGTAAACATTTTCTCATCATCATTGCTCTCACAAATTGAGAGAGGAAATGGCAATTACAGTGGCTGGCTGAGCTACTGCCTGTAGAAACTTGAAAACACTTCCCCACCCCCTCCAAGTGCCACCTGCTTCGGCACACAAAGAGAAGGATGCAATTTGGTCCCAAGGAGATCTGGATTCTTCCGTTTTCTACAACGGCGGCCAAAAGGGTCTCAGACCAAGAGCAGAGGGATATTCCAGTGAAGGCAGCTATTGAACTCGGGGGTCACAGGCCTTGAACCCTGATTCACACAGCCAGCTGCCTTCCTCCTTCACTGCTTGATGAAGGCAGGATGTGATTCTCAATCCCTCAGAGACCCAAGAAGATTCAGCTCTGGAATAACTTCAGGGAAGCCTGGCATTCCCCTAGCTTCCCTCAGAGGTGAGTCATCAGAAAAAGAGAGTTGTGGAAAAAGCAGAACAGTCCTGAGGAAATTCTGCTTGCCCTTCCTAGGTTGTAGAGGCAATATGAGGAGTGAGGTACTTGCTACCTCTAGGAGCCTGAGGGAATAACTCAGGAAGTCTCTCCTCCCTGTCTTGGCCGTAATCTACAGTCTAGTAAATCTTTTTGTCATTAGGTGATGGGCCACTTCCTGTGACTGATACTCTGCAGCCAAGCTTGGTTTTGCAACTGTCAACTCTCCTCCAGGGCAGGACATTTCTTCAGAAAAGGCATCATCCCCGCCCCCCCCAGCCACGTGCATAGTACCACTCTCCAAGGTCTTGTCCACTTAAGTCAATTCTGTAGGGACTAGCGTAACTCAAAATTGCTTTGCTCATGAGGAGGAAAGGGACGACAATGACTAGTACCTGAAGTATAAGCCTCAAGTTGCCCTTGGAGATT
The DNA here is from genome assembly GCF_965153285.1 of Podarcis tiliguerta. Taxonomy (NCBI): domain Eukaryota; kingdom Metazoa; phylum Chordata; class Lepidosauria; order Squamata; family Lacertidae; genus Podarcis; species Podarcis tiliguerta. The sequence continues at coordinate 43,284,425 of NC_139538.1, read as the reverse complement.
CTTGTGCTGGTAAGTATAATAGCTACAATCTTAAAAAATATCTGGTCCCACAGAAAAACTAGGATGAGTGTCTCCTGACAAAGGAGGCTGGTCTTTCAACCAAGCGAAGGGATGGGGAAATTGTGTCCTGCACCAGATGATGCTTGACCACAGCTCCCATCATCCCTGACCACAGGCCATGCTGACCAGGGGGACAGGACTTGGGGAAATTTTAGAAGTTCATTCTAAAACAGCTTGGAACAGCTTCATTCAAGGTTGAGCCCATTGTGACGTCAAAACTTGGTGGCCAGGTATACCTCCAAGCTTCTGGTGACACAGCTCTGCATCCACCTCACAGACCCCCCCCCTTTCAGCACAAATCCTGCCATGGCTGCAATAGTGTAAGAACAGGCATACTTGTTTTCTTGAAAAGGATAAATTCCGAGAAGGAAGAGTGCTGTTTCCCCACAGAGTGAGCATGTACTATAAGTGGAGTACCCAGATGTCTTCTGGAAGGAATCAAGTCACATTTTGAAGAGATTCTGGCTTTCACAGTTAAACTATGCCCTGATACGATGGGTGCAGGGAGCGAGGTATGCCAAACTATCAAATCCAGTGCAGAGGGGAAGGATGAAAGGATCAACCCTACTATCTAGCACCCAAATCAGAGCCAAGGCTCAATGTATGCAGTTCCCAAGAGGTTAGGATACAAGTACCAGGATACTCCTAGTTTACTCAATGTTTCTCCATCAACTTGTTAGTAATATACATCATCTTTACCTGACTACTTAGCTTCCCAGTGACTTCCTCTGGAATGAATAAAAATAAACATGATCAGCAAGTCAATATTAAGAATTTTCTTTTTTCTTTTTTAAGGCAAGGTGATGACTTTTTCTGGACCAACTTTGGCTGAAGATAGCAGATGCAAGCTTTTAACACTCTCATGACCTCTTTAAGGTGGATCCTACACAGTCCTGCCTTGGGGGCGTGGGACACTCCAGGAGGTGCCATATTTTTCGCTCCATAAGACACACTTTTTTCTCCTAAAAAGTAAGGGGAAATGTCTGTGCATCTTATGGAGCGAATGCGTGGTCCCTGGAGCCGAATTGCCCAGGGGTGAAAAGCAGATTGTGTTGAAAAGTGTTGAAAGGGGGTGTTGAAAGGAAGCCGCTGAGCAGTTGATCGGCAAGCGATCGGGAGGGAGATAGGGTACAGGTAAAGGGAGGAGGTAAAGACAGCGAACTTGCAAGGAGAGGAGACAGGAATACTAAAACAAGCAATGAGGAGAGAAATTAGAAGAAAAGGAGGAGCAAAAAACTGCTCCAGCTAAGGAAAAGACACTAAGGCAAATAAGAGGGAAGGGGGTGTTGAAACGAAGCTGCTGAGCAACTGATCGGCAAGCGATCAGGAGGGAGATAAGGGACGCTAGCGATAAAGGAGGCTGCTTGGAAGGGGGGAGGTAAAAGCATGGATCCTCAGGATTTTTGCATTGGGTCACCCCAAATTCACCATCAAATCACATAGCATGTCCATGGCTATAGCCTGCACCAAAAAAATCATGCATCCACTGTTTCGTGGGGCCGCAATGGCACAAAAATGTGGTTGCAAAGCACGGATCCACAAGGATCCTCAGGATTTTTGCACTGGGTCACACCAAATTCACCATCAGATCACATATCATGTCTGTGGCCATGGCATGAACCACAAAAATCATACATCCACTGTTTCGTTCAGAATATTTTTTTCTTGTTTTCCTCCTCTAAAAACTAGGTGCGTCTTATGGTCAGGTGCGTCTTATGGAGCAAAAAATACGGCTTATTACGAAGCATTGGTCAAAAAGGACTATCAGCCATACAGGCTGAAAGACTATGGAAGTGCTTTAGCTGCAAACCAGAAACTTTGCTGGACTTGGTTACTGCCTATGATACTGTGTTTTAAAATTTAGAACAATTACAGCAAAATAAGAGAATCAGAGTTGTCAACGACAAAGGATCCTGTGGGACGGCAGCTGCGGCAGCCCCTAAGTCAGCTGCTGCTCCTGCTGGTGCTGGCGGGGGTGAGAAGAAGCGGGCCTCCAGGGACCCTAAGGCCCAAGTACAAAATTATAAGGAGCAGAACCAGTGCCTAACTATTGAAAAGGAGCAACAAAACATAGACAGACAGGAGGGGGAGGAGCTGAAGCTGCTGAAGGACAAGGACAAGGCCTTGGCCCAGGAGCTCCAAGAGAAGGAGAACAAGATGGAGGGAGTCAACAATAAGCTGAGTGAGCAGATGCGGACCTGGCCAGCCACAAGAGGGAGGACAACCTAGACGAGGAGCTAAAGAATGTCAGGGCCCTCAACTGGCAGCTGCGTGAGGAGGCCAAGACCTCGGCCCAGAAGCTCCAAGAGAGCCATGAGAGGGAGAAGCAGCTGGTGGAGCAGTTGTAGCTGCTGCAAGAGACCAGCAAGAGCCAAAGCCAGAGAATATTGGAGCTGCAAGCCAAGGAAGATTTGGGAGATCAGATAGGGCAACATCTGTATCTGCTGCCGTGTGCCGGAGAAAGAGGCATGGACCTGCCAAACGCAAGGAAGAGTGTTTAACTTTTGTATATTTATATAAAGAAAATTGAGCAAGCAAAAAAAGAAGAACCAAACCATTAGTAACTAGAAACCAAACCATATCAATACTGCCTGTGACCTTCATCAATTACATGTGGCCTTGCTGAATCAATTTCCTCCAAAAGTTTGCGTAAGGAGGTGCATTTTTAAGTGACGCTGAAAACCAGGTAACGGCAGCGCCAACTCAAAAGCTTCCACTCACCAACTTTAACCAAGAAGAGTATCAGTTGCCCTTTTTCTTCTACCCACGCCTTGTTGAGTTGATTCCGCAGAAGTCCAGAACGATCAGTGACATTTTCTGCTGATACACGGGAAAATTAAATGGTCTTGATTTCTTGGGACTGACTTTCCGTGAAAGTCTGGCGCTGAGCTTTCACTCTCTGGAGGTGCCTCCCATGCAGGGTGAATTGTGACCAGCTGAGGAGCTGCAGCAATGCACATGTGATGGGGACAAAAACAAGGAGGTAGAAGCAGCCCTGGCGCAGCGTCGGTTCCCAGGCTGTGTTGGAAGCCAACTTGGGCTGGGCACTCACGATATTGCTCAGGGCATCCCGCTGGAAAATGTCGTAACCTGGAACATAAATTGCTGAGTAAGCTGAATGTGGACTTGTTGACATTATGAGTGTTGAGAGCGTCCAGTTTCAATCTAGCTGTTGATCATGCAAAAGAGACACTGTGATTTCTACTTGAAACCTCTTCTTCATTTCTTCCCTCTATTAGCCGCAAATCCAGGCGCCTCCTTTCCATTCACTGGAAGCAGCAATCTTTGTGAACTTTCCTTGTTAAAGGGAGAAGGCAGCACCTTTCCCCAAGAACGACGTTTTCTTGGCTGCTTAGGAGAGCTTGCTTGGAGGGAGGGCTCCATCTTTGAAACATGAGGTGGAAATCGCATCCCATCCCATCCCACCACACCATCCTTTCCCTTGAAACTGTAGTCAAAAGGCACCTAGAAAAGGTTCCGAAAAAGGCAGCCAACCATCAGGGGAATGGGGCAACTCCCCTATGAGGAAAAGTTGCAATGTTTGTGGCTTTTTAATTTAGAGAAAAGGGAGTAAGAGGGGACATGATAGAGGTGCCTGCAGAGTAAGAGGGGACATGGTAGAGGTAGAGCATGAGACTCTGAACCTGAGGGTCATGGTTCGCGCTCCACGTTGGGCAAATGATTCCCGCACTGAAGGGTTGGACTAGATGACTTTTGTGGTGCCTTCCAACTCTTGTAGAGTTGGAATTCTATGATTCTGTGAAAAGGAGGCATGGTGTGGAGAAAGTGGACACAGAAAGGTTTTTCTCCCACCTGTTACTTGAACTCTGGGCCGTCCCAATGGAGCTAAATATTGGAAGATTCAGGACAGACAAGGAAATACCTCTTCACAGTCAAAATGTAGGATTTGCTCCCGCAGGAGACAATGATGGCCACCAACTTCAATGGCTTTAAAAGAGAATTAGATCAATAGCTGCTAGCCATGATGGTTATGTTCGAGTGAGTGCCAGATGCTGGGAATCAGAACCGGGAAGAGCACTGTTGTGCTCAGGTCCTGCTTGCAGGCTTCCCACGGGCATCTGGCTGGCCACTGAGAGAGCAGAAAGCTGGACTGGATGGGCCTTTGGCTCTTTATATGTACTGAGGAACTAGGATCTGTGCACAACTAAGCACCCTAGCCTGCAGCTTCAAGTAGCAAGCTCACTAGGCGCTCCCCTGGAGACAGAGCAAATACTGAACATTCCACTGTGGAGAGACAGTCTTCCTTAATGGTAAGTTCATGTTCCAGCAACTGAACCCTTGAACAGTGTGTCCTGAGCAGGGACATAACATGTCAGGATGGGGTACAGATTGTACAAGCTACACCCAAGAAATATCCTGCGAGGGTAGGGAGTCCCAAATGAACATCCTCCCTTAATAATTATCCTCCACTCTGAAGTCAGAGAAACCATCAATTGTTGTCGTCTCAATTCCCATTCCACTGCTCAGCCATGTGCCCAGCCTATCACCTACCTGTATAAGCACACAGGAGCCAGGTGCCAATCAAGGGGGCAAAGGTCTGGCCTGGTTTGGTTACCAAGGCAACCATGCCAAACAAGAGGGCCGAGGCAGCCTGCTGCCTTCGATTCAGCACCAAGTCTTCATCTACCAGGTCGGTGACCACCAAGTTCAGCAGCTTACAGGTCCCTTCCGTGAACACGCGGTTGCTGGGGAGAAGAGAAGAACAGGAAGGTTAACAGCAGACACGGGCACTGTGGACCCTGAAAGGGTTGCAGATAAAATATATACAGAAGAACCAGAAAAATTTACTATTTACATACTTGGGGGTATGACCTACAAGGAGGTAGTACAAAACAAATGGAAAAAGGTCCTGTCTTGGATCACATGGGTTTTCACCACAAGCAACCCTTTTTGAAAAGTCCATCCCCTAAAATCACGAAAGCTGGATTTTTATTTAAAAACCAACAAACATTGAGTTTTTAAGGATCTTAATTCCCATGTGCCCATGCATATAACTAACACCTCACCCCGTCTGAAGATAAAGGACTCACCTGTTGCCTCTCTGGATGATCCTGAGAATAGACATATTCTCAGCAGATATAAACAGCTGAGCACACGGCCAAGAACTTACAGTTCAGCAGGAGCAGCGAATGTGAAACCCAGCCCTAGATGTTGATGGGCTATAAATTTTTTTAATCTTTATTTAGATAGTTTCATAGTAGAAAGCTATTAAGGTGGAGTACAGAACACACAAAAGCATGTTCCAAAAATGACAATTCTCACCATCCCTGACCGTTGGGCCTTTATGGTTGGGTCTGATGGGAGATGTGGACCAAGAACATCTGGAGGGTATTGGCTACTCCTGTCTAGAGTCTAGCTTTGGCTCTGTGACTCATAATACATGCTTAATCAACGACCCCAATGCCATGGACATGGCCTGTTGTTCATACCCAGGCCAGTTCCCCAGGGCCTTAGCAGGAGGGTGGGGTACCTGGCTATGAAGAAGCAGAGCAGGTAGATCCAATCTGGTCCAGCAAGGAGCATAATCACACCGAGCAACAGCTTCAGGAAGAAGAGCCCTCGCACCACTGCATATACCCCCCACCTCTGGCAGAGAGACAGGAAGTAGAGGTTGTTGAGATGAGGAGCCACGTAGGAAACTCCTAAGGAGAAAAACCAAATGGGTTCAAAGAAAGCAAGCATTCAGCTATGGCTCATTATTGTCACAAGGAACAAACGAAGTATCAATGCAGGCAACCAGCAATAAACAAACTTGCATTCTGTTGGAAACAATAAAATTTCATTTGAGACCATCTGTCTAGCCCAGCCTTCAAAAACTTTGTGCCCTTATTCTTTGGACTGCAACTCCCAGCTGTAGTTCAAAACATCTGGAGAGCACCAGGTTAGCCAAGGCTGATCTAGTCTCACACAAGGAGTAAAATAATCCTGGTTAGCATTGCTTAAGATTTCTCTAACCAACACACTAGAGGCAGATCCAGCAACAAGTTTTCATCCTTCTTTCACAGAAGCTGAATTTATCTGAATTTGGATAAATCCTCCCCATCCAAATCCCCACCCGTTTCTAGGCAGATCTCTCTAGTCCATTTCTAGAAATCAAGCCTCCATTCCCTCCTATGCCCAACCTTGGACTCACCAAGCAGAAATGATCCCATGGAGAGTGAGATACGATCAGACAGCAGGTGCTCCAGGAAGAGGGGAAAGAAGTTGCTGTTAAAGTGGCAGTGAAAAACCTGCAAAAGACGACATTTGTGAGACCTCTAAAAATGGGAATTAGAAGAGTACATAATGTATCAAACCATAAAATAGGAATCTTCATTCCAACCACACCAAACATGCCATGTGGGGAGGTAAATGGAGGTGTTGTGCCAAGACGCTCAGAGTGCACAACAATCTCTAGGAGGAGCACAGGAAGAGAATAACTATGACACAGGGAGGCAGTGGGGGGGGGGGGGAAGGAATGGGAATGCTCTCTCGTGGGCTCTGCTTTGACATCACACTCTCTCAAAATTACCCTGAAAGGCTGGGCTCCAATCATTTAAGGTGCAGAAGCAGCTGATTTCCCCTCATCCCATTTGTGCCACACCATAGGATGGCTGTATCTATATCAGCATCTGCCTGGAGGCAAGAGGAGGGCTGATGCCAATAGCCTTCTGGACTGTCCTCATGCAACCAAGCGCCAGTGATGAGGGGTGAAGAGAGAGCCTTTGTTTGCCCCTGTGCTATAGGCATTGAAAGGCTGGCTCCAGCTCTGTTCCTCAAACAGAAGGCCTTGATCTGCTGTGGGAAAGGGAAGGACTTTCCTGAGAACACAGATTCTTATCACAAACATGCATCATGCAAGCCCTTCTTTGAGCCTGTGCAGGAAATCAAAGGCTATTTTGATAAAGCTTCATGTCCTGTGCATAAGCTGCAGACTGACCTGTGAAATTCATTCTACAAAAATCCAAATCAGTGTCACATTCTAATCCACACCTTGCCAAATATTTATCGGCTACAATAGGCAGGAAGTTGGCCTCAGGAGCAAGACAGATTTATTCTATCATGCGGGAGGCCACCTGGACTCTGATAGGCGAGCCCCTGCTACACCTACCTGGATCAGGTTCATAGAGACAAACCAGAGAAAGTTGCGGTGTCGGGAGAGCTGCTTGAGGTACTCAGCCAGAGTGATTCTCTTCTCTTGTTGCACAGATGGATGGTCAATATACAGTCTGGAGGAACAAATGGGCACATTTCAGTCAGTATCAAGTGATGGGTAAGGTGCCAAGTTCAAATCTGTATTCAGTCACAGACTTCACCTGGTTGAGCATGTCACTTTTGCAGTCTTACAGAGCTTTTGAAAAGATTATATAGGATAGTCCCAAGGCAGTCACAAATGAGCTTCTTGAAAGGGCAGAATGCAAACGACTCAATATGTTATTGCGCAGCCAATTTAGATTCTGTAAAAATAACAACCATCACACTGTGTTCTTAATGTTCTTACCAGAGAAGTCTGCCTTTTGTCATTTTCATAGAATATGTTTTGAACTAGTTTACAAAATCAAAAGGCAATAAAAATACAATTTATGCTTGATTAAAAATTGATTAGGATAAAACTACTAGGGGTTAACTAGTATCACTGAATTAACTCCAGCACAGAAGGCCAGAACCATATTTTTTTTTACAGAGAAACATTTGGAAAATCATTTCGACAGACTGTTCAATACAGCATTTTGCCCCAGTTTTTTGCTACCAGCATTGGACATTCAGTGGTGAGATCTATACACACTGTGGATACTAATATCTTCTTTCATCCTTCTGCATCTCAGAATACTGAAGCTAACACTTTCATAGAAAGGGAGGCAGAGCAAGGGCAAAGACTGGCACTCAGCTATCACTAAATATATTTAATCATATGAGATACTGTAGACCACCTGGGCCTTAGCATCTATTGAATTATATGCAGTGCTTTTTTTCCTTCACCTTGCAAAATACACACAGAGGGAGAGAGATTTTAAAAGCACAATTTTTAAAAAGACAACAAGACCACGGCTAGTACTAAGTAGGCACTGCTCCTAACCTTGATAGCAGAAAGGAACAAGAAGCAAGGTAACTCCAGAAGAGAGGCCTGTGCACCCACTTGCCGGCAAGACCCTACTGCTTATGCCAGCTAGTCACATCCAGAGAGTCGAGTGTAAAATCCCATTAGCCCAGGTTCTGAAGCCATGGTCACATGTAGGTAGCTAATTCAATGTGTAAAAGCTTTCCGTCACACTAGGAAGGCATGGCTTCCTTGCCCTCTCATCAACCATGAATCAAAGAAGCCCAAATGCATGCTTCGTTTTTTAACCAAACTGCACACATATTACTTACAAATCACTCTCCCTGAACTTGGGAATGTTTGTGCCTGCTGTTTCAAAGAACCTTGCAGCGTGTTAAAGTGTCCGCTGTTGGCCTACAAGCAATACACTATGCTCATTGGACAGCATATTTAAAAGGAGTTATTATACAACCCGGCGCCACTCACTCTTTCAAAGCTGCGTTTTCATCCCACTTCACGTGTCCCTCAGTCTGAAACCTCTGCCTCAGGAGCCATGTGGCCAGGGTAAAACCAACTGCCGAGCCGAAAGCCAGCACCACGCAAAATATCCGGAAGGAGAAGAAGTCCTCCTTGTTCCACACAGCATAGGACATGAAGACAGAGAGAGAGCCAATGGCACTGAAGAGTGAGGAGTAGAAATTGAGGCCGGTCCTGTCCTTTGCGGACACAGCGAGGTCAGCGAGCAAAGCGTTCTGGTTGAGATCCACCATGGTGAGGAAGCTGTCATACAGGCAGAGGCAGATGAGGAACTGCAGGCCTGGGGTGGCCCAGGCAATCCAGAAAGCCAGGAATGACATAGCAAAGAGGGGGCCATTGCGGCTCAGGGCCTTGAGTCTCTTCAAAACCACTTCCGGAGTGGAAATCGCCACTCCAGACCTACAAGAAAAGAAACACATTGCCCATGAAAATTGGTTGGGCCTCGTCCCACAACTATAAAATTACATAGTGGTTCTCCTCCTCTTCAATCTTTTGTGTTATCTGTTCACCTCGCCTTTCTGCTACCCTCTTTCATCACTGTTTAGCACTCTGCTTCCTGCTTTGTTTCGATTGCCTAAAAGTTTGTACCCCATTAAACCAGTGTGTGTGTGTGTATAGTTTTCTCAAAACCATTCTAGCAAGACAATTTGCTTTGTCACTCTGGACACTGGTCCACCTTCCCTCCATTGTCATCACACATGCATATATACCACAAACTCATTCTTCAAGTGTGGACCTTCATATAGCAACAGTACCATCTACCCACAAGAATGAGGCATCAGCAGGCTTGGAAGAATCCAAAATTTTGCAAAAGTGAAAAACAACTTAAGGGGATGAGGACACAAAACAGCTCAATATGGACTGAACATGATCAAGGGCCACAGTGTACTGTCTGTCTGCTGTAGAAAACCAGAAAACGGGAGAGGAGGGGAGAGAAACGGCAGTTCCTTAAAAAGAGCGTGACTGGCTGGAAGCTTAGACTCCACTGCAGTGTACTGTTGTAGGTCCCACTTTTGTTGTTTATAATGCTCACGCTGTGCCACTGTGCACACAGGAAACGGCCTTAAACTGACTCATACCATTGGTCTACTCAACTCAGTGCTATCTACACTGACTGGAAGGGCTCTCCAGGGTTTCTGACCAGGGGCTCTCCCAGTTCTTCCTAGAGATGCCAGGGATTGAAAATGGAACCTTCGGAATGCTGGCCCTTCCTCAAAGAAGCTAAACCTGGATAATTCACCACCACAGTGTGCAAATTCATCATTCAGCGAAATAAAAACAAGTATCCACCATTTCCAAGAAGAGGAAAAGGATATAAGTCATTATTGGTACCAGACAAGGGGTGGGGGGATGAGATGAAAGGCAACCGGACTGCTAGTCAAAACGAGGCCCACATGTACAACTGAATGGGTTAAAAGCTGTGAGAGTTGCCTCCAGAGAAATATGCTTGTTAAAAGAAACTAATCATTTAAACATGTTCTTTCAGTGGTCTCCTTGACCCTTCACAGCAATCCAGCACTCTTTAATATTCAATGCAGGACATAAATAAAGCTCTGCTTACTGTTGCGTGCTAAGGAAAGCCCGATCACTCAGCCAGCCAAAAAGAGGATCGTTGAGGCTGTTCCAAATCAGAAACACAGTCTGGAGGAAAAGCACAGAATACCCAGTGAGACAGCCTGTGGTTAAAACCACTTCAACATCCAATCCTCCTGCTGCAGACATAATTATTATTTTAGTAGTTAACAATGTCCGGCTTAAAGACTTCTGCAACCAATAACGGAAGTGGTCACCAATACGCAACAGCTTTTCTATGCCAGTGCTCTCCAGATCAAACACCGCCCTTAAGAATGGTCACTTTGTTGATTTTAAGTTTGACGCAAAATCGCCGCCACACACCGTACTTTTTGCACTTCGTTGCGATTTAATCTCGCTATTTACCACTGTTTCAGATAGAGATAACTACCAACTGAGAATGAACAGTTTAGGAACCTTATTCACAAAAGCTGTGCCATAAAATATACAGTATTATTAGCCTTTAAGATGCCACGAGCCTCTTTGTTGTTTCAGAACCCAGTTATCTAGCTCTGACAAAGCAGGGAGGAAATGTAAGTTGTTAAAAAGTTCAAAACTCACCTCTCCAACCCAGAAGGAGAGTTTATCAATCTTATATACAGAGACAAAGGTGTCCACGTAGTAGAGGAGGAAGACGTTGTGCAAAATGGAAATGAAGAGGGACAGAGACCCGTAGACCACCGCAACAGGCAGGTTGAAGAGGCAAGCCAACAGCCTGAACCCCATGGTGGCTCACTCAGAGTCCTTGGGCTGCCCACATCACCTCCAGTTCCAATAGGGTCTCTCCCTCCAGCACCTACTAGTTCTTGGATGGAGCCGAACCATCATTACCCCTGTCAGAGAGAAAACATAATTGTGCAGTTCAGTTTCTTAGATTCAGTGCATTTCCTCTTCCTGACCCACCTACCATCACCAAAAGAACCAGGTCCATTTAGCTTGGGGCCAATAAATAAATAAATAAATAAATAAATAAATAGCTGCAGGCAGTTTTTGCTCTCTGGTTCAAAAGGAGATTTCTAATAGGATTTAAAGGCTAAGGCTGTCTTACAGTAGCAAAGAAGGTTTACTAAGCCAGGGCATCAGCTGGCTGCAGCCTTCAGAGCCAAGGAAGACAGAGGAGGGCCTACTGTGCTTTTATATGCTGCCTATAATGCTCTTCATTGTCTGCTTGAGACCCAGATTAGCTTGTATCCATAGCTTCAGGTGAGAGTGTAGAGGTGAGGAATAGCTAGCAGACCTGCATGGAGACACCAGCTGCAGAAAACGGAGCTGTCTCCTAGTTTCCATGAACAGCTCAAAAACAAGGCCATCACCAATGCCAAAAGTAGCCCTTCAGCTGCCTACATTTACAGCTTTAGTGCGCAGAAGATAAGTCTCACCTGTGTGCCTTCCATTATAGTAGAGTTAAAAACAGCTGTTATGTGTCAAAAGCAATGGGAGGAGGAGAGCAAAGGGCAGGGAACAAATCTAAGGGTTGAAGTGACCAATATCCAACAATAATCATACTGAGAGTAAATTCAATGAAATCAATTTACTTAGGTCCATTATTTCAGTGGGCCTACTCTAATTAACAATGAACTCTTAATTTGGGTCCATCTCACTCTGTGTTTTGCTTCCAATAGCATCCACAATAGTGTTCTGTTGACTGAATAATAGCAAGTACTGTATCAAATTTCATGAGCAAGGTATGATGGCAGCAGTGACCCTTTGCCATTCCTTCCCTCTACATCCGAACACTGTGGTTCTGTTTAACCATCCTATCTAACAGCTGCAGAAAGACTTGCTCAAAAGTAACATATCTATAGCATGCATATCTCTATAGACCAGCCCCATCACTACTGTGTTTTCTGTTGTAATCCCACATTTTAAAGCCACAATGTTTGAGGTGCTAAGTTGTTTAGTGCATCCAGTGGATTGCACTTGAATCAACAGCTCTCACACCCCATTTGTTCTCGGAGCACAACTGGTTTCATCTGCCCAGCTGAGGGCTACCCCATCTGTTCCGTTTGAGGATAGCCACCAATCCATCATGGTTAATGGAATCACACATGGGCTCCTGTAGCCCACTCCCAAAACACAGCGTGGGAGTAAAACCACACCATTATTTGAAACTGATCATAATACAAGAACTTGGGGCCACATTCAAGGAAGCTGAAGTTTGAAAGGCTCAGGATAAATGGAAGTACTTCTTCACAGTGCACACAGTTAAACTTAAGAAATTTTCTACCACAAGATGTAAAAAAAGATAAATTCATGGAGAATAAGGCTATCAATGGATACTATCCCATGATGGCTGTACAGTCATACCTTGGAAGTCAAATGGAATTCGTTCCAGAAGTCTGTTCGACTTCCAAAACATTCGGAAACCAAAGCACAACTCCTGCAGCCAAAAAAAGTTTGAAAACCGGAACACTCACTTCCGGGTTTCGATCGTTCGGGAGCTGAAATGTATGAGTACCAAGGCGTGCGACAACCAAGGTACGACTGTATATTATTTCCTGTATTGGCTGCGATGCACCTCTGAATACCAGTTTTTCAGAATCACAACTGCGGAGAGTGTTGCACAGGCATCTGCCTGCCTATGTAATAACAGGAAGGGAATGGGGAAGAGGAGCAATCCATGCACTGCTTATTGAATTGCAAGGCAACAATGCGTACAGGTTTATATTGCCCTGGACACTGTTTTAACTTGCCCCAGATGAGTGGTTATCGTCAAGTCCTCTTTCAGCAACACATCACTACTTAAAATGAATTAAAAATAAATAATAGCACTACAATACCTTGCAGAGATGACACAAGCAGGGATGAACTCTTGCAGCAGTGGCACATTGGTTCAGTCACTGCCTTAACTTGAAGGCATTAGTAGGTAACATCACTAAAAATGAAACACATACATCCTTGCACTGAGTGGCACGTTGGGTATTCAGAAGTGGGCTCAGTTAATCTTAGAAACATTTACTCAGATTTATATTTTAGCAATGTGGCTTGAACAAGATGATTTAAATTAGTTCAAATTAGTTCAAAATTAGTTCAAATTAGTTCAAAAATTAATTAAATTCAGAGTTAGGGCCCAATACGTTATTAATGTAAAATAAGGGAAATAACTATCAGGGTATCTTTCTAGAGCTAGTTAGCCTGAAAATGAAACTAGGAAGTTTCACTTCTTTTTCAGCCACATCAGCTGACGTGTTTCAGCAACATGCAGCCACGTCCTCATACAAGAAAGTAGAGTCATAGCTTTGACTAATATTGTAGGCAGCCTTTTCTGTCTATGCACCCATTAGTCAAAATGTTGCCGAGATATTACTGAGAATCAAACTATGCTTCCCCACATCTAAAACGGCAGATGCTTAGCAGCTTGAGCTAGAAAACTAAACTGTGCTGCCAGAGATTTGTGGACCTTGTGCTCGAAGAAAGCACATAACACAGTTTGAACACTTAAAAATCAAGCCTCTGCTGGAAACTGAATGGGGTGGAAAGCATTTCCAAGCCAAGATCAGACTGACGTACCTAAGTTTTACTGATAGTTGATTTTTCTCATTGTCTGTTCTAGACTGTTTTAAGTTCCTTGGGGGCAGGGAAATGTCTATTTTTACATCTATAACTCTCTAAGGCACCATGAGCAATGATGGCACCTCATCAATCAAAATACCTTGGCTATGTTCTCAGCCAGGGTCCCTATATTGGGTCTAGTTGGGAGGGGGTGGGCTGTAAAACACAGAAATAGCAAAACGAAAGATTCAGTTGCATTTGCAAGGAATTTTAGACCGAGGCAGAAAATAGCCGGAAAAGATAACATGGGTTTCGCCACAATGCCTCTTTCAACATGCTGGAAATTGCACCTCGAGTTGCCAGGTGAGAAGAGCTTTTTGGGGAGAAGGTTAAAGTCGTTCAATGCAACCAAGCCCCAGCCCCTCTCCCACATCCAGGAGCATAAAGGGGACATCTACACACACCTTGCAAGCGGACTGCTGAATAAGCTCATCATGGGCTTTGTAAATCCACTTCCAGCCTTCATCTGGGTTACAAAGGGGGAGTGGGAAAGGCATGATTCAACCGAAAGGCAGCTGGGCAAGAGGCCAGGGAGGGGAGCGCACGCCTTCCTCGCAGGGTCGGTGCAGAAACTCCTGTAAGCGCAGGAGATCCTGGCCAGCTCATCACCCACCTAACTAACCGCCCACCGGGAGGTAAATCGTGCTTACGCGTCAACCCCAACGTAGCTCTATGGAGCAGGCAATTAAGGCAGAATGAATGGGGAGACACCATTCTGCAGTCGGGCGGGGGGTGGGTGGGAAGAGGAGAATCCTGACAAAGCTCTTTCGCAGGCAGATCATTACAAACAGGAAAATAATCGAGAGCCCACCTTCTTCTACCCTCCGACTGTACCTGTACCTCCGGCCCAGATTCGCCCTCTTCCTTATCAAACTTGCGCAGTCGTACTTCATTTCCCACTAACCCGCCCTCTTTTACACGGCGTCAAGCGACTCCTGCGCGGCGGCCATTTTTGACACTGAAGGAATGCTCCTTTGGACGCCATCTTTGATGCGGGCGCGACGGACAACGGCCGTTCAGCCAGGGGCCAAACGCAGGGAGGTGGTGTTTTGCCGCTCCAGTGGGCGGGGAGAGAGAGGCTCCTGATTCTGCGAAGAGTGGCTCCTAGATTTGGGTAGAAGTCCTGAGATTTATACTTTCCCCAGTTTAAAAAAATTAAATCTTAAAACCCATTTTTAAATTAAAATCCATTATTTCCTTTTAAAATTTTACCGTACATTTTGTTATTCAGTTTATAGTCTCATCGACATAGTTCTTCAAAACAATAGGTTTTTTTATCAACTTTTTTTAAAAAGGTGAGGGCATTATTACATTATATATATATATATACACACACGCACACATATTTAATTACAGGCTTTAATGCAGCAAAAGGTATTTCTATGTAGTTGTTGTGACGTGGGGTTTGTGATTTCAGCTCTCTTGACATAATCTGCTGGAGACAGTTCTCTAGTAACACTTCTTTATTACAGCAAACAAGACTGAAGACTGAGGAGGGGAAAGCTACATTTATAGGGACAGGGGACTAGCTAGAAAGGATACATTTTGGAGGGAACAATATCAGGCAATCACAGTCCTGCCTTTTGGAGGAAACCAATAAGACAGAGGATCCAAATACAGCAGTTTAAATGAACCAATAGTAGCTGTACCCCCTGAAACCAAAAGGCAGTTACTTTACCCTAATGCAAATATAGACAATAATAATACAGATATAAAATCCTTTGACTCAATACACAACACCCCTCCCCCCCTAGTGAGCACAGCAGACGTAATCTCTCAGGTACTGTGGGGTCCTACAACTTCTACTTGATCTCCTGACAACAGGCGTTGCCGGTTCTGGATTGGGTGTTACCTGTGGTAGAGGGGCTGCTATAGGGGTTTCCTCAGGAACAGATGGAGTCCCAGACATCTCAGGGTTCCCTACCTGTACCTCGTCATCATGAGGACTAGCAGACCCTGGTTCATTTGCTGAAGCCCCTGGTGACTGCACCTCTGGGCCATTTTCACTCTGGTCTTGCAGCTCTGCGTCGTTAGCCAGGGATGAATTATCTGACTCCTCCCTGCTGAGCGCCCGGCGCCTCAGCTGATCTATATGTCTCTTCCAAACTTGCCCATTTTCCAAGGTTACATAATAGGACACAGGTCCACTAGCCCGGGTGACCACACCAGCCACCCACCGCGAACCTCGTGAATAGTTCCTCACCCAGACCAGATCTTCAGGGGCGAGATACCTTGTTGTGTCAGTCTCAGCCTGGGGGGTTGCTCTTGAATTATGGTTTGGCATTTTATCCGGGTGGACATAATCCAGCACCGTTACCAGTCTTCTACCCAAGAGCAGCTCAGCTGGCGACTTGCCCGTCGCAGTACACGGCGTCGCATGCTGCAAAAATAACATTCGCGCGATGCGAGCTGACCAGTTACCCTCCATTAAGCGCGCAATGGATTCTTTGGCTGTTCTTACCATGCGCTCAGCCTGCCCATTGGAGGATGGGTGAAAGGGCGCGGATGTGACCCCTCTTATGAAGTTATCAGCCAAGAATGCCCTGAATTCTTGGGATACAAAAGCTGCCCCATTATCTGATACAATGGTCTCAGGTAACCCGTGGGTTGCAAACAGCTGCCTCAACACCTTGATTACGGCAGCTGATGCCATGCTAGGGACCATCGCCACTTCTAACCATTTGGAATATGCATCGACGACAACCAAAAAGACCTTCCCCTGGAATGGCCCAGCAAAATCTAAGTGCAGCCGGCTCCAGGGAGATCTGGACTGCTCCCACCAGTGAACTGGTGCTCTGGCCACTTCTGGCCGCACGTCTTGGCATGCCTTACATGTTCGTACCCATTGTTCTATGTTCTGGTCCATTCCAGGCCACCACACATAACATCGGGCTAGCGACTTCATCCTGACCATTCCCGGGTGTCCCATGTGAAGCGTCTCAAGCACCCTGTTTCTCAGTGGTGCTGGGATGATCACCCTATCTCCCCACAGGAGACAACCCTTATGCATGGACAACTCGTGCTGCCTTGTCGCATAAGGCCTGAATTTGTCTTCATGCGGACCACCTGGCCACCCCCTCCCCACCCAAGTGAGCACACGGGAGAGAACAGCATCTTTCCTCGTTTTCTCAGCTATATCAGTAGCCGTTACAGGAGCCCCCGGAAGTGTTTCCAGCATCATTATGTGCTCCGCTGGAGCGGGATCCTCATTGCTCCCGCCAGGAAGGGGCAATCGACTCAGCGCATCAGCGTGGCACAACCGTTTCCCCGGCACATGGGTCAAGGTGTACTGGAACCCGTTCAGGAATATAGACCAACGCAACATTCTGGGGGAGAGAATTTGTGGCGTTTGTTTGTTCGGGTTGAACAACCCTAACAGTGGTTTGTGGTCCGTTTCAATGGAGAAATGGCGACCGTACACATAATCATGGAACTTTTTGATTCCTGCCACAATTGCAAGCGCCTCTTTGTCAATTTGAGCATAGTTGCGCTCCGTGGGCGACAACGTACGGGAATAGAAAGAGATGGGCTTTTCCGACCCATCCAGTTCCCTATGACTCAGCACCGCCCCCAGGCCGTATTGAGAGGCATCACATGCCAGGACCAGCGGCTTTGACTCATCATAATGAGCAAGGACGCTCCCGCTACTCAGCATTCTTCGCAAGGAGTCAAAAGCCTTCTGCTGCCCCTGCCCCCATCGCCACACATTCTTTTTCTGCAACAGTCTATGTAATGGTTCAGCTACCGAAGCTTTATGGGGTAAGAACGAATGATAAAAGTTAATAAGTCCCAGGAATGACTGCAACTCCGTCTTGTTCTGTGGTCGTGGTGCCTCGATGATGGCCTTAATCTTAGCATCTGTGGGGTGGATGCCTGATGCATCAATTTTAAACCCCAAGAAATCCACAGCTGGCACCCCAAAACTGCATTTTTCCTTTTTCAGTTGCAACCCCACCTCCTTGAACTTGAGCAACACTGCACGGACACGCGCAACCAGTTCCTGTGGGTCTTTTCCAGCAATCAAAACGTCATCAAAAAATGGCAAGACCCCCGGCAGACCTCTTAACAGGCGTTCCATGAGCCCTTGAAAAATCCCTGGGGCCACACAAACTCCAAATTGTAATCTGTTAACTCTGAACGCCCCTTTATGTGTGACAATAGTCTGTGCTTCCGCTGATTGTGGGGTTACTGGCAGCTGTTGGTAGGCTTGTGCCAGGTCAATTTTGGCAAACACCTTGCCCCCGGCCAGTTTAGCCAACAGATGTGATACGACTGGAATGGGGTATGAGTTTCCCCTGAGTGCCTTATTGATAGTACATTTGTAATCTGCACAGATCCTGACTTCCCCATTTGCTTTAAGGGGCGTGACGATTGGAGTCTCCCACTTAGCAGAGTCCACGGGTGAGAGAACTCCCTGCTTGACCAATTTATCCAGCTCTGCTTCGATCTTGGGTTGCAGTGCAAATGGCACTCGCCTTGGTTTGAGTCGGATTGGGGCCACCCCAGGGTCCAACTCGAAGTCAACTGGGGGCCCTTTATAACAACCCAGTTTTCCATTAAAGAGACCAGCAAACTCTTTGCATAATGCCTCGCTCATCTCAGGGCAGGTTTGGATTGAATTAAGCCCTGATATACTCAGTCCCAGGGCGGGGAACCAGTCAGTGCCCAGGAGACTGGGGCGACTGCCCTTCGCAATCACCAGTTTGAGTACAGCCTGTTTGTCCCGGAACTGAACTCTCACGGCACACATTCCCATAACATGGATGCGGCCCGCTGAGTATGACTGCAAGGTTGCCGGGAAGGGCTCCAGAGGGGGCAACTTACCCCTGGGGAAGAATGTCCTCGCGGTCTGGTCCGACACGATAGTGAATCCAGATCCGGAGTCCACCTCCATGTCGCACTGCTGACCCTCAATCTTCACCTTGACGTGTGCCTTGCCTTGCGCTGGGAACTGCACGACCCTCCCGTTGATCTCCGTTACATAGTGGCAGTCCTTTAGAAAATGGGTTGCTGTGGGCGGTCTGCGATGCTCCAGTCTAGGTGTTCCTGTCGCTCCCAACGCCGCCGATCTACAGACCCTGGCGATGTGACCTGTCTTTCCGCACGTCCGGCACATAGCATCCCGGAAACGACAACTCTTCCGCTCATGGTTTCCGCCACAACCTGGACACCTGCCTCGGTGATCTTTGTGCACTGTGCAGGCCTGACGCACTGACTCGACCCCACGGACTGGGCTCTGGCTCGGAGTAGCCTCTAGCTCGTCCATGGCATGCGCAACTTCTATCTGTGGCTTAGGGGCCTTGCGACTGGCATCAAGCTCCTCTCTTTCATAATTCTCCGTGGCGGTGGCCTCCTTCAAGGCTGAAGCAAGGGTAACCTCTTCTTTAGCCACGATGCGTCTTCTGGCTTTCTTGCTGCTCAGACCACCGATAAACCGATCCAGGAGAGTCTCTTCCAGATTTTGGAAGTCGCAGTGCTGAGCGAGCTTCCGCAGTTCAGCTAGAAATGCAGATACAGACTCCCCAGCACGCTGCTGCCTCTCATGAAACTCCATCCGCCGGGCCATCTTGGTCTCAGTAGGCGCCAAATGGCTTGTTAGGCAGGCAAGAATATCTTTGAGAGATGTCTCACTTAGCTTCGCTGGAGCAAGCAATGCCTTGGCCAGCTTGAAGGTCTCAGGCCCACAGTAGCTCAGGAATGTGGCCCTTCTTTTGCTGGCATCGGTGATCCCTTGAGCCACTGCGAAGAACTCGAAGCGTTCGACGTAGTCTTCCCACGTGTGGGGCTCTGATGGCTGGAAGGGCTCCAATACCCTTGGACTCTCCATTGTCCTGTGGCAGGGTCGTCTTCTCAGCTGGCCAGTGAGTCTTGTTCTTAGCTGCAATCCGGACTCTGAGGCAGGGCTGCGTTTAACCGCTCCTCAGCATTCCGGATCCCACCTTCGTCGCCAGTTGTTGTGACGTGGGGTTTGTGATTTCAGCTCTCTTGACATAATCTGCTGGAGACAGTTCTCTAGTAACACTTCTTTATTACAGCAAACAAGACTGAAGACTGAGGAGGGGAAAGCTACATTTATAGGGACAGGGGACTAGCTAGAAAGGATACATTTTGGAGGGAACAATATCAGGCAATCACAGTCCTGCCTTTTGGAGGAAACCAATAAGACAGAGGATCCAAATACAGCAGTTTAAATGAACCAATAGTAGCTGTACCCCCTGAAACCAAAAGGCAGTTACTTTACCCTAATGCAAATATAGACAATAATAATACAGATATAAAATCCTTTGACTCAATACACAACAGTAGTAAAACAAGTGCATACTATGATTTGACAAAATATGTTACTTTTCTCCAGACTATAGTGATTTGTCTCCAAAAAGACTCCGAAAAAGTACTGAGGGAGAAATGTCCATTTAAAACATTTTCAAAACTTATAAAATCGCAATAAATTCAACAAACTCCAACTTCAGCTATATATTATTACCAACATTTTGATGTTTTCAATGGCATTAGGACTGCTCTTTCTGTTTTTGAGTTCTACTGGCTCCTCCTGGTTTGATTTATTCATTCTGGCTGCTGTGATGTTTATTATGATTATGTTTTCTTGTAGCTAGCTGTTAACTGTCTTGAAACACTGTAAAAAGGTAGGAAACAAATCTATAAATAAAACATTCAAGCCTTAATGAGCTTGTTGAATGTTGCCTGTAATATTTTTCACAAATAAAATGTGTTATCGAGGCAGAATTCAGAATTGTAATCTTGAACCACATGAGGATATGTGGAATTAAATGTTATTTAACGTTGCAAACCTAACTCCACTTACCTGGGAGTAAGTTCCATTGAATTCAGTTGGACTTAATTCTGAATAGACATGATTAGAGTGCACTGTAAAGCAGTGTGATTGTGTGCCTCAAAACCAAAATAGTCTGGAAAATATGGGAGACAATGGTAAAGGAAATAACAGTGGTCAAAAAATCATTTGGTATGTTTATTTGGTCTTCCTGAGAACTCAGAACCATGTATGAGTCAGAGGATGGTGGTTATTCACAGTTCCATGAATATTATTTTATTTTGTCTCCCCTATTGTTACTAATAAATGACTCACATGTTCCACTTGCCCAGGGAGGGCTATCATACAGCTATTTGTTTAGAACAGGGGTCAGCAAACTTTTTCAACAGGGAGCCGGTCCACTGTCCCTCAAACCTTGCGAGGGGGCCGGACTATATGTTTTTTGGTGGGTGGGGGGGAAATGAATGAATTCCTATGCCCCACAAATAACCCAGAGATGCATTTTAAATAAAAGCACACATTTTACTCATGTAAAAACACGCTGATTCCCAGACTGTCTGTGGGCCAGATTTAGAAGATGATTGGGCTGGATGCAACCCCCAGGCTTTAGTTTGCCTACCCATGGTTTAGAGGTAAGGAAGAAGGCAGAGCTGTTTAGTAGCTATCAGTGTATCTGAAATAGCACACACACAATGCAGTAACAGAGGGTCTGATAACTCTGCCAGAGTTTTCACCAACCTCAGCCTGATTTATTGACAGTCCTGCTGGACCCCTCTAGTCCAGCATCCTGTCCTCACAGTGACCAACCAGATGCCTATGGGACACACTGCCTATGGAGATCAGACAGGCTCCTTTACTGTACTCCTTTCAGCAGCTGCTAAAAACATTTTCATTTAGACAAGCCTACCAATATATTTAGAGTGTTGGTATGTTTTTAGTTTATTGCTTGTTTCAATTTGTTGAAAGTTTTACTTGTTTTTACCAAGAAGTACCGTATATTGTTTTATTCTTTTTGTAAACCACTTTGAGGTTTTCTACAATCAAGCAGTACATCCATCTTATGAAACAAACAAAACAAAAATAAATCCACAAGCAGGATGTGGGTGATACAGCACTCTCCCTACTTGTGATTTCCAAGCAAACAGTATTCAGAGATATATTGCCTCCAATACTACAGGTACTATACAGCCATCATGGCTTGCAGCCTTATCTTCCACTGACTTGTCTAAACTCCTCTTGTAATCATCCAAGCTGGTGGCCATTACTACATCTTGTGATGGCAAATTCCATTGTTTAACTATGTGTTGATTAAATATTTTATTTTGTCTACGGTACAATTCTAACTATGTCTACTCAGAAGTACACTTCATTGGATGGTGTGGAGTTCTAGTGTTGTGAGAGAGGCCTAGTCACTTTCTTCATACATAATTTTGCATACATGTTTCCCTTTACCTTTCTGCCAATCCCAAAAGGCCCAAATGTTGTAACTTTTCCTCATAGGGAAGTTGCTAAAGCTTCTTGATAATTTTGCCAGCCATTTTCTGAATATTTTCCAGCTCTACAATAACTTTTTTGAGGTGCACCAATTAGAAAAGTACATTCACATCATTATGTAAATAGCATTATGATACTGGCAGTTTGGTTTTCAATCTCTTTCTTAATTCTCCCTAACATGGTGTTCACCATTTTCACAGCTGCCATACTCTGGGTCACATTTTTATCAAGCTATCCACTTTACCCCCAAAGTCACTTTCCTGGTCAGTCACTGCCAGTTCAGGCCTAATCTGTTTATGTAAAATTAGGTGGTGCTTTTTTTTTTTTTACCCCATTGTGCATCACTTTTCACTTGCTGACACTGGATTGCATTTGCCATTTTAATGTCCATTCACCATGCTTGGAGAGGTCTTTTGGAGTGTCATACAATTCTTTGTTTTTACCACCCTGAACAATTAGGATTCATTAGCAAACTTGGCCACCTCATTGCTCCACATCATTTATGAACAAGCCAGTTGTAAAGCTGTAGGTGGACTTACCCTCATCCCTGGAATGTCTACTCGCATGATAATATGCTTGTTGATAATCTTCCCCCACCTGGAATGGGCATTTCTGAAAATATTAGTAATTTTAATCACTGTGTCATTCACCTGCTTTCAAGCCCAACCTGTGAGTAAGATCCATTGAATTCAACAGCACATACTTCTGAGTAGGCATAGATAATTGGAATGAACTAAAGAGTGTCACATGATCAGTGAAACATTTTACTGTTTACACCAGGTATCACAAACCTGAAAAAAATTACATTTTTGGCATTTGCTTTTCTTCACAGGATTACTGCAGTCTATATGCAGTCTTCCTTTGCAAGAAAGGAGTATTATTTATTTTTATCCATGTGAATGCTACAGGTTTGATCCACACTGCAAAGTCTAACAAATAATATTGAAGGATAATAAGAAACCTGCCATTAAAAGGTTGCATTAATCAGGTAATAGTCACAGGCTAATGAAATAACACCTTTTTCTGGAGCTTCATCTATATTGTTCATATGTTAATTGGTTCCTTCTTTGCATAATAACTGTAGATAGCTAAATTACCTCAGCTGCTTAATGTGGCTGATAAAATTAGCTAATGGCAGCTACTTAGCTAAAAGTAACAAGAAGACCTAGGTGATTACACTTACAAAGCTGTGCAGTTACAATGTTACAGCAAAAGGTGTATGTACTTGTTACTATTAGGTGGAAGAATAGCATGGTTAATGCTGGTTAATTGAAAATCTAGTGGAAAATCTCATTAAGTAATATTTTAGCAAATCAGAAAATAGTAGTTTTAGGTATTAATTTTAATACAAAGCTCTCTGATATACTTTGGTCTTACAATTATACAAGGTAGGTCTCAATTCTTATTTCATGACTACAGATATTAAAACGTTATAATTTTCTTACGGCTCCCCATTGAGTACATTGTTGAGCTGAACTTTGCAACCAGGACTCCCAAGTTCATAGCAATATAGTTAAGAAGAGCCTTTTTAGAAAAAAATAACTATCTTAGTCTTTTCTAGGAGGAATTGTTATGGCTCTCTTAACAGTTATGATCTACCCACATATTCAGCAGCAGATCTTCCCGACCTGTATATGTGGTGATGGAGAAAACTTCATATAGCTGCTAAAGGCGGCTAGAAAAAAGGAAGCAACAATAAGGTGAACCAGTAGTATTTTCTGGACTGTAATGGATAAAAAAATCAACTTGTGTTGATTTTGTTTCAAACTATGATGACTAGAGGCAAAGGGGTGGGGGAGATTTGTTGAGGGAGGGCCAGGGCCATCTTATCCATTAGGGTTAGTGGCGCCCTGCGCCACGGCGCCCACCCATCAGGGGAAGCCAGCAGCGGTAGTCTGGGACCAACCAGGAAGGGCTGCGAGGGCATGTTGGGCAGCGGCAGCAGCTCTTCCTATGGCCAGCCGTGCTCTCTCGCTTCCTGCCTGGGAGAGGAGGCAGCAGCAAGCGGCGCACAAAGCTACATTGCACCCTTCTCCCTCCTGCCCACCCTGCGGCAGTAGTGGGACTGCTGAGGAAGCCTGCGCGGCAAGCGAGCCTCAAGCTGCCCAGCTCAGGGGGAGGAGAGGACAGGGAGGGGGAGGGGTGCTGAGAACGTCTCCCCCCGCCCCTTCCTTCAAGGAAAAAGGTGGAGGGGGGATTCATTTGGGGCGGTGGAAGGGAAAAGCTGAAGGGGGGGCGCACTACCATTAGGACTCAGTTCGGAGGTAAGGATGGACTCGTGAGCATGCTCTCCATGCAGTTAGTGGTTAAAAACAAACAAACACCAACAAAAAGTCCTTCAAAGACAGGGGCGGGTTTTAAGGTCCTATTAGATTCAGCAGGGCTTACTCTCAGGTAAGTGCAGTTAGGGCTGCAGCCTTTGTGACCCAAATTTTGTGTCCTTTTTAGGTTCAGGATGTCACCCACCCACCCCCACCCCCACCCCCCACAATATTTGAAAACGTCAGCTTTGTACTTAAACACAGATTGGCTGGGAACTTCATTCTCTGTGTCGTTATCAATTTATTTAAAGAACAACAAACTGGTGATTGCTTTAGCTTTTTGATATGTGGTGATTTGAATCATGAGGATGAATTAGAAGAACTGCTAAGTCTTGAATGAGTCTTGCTTTGGAATTGCAGACTTCATTAGATTTTCTTCTGCCTCTTCATTTTATTTTGTTCTAAGGGCTTGTTAGAGATAATGAGATAATGTGTAAGTGTGGTGTCAGCTCCCTGGGAAACCTCTGGGGAACCTTCCTTTCCAAAAAAAGGTCAACAACTTTGCCCCCCCCCAAAAAAAAGGTCAACAACTTTGGGAAACGGGGGGGGGGGCAGAGGTATATTTGCACCACAGCATCGGATATGCTTAAGACAGCCCCGGGAAGGGCTATAGCTCAGTGGTAGAGCATTTGTCTCAGGTTCAATGCTTTGCGTCTCCAGGTAAGGTTGAAAGAGACTCCTATCTGAAATCCTGGAGAGCTGCTTGAGTCAGTAGACAAAATTGAGCTAGCTGGATCTATGCTTTTTACTTGGTATAATGCAGCTTCCTGTGTTCCTCAACATCTAAAAGTTGTGTAGAACAGCGGTCAGCAAACCTTTTCATCAGGGGGGCGGTCCACTGTCCCTCAGACCTTGTGGGGGGCCGGACTATATCTTGGGGGGGGGGGATGATGCAAGAGCACCACAAGCCCCGGTGGCTGCTTACCTGTGTCTTGTGAGCAGAAGGGGCTGGCGGCAGGGGGGATGATGAGTGGCGTGTGAAAGCGCTCCGGAGAGGGGCTGCTTAAAATGGCAGCCGCTCAAGTGCCGCTGCTGCTGGCACCAACAAAGCCCAGCCCCCTTCCTCCTCTAGACAGGGCGGGGAGAAGCCGGGAGGAGGGAGGGAGGAGGCGCCGCCGTGTGAGGGAGAGAGAGAGGGAAAGAACGCACGCGCTGGCAATCCACGTGGCGATTCCCAGATCCAGAAGGTAACTGGGCCTGATCCGGCCCGCAGAACTTAGTTTGCTGACCCATGGTGTAGAAGATGGCACTTTGACAGGTGTAGCTTATCATATAGGAATGAATCACACACACCCTCTATTTTTCTCCTAAAGATGGAGAAACCATGTTCTCCTTAACTATTGATCCTGTTTCCTGGATAGATCTTAGCAAGTGACATTAGCATATATCAGAAACATTCTAAATTGGCGTTTTATTGGTCAGTCACCTGTGTTTCATCTCCCACTATTGTGTGCAAGAAGTCTCAAAACTTTGTCACACACCTCACAAATATACTAGATCATTGTTCCCACAACAATACAGTCTCTAATTTGAGTGCTCTCTCCTGTTGTATTGCACCTGTGGCTGGGAAGCCTTGCTATCAACAGCACGCAGGAGGGAGAGGATGCATATATGAGGAAGCTGGCAGGAGTGGTGAGGGGAGGAGAGATAAGGGAAAAGTACTGTTGGTGGTTAGGATCTTTGAGGAAGGCAATAGGATTAAGAGGACGAGGCAAAACAGTGGTGCTAAAGGTTAAGATCTTAAGGGGCAGAAAGATGGGTGAACCCAGACAGTAGGAGAAAGAAGATGTTCCTTCTCCCCCTACCCAGTGGGTAGGGGATATTATGTGCACACATATCAACCAAAACCTTGGCTGCAGGCCTCTGGTCTTTGTTTATGTTGGGTTGTATTTATTTTATTTGGCCTGGTAGATGAGGCTTCTTGCATGCTACTAATGCTGTGACTTGTTTGTTCAGTCATTACTCTGATGAACTGCAGTTTGTAAGCTTGTTTCTGGAAACCATTCAGCTGTGTAACTTCATCCTTAACTCCTTGACTTGCCAAATGGTGCTGTGTTTTTCTTTCTATACTATCAGGTTTGGGGGAATATGTGTGTGACGCCAACACCCACAAATTTAAGAATTGCCCCAAATAACTTTAAAAACAAACAAACACCTGTTTAAAAAAGTCCACCACTGATAACTGCAAAGGAAAATGAAGACTGCCCTTCAGTTGATAGTAACTTCTGTCTCTACCTTTTTAATTTTCCAAAATTGCTACATATGAGACGCTGGCAACAGAAGGTTTGTGGGGGGATTTGGGGGGTGAGAACTACCAGGGGAGTCTTGGTCAATCAAGAAAGATGGTTAAATCTGCTCAGACTTAATGATGAACATACAGTCATGCAAGAGGGGGGAAAACTTTTTTAAAATGTGGTGTGTGAGCTGTGCATCAAGCCCAGACACAGAAAAGTGAAGAAGCAGTATGTGGCCATCTGTGTAATGAGATGCCTGTTTCTGGGTATCTACCGCATTTTTCGCTCTATAGGACGCACCAGACCATAAGACGCACCTAGTTTTTGGAGGAGGAAAACAAGAAAAAAAAAATATTCTGAATCTCAGAAGCCAGAACAGCAAGAGGTATCACTGTTCTGGCTTCTGGGATAGCTGCGCAGCCTGCATTCGCTCCATAAGACGCACACACATTTCCCCTTACTTTTTAGGAGGGAAAAAGTGAGTCTTATAGAGCAAAAAATATGGTATTCAAGAGACAAAAAGCAGAGTTGAGAAGCTTATGCCCTCTCCTCTTTGGGGAGGTCCAGCTTGTGCTCCAGCTGTGGCAGTGCTAAAATCATGGGAGAACACAACTCTCCTTGGCTTGGGCCAATCCCTTGCTGAATGATGAGGTAATAGACTGCAGGCAGGGGAATCATATTTTTAAAATATACTTCTCAACTTTAAAAAAATAAAATACACACCTTAATGCATTAAGAAAATACCGTAGAAGAGAGCCAGGGGTATCCTCAGACACTCAGGAAGCACAGACACTGGTTTATTGTTAACAGCATATATTGATAGGTATAACCAGGCACTGACCAGAGCCCCCTCAGTCTCTGGTGTATTGGTGTTTGAAGCTGTGTGTATATGCCAGGCATAGGCAAACTCTGGCCCTCCAGATGTTTGGGACTACAATTTCCACCATCCCTGAACACTGGACCCGTTATCTAGGGATGATGGGAATTGTAGTCCCAAACATCTGGAGGGCCGGAGTTTGCCGATGCCTGGTATATGCCATATATATCCTGTAGTTTCTTGAGAAATACTGCAGTTTGATGTGTTTTCCATCAAGCCAGCTGCCATCCAATTTGAAATTGTAAGCTATATTCACTGCACAGTTAAGCTGAGGTTTGGGATAGCTATTGTGGATGATAGTTTAATGGGGAGCAGTTCTGCAGCGTTGCAGGCATGGGGAAAACAAATACCGTAGGTAATGTGCATCTGGTGAAAACATCCCCACCCTCTCTGGTGGGTTCAGCAGTACTGTATGTCAATGTCACTTGAAATGCAGCAGGGAGAAGTGACCTGACTGCATTTTAAGCCACAAATGTATGCACAGCCATAGATAGGGGAGGAGGCTGACCCTATGCTTCTTACTTGAATTTATGCGTCATACCTGTGCCTGTTGCTGTCTGCCTAGAAACCATTCTTCCTTGGAACATGGCCTGAGTTGGTCTGTGCTAGGAGCCGTGGTTACTACAATAGAGCCTGCCTCTTCTTCGGAAGAGTTGTGCCTGAATCCCTGCAGCAAGGGACCAAGCTTCTGCTAAAAACAAAGCAAGCGGGGAGCAAAGTAAGTGGAGCCCTTGAGACTCTCCCAGCTGGGTTTTTCCCCCCTCATTCAAGTGTCTGCACCTGGTTGCTATCCATTTCTGTGTTCTTTTCTCCCAACAACAAAGCTTGAAATCTGAGCTTGAGGGGAGAGAACCGTTGAGGACTAAAGAGGCAGCTAATTATGTTTCCTTGCCTACCTCCCGGGCTGTGCCAGAGACACTAAATGTTCAGCAATTGCTGGTGTGCCACCCCAGGAGTTGCTAGCACTGTAACTGGCTTCAGCCTCATGGAATCCCTTCTTCCTACTCCTTCCTAGGAAACTTAAAGGGCACAGACCTCGAATACTTTGTAAATTTTGTAGACCAAAGTGGAATTATCAGGTAGGAGGGAGACGGCATGTGTGATAGGAGAGAGAGAGAAGAAATGGGAGCATGTTGTTGAGGGTTAGATTTGTAGGATCTTGGAGCAGGTGAAAAGTTGAGTAAACAATCGGGCAAAAGTATTGGCTTCAGGTCTTAGGTCTGTTCAAATATGTTTGGTTTTCATATTGGAAGTGACTGGATTTTGATATCTAATTAGTTGAAAAGGTGTCTTTTCTCCTTGATTTGAAATAACATTGTGGACAATGAGAGGGGCAGAAACGTTATAGCTGTCCTCATTTGGCTGTCGTAATCCAGAGGCAGATCTATGGCGGCAGCAGCAGCTCCTCAACTTCTGATGGTCATCCTTGTTAGTACCAGGAGATGGAGTTGGTTCTCATTTGCTACATCCAAATGGAGAAGCTATAAGGGTTCTCTTTGCAGGGTGATATATTATTGCAGTGACCTTGACATTATGGAAGTTCTCCCGAAAGAGACAAGGAATGGACAAATTCTTCAAATTTTTAAGTGGGCTATATTTTGGGCTGCTGCTGCTTCATCAAGACTGTTATTTTAGAAAACTGTTTGATAATAGAAAGTATTTATATTTTCTTGGAATGTATTTTGCTGATGATTTTGATTGACCTATGTTCTTAAATATTTTGCTATAAAAATTGTTTTCGAATTATAGTGTGTTTATGAGTGCTAAACTGGCCTTGGGTGGACTGTGTCCCTAAAGCAAGCATCCTCAACCTGCAGCCCTCCAGATGTTTTGGCCTACAACTCCCATGATCCCAACCGGACCAGTGGTCAGGGATGATGGGAATTGAAGTCCAAAACTTCAATTTTGGAGGGCCGAAGGTTGGGGGGGGATGCCTGCCCTAAAGGCAGCCTATAAATAAATCTAGAAATAAAACAGTTTTTAGTGGTAGTAGAACACTTTGGCAGACACCCAGATAATTACTTGTCTTGTCCTGGCTCAATTTATTAAGGCCTGGAAATACTTTTCAAATCACGTTCTCTGATGTGCATAAAATGAAGTATGTATTTGAATTGCCTTGCAGCAATCTCTGTATCCTGGCAAAGCAGGAGAGTGTAAATAGACAGCTTTATAAAACTCGGGGGGGGGGGAGGGGTGAAGCTTGCTAGTTTCTGCTTATCCGGCAAGACCATTATGGGTCGGCAAGGCTTGTCCCAACGGGTTCCAAAGCCACTTAAGTATTATAGTATATTGTTTAAGGCACATGCTATTGTGAAAGCTCTGTTTCTAAGAAGTGTGTGTTTGTCTTGTGTGGCCAGGCATGTGATAAATCCTGGTATGCATCACACTCTTAAAAGAACAGCAAGCCTCTCTCAGTTTGCCTTAGCTTCTGCAGGCCCATGAGGACAGATAACGAAAGTGTGTAGCTAAATATGTAGCTTTACCACAAGCGGTGGTAAACTTTTGTAATGAATCAGCTTGTGCACATTTGCCTTTGCCACAGTTCAGCACCTCTTATATTTGTCTCAACAGCTTGGCAGAAACCAGATGTGAGAAAGTGATGCTTGCTTGAGAAGAAATTGTATGCGCCTTCTCCCAGTATGGCTCTGTACTATCCAACTATGATGCAGACCTTGCCTTTTAACTATCTGCCTCTTGGGCCAAGTCGACCATCAGACACTGCACACGCCCCCATGATCCCTCCAGTCCAGATGCACAACTTCTACAACAGGCCTCTTGCTGTGATTATGGACAATAACAGTGGTTACAACATAAATCCAGCAAACCAAGTGGAGTACCATCACATCCATGGTGCAAATCCTTACTTCTATCCTTACCCTTTCTGGTACTACCCCCAAGTGAGCCCTCTTCCTCTGTACAACCCCTATGCTAGCTATCCTCCTTATGCAGCCTACCAAAGACCGGGCTGGGATGTGTGGCCTGAGGGATTCACTTTGAGAGGAGAGCTCCATTGGGGTAAGCTTGAGAGGATTGTGGGACCTAGGAGGGACTTGCCGGAATTCGTGAAAGACGATCTCAGAAGGGTCTATGGCACCTATCCAAGGACGGATGTTACCATAACATACCACAGTGGGGAATTTATTGTGAAAGGGGACCCTAGAGTTGGAGAACAAGAATACAGGGTAGAGAAGAGAATCATTCGAAACGAACCCACCCCAACTGCTAGTGAAGCTGAGGACAGCAGTGAAGACCGCAATAGGAAGAAGAAAAAGAAATCAAAGAGATAATGAAAGTGGTTCAAATAATACTGACTGAACATGTATCCCTCTGTTTAGACCTAAGATCTGGCGGCAATGATACCGAAAACTGAAAGAGATTTTTCTGTGACATTTTTATAGGTTCCAATAACTTTCTTAGTAGCTGTTGTATACTCACTAATGTGCACACATACTTTTCTCTTGTGCTAATAGGAAGATGTTGCTCATTTTGTCAACCCCTGCTCTTTTTTTGAGTGACTCCAAATGAATGCCAGTAGTGCAGCCTTTCAATTGGATCAACCAAAAATCTACTTATAAAAACTGACTATGGATTTCTGGCACATTATCTTCCTAGTTGTACATTACCATTTTGCACCATAAATTCTTCCTTCCCCCCTCATTGTTGGAGGGATCTCTTTTCTTTCTTTCCTTCCTCCACCCCTGGCCAAACATTGGCTACTTTAAGTAAATGTCCATAGAGTTCACTATGGAATTATTCAGAAACTGAACCCGAGGTCACAGTACAAGGTGATGGTATACTGAAAATCTGGTCACACTGTGACAATGGACACACAACATACATAAATAGGATCAGAGTACCTTTATTTTTAACATCAGCACAGACAAACCTATTGTGAATTCCACCTTCTGTAATATGTTCTAAGCCATTTGTGATTCTCTCCTAGTGAGATGAACAATTGCAAAGAGTTCTGCTTGGCCATCAGGTTGCACTTTGTATATATGCAAGACATAGAGCATTTTAAATAAAAGAAAACAAGCATGTTTTACTGTGTGAACATTTCTTTGTGATACCTTATTGTAAGTAGGGTAGAAATGACTGCTTGACATAAATAGTATTGTTTATTTGTGGGGTATCTGCATGTTTTAAAGAAGGAAATAATTCCTGTCTTATCACCAAACTGTGATGTGCAGATGTTGTAGTACAGCATAGCATAAGATTATCTCTTCTGCTAGTTTCAAGAAGTACACAGAGTTCAGGAATGAACAGGAGGACGGGTATAGTTGTAAAATACAAATAATAATACTATGACTTTGATCCTTGCACTAATCTTTTGAATTCCTCCCTAATGTGGCTATACATACTTATCTTAGAGCAGATGGGAAAGCTCTGTAAGAAGGATGGGTGCCTGATAACTGTTCATGAAAAGAGTAATGCCTAAAGACTGAATTTTACTAAATATACCCTGTTTGATTAAGCATATGGATCCATACATGGGACAATATTGGGGTGGCCAAGCTTTTCCTTCAGGCCATGTATAAGATTGAAGCCTTTTAAAGTGACAATTGTAAGGATCAAAGTTAAATTCAGTGGGACATGGGAATAAACATGTATAGGTTTGGGTTGCACATCTAAAGTATTGCCTTTTAACCTAACAATGCTAACTTTCTCAGCCATTGGTTTCAGACTAACTTGTATGCAGATAGTCACACTCATCTACTATTTTTACACAGAGATGCCACCCATGTTTTGGCAAATAATAATAATAATAATAAAAATTTTTAATTTATACCCCGCCCTTCCCGGTTCAAAAACCGGGCTCAGGGCGGCTAGCAACAAATTTAAAACACTTTAAAATACTTAATTATAAAAGCAGCATAAAATAAAGTATAAAAACATGAATAACAATATAATTCAAAAATCAATTAGATAATCCCTGGGACTAGCTGGCTGAATTGGTCCTACTTGGGCCAGTGAGGAGGCCAGGGGAGAATTAGCTGTGGGGTCTCAGAGCGGGTGATTTCATAAAAGGGGAGGGGGAGGGAAGAGAAGAGAAGGGAAATAAAAGATCAGGCTGAATTCCAATTAAAGGCCAGGCAGAATAGCTCTGTCTTACAGGCCCGACGGAAGGAGGTTAAATCCTGAAGGGCCCTAGTCTCATGGGACAAAGCATTCCACCAGGTCGGAGCCATCACTGAAAAGGCCCTGGCCCTGGTGGAGGATAGTCTGACTTCCTTAGGGCCCGGGACCTCTAAACTATGGTTATTCATAGACCTTAAGGTCCTCTGCAGGGCATACCAGGAGAGGCGGTCCTGTAGATACGAGGGCCCTAAGCGAGTACAGGCAACACACATTTTGTGTGTGTTCAAAGAATGCACGACTGTGACACGTGGGGTGTTTTGGACCCAGAAGAGGGCTTATACTGCATCATACTGTCACTTTTAAAAGGTAAAGGTACCCCTGCCCATACGGGCCAGTCGTGTCCGACTCTAGGGTTGTGCGCCCATCTCACTTAAGAGGCCGGGGGCCAGCGCTGTCTGGAGACAATTCCGGGTTACGTGGCCAGCGTGACGAAGCTGCTCTGGCGAGCCAGCACCAGCGCAGCACACGGAAATGCCGTTTACCTTCCCACTATAAAGCGGTCCCTATTTATCTACTTGCACTTAGGTGTGCTTTCGAACTGCTAGGTGGGCAGGAGGCCACTGTCACTTTTAGGCTGATGATACTTCTCTGTAGAAAGAGGAGGTGAGTGGATTATAAGATAATGTCAAAGTGCAGGTGTGGCAACATCACCTTAGCTCCACCCAGGTTAACTTGGGGTGTGCATGCATGCAGCTGCTTGAATAGCAGAGCCACTGAAAAAGGATAATCCAAGTAGATGGCAAACGTTCAGCTATATTGGCTTATGGTTATGTGTCTTGACGGATCCCCTTGATGACACACAAGATAACACACAAGAGTGAACTCGGCAGCTCCTGGAGTTTAGTTGCTGTCTAGCTGTAGAACTGAATCCACGGGGCGTTTCAATTGTTCCCAAAGCCTATGGAATTCAGTTCTCAGAGCTAGGCAGCCATGTGGGACTCCTGCTGGCTGAAGCGGCCATCTGTAGGAGAAAGCCAGATGCAATTATATTACTAGAGATGTCAAAACTCTTAATATGACAACATAGGTGAAAAACTAGTTTATCGGTAGCATTAAAAAGAGAGACCACCCAGTATCGACTGCTAGCCATGGTGGATTCTATGCTCTGTCTCCACAGTCAGAGGCAGTGATGCTTCTGAATACCAGTTTCTGGAAACCACAGGAGGGGACAGTGCTCTTCGGCTCAGGTTCTGCTTGTGTATTTCCCATAGACATCCGGCTGGCCACTGAGAACAGGATGCTGGACTTAAATGGGCCATTGGCCCAACCCAGCAGGCTCTTTTTATGTTTTTAGTACTTTTAAAAATAGGAAGTGTACAGGTTCCCCATCCCCTGCTACTGCAGAGGGTGAGAACCTTAAATCTTAGAATTTTTCTTTGTCCTCCCATATATTTTAAT
Organism: Podarcis tiliguerta; assembly: GCF_965153285.1. NCBI lineage: Eukaryota > Metazoa > Chordata > Lepidosauria > Squamata > Lacertidae > Podarcis > Podarcis tiliguerta. Next base: position 43,250,413 of record NC_139538.1, on the reverse strand, counting down.
CATGTCAAATTCCTGGTCTGCTTTTGCCCTCCTTTTTACCCATCCCACTAACATCTTCATCAGTCTGGGTTTAAACCACTCAGCTTAATGGCAAGTCTGCCTGACTTCTGCCTCCTCTTAGGCCCTGGGTTTTTTTCTCCACTAGGACAGAAATGAAACCTGCTGATTAAAAATAAATTGTGAAATCCAGGATTTTTGTACAGCTGTGATTGGGCAGTCATGTTGTATCTCTTCCACTCCCACTAAAACGATGGCAACAAAAAAGTTGCTGTATTTTGTGTTCAATAGTAGGTTTGTTATCTCTCCAGATGAGTTACTCTTAAAAAACAAAAAACTCAACAACCCTGTGTACTCATTGGTGTACTCACTGACCTTCTGGAAGATCACATGGCTAGTTCTTGTTTGTTACTATTTCAGTTTATGAGTATACATACTTCTGAATACTTGGTGGTCTCTCAACCAAGTAGAAGCCCCTACCTTCTTATTTTTGGGTGGCTACATGTTGGTATACAAATACTGTTCTTGTACCTTGCTTTTGGTACAATGGTGATCATCTTATTGTCATATAAAACAGGGACTCCTCAGAATGTCTTAAGCCAGCAGAACCTCTAGTGCTGTAAATATTCCAGCATTAAGCATCCCCAAGGAGCTTAAAAAATACAGAGCAGGGAAGGGCCTGGTCTATAAGTTTTGAAAATGTAGTTGCTGGCTGAAAAAGTTTTCCCCAGCAGCAGAAATATTTACAGATTGGTGGGGGCCAGAAGGATAGGTTGCTTGATGAGATGGCTTCAGAAATCCCAGAATAACAGAAACCTGGTGATTTAGCCATTTTACTGTATGTATGCCTGAAGAACCTCTCTTCAGATGATGCTTCTTAGGCTTGCTAGGGCAATGCAGTAAGAAGATTCTCATCTAACATCAAGGATATTTTGGATCAAGTGAGATGCATGCAACTCTTCTTCACCATCATAAACTCTATGATAATCTGTGTGTACTGGCCTGGCCCAAGCGAGGCCATTTTGCAGCTGAAGGTAAAGGGCAAGATGCCCCGCTCCCCATTCTATGCACAGAAGCAAAATGTGGGTTGAATCTTACTTCAAAACTGGTTGATGGCAGAGTTTCCTTCACCACACCTGGAAGCAGCAGGCTAGGTAGCCTCCACAGCTTTGCCCACTGACAGAAGGGATTGGTCTGGGGACTGAGGAGGAACAGGGAGGAGGGGGGTCTACTGCCCCTCAGCATCTGTCTTCTGAGGCAGTCTCCTCATTCTGTCTAATGGTATGGTCAGCCCAATGTGTGTAGCAAGAACAAACCTTTGCCAGGATAACAAAAATGAGGGGCAAGTAAAAAAAGTTAAAAACAAGACAAGTGGTTTGGCCTTTGCAAGTTTAGAAGGGTTTATGTGTACAGGGCAATGGCTTGTGGATACAGCCCAAGAGCTCTCCTTCAGACATAGGCCCGGCCAAAGCCAACACCAGTCCGTCTTTCATTCTTGTGTTGTATGAGGGCGATTGGGATCCTCCCCTTCCAAACTAACACCACCAAACCTTTCATGTGGTGGTGCCACAGCTCTGGAATGTTCTCCCACTTGAAATTTAGGAACACAGGCAGCTGCATTAGATTGAGTCAGAGCATTGGTCTCTTCAGTTCAGTACTGTCTGCATTGGCTGGAAGTGGCTCTCCGCTACTTCAGACAGGGACTCTCTCCCAGCCCTACTTGGAGATACAGTGGTACCTCAGGTTAAGTACTTAATTCGTTCCGGAGGTCCGTACTTAACCTGAAACTGTTCTTAACCTGAAGCACCACTTTAGCTAATGGGGCCTCCTGCTCCTCCTCCGCACCGCCGGAGCCCGATTTCTGTTCTCATCCTGAAGCAAAGTTCTTAACCTGAAGCACTATTTCTGGGTTAGCAGAGTCTTTAACCTGAAGCGTATGTAACCTGAAGCGTATGTAACCTGAGGTACCACTGTACCAGGGATTGAACCTGGGACCTTCTGCATGCAAAGCAGGTGCTCTGCCACTGAGCTATGGCCCTTCCCTAATTTGTCAGGTGTCAGGCTCTGTCTTGAGGTGTCTTCCACCATAACTTGAAGGCACTTATCGACAATCTTTTTAATGTGTAGTAACTAATTCCATTTCTGTCAATTCTAATGTGATGCGTTTTTTACCCTTGTAGAGGCTAGATTAGCCTCCTAGTTTTTCCCCTCAAGCCAATTGTTGTGAGTGCAACAATGGGAAGTAGAAGCTGTGCTTTATTTTAGTTTTACACAATCATTTCAGTGTGCTTCTGGATGGGGGAGTATAGTGTCTCAGAACTGCTGGCACTCAGTGGGCCGACACCTATTTTCTTCCCTTGTACTGGGATCTCAGCTGACTTCAGCAGGGCTAGTACTCATTGCATTCAAGCCAGTTCACTATGGCAAAATATGTTCTGAGTAGGCAGAGACTGTGCGGTTCAGATAAGTGATATGGAATGTAGGAAGTGGAAGATGTCTCTTCTGTTGCACAAGTTCCATGTCTCATACCCATACCCTGCCACAATACCCATTACCCAGTTCTACAACGAATCCTTTCTTTTGCAGCTCCCACGCATGAATCCCATTTGCTGGATTAGCACAAAAGTGTTTCTGCCTTTTTGATTGGAGCACAGGGATATAGAAGAGACACCATTTTTTCAAAAGGAATATTGCCAAAAATAATAATCGCCTAATCCAAACATGTTCTTTCTAGTGACTGCCCATAAATATTAGAATAAGGCATATTCATGCTTTATTTCTGGCTTAGGTTTTTTCTGAAGCAAACCATGGCTCAGTTTGTCAGACCAGTGTATGCCTTGTTTGAGTGGCCCAGGCATCAGAATTTGAATGGGGACCCGTATGGCCTGGGCAGACACATATTCATGATTAAATCAAAGTTTAAGACAAACTGTGGCTTATCGTGACATGTGAATGAAGTCACGGTTACAGACAATAGTGCAGCAGCTGCATTTGCATGAATGCCTAACCCTATAAAAAAAAGCCTATAGTATACCGTATTTTTCGCTCTATAAGACGCACCAGACCACAAGACGCACCTAGTTTTTGGAGGAGCAAAACAAGAAAAAAATATTCTGAATCTCAGAAGCCAGAACAGCAAGAGGGATCGCTGCACAGTGAAAGCAGCAATCCCTCTTGCTGTTCTGGCTTCTGGGATAGCTGTGCAGCCTGCATTCGCTCCATAAGACGCACACACATTTCCCCTTACTTTCTAGGAGGGAAAAAGTGAGTCTTATAGAGCAAAAAATACGGTAAGTCTAAAGTATAAGTACTGAGGCAGTTATTTACACAGCCCCTTCAAAAGTTCTCTACTTATTAAATCTTTCAATAATATGATAAATTGTTATTTATTATTCCCACCTGACAGAGGCAACTGAGGCTGAAATTGTGACTTGCCAACACCTCTGTAAATTTTAACTCTAATCCAAGTTCAGCTACTTGTCCTCAGTGAGTTTTACTCTTCTCTCTCTCTCTCTCTCTCTCTCTCTCACACACACACACACACAGAGAGAGAGAGAGAGAGAGAGAGAGAGAGAGAGAGAGAATTGAATCCCGGTTACCCTTAACTGAAGTTTATGCAAACTACTTAAACTGCATTTTGTCAGAGATACCACCATCCAACTATTCCTGCTGTTAAGATTTTTTGGCTTTCCCATCTATTTAACCTGAACTTTATGTTCTTGCATCTTAAACACATCTCACCTCTTGCCCTTCCTTTCCTAACGACCAAAAATAGAACCTCTCCTCAAACACACCCTTAACTGTTGACAAAAACAAACAAGAAAAATGTACAAAACACTAGTAGTTTGAAATGATAGATCCTTCTTCAAGCACAAGATCATTTACTATGTATGCTGCTTTGCTTTGGAATACTAGCCTACAGTGATAACTTGCTGAGATTTAATTTTTAAAACTTCAGGTTCTAGAACATACAAAATGTAGTTTAAACAAGAAAAAGTTCTCACCATACAGAGCTGTTTCTTTGCCTTGAGAGGCACACCTCTCGTTTTCAGCACATAATTTCAAATAGTGATATGAAAACAGCACTTACCTGTTAACTCTTCTCTGCTGTAGCTCCAGCTGTTTCTTCCTAGGCTGCAGGAGAAAGGCAGCCAGAGGCACTTAAATATGACAAGCCACTTACTCACTTCTCTTCCTGGACTGCTGAGGCAACTTCCACTGCCCCCTCCTTTTCAACCTTTTGGTTTCCAGGCTTTTCTGAGAAATGAGGAAAGCGTGGGAGGGCAAGTCAAGCATCCCGCAGAAGCAAGCCTGCCAGGATCCAGTTCTCAAGAAACTCCCTGGACCTGTCATTGCAGCTGTCTATTCCCAGAAAAGGAAAGAACGCGTGAAAATAGAAAGGTGAGCAGGAGGACAGGGAGCCATTTCTGCTGGAGGCTGCATTTTCTCCTGCCTTGTTTGAACAGAAAAGGAGGGTCCTGCCATCTCTTCTCCCCCCACCCCACTTCAGAATTTAGCAGCTGAAGCATAATTGAATGGATATCAATATTCTTGTTATTTCCAGGTGCATGCTATAGTGACCTCTCATTACAAACCCTTCTGGTTTTCTGGTCAGTGGCGTAGCGTGGGTTGTCAGCACCCGGCGCAAGGCAAGTAATTTGCGCCCCCTAACCCGTGGATTTGCGCCCCCTAACCCTAACCCCCAGAAGTTGCGCCCGGTGCGGCCGGCCCCCCCTGCACCCCCCACGCTACACCACTGCTTCTGGTCCTTAGTTATCTATTGATACCCAACTCGGGGGGAAACCAGAATGGATCAACCCAGGTGTAGTGGTTGCTTCTTCTTGTCATAAATACCGTTGGGCAAATTTACACATGCTATTCAATCCAGGTAGATTAAAAAAAATGTCTGCCTGGACTGACAACCAAACCAGGCCTGCTGTCAGCACCCCTGGACAACTATTGGACCCTCAGAGTCTTGACAGGGCTCGCCAGTGCTGATTCCTATCCTGACACACACCTCCCAAGTCTGGGAGTAGCCATCTTAGTTTCCCACAATGCCACAGACCCGCTAATACTATGCCAGCAGTGGTATTGTGGGAAATGTAAATGATCACCTGTGCTGCTGCCAGGTAATCCCATAACCATGTCAAGCCTGGAGCCATTTTTGAACAATGCCCATTAAGTAGTTTAGGGTCATTTCATATTTACATATTTACGTATTTGTAAAATATTGGCACATGTGCACATGAAGGTTATTTGTTGTTATGCCTAGGGATTTTTTTCAGCCAGAACTCACAGGAACTCAGTTCCAGCACCTGTTAGGTGGGTTCCACTGCCATTATAAGAGAACAAGCAACTTCTTTTTCTAGAAAAATTGCACTAGTTATAGCACCTTCAGCTTCCCAATAACTCACTGAATGACTTGTTTAAAGCTACTCAGTCTCATGCTCAACACTGCCATCTGCAAGAACAGCCTTCCAGATGTGCCCTCCAGATGTTTGGGACTACAGTTCCCATCAGTCCCAGCCAGCATGTTTTTGTCAAAACATCCAGGTTATGGAAGGCTGTGCTGGACACTAGCAGAGGAGAGAGTTAGAGCCGCCAGTAGTCTGCACATTTCATTACTGTCAAACGTTACACATTAGAAGCAAGAGCCAATTTAGGACTGCTGAAGTGTAGGTTTGTCATTCTGTAATCCTTCCTACCTAGGGCTGAGAAAGTCAGTTACTTTGAAAGAATGACCTTTTTGGCTAGCCATCATTAGGAAGCACAATAGGCTATTGTTTATCAAATAAGGAAAGCCAGAAATTTCCTGGATTCTGGTTTACAGGAAGCACAGAAACAGCATGAATGGAGGCAAGGAAATTAAAACTGGAGGGACAGATCAACAGGAAAAGTGATGTTCCTCTGGAAACACATCTATGATACTCTGTGCTGATACTTGCATGAGAAATTCTATGTGGAATATATTATTATTCATTAGCTAAATAAATTTATATATTGCTTACCTACAGTTGCCTCTAATGATTGTAAAGAATGTGCTTCTTTTAGAGAGAGTGTGTGTGTGTAATTTTCAGTGTCCCACAGCTGTCTGTATCACTGTTCTGAGCATGGGGGTCTGTGTTGCATACTTATGATTGCATTCCTTCTTCCTCCATCTCCTTGTGCCTTGCTTGGTTTATAAGCCTCTTGGGGTAAAGAACTGCCATGCCTCTTCCTTGGAAAGCATCATGTACATAGAGAGATGCTGCTACATGGAATAATATAATTCTAGAGTTGGAAGGGACCCTGAGGGTCATCAAGTTCAGTCCCCTGCAATTGCAGGAATCCTGCCCACAGCCTTCTCTGTGTGGGCTCACACTACCAACGTTCTGGTTAACAGCCAGCCACAGCTGAGCCAGAGTATAACAGCCGATGCATATTTCAACAAATAAATGATGAAAACGTTCTGATGAAATAGCATCGTGATCAGGCTCTTATCCCCCACATCATGATTTATATAGACAATTTAGGACAGTCTGCACTGGTGCTTCACTTTTTTGCTTTGGTTCTCTCTTATCCTTCCCACTCACTGGAACCAGTCTCACGGTAGCCCAACAGAGAGCCAGTGTTGTGTCATTTGTTGTCTGAGGTTATGAAACACTTTCAGGTGACAACTTGTTGGGATAGATCACTCTGGATTTTTGCAGTGAATAATCAGAGAAGACTCAAACCATTTTTATGCTAAACAAAACAACGCACACGGCACTCTGCCCCATGGAGGTAAAAGACACAATAAACCAAATAGCTTACACCTTTTTACCCTGGCTTTTGACATGTGAGGTGTATGTTTTTAGGACCCACCTTATTTTTATGATTGTAGTTTGTCTGAAAATATTTTCCCCATGGGGTTTTAATGCTGTAACCCGCCCTAGGATCTTTGGGTAGAGTGGGTAGGAAATACTGCAAGGAGACAATGTCTTTATTAGGTAGGTAGATAGCATTCTTTGAACTATGTTTTTATAGACCTAAATAAGGTAAGGTAAAAGGTAAAGGACCCCTGGATGGTGAAGTCCAGTTGAAAGCGACTCTGGGGTTGCGGCGCTCATCTCGCTTTCAGGCCGAGGGAGCTGGCCTTTGTCCACAAACAGTTTTCTGGGCCATGTGGCCAGCATGACACTAAACCACTTCTGGCGCATGGAGGACCATGACGAGTGCCAAAGCGCATGGAAAACGCCTAAATACCATACTGTTGACGAGATAGTCATAGTCGGTGATCACTGCAATTGTCCCCACTTCATACAGTACTTTTATACTATGCTTTTTACTGGACTAGTTAATATTAGAATTAATATCACTTTACTTGTTCTGAGGGATTAACATGGCTACTGAGATTGTCCTGGCTTTGTGGATTAGATACTCTTGAGCAGTGAGAGGAAGCTACTCACAGAGTGAAACTGGCAAAAACTGACAGGATGTTTCATTGAAACTATTTCATTGTGTACTGGAACAAAGGGGAAGAATAGGGGTTTTCTGGTTCACTTTTTAAAGTTACAGTTCCCTGCAAAGATTTTAATATTAATTTGAAAAAGCAGAAGTACCTAGGACAAGACCTGCCAAGAAAAATAAAGAACTTATTTATGTATGCTACAACAGCAGCAAGAGTCTTGCTAGCACAAGGATGGAAGAATGAGGAAATCCCAACGAAAGAACATTAGCAAGAAAAATTGATGAACTATGCAGAATTAGAATCATAGAATCATAGAGTTGGAAGAGACCACAAGGGCCATCGAGTCCAACCCCCTGCCAAGCAGGAAACACCATCAGAGCACTCCTGACATATGGTTGTCAAGCCTCTGCTTAAAGACCTCCAAAGAAGGAGACTCCACCACACTCCTTGGCAGCAAATTCCACTGTTGAACAGCTCTTACTGTCAGGAAGTTCTTCCTAATGTTTAGGTGGAATCTTCTTTCTTGTAGTTTGGATCCATTGCTCCGTGTCCGCTTCTCTGGAGCAGCAGAAAACAACCTTTCTCCCTCCTCCATGTGACATCCCTTTATATATTTGAACATGGCTATCATATCACCCCTTAACCTCCTCTTCTCCAGGCTAAACATGCCCAGCTCCCTTAGCCGTTCCTCATAAGGCATCGTTTCCAGGCCTTTGACCATTTTGGTTGCCCTCCTCTGGACACGTTCCAGTTTGTCAGTGTCCTTCTTGAACTGTGGTGCCCAGAACTGGACACAGTACTCCAGGTGAGGTCTGACCAGAGCAGAATACAGTGGCACTATTACTTCCCTTGATCTAGATGCTATACTCCTATTGACTACATTGACATACAAACTGCGTGTTAAGGACAACTGTGACTTCAAGGAAGAATGGGAACTTTTTACAAATTATCTAAAAAGACAACAAAATGATCTGGACTTCTTGGCAGGTTTTGAATAAACAGCCACAAATTTATTAGTTGAACTTATGATAGACAAGGCAAGGATATATACAATTTTATAACATGCAGAGAACAATATGTGTAAAGAAACCAGAGAGGGGAGCTGAGGGAAGTCCTGGGTGGGGGGGGGAGGGAAAAATAATGTAACTGATTATTTGGACTGATAATTTGTTATGTTGAAATTGTTTAATAAAATATTTTTAAAAAAGAAAAAAGAAAAAGCAGAAGTACCTATCTTTTCACAGTAGGGTGGTCTTTCATTTCAGTTTGTGAAATAGTGCTTGATAATTTCAAAGACACAAATTAAGGCTGTGTCCACCCTGTACCTTTACATCACACTTGAAACACATTATTTCCCTAAAAAATTCTCTCTCACAGTTCCCAGAAACCCTTAACAGTGCCTAGAATTATTTGATAACTACAATATATGCACTATAATTCTTTGCGGGAAAGAATGTGCTTTAAAGGTATAGTGTGTGTGCACAGCCTAAAGTTTAATGTCCAGTTCTTAAACTTAACAACTAAGCAAGGTACTACCTACGTGCACATTAGTACTGGGTGTAGAACTTGCAGCTTTCTCAGTGCACAAGTTTCTCATTTGGCATTGTTGCTACTTGATTCTGTACAAATTACGGTAGCTGAGTTTCAGAGGCACTTGTGCAAGTTTTTGGGGAGGGGGTTTTATTTAATGGTTTTCTGTCTCAGGTAACAAGAAGTAACTGCCAAGCTTTATTTTAAATGCAAATGTTTCCAACCCCCCCCTTGTCCACTAGTTCTTAGGATGTATCTGCTATCAGATATTTTTGATTAGCCCCATCTACATAACATAAATGTGAGTAATTATGTAAACATCTGCTTTTTTTATCAAGAAAGCAGTCAGTATGCTTAAGGCTTAAGCATTCTGCTTTGAGGTACAGTATAGTCAACAAATTATATAATTTACTACTTTTGACTAATTGCTATCTTATTCAGAAAGCTCTACATACTAACCATAAACTTTTATACTACAGTGGTACCTAGGGTTAAGTATTTAATTCATTCCGGAGGTCCGTTCTTAACCTGAAACTGTTCTTAACCTGAAGCACCACTTTAGCTAATGGGGCCTCCTGCTGCCGCCGCGCCGCCAGAGCACGATTTCTGTTCTCATCCTGAAGCAAAGTTCTTAACCTGAGGTACTATTTCTGGGTTAGCGGAGTCTGTAACCTGAAGGGTATGTAACCTGAAGTGTATGTAACCCGAGTTACCACTGTACTGTGTTCTCCTGTAACATTGGCATATCCATGCCAGGATAATGTCGTTTTCCCCCATGATGATGTACACTTAGATGTTGCCAACTGAGAAACTATCAGGATTGGGCAAATCACATTTTTCACATCTAAAGAGTTTTAATACTTCTGAGTTGTAAAGTCTGAAGTGACACAAAAGCACAGAACTAGATTAAAAGCAGACACTGGCTAGGATCCAAAGGGAGCCCCCACACATGAGGATCATAGTTCCTGAGAATCTGCCATCTGATAGTAAAGAAGCCCACGAGAACCACAAGAGCAGCTCCTGCTTGAGTATAAGAAGCTGCAGGTACAATCCTGCCCCAACACTTTTGCAACTGCATAATTATTACCTCCACAGTAGATTGGTCTTCTGTGCTGAAATATACTCAGAGTTGAGAGTAGATTTCATGCTCTTTATTCAGCTCATAGTGGTGAGGAGGGAATGAATGTCCCCTCAAAGTATCTGCTTATATACATTATTTACACTATGGGCTGCACATGATTGGCTAATTCTGGAATTCTCCTGTAGGCCAATCAGGTTGTGGATTCACTTCTATCTGGAGCTGGATTGGGTGGCTCCTGCCGACCAATCATCCTGCTGCATTGTTCTAGGACCAATCAGACTGCTGCATTTTGGATCCTATTGTTCTAGGACGAATCAGACTGCTGCAGTTTGGATTCTATTCAACTCAGTACATAACATGTGCACAAAATTTTGTGGACCTCTATTCCACATACAAGGACATGGGTGGCGCTGTGGGTTAAACCACAGAGCCTAGGACTTGCTGATCAGAAGGTCAGCGGTTCGAATCCCTGCAACGGGATGAGCTCCCGTTGTTCGGTCCCTGCTCCTGTCAACCTAGCAGTTTGAAAGCACGTCAAAGTGCAAGTAGATAAATAGGTACCGCTCCAGCGGGTAAGGTAAATGGTGTTTCTGTGCGCTACTCTGGTTTGCCAGAAGTGGCTTAGTCATTCTGGCCACATGACCCAGAAGCTGTACGCCGGCTCCCTCGTCCAATAAAGCGAGATGAGCGCCGCAACCCCAGATTCGGTCACGACTGGACCTAATGGTCAGGGGTCCCTTTACCTTTACCAATTCCTCATACAGTATTGCTTGTTTTAGCCCATGTGGTATTGTCCAGATGCTGTTGGACTCCAACTCCCATCAGCCCTAGTCAGAGAATTGCCAGTGACAAAGGGAGTTGTAGTCTAACATCTTCTGGAGGGCACCAACCCTGCCATCCCACATGTTAATCCCATCAGTAATTTAAGACACATTGATGGCAGAGGAATAAGACTCTGATGCTTAAGTGCTAAGGAGTTTAGTGGAGGTACTGAGGATCTGTTTTAAAAAGCATGTCTGGAGCTGCTAACCATAATACAAAGGACATGTCCATCTGGCTGGTTCTCTGATGAAAAATGTTGAACTAGAAGAGTTAATTACCATTCTGCTCTTGGTGGCACGTGATATAGGGGTGGCACTGCAATATTAGGGGTGGGGAGGTGCTTAATCATTCCCAAGTTGTTTACCTTTAAAATAGTTCCCCTCCTCACCATGTTTCCTGGCTGTGTATGCACACACACACACCAAGGGATAACAGATAATAGTCTTCCTATATTTTTTCTCCACAGGGTGAAAAATAAGCTTGAAGGATGACACAGAAATATTGACCACGAAGAAAGGTTAAATACCCTCTTCTTCCTGTCCAGATTGCAAGCACCAGCAGCTGCTTTTCATTAAAAACTAACTCGGCTTGTCACTAGAGGCACAGCAATTTATAAAAGCCTTCTGGATTATTTTTTTTAAGGCACATTCTTTTCAAATGCAAGCCACCTTTGCAGCAGAAGCGAAACAGGGATTATTGCAACATGAAAGGGCCTTGACAATAGAGGAAGTGGGCAGTGATTGATCCCGTTTAGCAACGGCATTAGGAAGCTGGAATATTTACAAGTAGAGCAAGATGTGACATGAGAGTTGGCAGCAGTGTCAATGCCCTTTGTCAAAAATCATCCAGCATTTCATTTTTACATCATACTATGTACTTTTTTTGCTGGTTTTCTGAACAGAACTTGCTTGAGCTAATGGCAAAGACTGTAACCTTAGCTCTATTTACCTGGAAGTAAGCACCTGTGAATTCTGAGTAGACATGGTTAGAACTGCAGCCAAAGTTTCAACACGTGAATGCAGCAGTTGCTATGTTTGCTTTTCTATAGCACTCCCACAAAAAAACTCCATTATTACTTCTTGGACTATTATATTACAGATCACAGAAAGAAATACACTTTTGCTCTGAGAGTTACACATCAAGGCACATTTTCCCAACCGTGGAATTAACATAGCATATTAAATTCCACATTATGGATTTCTACCTCCTTCCACAGTCTATGCTAAGATTCAGTTGGCTTGAACAGCAGCCTTCCTTTCTCTCCCCCACCACACTGCTTTTTTAAAAACATCCAGCTTGGTAAAGAATTCAGAACACAAAAGCTTTGCACATTATTTTGTCTCTTTTTTTTCTTTTTCTTTTTTTATTTTGCCCTCCGTAGCAAGCCTTTTTTAAAAAACTGTTTTACTGAATTTGCTTAGTAATGTAACATTATTATATATAGTCTATAAACAAAGAATACAAAACACAATTCATTCATACTGCAATGCATACCTACATAGCATTAATATATATGGTTTCTGAAAAAGGGCTTACATAACAATATCCATTCAAAATACCATCCGGTTTACCTTTTTTTCCCCTCTCCCTCTGCCCCCCCCCCCCCGGTCAGGCCTTCCTTCTTCATATCTTTATCCATGTACACAGTCTGTTCATTCGAGCTTGTATGTTAGGGTTGGCTTCCCCTCTTTCTATCCAGTCCCTGTAAAAAGCCCATTTATTTGTGTTTCTTTGGCATTTGTTTTCCCATCTAACTTCTGCCACTATCTGTGCAAATATTTCTGATTGTATGTATTCAAAAACATAATCATTCCATTTTTCCATGTTCCATTTGGCCTTTTCTTTTCATCCCAAAGCAATAACTGCCATTCCAGCTAGAATCATAATCTTGTACAACTCTTGCTTATTACTTTTTACTTTGTTATTTCCCAGTGTTCCCGAAAATAACAAATCCCTATTAACTTCTATGTTTATTTGAAATAATCCAGAAATTACCTTTATAATCTTTTTGCACATTATTTTGTGACATTTTAGTTGGCCTAATCAAGGTGTTGCCCTAAAATGTATTTTGGAATTTGGATGGATCCCCTAATCCTTGAACTGCTGCATCTCTGTGATAAGGTTCTGGGTCCCCATTTACTGGTTCTGCAACCCACCCCATGGTGATTGGACAAAAGCAGGAAAGGGCAGATATCATCTTCAGCTGCTACCTCAGCTAATGGTATTCCCCTTCCTGACAAAGTAGGACCTTGTCACCATAGTTACCTACAGGTTAGACTACTGCAGTGTGCTCTCTATGGAGGCTTACAGCCCTTGAAAAGCATCTGAACAATTCAAATTGTTATGTATTGAAGTTCTCACCCTGGCCTCCAGGGGGGAATTGTTTATATAGTTTTCACTCAGGTCCAGTAAGTTAATTTAGGTGGGAAACCCTGGGCTGTTGTTGTTACAGTGTTGACAGCCGGCTGCCTATAAAAGCAGGCCAGCTGAGCTGTTTGCTGTTCAGTTCAGTTCCAGCTTACTGATAAAGAACTACAGTGGTACCTCAGGTTACATATGCTTCAGGTTACATACGCTTCAGGTTACAGACGCCGCTAACCCAGAAATATTACCTTGGGTGGGTTAAGAACTTTGCTTCAGGATGAGAACAGAAATCGCATGGTAGCGGCGCAGCAGCAGCCGGGAGGTTCCATTAGCTAAAGTGGTGCTTCAGGTTAAGAACAGTTTCAGGTTAAGAATGGACCTCCGGAACGAATTAAGTATGTAATCAGAGGTACCACTGTACTGTACTTGGAGAAATCTCTGTGTTGTCTGCTATGTCCACCCACTACTTAATACAAATGGTGCAAAGATGCTGTCGCCAAATTGCTGGCTGAGGTCAGTTGTTTAGGACATAATACATCCAACTTGCGCTGGTTACCTGTTAGTTTCTAGGCTCAAGATAAGGCACTAATTCAAACCTTTAAGGATGTAAACAGTAGTAACTGGTTACCTTGGGGTCTGCTGTTTTCCATATGTACCTTTCTGTTTTGCTGGTTTTTAATTTTGTTGCCATTTTATATATATATTTTATATAAAACGTATGATGTTTTATTATGTGAGCTGCCCTGAATTCACATAATGAAAAAGCAGGATATAACTTATTAAATAAACATAAATCTTCCTCTTTATCTTACCAGTTTGGATACTTCCAGCCAACAAATAAGTGATTTTTTTTTATTTTCCTACTAATGCTATACTAGCACCAACTCTATTATTCAGTGCTAGCAATTAAGCACCATTTAGCTGCTGTGCAATGGACAGCCTTCTTTTGCTACTGCTCTGGGAATTTCAAACTTTTTGCACCTTTGTTTAAAAGTTCCAATAAGGGAGAAGTTCTATCTTGTTTCCCACCCTCTTACGGAACAGATCTGAGTTGTGGTAATTTTTCTTTAAATTTCTAACATATTCGTAGTGTCAGATTGTCAAGTGTGGATAGGCAAATCAGTATAAAGGTTCTCATGGCTTCTGTGCCTTTAAATAGAAGCCTTCTGTGTCTCTTCTGCTGCTAACGGTTTCCTGTTGAGTAGAGTAGCAGCATTGGTGAGTCGTAGCTCTTCTTAGTTGCCCCTTTATGTTAGTCCCTGTTTTTTGGGGGGAGGGGTATGGTGTGTGTTTTAATTATAATTTAATTTATCGTATACAGTAATATTATGATAGAAAAGCCTAAAAGAGCTCAATGGGGAATTCAAAGTTGGGTGCAGGCACTTCCCTATGTCTCAAAGTGTTTTGCCAGGCTCCATTAATTTACCGGTACTCTTTAACAACCAGCTAAACACTTTTTACTTAGAAAGTGCTTCTAGGAGGCCCAAATTCAGCCTTATTTTTAAATGTGCCTTTTAATACTGGTTCTTGTTTATGAGCTTTATTTAAATAGATAAATTACCTTATATGTTGCTTTTTGGGCATTTTATAAAGAAACAACTAACATTATTTATAAATAAAACAAAGTAAAGTTTGTACAGTTATCAAGAACTGCTGTCACTCAGTGCTCTTCTTTAAGGGAGAGTATAATTACAGAACGTGGTTGCTAAGTAGCCTTATACTACTCTCTAGTGGCCAAGCTAGGAGGTTTACAGAGGTGTAAGCAAAAAGCTACCTTATGAAGAGTATGTACAGTATTTAAATATTTCTTAGCAGCCTCTCAAGGCTCACTACCCTCACGTGACTGCTTCCAAAATATTTTGACCCATAAAAACCTCTCAACTACAAAGTTCCATTAACTTAAAATTTCTGGCACAATTCTTTTAGTCATTTTGGCTAAAACACCATTATTTTTTATTGTTATTTTGGCTTCATTATTTCTATGCTGTTACCTCTGTGATATATTATTATTTATTATTATTAATTTTTTTATACCCCATCCATCTAGTTGGGTTTCCCCAGCCACTCTGGGGAGCTCCCAACTGATTAAAAAGAGAATACAACATCAAACATTAAAAACTTCCTTAAACAGGGCTGCCTTCAGATATCTTCTAAAAGTCAGATAGTTGTTTATTTCCTTGACATCTGACATCCGCAGGGCGGGTGTCACCACCAAGAAGGCCCTCTGCCTGGTTCCCTGTAACCTTACATCTCGCAGTGAGGGAACCACCAGAGGGCCCTCAGAGCTGGACCTCAGTGTCTGGGCTCAACAATGGGGGTGGAGATGCTCCTTCAGGTATAATGGGCTGAGGCTATTTAGGGCTTTAAAGGTCCGCACCAACACTTTGAATTGTGCTTGGAAATATACTGGGAGCTAATGTAGGCTTTCAGGACTGGTGTTATATGGTCTTGGTGGCCACTCCCAGTCACCAGTCTAGCTGTCGCATTCTGGATTAGTTGTAGTTTCCGGGTTACCTTAAAGGTAGTCCCACGTAGAGCACATTGCAGTAGTCCAAGTAGTCCGTATATGTTATTTGGTTGGTAATATTTGGTTTAAATTTTTATATTGAATGCAATTTTATTTTATGTTGATGTTTTATAATGTGAGCAGCTGCTCTGAATTTATGTCAGGAAAAAATGTGATGTACAGCTTAAATTGTTTAAGAAAGTTATTTTAGGAAGTTCTGTCAAATAATACAGCTTTTTGGGTGTAAAGTACCATTAGTTAAGCTGAGTAGCTTGATGGGCCTAGACTGGGGAACCTCTAGTCTGCAGACCTAATTAGACCCACCATGCCTCATTTGGTGGCAAGGCTGTTTTGGCCAAGCCAGGCCCACTGCCCTATACCTAACAACACATATGTCAGCTGCAGGGCAAGAAAATGTGTAGTTGGGCCAAAAAGGGGATTGTATGCACCACCAGAATATGGCAAAGCCCAGGGCTTGCACAAAACTGCTCTGAGGCCCTAATCACTCACTGACAGTGTTTATCCCAAGTCACAGTGTGGTTTTAGAACTCTGAGGTCAACAGTCAATATGATTTTCTCACTGCACCAGCAGCAGGAGAAAGGTCTACCAAGTTTGCATGCTGAGCACACTGTGTTAAGGAAGTGAGTTGTGGGCAACGTACACCTGCCAAGAGTGATGCCTCAATGCTTTCTTTATGCTCTGAGTCAGGAAGGTTTTGGGCATCACATGGCAGGACAGAATCTCAAACAAGGATGTGCTCTTCCACACCCACATTCCCAGCACGTTCACCCTTCTCTCTTAGTGACGTCTACGCTGGCTTGGTCATGTCGACAGAATGTAAAATGGCAGGATCCCCAAGCATTTGCTTTACAGGACCTGGCTTCAGGCACTAGGTTTGTTGGCAGACCAACTCTGCATTACCAAGGTGTCTGCAAATGTGACATGAAGGCTGGCAACATTAACCCTGCTGTCATCTTTCAAAGATGACTTCAGTGCCTAGAGACAGTCAGGTGGTGTAGCCACAGCAGTTACAAGAGTAGGAATGACTGCTGGGAGAAATGCAGAGAGAAGAAATACCACGGTGCACTGTAGCACTTGATGCCTTCAGCTGCCCTGCCTGCAATAAAACATGTCTCTTCTGTATTGGTCTCTATAGTCACAGCAGGTGCTGTAACCCTCCGAAGGAGCACACTTTCATTTTCTTCCAAGACACTGATTGCTGGCAGTGGTGTAGCGTGGGGTGCAGGGGGGGCCGGCCGCACCGGGCGCAACATCTGGGGGGGCACGCTCGCACTCGCACCTCTCTGCCCCTACCTGGCTCACTCACTCTCTCTCACTGCAGTGCTGGCTGTGCGAATCTGATCCAAGCCGCCAGGTCGCCGCCCACTGTGGAGGGGGGGGTGCCAGGTGTGCGGTGCGGTGCGGAGAGAGTGTGAGGGACTATCTGGGAGAGGGACAGTGCAGCGGGGGGGGGTGTGTGTGCAAATTACTTGCCTTGCCCTGGGTTAGGGGGCGCAAATTACTTGCCTTGCCCCGGGTGCTGACAACCCACGCTACGCCATTGATTGCTGGTGCTTGCATAGAGCCCTTGTGGCACTTTGAAGTGGGGCTTAAAAATGCCATGCAGTGTGCTTGTGCCCAAATTAGTTAATTTCACTGTGCAGGTGACACAGTGTTCAAAACTCCCATTGTTCTAGGTGCATGTTGTGACAAGGAATTTCATTAGCATGAGCTGTTTCTGAGCTCGGCGCAGTATTGCGCCTAAGATTTCAGATTAAAACTGCAGAATGGAAGGAAAGGAGGACCTTTTTCTGCCTCCCCACTTCCAGCTATTTTCTAAAGACTGGAGAAGAGACCCTCTTAAGAATATTAGGGGGTAGGCAGGGGAAGGGCTAGACCATGTGAAAAATGAACAGTTCATTTTCAGCTTTGTATTCTTGTTATAAAAAGTGTGCCTAGGCATTCCGTTATTGTGCCCATAACCTAGGTTTAAGGTGCCATTTAGCTCCTAACTTTCATATGTTTCTTGTTAAGTTGTGGGCGAACATATCAGACGACACAGCAATTCTTCCAAAGCAGCTCTTTATTTGTAAGCTGGAACAGAACTAAACTGAGGAGCTCAGTCAGCCTGCTTATATAGAGCTCCACTAGAATGCAACAGTAACCATTTTCTGTAACTAGCCAATCACTGAACGTCACTTTCGATCCTTCATTTGCATAACTATCTACAGTATCCCCCTGCTGGCCCAGGGTGAGAACTTCAGTACATAACATTTCTAACATTGCACTGACATCAGATGATTTGCACATGGGTAGCCTCGTCTGCCTGTCAAACTTGGCCTTCAGGGGATGGGGAAGGGAAGGATTCAGCCCACAGGCCAGAACCAGTTCAACAGCACTTGCATAAGCACCCTGAATTTGGCTTCATAGCATATTGACAGTCAGTGCAACGCCTTTGGAACTGGCATAATATGTTGTTACCATTTTGGCTGCACCGGCCAGATCCTCATCTGGGTTGGCCAGTTTGACAGGTAGGTAGGACCACTCAACTTTCAGTTGACTGACATGACAAAGATGCCAGGTGATTTGGTAGTCTAGTTGGGACTTCAAAGCACCTCACAGGCAGCAGGGTACAGTACTGTTAAAATGGACAGAAAAAGAGTTTGAGCAGGGGTTTCAATGCAACCCCCTTCCTGATAAGGAGCAGGTTTGTAATGAATCCTGCTCATCAGCGGATGATTTGGTATGTTTATATCTTAAGTAGCTTTCATTATATTGAATTGGTATGCACCACTTTAGTAGTAATTTCAGCTTACATCCCACCCTTCCTTTCCAAAGAGCAGAGCAACAAAGGTATAAAAGCCTCTGAATCTGAATCGACATTCATTTTAAGTAATTACTTTAAGCAGAAAGTGAAAGTGCGGTGAGATGGATGCTGTGCGACCTACTCCTGCAGCTCGTTCCTCAGGTCAGTCAGCTGCCTGCCTGCTTGGGCAAGTGGAGCTCTTCTTGAGAGAAACAGCTGAGAGGATTGGGCTCCGAGTGAGGGGGCAGCAGCTGCTATTCTTTATTTCCACTTTCCCCATTCACTGTCGCCTCACGGCTCTTAGGCAGTCGAGCATGCAGCGGAACCTGGCCAGAACCTCCACACAAAAGACAACAACATGGCAATCTTGCGTGTCTGATTTGAGTTGATGGACTATACAAGCGCAGAGCCCGGCGTCCAGACCGTATCGTCTTTCTCGTCTTGGTCTTATTACACCAGAAACCGGCTGTTGCTTCCACCCGCGCGCGACAGCATCCTCTCCTCAACTGAGCTTCGGGGTTCATCCCGTCGGAACGCGAGAACAAGCGGTCCGCGAGCGCCTTCCTGCTGGCCTATCACAGGCGCCGCGCGCCTGAGGCGCCAACGGCAACGCTCCCCCCCCCCCCCCGCTCAGTCCCGCGGGAAGGAGCCAGAAGCAAATTGCATAATGGGATGGGGAAACCAGTGGCTCGTTTTTGAACGCCGTCCGTCCCGGCAGCCAACCCGAGGTAGCTCCTGGCTTTCCATCCCGCCCCTGTTCTGCCACGGCAGCCTGGCAGCCTATGGAGGGGAGGGCCCTTTCCTGAGCCCCGCCAATCACAGCGCCGCCTCGAGAATTCCCCGCCCGGCCTTGCCTCCTGACCGGTAGTGCCGTGCTATGGAGTACGGAGCCCTCGGAGAGCAACGTCGGTGCCTGACAGAACCCACAAATCGAGGCGGGCTGCGGCGCCCGGCGGGGACATGACCCAGAACCTCAGTAGCGGCTCCCCCGCGGGCACCCCCAAGAGCCACAGTAAAGCGGCGGGCCGGGGAGACGGCGCCGGGGGTGGCAGGTACGGCAGGGCGACGGCGGCGGCCACAACAACAACAACTCCCACCAGGCAGCGTGTCGGACGCGGGGGCGAAGCTCCCTGGGTGCCGCGGAGTGGCCTGTCCCACGCATGTGCCCGACGTGGGTTGGGGGTGGGTAGTTATGAGGCGGGAAAAGGGGCTTCAAGGCTCCCCGGCGGGGGTAAGGGGGGCCTCGCTTACGAACTCTGCTCTTTGTAAAGGAAATAGCCTGCAAATAAAAATTGCCATTAAGTGGAAGACTGGCTGGGCTAGAACCTTCACACCCTGAGGCGCTAGATTTTTACTTGCAATGACTTTTCTTTTTGAGGGGCAGCAGGGTGGAGCTATGTTATTTTGGCGAGGGGGCCCTTCACAGTATGTCATTCAGTGGTGGTGGTGGTGGGTTGTTGCACTTTCCTGGCCCGGAGAGAACAGAAGCAGGACGGCGCCTTGCTAGAGCTCCTCACTTGCCCTCCTCCTCTTGGGGAAGCGACAGTCAGGATTCCCAATTGTTTTGTGTCGTCTTCTACTTGCTTGGGTTCTTGCTGAGGGGGGCCGCCTATCACTCCCCCACCATTCTGCTTTGGGAAGGGCAAGAAAGTGAGCTGAGGCTGCTCTTTGCAGTCACCTCCTCATGCGCCAGGACAGAAAGCATCATAGTCCAGCCACAGTCTGCTTATTCTGTGTGAGCGATAGAGCGATTAAGATTCCTCTTGGTGTCATAAACTCAGATATATAAGCTAATCGCTAAATGGCATCTTAAACCTAGGTTATGACTGCCACAACAGAATGTCTAGGTGCCAATCATTTTTAAACAATGAGCCTTATTCATAGCTGTCAACTTTTCCCTTTTCTTGCGAGGAATCCTATTCAGAATAAGGGAATTTCCCTTAAAAAAAGGGAAACGTTGACAGCTATGGCCTTATTGTTTTAATTATTTTTCATTTCATTTCTATACCACTTGATATATTAAAGAAAAACATCAGAGTGGTTTACAACACATTAAAACATTAATTGAAACAACCCAGAATAAAACAAATTTAAGTTTCAAAGAAAACATTTCAGATCCCTCTCTAAGTGACATTTTGCTTTCCCCAGAATTATTTGCCTACTTAATTTATATAGCTGCCCCATAGTAGAAGTACTCTAGGAAGTCAGTGTCAGACCAGGACCTGGGAGATCAGGGCTCAAATCCCCACTCATTCATGAAGCTCACTGGATGATCTTGGGCCAGTCACAACCTCTTAACCTACCTCACATGGTCGTTGTAGGGATTAACTGAGATGGGGAGGTGAACCATATACTCCTTGGAGAAAAATGTGGGTTATAAATGCAGTAAATAAGGTCATCTGCTTACCTGCTTAAGAAAGCAGGAGGGGCCAGACAGATGGAGATGTCAGTCACCAACCTGGCAATCCAGAGATCTCCACAGGGTTGCAATTGGACCCGCACCAGTCATAACGTGCCTGGCTAATTTCGGACACTGTTTCTCATTGCTAGGTTGCCAAAAGAGAGAAGGCAGGTAGGCAAGTGCCTTGCCATTGTCAATTAGCCACATGATTTTCGGGGTGGGGGCAGCCACTTCTACTTTGCTGCCTACTCACTCTAGGTTCTGGGTCTGATTCCCACTCCTCTCTGCCCAGAGGGAGAGGGCAGACTAAGGAATGGAGGGAGCTGCTCTTTTGAACTGCTGTTTGTTTACCTGGGCTGGGGAGGAGGAGCAGGTGCTGCTGTCACCACAGGCAAAGCTCCAGGGGACCTTCCTTTCTGGTAGCTGATTGGAGAATGGCACAGATAGGCCATCCCAAGATGCTGAGGCTTTGGCATCTGCTGTACAGTACTACCCCACTCCCCGTGGGAAAGCATTAAAAACAACATTTCCTATCTGTAATCTGAAGAGGAGCAACTCATCTACTGCCTCATGATCCCTCTTCGCAGCTCATACTGAATGTGCACACAGATCCACAGCTATCCTTTGGGATCAGAGTCATTCTTAAATTCTACAGCTCCTGTCACTCGAGTCACAGCATTTTTAGGATGAGTATAGTGACAGATAGAAACAAACCAGGTGGAACTTAGTGAAATATTCTAAGGCAAATTGTATGTTAACAAGGGGCCAGCCAGATATTTTTGTGCACTTGCAAGCATGGCACTATAAGGGTGACTGTTTTACTGTGTGTTCTTAAGCCCTTGTACTCTTTATTAGAAGTGTGTTACTAACTTTTGTTGCTTAGTAGCTGTTGACTGCAATACTTAATAGAATTCCATGCATCTTTTAGAAAGCCATCCAAGATAGGCAGTTCTCAGAGAAAAAGATCCCATAATTATGCATTGTGTAAAGTACACACTTTCCTGATCTGTTTTAAGAAAGTACTTTTCATACAGTACAGGCCGGTCAAGAAGAGGTTACTGGTATATGAGGAGGCCCATAGCCTTCTGAGGGCCCAGATGTTTTAACCTGGGCTGCTAACGTTGCTGTGGTTATTATGTGATAACCACAACAAATATTCTTGGAATACACCCCCTTTAACAGTTTTTAATCTTGAATTTATTCAAGCATGGACATATGAACTTTGTTTGCTATACAGTGGTATCTCGGGTTAAAGATGCTTCAGGTTACAGATTCTACTAACACAAATAGTACCTTGGGTTAAGAACTTTGCTTCAGGATGAGAACAGAAATTGCACGGCGGCGGCGTGGCGGCAGCAGCAGCAGCGGGAGGCCCCATTAGCTAAAGTGGTACCTCAGGTTAAGAACAGTTTCAGGTTAAGAACGGACCTCCGGAATGAATTAAGTTCTTAACCCGAGGTACCACTGTAAATCTAAAATCGGTTTTGACTTCCCCTCTTCCATCTGAAATACCACACCTGGTTTTGTACTGAATGTACTGTAGCATTGCTAGCCTAAGATTAATTAACAATGACATAAATAATTTATACCTTATGTGCCTTTCCAGCTGTGTGACAGGCAGATCTTTGTCTCTTGGTGCTGTGCTGCCCCGCATTGCAGCCACGCCAGGCTGACAGATGGAGATGTTAGGTGTCAAACCTGGTTTCTAGACATCTCTACTGCCTCACAAACAGCCGTTGCCTGTTGTGAAATGTGACTGGTACCTGACTAATTTTGAATGCTGATTGAAAGAGGAAAAACAATGTAGACAATGTGATTTTTATTACTGGGAAACTCTAGTTAAGAGTGTAGATTTTGAGTTTCCCAGAGCAGCTGGCTGGCTGCATCAGGAAGGAGGGAGGTCCTTATCAAATGAGGTAAAGGCTATTGAGGAGGCGTGGTCTTCTTTACATAGGCATAACACTCCCTTCCTGGAAAGTGAAACTAATCTTGCACTTAGAGGTTGACTGCTGCAAAGAGTCCCAAAGAAAGCTGAATCTAAAACTATGAATTCTAAACCATCAGATTATCAAAGGCAGTCAGAATGAAGTTGGTGAGTTTCTTTTGAGTTTCTTGACACTCGTAAGACATGGGAATTCTGCCAGAATTAATGTTGGTTAGAATTTTTTTTTTGAGAAGTATGATTTAAAGGTTCCATTCTTACTATTGATAAAGCTGGGTTAAATTAGCAATATTATTATTATTATGCTGCCTGTTATTATGCTTTTTATTATGTTTTTATTTTTGATGCTCTGTAAAATGTGTTTGTAATGCTGTACACTGCCCTGGGATCTTTTGATAAAGGACGGTATATAAATTTAACAATCAATCAATCAATCAATCAATAACACTTTATACACTTGCAGGATATGGACGCAAATACAGATTTAGTTCATAGTTTTCACTGTTTGCACTAAATATATGCTAAATTAGATCACTCTCCCAGACATCAGGAAATTTTCTAGTGCAAACTTAAAAATCGCTAATTTTGCTAGGATTCAACCCACATAACTTGCTTTAATCTGAGTGCTGAGCCCCAAAAAAGTGCCACAAGGCAAAAGCAGATTCAAAATTCTAATAATTACTTGCAAGTCATGCTTAGTTCTGAATGCTTAGGGCACTGGAAAGAAAAAAGGAGCTCGGGTTCTTAGCTGCAATGACAATCTGTGGGTCTTAAGTGAAGATGTGGTGTTCGAAAACAAATGTAACTTCTGGAGCTAAGTAAAAGTACAGTGTGTGTGCAATAACTGATTTAACTTTATCTTGAAAGCGTTGAGACAATTCCCAAAGAGTATGCCAAACAGAATTGCAACTGTACCACAAGAAAAAGTAAAGACAATTAATCGGCCTTTGGGCTCAAAGTATCTGCCTATGGATGAGGCTTCCATTTGCCTGATTCACTGTTCAGGCCTTCTTGCCGGGCTGGGTAATTATGCCACATCTCTGTATTGTGTGTGTTTGGCTCAATCAGTCAATTCCTGACATTCAGACAAACTACAGATTACATGGCTCTGGAATGAGGCTGCTAGAAAGTAACCAAGGTCAGAGCATGGAGGAGGCTGACAGGAAGGAACCAAGGCCAGGAGAGTGAACTATGCAAAAACACAGAGCAGCCTCCTATAAATGTAAGCTAATTCTGCTTTGATGCACGCTCTAGGCTTGCCTCCTACACACACACACACACACACACACACACACACACACAGAGCATGCAATGTACTTTTCTTACTCTTACAAACCTCTTACAAATTATTCTTACTCTTACAAACCTCTTACAAGTTATTACTTGTGCATTGTTTTTCAGGTGTAATAGTAAAGTGTACCTCCATTACTGGAAGTCTGAGAAATACTAGGCTAGACTCTGCAGGTGTGGATGCAGAGGCTCTGTTCTGTATCCACATCACTATGCATTGAAGGTGGGATGCAATGAACTTTTTTTGTGGGGGGGGTATCTGATCCCATTGTGGATGTTCAGTTTGTGATATGAGTAGGAGTGGTTCTGTGAATGTGAACAGAAGCTGTGGTTTCAATAGTCTGATTGTGGTTCCACTATCTCATATATTCCACAAGTTATGACACATTTGCCAAAAAGGCTTGCCACTGCATGACACCAGATTGTCAATACAAAATGCTATCTGCCCAAACATATTTAGAATCTATCCTTTTGACTTGACCTCTCATTTGATATACAAGTTAAGCAGTATGTTTGTATAGGTAGTATTTTCATGAACTTGTTTTTTCTCTTATAGGAACTGCTCTATTCTTGACTACTTCAAACCAACTCTAAATCAAGGTAAGCAAATCTTTCTGTTTATAAAATGTCTAGTACAGTATTGAGCTGTGGAGCTCATCACACATTACTCTTTACTGTGAGAAGCATGAATTCCTGTATAGGTGAAAATTGCACAGTTCTGATTTATTGCATGTCTGGAAGCAACTGCTCATGCATCACATTCTCCCAGGCTCCCTTTTTACCAGGCAGAGGAAGGGGCAAATTTCATAGCTGGTGACAAGTCTCCCACAGTACTGGGAATGAGATCATGCCATGCATTCTCTTGATTTGGATACCTTGGTTAATCCCTGGCAGTAGTTTCACAGCCTTGTGTTGATGGGCAGCAGGCTTCTAAGCACTGGGCATGTCGATAATCTTGTTCACATCAGGAAGTGTAACCAATGTGAAGCTTACTAAACATGAAAATGAAACCAGACATTTGAATTGCATTTAAAGTGTCTTTACTTTTCAAAAATCCAACAGATTTTTGGAGTGATTTGATTGTTTAGGTCAAGATTACTGTGAGAGCCACTGCAGTATTTGGATGAGGATGATTATGGTGTTACCAATCTTGATTGCTATTTATTAATGTTTATTTAACAATTTGCTTTTAACGGTTGGAAACTTGAGTTTTATTTTTTAAAGTTTGACCTAAACCAGTCATCCCCATTGTGGTTTCTTCCAGATGTTTTTGGACCACAGTTCCCTTCATCTTTGATCATTTGCCATGCTGGCTGGGGCTGATGGGAACTGGAGTCTAAAACATTTGGAGGGTTCTAGGGCGGAGAAGTTGATCTGTGCTGTCTGGTAGGATCTCTTCAGGTTTATTCTTTGCTTCTCAATGACATGATGTGTGTGTGTGGGGGGGGTCAAGCTAGCCACAAGCCTTGGTTTGGACATAATGGGAAGCCAGCTCTAGTTTGTTTTCTTCCCAGCGTGGCAACAGCAGGAGCGACTTTGGAACTTTTGAGCAGCATGCAATAGCACTGTGCTCATAGTTTAAAATAAACCATGGTTTAATGCAGGGTTCTTCAAACTTGGCCCTGCAGATGTTTTTGGCCCACAACTCCCATGATCCCTAGCTAGCAGGACCAGTGGTCAGGGATGATGGGAATTGTAGTCTCAAAAAACCATCTGGAGGGCCGAGTTTGAGGAAGCCTGGTTTAATGTGTTGTGTGAAACAGTTTTGAGATTCTGGTATTTTTTTATTAGAGTCAAACCTTGATTCCTGAACAGCTCCGTTTTGGAACGTTTCGGCTCCTGAACGCCGAAAACCTGGAAGTAAATGCTCCGATTTTCAAATGTTTTCCAGAAGCCGAACGTCCGACATGCCTTCCGCTTGAGTGTAGGAAGCTCTTGCAGCCAATTGGAAGCCGTGCCTGAGTTGTTGAACATTTCGGAAACTGAATGGGCTTCTGAAACAGATTACGTTCAACAACTGAGGTTTGACTGTAATAACTTTCTGCTTTGTTCAGCATTTGTTGATAAAGACAGAACTCTGTTAATGTTTTTCAGAAAAAAGAAATGGGAAAGCTGGGCTTTCAGTCTCACATACGGAGCATCTTAGAAAAAGCATATTATCTCCAAAACAGAAGAAAAGGAAGAAGTTGCCAATTCTACCACCCAATCGGAGTCCTATAATTGAGGCCTTTCTCAGAGGTGCTAAATCTGAGAAAAAGGACTGTCCAGATAATGGAATTTTTATGACATCAAAGGTTTTGCATCCCAAAGCTGTTGCTCGGCAACTCTTCACAACAGATGGATCCTCAGACCGTTCTTTCATATTAAAAGATAATATATGCACAAAAAACCTTGAAAAGAATGAAATATCTCCTATTCGAACAAGGACACCATTAGTAGAAAATAGTAGAGAATGTAATATGGATTACATGGAACTAGACACAGCTGGTTCAGGCTTGACTAAATGGGCTTCAACAGCAGAAAATGACAGTTTGAAAAAGGATAACCACACATACTATCAAAAAATGGGTTGTTTGAAGATACCACAGTTTAGCCCAATTAGTTCTTCATCCCAGTTGTTGTCGGAAGTTGTTTGCAGGGAGAGACAAGTGAAGGAGAAAAAGATGCTATCTAAGCAACAACCTTTTGACTCCGTAAAGAAATCCTTGGAAGTTAGCTTTTCTAACCAGGTATGTTAAAGGGGGTAATAAATACCAAAGCAATGAAGTTTTTAAATGATGTAGCATTCACAGTATTATCCAGTTATGAAATAGTAAGTATGCCTTGCTGCTCTGGTCACTTAATATTTAAGTTACTGTTTGGGGATTTTTAAATAATATGAACTTTGGGGCTCCTTTAAGCTATTTGCAGTCTTAAGATTTGGAAAGTAATGGGCCTTCATGTGGCATTGCCTTTATTTTAGCAAGGGTGCTGCCTCTTTTATTTCAGTTTCATGCTAGTTTAAGTATGACCAGCCTCTGTATTTTCAAGGCTGCTGTACTCCAGAAAGTTGTCAGGAAGTATGTATTGCTACACAAACTGATTTCACACATAGACAGTTAAAGTCTGTTATGGCTATTAACTGTGGACAGACCAGGAATCCCCTTTAAAAACAATCTTACATGTTTGCTTAGGTATGCCTGAGGCTGTACTTGGTAGTTGCTCTTGGAACTATTATGGGATGACTTAGCAGTTACACAAGTGCCAGTCTGGGGTGGGGGGTGGAGAGACTCTAGCTGCTACCAACTCATTCATCATTTACTTCCAAGTGAGTGTCAGTTCTGGGTATCCATAAATAATCAAGAATCTACTGACACAAGCATACTTTACTACATACTGGTGGCTTTCCAACCTAGTACTTGCCTTTTACATTACATCAAGCATAATGTCCAGAATTTAGGAAGGCTTTGTGGATTGGTCAGAAAACTAGACAGGGCAAACAAAACATTAATGATCTACTCAGCAAAACTAACTTCAGATATTATTAAACACGCCTCCCCAAATAAAATTGCATTTCTGCCTACTACTATTTATTTGCCATAGAAATTATGGAGATTAGGAAACAATAGTGTACAAAGAACCTTGGCTACCTTACTGTTTGGAAGGTTGTAACTGTCTTGGTTCATATCATTTGCATGTGAAAATGTGCATAAGTTTACATTTTTCCTTAAACGCAACATGAGCTGTCGGAAACTTAAGGTTCAATCATCACAGCAAACTTGGCCGGTTATGCTAAAATGACATGTGGGTGCTTCCACATGATAGTTTATTGTAAACACAGTGTTGTTCGTGCTAGGAAGCTTTTTGTGGTGTCCACATGATGTCATGAAAAAAGTTGGATTTTCCCTTTCAGAAATTTCATGAGTTGCATAAAATGAATGGCCTGCATTTGAAGTCAGTGCTGGTGTGAAAGCACCTTAGCACTTTTTTGGGGGTGGGCAGTTTTTCAGGAGTGTGGTGATATCACTCTGCCATTTTGTTTCTGGCAGCCCAAATAAAGCAATTCACTGATTGCCCCATTCTGAAGGCACATGCATAGTACCTATATCAGCCTCTCTTTAATTTTTAATATGGAAGATTTAAATATGACTGCTCTTGCACAAAATCTCTCTCTCTCTCTCTCTCTCTCTCTGTGTGTGTGTGTGTGGTGGCAGCCTGTTTGGGAGGTGCCCTGCAAGGAGGTCCCTTAACCAGCTGGTTTTAGTGTTCAAAATGTTTCTGGGTTGGATGATCTATAGGCAATTAAAAGCAGTAGAATGCATGAAACAGAGTATGGTGGAAATGAATATATTTGTGCTACAGTACTCCCCCGCACCAATACTTCTAGGTTTGTCTACTGTGACACATGCTGGTAACATTTGCTCTTGGGTTTTTCCTGGGGGATTTTTAAAAGGGGAAATGTGTGTGTACATGTCAGTGGCACACACAGGAAAAAATTGATCTGAATACCCTGTTTGTGAGAACACCCTCCCTTGGAAGGACCCTGAATATGCAATTTCCCTTTCCTGCGTCAACATCCAGGTTGAAGTCTGTATCAATGAATCCATTATTAATGATAAGTTAAAATATTTGATAGAGTTCCCTGTGACTTGGAAAATTCACTTTCCACTTCATGTGTGTGCTTTGTTCATAGAAATCTCTGCCAAGCTGGAGAAAACAGCTTTTTCCTCTGAGGTTTGAGAGCTAAGATATCTATATAAAAGTTATAAAGAAAATGGTTGTGTTTAGATGCAGCCATAATCACGAAGCATTTCCCTTATCTCTGCCATTTAAGTGGTTAGCCACATCCTTCCTGCTTTGGGGATGAAGAGATGTATGAACCCCATAGTATTGTCTTGCATTAAACAAGCCAGTGCTATGAGGATCATATGTGTGCCTACATCTGATTTACTGGAATCACATAGGCATATGAGAGAGCATGGTGTATGATTACTGCCAGGTACTTATTTGCAGGGCCACATATCAGCGTTCATTTTTAGCACAAAGGCAAAAAAAATCTATTTTAAGTTTAGGCTTTTCATTTTCAAAAATGTGGCCATTTTTACGTATTTGAGTCTTCTGCTGTTCAGCAGTCTTGCACATTTCCTTCAGGACCATGTGTGGAATCAAGCTCAATACCTTCTCACAACTATCACTAGAAGCAGATATCAGGCTTTTTTGATTCCACAATACAAGCAGTAGTTTGAGGGGTATGAAATAATGGAGTGAGCTCTGAAACCGATCCTCAATTATCAGTGTGCTTGCTTGGGCTGCCTAAAAGTAAGAGCATGCAAAGGCAAGCAATAGTAGTTATAGATGAAAAGTAAGTACTAGAGATCCATCTATAGCTCCTGCCTTCATGAGATGTGAGGAACCATTGGCCCTCCAGCTGTTGCTGAACTACAGCTCCCATCATCCTTGGCCATGCTTGCTAGATCTGATGGGAGTTGTAGTTCAGCAACATAAAAGGCCATGTAAGTTTTCAGGTTACCTATGCCTGTCATTTTTAGCTTCATTTATGCATTCTAAAAGAAAAATATGTGGAATATACTTTAGGGTCCCATGACTGCAAATGGAAGTTTTCACTGTCCCAAATAAATAGTTGTGGTGGCTCTTAAGAGTTGAGTTGTTTGCTGTGCCCATAAAGCGGTAATACCGTTTAAGGCATTGTCAAATCTTTTTTGTCTCTGCTTATTTGTAGGATACCAGAGGTCTCTTAACAAAAAG
Source organism: Podarcis tiliguerta (assembly GCF_965153285.1). NCBI lineage: Eukaryota > Metazoa > Chordata > Lepidosauria > Squamata > Lacertidae > Podarcis > Podarcis tiliguerta. The sequence continues at coordinate 43,220,499 of NC_139538.1, read as the reverse complement.
ATCAGACTCTACTTCGCGGGAATCCTCCTCAGGTATGAACATAGCAGCTAATGATGTAGAAGAATTGGAACAAGTAGCTTACTGCACTGTAGTATCTCCCCTATTGATGGCTCCAGTTGTAACTAATTTACATACAGTAATCCAGTGCATATTTACATGAAAGTAAGTTCCATTATGTTCAGTGGAGCTTGCTGTTAGGTAAGTGTGCATAGGACTACAGCCTGAAGAGCTCTTTATTTTCTTAAAATGTTCTAAATCAGGGGTAGACAATGTGGTGATGCCCTCCAGATGTTGTTGGACAAGGCCAACAAACAATTCTGGTCAACAGAAGTTTCAGGGAAGTTTTAAATATGTGACATTTTAGTGTATTTTTCATCTTTGTTGGAAGCCGCCCAGAGTGGCTGGGGAAACCCAGCCAGATGGGCGGGGTACAAATAATAAATTATTATTATTATTATTATTATTATTATTATTATTATTATTATTTTATTTATTACAGTCCCCACCACCATCATGGGCCCAGTTGGCAGTCTAGATTAAGCCCTTTGATCTCGAACGCCTTGTGAGTCTAAAGTTTTGGTTCCTGAACACCACAAACCTGGAAATGAGTGTTCAGTTTGTGAATGTTCTTTGGAACCTGAACGTCCTTTTTGGCGTTTCTGAACGCTTTGGAAGTTGAATGGAATTCCGGAATGGATTCTGTTTGACTTCTGAGGTACCACTGTCATCCCTTGGAACATTCGGTTACATTGACATTCTAATCAAACAGAACTTTTTCAGTGATGTACCACTATTTTAGAGGCCTTGCATTATATAATAATTTTAGTTCATTTTCATTTCACAGCTGAATCCTCTTCAATGCAAGCTTCAGAAGCAGAATTTCCTTCAGGATGGGACTCTAATGAAATGATTAACATGAGAAAAAGCCAGACCTGCCCATCAGTACACCCTGACTCAATACCTTTGTTGGGAATATCAAAACATAAAGAATATTCCAGAAAACGAAAAAGGAAATCTTTAGAAACAGATTTGAAAAAATCAAAGAAGTCCAATGTACAGAGGTTTGAAAAACACAATTTTAGTAGTTCACTGGAAAAACATAATTCTGACTGCTCAAAAAACAGAATGTCTCCTCATGTTGACTTGCAGGTAGAGGTTATGACTCCACCTGACAGTAATTTGCCTCTTTCAATAGAATATATTGATACTGAAGAAAATGGATATAACAGTATGAATACAACAAATAAAGATTGCCAAATCCAAATTACAGATGCCAAAGAGAGTCAGTTACAGATAATCCCAAAACTTTATTTAGAAAAGGTGCTTCCTTTGTTTAAAAAAATAGACTATAAATCCATTAAATGTCAAGAAAAAATATTTTCCAAACAGTCAACAGAATCTGAATCACACATTCGGCATAACAGTTCATGTGAAGCACTGAAAATGACAGTTCATCCGCCTCTCACTTCTACTTTACCTTCAGAAAATAATTCTGAGCACCCTGTATTATTGGGAGATAATGTTCTGTCATCAGAAGATTTGGATCTTGGCACCATCTCTAGCTCTTCATCTGATTTAAATGAAGGTTCCAACCCAAGGGCATGTATTTTGAACAGAAAACCAAGTCAGTTTTGTGATAGTGATATTGAGACCTCTGACAGCAATATGGACAGCAGTGATGAAGAGATTCTCTTGCCACTTGACCAAATACTGGCCCAGAGTGCCAGACCATCCGCAGAAAACCCAGAACAGAGAAATGATGAAAATGGTAAAACAGACACCATGAGTCCATCACAGAAGATTCCTGTAAGTGGTTAAAAAGCTCATCTTAGTTTAGGAAATCATTTGAATAGTTCACATGTAATTATCTGAGACTAATAAGCCATGCTGTATCATGTGCTTCTGTGCTTACTCCATATTTCTCCTTGTGCACTGAGCTTCAGCACTTTTATTCTTGTTTTTTTAAAAAAACGAAACAAAAAACCCCTCAAATTCCTGTTGCTTCCAGCTGGGGAAACTGATCTAAACTCTTATAAACCAGGCTATGAAACCCAAGAGGAGAGAGGCAAGAAGTTAGCCTGCAGGCACAAGTCTTGTTCTCAGGTTAGAGAACCATGGTCTGGGGTAACTGAACTGGGCTGTTCTAGCTGTGTCAAACGTGAATTTCTCTTGAAGACTGGTATTTTATAGCATGGGTGGGAAAAGTCCTGGGCAGTTTTCCAGAGTTATTGCCATAAGTGACACAAGTAAACACAAGCTCATTCTGGTTTAATGTTTCAGTTTCAGAAGGAGTACTGTTCCAAGGGGCTATTCTTACTTTGATAACTACAGTGGTGTTGGTGTGTATAGTTAGGATGGGTACTTGCAGGAATATAGCAGTCATGCAGAAACTTTGTTAAATAGGTATTATGACATGTTGAGAAGTCACAGCTGCTGTTTCAGCTACCTGAGTCTATGCCCTTCCTCTTTACAAACAGAAAGGCTATGTTATATTTTCTCAAGTCTGCATCCAGGCTCGGTTCATGTGTTTTGGTACCTTAGCTCCTAATCAGAGCCACAGACAGATGGCTGAGTTAAGTGGACATTTCTGAAAAAAGTAAATAAGTCAAATTAGCTCATATCTCCATCAATTTTCAGGAAATAGAAAATATCCCAGGAAAATTGCCAGTTCAAAATCTTCCAGAAAATCTATATTACTTGAGAGAGTTTGTATTGCCCATGTGAAGATGGCAACTATCTGTTTTATTGCACCTATACATTTTGGGAACCTGTGGTCGTTTTCTAGCTAAAAAGAAGCAGTGTGGTCTTTGCAATAGAGGATGTGCAACTTACATACTTTTTGTATTTTTCCTAGTTTCAAGATTTTCCTTAATCTAAATGGTGACTGAGAACATGCAAAGTAGTGGTAGCTAATGGAACAAAAATACTTCTATTTTTAATTTTCACTCTTTGTTTCAGCTTTGCACACCTTCTGTTAAAAATGTCCATTACATGAATCACCTGGAGGACATCTTGAAGGAGAAGGAAGCATTCAGAAGGTATGTATGCCCGTGTGTCTCCTATCCCTAGTAATGCAATTTAGGATCACCCTCCATAAACATTATGTTGAAGAATGATATGACACCCTTGATGGTATTGCCTGCAATGAATATACTCACCTTTCACTTAGTAGCAGGCTATTTCCCCCCATATATGGCATGAGAAAAGAGTTGAAGTTACATAAAATTAGCATTGTTTGTTTAGTTTTGCACTATGAAAATCATCTTCTAATCCATCAGATACTAATGGATAAGTATCTTCCTGTCTGCAAGGGTCCCCATTTCTACCTTAAGTTATAGTCTTTTTTGTAGTTGTCTTCATTTTGAATTTGTTGAATTTAAAATATGAGATGGTTTTCAATGCATCAATACATAATTTGATGAAAGCCATGAAAACACTTGTTCTAGAAGCCTGCTTAATGTTACAGGGTTTCTAGTGGTTACTAGGCTTCTTCAAATCTTAGCCTTAAAAAGCAGGAATATTTGAAGTTAGTTCCTCACATGCCATCTACTATTTCCACCCACCATTCTCTCCTCCATGTCATTGTAGTAGAGATCCTATTGACTGTCCTGACCTTTAAAACCTAGACAGCCTAAATTTGCTGTTTCCTATAGGGAAAAATCAGTGCTCAAGTATCAGTGCATGTGGATCTTTTCTGGTTCTAAAAGCCTACACTTTTATGACCAGAAGAGAACTGTGCTGCAGCTGCCATAGTGCTATGTTGCTTTTTTATGGTAGTATGGAGTTATATGAGAACTGGTCTGAAGTTTATAGGATCAGGAAAGGTATCTAAGAAAGTACGGCTACATCAACAAATCATTGGCAGTGGGGAGAGAGGGAGCTAGCATGCCATTTAACTGGTCCTGGGGCAATTGGCATCCATTGCAATTGCTTGGTTGGTTGAGTCCTGACCACTGATCATGCTCTGCTGTGGTTGATGGGAGTTGTAGTCCAGAACATCAGGAGGGTACCACACTGTCTACACTGGCTTACTGCAGAGTTTGTACAAAGAATACATATTAATCTATTGATTCCTTATGAAATAACATTATAATAGAAAAAAGGACACGCCAATGAATTTTAGCAATCTGCTCTATGTTGCTTTTTCTAACTCCAGTAACAAACAGAAATACCAGGTGCCTGTTTATAAGAGAGGAAACATGCCAATATTTAAACTTGCTCTAAGATGTGCTGTTATAATCAGAGGCCAAGGTTCTTTTTAAACACCCTTCTCTGCATTACAGGATAGATGAACTAGAGAAGCAGCTACAGCAAGTCAAATGGGAAGTTCCAATAAATTGTCAACATGTAGAAGACTCTGATGATGGTGAACTGTCTGCAGAACACAGGTCTTCTAATTAATCCTTTTCTTGTGATTATACTCAATGAAATACTGTTTGTCTCATTGACCACTGTAATCTACCCTTCTACTGGCTTTCCAAAAATTTCCTTTAATTTCTCTCTAGGGTCCACTCTTATTCATCATTTATATCCTGTATACATGATTGGCAGTTGTAGTGTTAGGCCATGGCCTGGTTCAGATGATTTACTGTCATAAATCATGTTTCAGGATGGTTACCAGGAACCATCAGAGCAAATCTCTGGCTCTTGTGCTCCCCTCCTCCTCCTTTGTGTTTGAAATGATGAGTGAAAACTTTCACTTTAGTTCAAACCATAGTTCTGCATTTGATAAAGACTTTAAGAGATAATGGTTTGTTTAAAACAAATCAAATCTCATATATCCTAGTTTATCTAACTTTGGTTAGAACAAATCCCAATTCAATGAGTTCAGAAGTAACCTAGAACTGTGGATGATTCTAAAGTAAAAATGGACTTTGCACTCTCCTGCGCAGTAGAGGAGAGGGGAGTGGGATCATGTCCAGGACTTTCCATGTATCCCCCCCCCCCCCAATCACTTAACCATGACTTAGGTCAAGGATAGGGGGCCCATGTATTGCAAATCCTATCATGTCTGACCATTGGCTATGCTGGCTGGCTCTGATGGGAGTTGGAATCTAACAGCATCTTTTGGACATGATGTTGGCTGCTCTTAGTGGATAAATGTGTGGGATAACTGTTCATTAAACAGACTTTAAGGATTATACATTACAGATGTAATTTTGTGTTACAGAGAATTTTTAGAGAGATTTTCATTAATCAGTGATGCTATTCCTGACCAGCACCCAGGAGAAAATATATTTCATGTAGTACATACTGGGAAAATCTTCAGTCATCTTAACCTTGATTTGAGGAATTCTGGGTTTCATCCTCAAAATCCCATTGAAAAATATATTCTCGGGTAAGGATGGTTTTTAATAATGTCCATTTTCTTAAAGTATCATACTAGCAAAATGCCATCTGTATGGTTAGCTATGCATGCTAGTTGGTAGTTTGCCAAAATCAAAGAGTCTTCTGTCCCTAATGTATGCTTGCTACCCTTATTAATCTCTGCAAATTAGACAAGTTTCGAAATTATAGGTTGTGTTTATTGAAATGTGTCAGTCAACCTTGTGGTGCCTGTTTTAAGTGATCAGTTTGTAATTTACTTAAAAGACCACTGTAAACAGTTAAAATCTTTGGCAGGGATGTAAAGACACTTGTACTGTAATGTGGAATTTTTTTAATGGTAAATACGGTTATATAATAGTTAGATGCAGTAAATCTAATTTTTAAAATGGAACCTATGGAGGGAGGGAAGGAGGTCTAAGTGTTTTTAAGAACCCTGTATTTTAATGTTTGAAATCGCTGTGTTTTATATGTATATATATTTTCTTTCAAATATATATATATAGAAAGAGAGAGGGATCAGTTTACCTTTGAGTCATGAAAAATATTGTGTACCACTTTTCAACAAGCCTAGTTATTCTTGCATCTGATTTGGCTTAAGCTTCACCTGCATCATATGTCAATCTGTTAGCAAAGGCAGCAGTAGTTGGCCATCATATGCTTGTGCAAGAATTTCCTATGAGTCTCTCAAATGAGGCTGCAATTCTCCTTTTAAAGCCTCTGCTATTGGGTAGAATTCAACGTTGTCCTCTTGTGGTTCAGTCTGTGCAAGCATTGCAGTTTGCCAGATGGAGCAATCCTTTCCTCCCCCAAATGCTGTTGGGGGTGGGTTTCTCCTGACTCCTCTGAACCAATTTGTGGGGAAGGAGGGAGAAGCACCGCTGAACAAGCAGAAATCCTTGTGCGGGGCTGCCGCTGGAGGGGCTGATTAGGTGAATCCCACCCTTAGTTTCCTTATATCTGATAGTTTTTATTGTTTCAGGTGCGGTTCTTTAAATCTGAGATTTAATACACAGGTTAACTTTCTTGGTGGTTCTTTCTGCAGATCTGGAATAACACAGCAGCTTTTTGTAATCTCTGAAGGCTTGCTTCTGTCAGCTTACCACAGTTCTCCATGTCCTGTTCCCATTTTAAAATGGATGTTTCGGGTAAGATGCATCTTATTTAATGTTGCATTGGATATCATGAATCCGGAAGCCTTATTAGACTGAACTTCAGTTAGTTTATACCTTACAGTTTAGCTTTCTAGATTGCTCATGTTCTGCATGCACACACTCCCTGGATCCTGGAGCATGAGCTGTTGGTAAATCCTGAGAATTAAAGATCTGGCATATAAAATAATTCTTCAGTTACAGTTCATTCTGCATTAACTCCTATCTAATTTAGGAAGTGTGAGCACACTTTTAAACTAGTCACTTAATGTCAGAAATGTGAAATGCCTTGCATTTCATGTTGATCACTTGCTTACATCTTCTCTCTGCACTGCCAGCAACCTCCAGGCTATTATTTCTCTCCATACTGGCACTGTTTCACGAGTCATAGGAAGGATGCCATAAGTGCAGTCAAACCTCAGTTGTCGAACCTAATCCGTTCCGGAAGCCTGTTTGGCTTCAGAAATGTTTGACAACTGAGGTGCGGCTTCCGATTGGTTGGAGGAGCTTCCTGCACTTAAGCAGAAGCTGCATCAGATGTTCAGCTTCCGAGAAACGTTCAAAAACTGGAGCATTTACTTCCGGATTTTTGGCGTTTGGGAGCGGAAATGGAGGCGTTCAGGAGCTGAGGTTTGACTCTGTACACCAAAGCTGTATTCTCCTCAGGAAAGGGGATCAGATTTGAAAGCCTATTGTATCTTTACTGACATACCAAAATAGTTTACACAAGGGAAGACATGGGATGAAATAGACTATTACAGTATATGATTGACTTCAGACATCCCTAAAAAAGCCAAACCTTAACTCCTTTTGCAAAAGAAAGTTTTGCGATTTGAACTTCCTGAGCTTTCACAGTAGATAGATTGGAGGTACTTGAGCTAAATAGGAAGGTAAAGATGGAGAATATTCTGTTTGGCTGGAGTCTTTTTAGGATGGCTCTCTTAACACTTGCAGATCTGTTAGAATTTCAGTTTTTTTAAAGATTTATGCCCCACATTTTGATTATAAGCCAATTTGTAGCAGAATCCAGAGTATCCTTTCCTTTCCTTTTGTAATCCCAGAGAAATGGGTGGCTGGAACAGAGTTCTATTTGGCTGGGAAAGTAAAGCAAGCTCCCGTTAGCTGCTCATTCTGTGGCCAGGCAGGTCTTCCCATTGCTATCATACCCTTCCTGTGCAAGAGGAGATGCAGCCTTCCAATGATCTCCTAGCCAGTGACAGACACTAGAGCACCATTACCTTTCAGTTCTTGTATTGTATATAAGTTCTTCTTAGAAGTGTTTGATTTTGTAATATGCTATCAAATCCACCTTTAGCTAATATATATCTGAAAATTGTCAAATGATTCCATTTAGCTTTACTCTGTGAGCAAGTATTTTCTGCCTTCCATTCCTTTTAAAGAAGTTAGCCTATTATTCTCTCCCACTCTCTTGTCCTTTTCTCAAGCTTACACTTAGCTTCTTAAGTTCATTATGTATAAACTTCATGGGCCTGAATACTTGTCCCCAGGAAATACCCAGGATATCTTTCAGTTTGGAAGTCAAGGATTTAAGAGCGCTGCCTTCGCTTTCCCCCTTATATAGCAAACTGGAAGAATATTTAAAAGACCAAAACTAGAGCAGCAATGGTTAATCTTATTTGCATTGATCAACACTATTCTTAGCTAGTAAGACTGATTCACATTTCTGGCACATCAGATCACATTTGTACTGTATTTCAGTAATTCTTCATCACAATGCAAGAATACTGAATATGCAAAAGTTCTAATTGTCTTAGATGACCTTCAGTTTTTTTTCAATTAAACAGATGATGTCAATTCATCCAGACAGTTCATTGTCAAGAAAGATTTTGGATATGTTGATGTCATTAACAATTAAAACTGGTGAGTATTTGAAACTAAACTTCAGGAAGAACTTGTAGTTTTTACACATTGGGAAGAACTTGTAGTTTTTACACATTGACACAAAGTCCTGCAACAGTCTTCTCACTTTTCACATAATTCATTCAAATGTAATTTGGTTGTTTTACCATCTAATAGAATTATTTTTAGTTTAATGTGGCTCACAAGGTTCCTTGTTAGGCACAGCAATCTGGTGATGAAGATTCAGCCACTTCCTAAGCCCTTCTGGCTCACTGTAATCAGGGAATGGTGGGAAGGCCTGCTTTTCTTAATTTTTCTTCTGCCATTTTCCTTCCAGTTGTGGTAGATGGGAAAGAATTAACTTGCCAGCTCTAGGGCTTGGATAGCTTTTGGGAGAGTATTGGGAATGAGGGGTCTTAGGATTCTGCAAATCCTCAGCTGTCCTTGGAATACCCTATTTCAGGCTGCATTTTCTACGGGCATGCTGGGGAGCCTTCCTCTTCATCAATTAAGCAGCATCTAAACTCATATACCATCTAAACTCAATTAAGCAGCATCTAAACACATAAGGCCTCTTCAGCCACCAAATGTCAGTTGTAGGATCTCGCCCTAAGCCTTGTTCACACACCCTTCTTCTGGTACAAAATATTTACCACTGAATGAGCAGTAGAGCTATTAGTTCATGTGGGGATGAGGATGTGCATTTACAAGGAAATCGTGTTGTTTGTCTTGATAAGTTGAGATAAAAAAAAACAAACTACCGTATTTTTCCGTGTATAAGACGCCCCCATGTATAAGATGCCCCCTATTTTGGGGGACTCCAAATTAGGAAAACATCCCTTAGCACTACCTGTGTATAAGACGAGCCCCAATTTTAAACCTAATTTTTTGGTTTAAAAATCTAGTCTTATACACGGAAAAATATGGTATGTTATGAGACCATGACCGGTACAGACTATATAAATATTTCTGTATCTTTTCTGTGTTGATATGCTTATATATTTTCTGCCATCTTTCCCAGGTTAATCACACTGACAGCTTATTTGCTGCTTTGAAGAGGATTGTGCTTTTGTAGCACAGATGTACAAGAGTGGTGGGAAAATATTAAAATAGTACCCTTTGCCTTAGAAAACACAATTACAGTTTCCCAAAGAACAAACCATGCTCAAGTTGCATTCTGCTGTTTACTTAATGCTATTGAGTCTCCTCCGCTATCTTCATAAACTACTTAAAGCAGAGCTCGTGTCTGAGGGAACTCCATACATTAGCACTGGTATGCTCATTGTGCTTTCTGTTCCTCTGGTTTGGGAATAAATAGCCAAGTGTTATCTCTCTGCAGCTTCAGCTAGCAACGACCAGCCAAGGCCATGGATTCCATCAATATTTGATATAGCAAGTGTACTACTGAATATGGGTGTTCCTTTCAGTGCACTGTTTCCTCTGCAAGATTTTCAACCTAACTTTTCTGAGGATGATATAAGGTAAGTGTTTAGCATCATATCAGTTTTTTCAATGGATTCATTACGGAACCATAGAAATATTTGCTACTTTTGTAAGGTTCCGATTAGTATGTTTCTGTGGTTTGCATTTGAGTAGGTATTTAATGCTGTGATTTTATTATCTTTTTTTGTCTCCTGATACATATTTTCCTCTGACCTGAGACCTCAAGATGTAGACTCAAACAACATTCTAAGTTTTATGTTCTATAACGTCCTACAAATGTGCCAAGGCAGAGCTTTTTTTAGTAGTTCATTTTGCCAAAGTGTAATAAATTTAATGGGGGAAATCCTTTTTTGCTAGATCTGAAATGCATGAGACTATACAGAAAAAACCAAGTGGAGACATCTTTGGAAACTCTGTTCCTATCTTTCATCTAATAGACACCAACCTTTGCAATATATCCAAGGTGAGAGAGAACCCCCACTCCTTTTCCTGTTTTTGAAAGTTCTCTTGTATAAGAGAAGCATATGTGGTGATTGCTGGTGATAGTCATGATTCACTTGGACAGCTAAACTTAGTAGCTGGTTGATCTTGACTGTTAAAGCTTTTAAAAAAGAACCCAATGAGCAGTATGTTTCTTATTGGTAGTTAGCAGAAATTGACCCCTGATAGGTTCAAGGACAGACAAACCTAGTAAGTTTCACATCAAAGGAATAAACACTGTCTGCACTTGTAATATGCAACTGAGATAAGATTCAATATTGCTTAAAGAAGAAGTTTTATTATCATCTCATTTCTCCCCTTAAGTTTCTGCGGCTCTGTATAAGCATGTACCCAGAAGGTTACACGGACAAAGAAATATTTATGTTGCTGTTGCTGCTGCTTAAACTGAGTTTGGCAAAAGAGCTGAAACAATTTCCCCTAGTGGACTTGGAGTGCCTTGTTATAAAACTACTGGAAAATATCAGAGAGTGGGATACCAAGGTAACTGCATCAATAAGTGTTTAGTGTAATCTGTGTAAAATTGAGCTTCATTTTGCCAAAACCTCCAGAATTTGTGTGTTTAGCCATGCCTTGAGGGAACTGCTACTTTGGTTGAGCTCCAAAAGAAATATAATATTTTAAAATTCCAATCATTTGCTGATAAATACTACTTGTATTGGAGACACTGATTGGAAATATTCTTTTTTGTCTAAGAAGTAGTAGATGTGTTAAACTGCAGCTACAGCGGCAGTGAAGATAACATGGTAACCAATTTTTATCTGAGAAGTAAGCATAGATATTACAAGAGCGCATTGTATCCCATAACATGTTGTTGTCGTTTAGTCGTGTCTGACTCTTCGTGACTTTTATATGCCTGTTGTCTTTGTCCATGGAGTTTTCTTGGCAGGGATACTGGAGTGGCTTGCCAGTTCCTGCTCCAGGTGGATCACGTTTGGTCAAAACTCTCCCCTATGACCTGTCCATGTTGGGTGGCCCTGCACGGCATAGCTCATAGCTTCTCTGAGTTATTCAAGCCCCTTCACCAATACCATTATTAAAGGATAGCCATTGACTCTTGTGTGCATTGCATTGAAACTTTTAGATTTTTTGCAGTTGCTCTTAATTGCTACTAATGACTGTTTCTCTTGTCTTGCTTGTAAGATGCCTGAGTTATGCCGTGCAATAAGTTACCTGTCCAGCCACCATCATGATCTCTTAGGGCTGGTTCAGTTTGTCCCAAACTGGATGACACGGGGAAGGTAAGCCTCACTGCAATACAGCTCACTTTGCATGTCACTTCAAAACACACAGAGAAACCACTACATTGTAGAAAATAATATTTACTTAAATGTTATCGTTTCAGACAAATAAGAAGGCATCTTAGCTTGGTAGTAATCTTGAAGCTTCTTAAAACCCATGTGAAAATACCCAGCAGCCATGACCAGCAGGTACTGTACAAACTTGCTTTATTAATATATTGAGTTCTTAAGAGTTACCTTTATTCCACTAATCCATGATCGACATTGATGATCATAAGCAGCTTGCATGACTTTCCTTGGGAGGGCATAAAATCCCAGAAGAACTCTTCTTTCTTTCAACCCCTTTTTCCTTTTGTATTCCTTTTTGTGAACAAGGGAAACCTAGTTTTTGCTATTTACATAGAGATAACTAGGCGTCCCTCATTCAGGGACAGAGTATTTTTGCTCTTACCAATCCTAGGGCTTCCTTAAGTCACAAACTAAAAGAGGTGTTTATTCCAAATTGGGTCCAGCTCCTCCTGCTTTTTAGAGGCTGACTTCAGCATCCATCAGTTCTAAGGGAAATCCTCTCTAATCTATTTTGAACATGCTGCTTTTGAGTTGCTTCAGTGCTGTCTTGGTATATTTATTCTATTTTTAAAATGTATGTTGTCACTTTTCTTGACAAAATAAACTCAAATTATGTGCACCCATCTTGTTTGGATTACTACCCAGAGCTGCTGCTCATCAGTACAACTTTACTCTGCTTGCTGTTACCGTCCCTCCTGCTCTCTTTCTCATTCTCGATGACTCCCAATAAGATGTTTGTCTTGATTCATGTAACTTCAAAGTAAACTAGAACCCAAGAATTCTCAGGATCCATGAGCATGAATAAAAATTTGGGAGAGCTCACATACATTAATTATCCTCCAGACTTTTGTCTTTAAAAATGATTTAGGCTTTCCCTTCTTAATGGTGCCAAAAGCCAGGAAGTATTAGTAAGCTGTGCTCCTCTCTAATCTGTCCCCCCCCTTCTTCCTGGGATTACATAGATGTCACTTCTGTGTAAAGAACTAGTGAATATGAAACCTTCGAATCTGTTAAAGAGAATATCTGAGACAGTGGGACACCATGATGGTCTTAAAGAAGAGTCTTTTCTTCGTCAATATGAACCGGAGGTAATCTCAGACACCATTCCTGGAAAGCAGGGTCCCAGGGTCAAACTTAAGGCAGGCTGGGAACCAGATGGGCATTGAGTTGTTGGTTATTTGTGTTTAGGGGATACTCATATCTCAGAAGGCAAGCATTGGCAAGGTGGGATGAAGTGAATGGATGAGAAAAGAGAAAGGGCTAAGTTTTGTGTGTGTGTGCAGGAGAGTTACTACTTTTTTATTGTATTGATTACCCATTCGGGTAGAATAATATAATATGCTCGAAGTTCTTTGCTCTGACCACAGCAGATCAACAAAGCTCCTGAGCAGATCAGCAGAGAACATACTGCTTATCTTATCCAATCTCATTTTAGAAATTATTAGGACAGAGTTTGTCCATGTTTTAGACTACCTAAAAACGTGTCTATCAAGATCAAACCAATTCACACTTAGAGCCAAAAGTGAACTCCAGATAACAACAAATGTATCAGTCACTCTTCCCAACAGTGTCTTCTCCTACTAAAATGAGTGCCCAGATATCAAGATTGACATAGGTGCTGATTCCCCTGCAGCTTGTGGAACAGTCCAGGATGAGAGCTCCCCTATGTTGCACTATACAATATTGCCTTGTAAGCCTTCTTTTGGGCTGTGACCTATCAAGAGGTATAGACTGGGCTGTGTTAATAACCTTTCTTGTATTACAGCAAGCCCCTAAAGCCACAATAAAGAAAAGGCTTATTATTGCCTACTCATTTTGTTTACTCACCAAAGTCACATTAAACACCACTGTATGCTGGAAATTGTCCTTAATACTACCAAGGGCTGGTTCACATGTGACCACCATGTAGGTGGTACACTGGATGCCAGTTTGTGTGTTGTCGGGGGGAGGAATTGGCAGTATGTGTGATACAACTTTTTGTTATAATAGACTCTTCTGCTTAAGTTTTGTTGTAAATGCGTTCTATACAACTTATGGCTTCAGCAAACACTAATTGCTCTCATTCCAGGAATACATGCCTTTCACACTACACATAGACTCTTTATTGTAAGCTGGCATTATAGATGCAAATACCTATGTAAATGCCCCATATTTGTGCAGTTTGTTTGCTCAAAAAATGGTGAATAAACTGATTTACTTGTCTGGGCATATTTGCACCTAACTCCTGGTTTATCTTAAAAGTTTTTTTGATTTTTGTTCCTTCACCTGCTGCTTAAGAACCAGTTCTTAATCAATTTATATTGATGTGTGGGTAGTTGAAAGGGGTAAGACACAAGTATTTGACTACTAAGAGCAGAATGTGTAAATCTGCTGCAATTTTGCATTGTTGGTATACTTTGGTAATTTTTGAATCTCAGTGCTATTTTTAAAGCAGTGGTAAACACACTCAGATGTATAGGCTGTTCAGTTTTCACTGACCATCTGCAAAAGTTGAACTGCCTTCTTTGTGAAAACTGATTGGTTTTCCCCTCAAAGAAGTTGGCAGCATCCTTGCTACTAAGAGCTAGGCTGAATACTTTCTGTTCATTTTCTAGGCATACTATCTGGCCTATGTTCTTCTTCACTTGGTCAGGGAAGCTAGCAATTCTGAGGTTACAAATTCTAACCACAGGGTAAGTAATTTTTTGTAAACCACTTAGAGACTGTAATACAATCAGGTGATATTTAAATGTTGTGAAATAAATTAAAGTTAGTATGTATGTGCTTATACTACAAATTCATGGAAATGGTGGTCTCCTGGTTTTGGCTGGGGTTACATTCCTCATCAAGGTAAAAGGTTTGTTTTTAGATTTAACTGTGCTCATGAAGGCTCAAATATCTTCTGTAAACATGTTAACCATTTTAGCTGCATGGGTTCCTAGTTTCTTTCTAGGTGCAATAATGCCCTATATAGTGTAGGATACCCTTCCCCAATACACAGCCTATTTTGGGGGTGTTTATTGTTCAAATTGTTAGTTTCCTGGTCACCTTACAGATTTTTATAATTGGAAAGACAGGATGTAACTATAACTCTCTAAGTAACACCTAATACTTTTAAAATCATACTATTACTGAAAATGTAGATAATAACTTAAGTTTTAGGGAAGATGTCACTTTGAAATGCTTTCCCCATTATTTACACATTTGGTCAGGAGAAAATTAACTCTTTTAATCTCACATTTAGGAATGGCTGGTGAAACTCTGCACTACTTTGGAAAAACATGTAAAATGTGATATTAGAGAAGATGTTAGACTGTTCTATAAAACTAAGGTGAGTAGTCTTGTACTTTTTCAATCCCCAGAAGGTAAGAGTTATTGTGAGGACTCTCTCTGCTCCCCCTTCCTTATATGCAGTCAAATATGAGTAACCTTGCACGTTTGAGGAGTTTGCTTCCATTACTCCAACATCCTATCTTGGCCAGGGCATGGGTTTTCTTTTGTGGACTCCTGAATGCTGATTTCAGGGCTGCTTCTCACACTTTTATTAAATTGCAAGAGTGCACTTCAGTCCTGCATTTTTAGGTCTGATGAGAATAAGGTTGAAGCAGATGATGATGTAAGCCCTAGGTATCTGATTCATCTACGGTGTTTAATGATGCCTACTCCGAGGTAAGAGTATGTAGGATTGCACCCTTAAGCATCCTTTCCCCCAGTTGGTTTCAATCATTTTGTTTTCTATTTCTAGGTAAAAGACTTAGTTGCTAGAACATACAGCAAATGGCAACAAATGATTCACAGTTCTCGGCTTACTCAGGTACTATGCAGTTAAAACAGCTTTTCACATTGCTGTGTGATTTACAGAAATATTGTAAGTCTTCAATGTAATGGTAATGACAGACTTCTGCAAGGGTGTCTTTGTGGCATATTATAATGAATAAGTTTGCTTTTCTAAGAGGTGAGCAGCTCTGTAGATTTGCTAATAGAAGTTTGGATGTCAAAATAATGCTTGAGGGGTATGTAGCATGCATTATATATATATTAAAAACCATTCTGTAACAGCCTGGAATTATTCAAGAATGAAGTGTAACTCATTGGCTACAGAAACAAATTAGTGCAAATGTGCCTGGAAAGATGAATGCATCACTCACGCATGCCCTAAAGTATCAGACTAGAAGCATAGAAATCTTAACACTGTGCAAGCTGAAAATGTAAACGTGCAAAGGGACAGAAATTGCCTTACTGAAATGAAATATAATGCTTAGTTAGATTACAATGCTTAGTTAGTTAAGCCTTTAAACTGGAAGCTGTGTTGCTCTGTATGTCAAAGAGGACATAAATTCCAAAAAGCTAGAACTCCAAAACTAGTTTAGAACTGGGGACATACTATCATTCCCCTGGCCAAAATGCTCAGGCTGATCTTGTGATGTAGAAGGAAATCAATGAGGCATGCAAAGGAAAAAGTGCTGCAGTAATGTGTGGCTTCAGTTATCTTCACATAGACTGAGTGCGTGTGTATTTCAGTCGTGACAAGGAGGTATCCTAAATGACTGTGTCCTAGGACATGTAACCAGCCAGAAAGGTGACAACCCTGGACTTAATCCTAAAGTGGCACCCAGGATCTGCTGTGAGATATGTCTTGTCGAACCAATTGGTAACTGTGGCCATAGTGCTACCAAATTCAACATATATGTAAGTGGACAATTGCCAAGGAAGTCCAATATGGTCACATTTTACTTCAAAAGCAGAAACTTGCCTCAAATGAGAAGTTTGGTAAAAACCGCATCTAATAGAAGCTCAACTACAATGAATACCACAGACCAAGAAAGGTGCCACTAGGGATAATTAGGAAAGGAACTGAAAAGTTCCAGTGTCATAATACCATTATACAAATCTGGAATACTGTGTAAAGTTCTGGTTGCTTCACCTCAGAAAGGATACAGTAAAGTTGGGGAAAGTGCAGAAAAGGGCAACAAAAATGAGCAAGGGGTTCATGCATCTCCCCTCAGAGCCATCTAATGAAATTTATTTGCATTAGGTTTAGGACAAGCAAAATGAGGTATTTCTATGGTATGAATTAAAGTGTGGTAGTGGTCATTGGTAGTGGTCATTAAAAGAGGATTTGACTGATTCAAGGAGAAGAATGATGGCTATGTGAAACCTCTAGATTCAGAGGTAGCATGCCACACTCAGAGTATAAACAGAAGAGGACTATTGTATTGTTTTCATGACCTCATCATGGGCTTTCTATTGGCCACTGTGTGGAAACAGGTGCTGGAATATATAGATACAGCTGACTCTCAACTTACACTGGAGATACGTTCTGGGGATAGTATGTAGAGCCAAAATCACGTATAGTCAGAACATTGAGTTCAGTGGCAAGTGGGAGTGCCAGCGTTTTTTTCCTGGACACCCCCCCCCCCTTTCCACCTCCGTTTTATTTATTTTTAGTATTTTTGCCAAGCACATAAAGCTGAATGTACATAAATTGCAAGTTATCTGTACATACATGTCTTTGGTCTTCTATAGGGCTGCTATTGAATTAACTAAAGTTTTGTTTTTTGGTCTAAACCGATTTTGAAGTTCAATTTATTTTTATCGTAGGGGCAGATTCATGATTTTTGGGTCCCAGACGCTTCAAATGGATAGATTGAAGAGAATTTAAAAATGGACAGTATGGCCAAGAAAATAAAAGGATGAAGACTATAGCGTGGCCTAAGAAGAAAAATGGCAGTAATCTGGATATCACTTCCACATATTTTATATGATTCT
Source organism: Podarcis tiliguerta (assembly GCF_965153285.1). Taxonomy (NCBI): domain Eukaryota; kingdom Metazoa; phylum Chordata; class Lepidosauria; order Squamata; family Lacertidae; genus Podarcis; species Podarcis tiliguerta. Next base: position 43,203,164 of record NC_139538.1, on the reverse strand, counting down.
TACTTTGTCCTTCCCTAATAACTGAACAATTTTCATAATTAAGAATCTTTTAACATGTCTTATCCTGTTTAGATTGATTTGATAAAGAGTTAATATTTTTAAAAGTAAGGGTAGTTTTTATTTTTTGTCATGCTTGTTACTATAAAATAGAACTATTCTAATATAGCTGTTGCGTTTTGCCAAAGGACAGGACTGTATATTTCCTACTGTGAAGCAAAGTTTAGAAACCACTGTATTTGTTTTGGAATGGACAGGAAGTGCTAAAGTGACGCTTGTGTTTAGAAAGTGATGGGGGAAACACTTGAGCTACAGTCCTCTATGCACTTGGAAGCAAATCTCATTGCTTCCTTTGGAGATAATTTCAAAGTAAGTGTACCAAGTGTTGCAGCCTTTCACCTGTAGACACATTCAGCTGCCTAAGCAATTGGGTGTCTTTAAATGCCACCTAGTGAGCCCAGTTTTAAGTTTTCAAGGAAGTTAAAAAGATTAATGGCAGTTCATACTTGGTTTTAGACTACGGATCAAAATTAAATGCTAATACAAAAGATCTGTTAGTCAATAGTTAGGGGAATTAATTTGTTTGGAAATGTAAATAAATTCAGGGAAGAGTTTATTCTCCTGGTCATGCCACTATAGATACTATAGTTGAGTTGTGTGTAGCTGTGAATATTTCACGGGCATCTCAGTCTTAATGCCAATAAATTATAAGGGGAGAGGGAGATTTTCTGAATGCTTGCACTGCCATAAATGTGAATAAACAAATTGTTAGAGATAATAACAGAAATTAAAATGTAAATATAAAGAAGTAGAGATAATATAAGTCTAAGATCATTGATTTTTACGAGGAGACACTTTTGGCATTGTGTTTAATCCTATTTATGCATTTTAAACAGAAGTATGCAAAATAGATTGATAAAGCAAGATGGACTGCTAGTCAAGGAGCAGTTCAGCGCTGTTAAATCCATGGGAGTTTTGTCATTGATTTTAATGGGAGAAAGTGTGTACTCAATTTATATCAAAACATTTCACACTTTCAGTGCTGTTCAGAATTTGTTGGACCCCAACATCCCACAGGTTGGGTGGGAAATGCTACCTCAAAGGGGACTAGTTTCTTTTATTTCTTTTTTGTAATGGGGAGTATTTTACAGACCCTGCATTCCACAGCCAGTGTCCAGAGAGCCCTGTGAGCAAGGAGATTGCAGTTCTGCTCAGGTGGGGGCGTCACTGACGTTTTTTCTTTGACCTGCAGCACCTTGTGCTGCATCAAAAGCTACTGTGGAAGGTAGGTCCTCTGACCTAAAGGAGCAGCTTTTCCAGCCAGGGGCTACAGTGAGAAGAGAAATGGGGAAAGCCCTAATGTGCCTGCACACTGTGCATACTTCTCTGGATCCTGGCCTATAGTTAAAAGCTTCCTTTGTTGTTTATTTGTACTTTTGAATATACTCATATATAACTTTTTATAAACATTTCACATTGACTTTATAAAGTACAAATATGCCTGCTCTCTCTTTGCCACTTTACTGTATCTGTGTATTATATGAAGAGATACTATTTGTATTACTTTTCAAACACACTTGGAATTGTCCAGGTCACAGTTTAACCACTTTTTTTAATGAGACAAAAGAATAAGAATAAAGTATAAAATAATCATGTGTGTCTCTAAAATTTATATGTGAATATGAATTTCAGCATCATTCCTTACACTCAGGCAAAAGAGATTCTGAGCACCATACCTCTCCTGTACAGCAGCACGCATCTCATCTTAAATGATTAAATCCAGAAATGCTACCTTGTCATCTTGCAGTAGTTTCCCCTTGTACATGTTCATCGCTTGATTTATTTGTCTCCTCCCGTCGCTCCAAACACAGAGATGCATTAATCAGCAGTCTTATCGCTCAAACTTTGCTTGATGTAAGTGCTTCAGCTTCATTCCAATTATATATTTCCAATTATAATTCCGAGCTGAAGCTAACCAGCGCGCGCTGATTGGAATCGGCGTCAGGAAGAGCTTACTTCATCGAGGGCTCGTGCCAAGTGACGGGCACCCCCGACTCTCGGATCCGGGGGTGCATTGTGGACACTGCTGGCAAGGCAGCCCCCCCATCTCCTTGGGTGGGGGGGGGGTAGGAAGACTGCATACTTCCCATAGCAGCCTCTTAATTACCTTGTATGTGTCAGAGAGATGTTATTGTCGCTCATCTTCCAATGCGCCACCTGGTGGCCCCTCGAGAACACTGTCCAACCATCTCGTCCTCTGTCGTCCCCTTCTCCTTGTGCCCTCATTCTTTCCCAGCATCAGGGGATTTTTGCAGGGAGTCTTCTCTTCTCATGAGGTGGCCTCAGCCTCAGGATCTGTCCTTCCAGTGAGCACTTAGGGCTGATTTCCTTAAGAATGGATACGTTTGATCTTCTTGCAGTCCATGGGACTCTCAAGAGTCTCCTCCAGCACCATAATTCAAAAGCATCAATTCTTCGGCGATCAGCCTTCTTTATGGTCCAGCTCTCACTTCCATACATCACTACTGGGAAAACCATGGCTTTAACTATACGGACCTTTGTCGGCAAGGTGATGTCTCTGCTTTTTAAGATGCTGTCTAGGTTTGCCATTGCCTTTCTCCCAAGGAGCAGGCGTCTTTTAATTTTGTGACTGCTGTCACCATCTTCAGTGATCATGGAGCCCAAGAAAGTAAAATCTCTCACTGCCTCCATTTCTTCCCCTTCTATTTGCCAGGAGGTGATGGGCCCCTTCATGGATCACTGCCTTGCTGTGGCAAAGGGGCTTGAATAACTCAGAGAAGCTATGAGCTATGCCGTGCAGGGCCACCCAAGATGGACAGGTCATAGTGGAGAGTTTTGACCAAACGTGATCCACCTGGAGCAGGAACCGACAAGCCACTCCAGTATCCCTGCCAAGAAAACTCCATGGACAAAGGCAACAGGATGGGTGTTAGGGCAACATTAATCAAACCCTTTGCCCCAAGTATGTTAACATCTAGATTTAGACAGGTGAGACCTTGGTGGAGGCAGGAGTCAACAGCTACTAGCTACGAAGGCCATTTCCCACATCTGCTGTCAGAGGCAGTATGCCTCTGAATACCAGTTGCCGGGAATCTCAAGTGGGCAGAGTGCTGTTGGACTCGTGTCCTGCTTGTGTGTTTCCCATAGGCATCTGACTGGCCACTGTGAGAACAGGATGCTGGACTAGACGGGTCTTTGGCCTGAGCCAGCAGGCTCTTTGTAAAGGCAAAAGTGAACAGATACAGTTAAGCTTTGTTTAGGCAAGCTGAAGACTTCACGGAAAAGTGACTTTGCAGAGAAATTGTCTGTTGCCTCCAGTATCGGAGGTGGTAGGCCTCTGAATATTTGCTGGCGGCAGAAGTGGGGAGTGTGCTGTTGCACTCTTGCAGACTTCCCATAGGCATCTGGTTGGCTGCTGTGAACAAGATGCTAGAACAGGTGTTCTTATGAAGGAAAGAGTTTGTTCAGTGAGGAAATGGCAGGCACAGGGAGGATGGGTCTAAGACAGGTGCCGCAGATCTTTGAGTAGATGAGCGGCCAAGTGGGCTCATTCTCGGAGCGGGTCCGTTCAACCTTCACAAAGCTTCAAGGAAAACATGGACAAATGTTTCACGAAATAATCTGTAGTTATTGGTGTTTGGCACAGAGCGAAGGGTAGTTATGCACACTTTAGCTGCAGTGGAATAGTGGTGGACTCCTCATGTTGTAAATGTTGCACAACTCCGATTTTTAAATAAATTCCATGAAAAGTGAGTGCTTTTTACTTCTTTGCAGTCTTTTGTCAGAGTTCCAATACTGTATGTCCTATATACCAGACATTATGGCCTATTACCTATAAAATATTGCCAAATCACTGGAGTAGGACTTCCTTGGAGAGGGAGGTTCACACTCAGAAGTCTCCTGGCTGTTTGTAGAAGCTGCTGCTGGTATTGCCCCTCTACCACTGGTGCTCTAATGGAGAGGGCAAAAGTAGGGAGGCTGTGGATCTGCTGGATCCAAAACTCCCTGCCCCAGTATGGCCCTGAGGCAGGGAGCCAGTGCAAGACCAGTGAGATATGATGGTTCTGCTGTCAGACAGTCTCCCACCCCTGCCATCATTGGATTGCTTGATCTGGCTCTTCATTTGTATGGTTCTTGGGTATCTACCAAGATTTTATACAGTGAGAGAGGTCCATGCACAAGAAACTCCAGTTGACCTTGTTCTACAAAGCATAGAAATGTCATTAGTTGGCTTCTCAGCCAACCCCCCCCCCCCCCGAATTAGTCTTTGCTTGAAAAACATGTTAATCAACATTGTATTTTCCTGCCCCCCACTTCCCTGCTGGATTTGAAGATGAAATGTGGTAATTATTAGAGTTCCAGCAGCTCAGCAAAGACTGCTGCTATTCAGAATTGCAGAGGCAGTTAAGCCTCATCAAGGCAATTAGTGATGCCAGACAGAGAATGATTAATGGGATTAAAAGTAGTATCAGATTTTCTATAAATAACTCTCCTTTCCATTATCCTGTATGCTGATGAGTCGCTCCATTGTTTAAACTTGGTGGCAGAGCTTTCTCTAATTGTGAGAGATTACTCTAGCAAAGAAATGATGCCAAGAGATTGTATTTGTAAAGGTGACAAGCTTGCAAGGGCGGAACCTCACTGAGCAGATCTACCTCTGGCTGATGGCAATCCTGGGAAAGGAATACGATGGCCAAATACTGATTCGCTAAGCTTTGCACAGACCTCTTTCTGGCTGTGGTGTGAAAGTTGGAGAATGCGTAGCCACACACATGATTCATCTGTGGGGAATATGAAGACAAATGGCTTCATCTAATGCTGAAGGCAAAATGGCTATGAGACCCCTTTGGAGAAGCAACAACTCAGTTCTAGAGTTCAAGCAGTTTCGGGCACCATGCTTTGTGGGTGCTGACTCACAAGACCTGTCACCCTTGAAAAGTATTTCCTATGTGCCTTGTAACTTGTCTTTTATGAAGCAGTAATCTTCATGAAGCAGCAGGTGGTGCTGTTGCTCATGATCTCAAATTTGCTTCCCTCCTATAAGGAAGAATCAAGGTTGAATTGAAAACTATTTAGTTTTCTTTCATTTTATGCAGAAGAAAGAGCATTTAGGCAGGGTAAGGAGGTTTGTCATCTCTATCCCTGGTGTGCTCAGTATTTGAAACAAGGCATCTTGTTATCTGAAACGAGAGCCCGTTGTGGTTGTAAATGGGAACAAACTGGAGGATGCTGTCCAGAGTATGTTCCTGCTAGTAATACTTAGCCACACAGAAGTTACGGATAATATGATATAGATGAAAGGCAGGGCAGGCAGTGCATTATTTGCTTCATCCAGTTTATATACTGCTTGATTGTAAACACAAAAAACAAAGTGGTTTACAAAAAATGAAACAATGACATTACCAATAAAGGTAAAGGTACCCCTGCCTGTATGGGCCAGTCTTGCCAGACTCTAGGGTTGTGCGCTCATCTCACTCTATAGGCCGGGAGCCAGCGCTGTCCAAAGATACTTCCGGATCACGTGGCCAGCGTGACAACGCTGCTCTGGCGAGCCAGCGCAGCACACGGAACGCCGTTTACCTTCCCACTGGTAAGCGGTCCCTATTTATCTACTTGCACCCGGGGGTGCTTTCAAACTGCTAGGTTGGCAGACGCTGGGACCGAACGACAGGAGCGCACCCCGCCGCGGGGATTCGAACCGCCGACCTTTCGATCGGCAAGTCCTAGGTGCTGAGGCTTTAACCCACAGCGCCACCCGCGTCACTGCAACATTACCAATAAAAACAGTTTAATTTTCTTAAAAAAAAGAATGAGTATCGACAATAAGTTGAAGACCTCATTAAAATGCATATCAGAATTCTACATATCTGAGTAGGCTTGCTTAAAAATGTTGTTAGCAAGTGCTGAAAAGAGTATAGCGAATACGCCTGTCTGATAGAATGCAGTCGGAAGGCACATCATGAGGAAATGGGTGGCGTTGCCAGCGCAAATGGTGGAGCAGGCACCAGGTCAGTGATAGAGCATGTGCTCTGTATGGAAAAGGTTCCAGGAGGTTCGGTCCTTGGCACTGCCAATTGAAAGGATCAGTTAGCCAGTAACAGGGAAAGGCCTTTACCTGTGACTGTTGCAAGTTGCAACAGACAATTCTACCCTAAATGGGCAAATAGTCTAACCTGGTACAGATCAGCTTCCTATGATGACGAGGCCCTATATTTTAACAGCTGTGAAACAAGCTGATTTTCAGCAGAACTAGGGAAATGTGCACCTGCTATCATTCCCTCTTTGATTATGATGATGATGATTTGTATACCGCCCTATACCCACAGGAATAGCTCATGGTCGTCTTATTACTGGGTGAGTAGGAAAACAAAGACCAAAGTACTGCCTGTGTACCACCATCCTAACTTCCCAATCACTTCCATTTCCTGTGTTGTCTATATACCTATGTGAGCTTTTTGTTTACATGTGACATTTATAGACACATACATGCACACCTGCGGTAGGCAACAGGCAGTGAGATATTAAATGTTATAAATCTAAACTGTACCACCGCATCATATACTCGTGCAATGCTGAATGCATTTTAGATCTGTTTCATTATTCCAAACCCTCTGAACATCCATTAATCTAAACCTTCATCACCAGAGGAAGCCTATCCCTTGGCAAGCTCTTGGTAGCCAATACTTCTTGAAAGCATCAAACTGAAACGGTGTGTTTTGCTTTCCGAAGTACCTTCTCCTAACCTTTATTGGAGGTTTGCAAAACCTGCTCAGAGCCCACACCTCTGCTTTTAGAAATAATTTGCTTTTTAACAGCATTGAACAGCATATTTAAATGGCTTTCTGTGAAGACGGAAGCTATTGTCTCCCCATGTCAGCCAGCCGGTGCTCTTCGAAATCTATAAAAAAAGAAGTACCCAATAGCTGAGTGAGGTTCTGACTCCACTCTGCATAGCTGCTAATTATCTCATTACAGGGTGAGTAGATAATGCAGTTGGAGCCAAGAGCAATTTGGCCTCTCAAGCAGCTCTCGTGAACAAGAAAGGCTCGCTGTAGTAGACCAAGACTGCTTTTACACAGGAGGCTAACGCTGGCCGGACTTCTGATTCCTGCTGTGAATGTATAACACATGAGCTGGGCCATTCCTTTTTCATTCAGAATTCTCTCCTGCCTTCTCTATGTATTGACCACCCTTCACCAAAAGGCCACAGGGCAATTTACAATGTGATAAAAATGTAAATAAACACAGAGCACAATTAACTTGAACACCAGTTATGGGCAGCAACCTACAGGCCTTTCAGCTGACACCATATTTAATGATGGGCCTAGGCAGGTAAAGATGCTGCTGCAAAGGAACAGTCAGGAGATTAAACGGCACTCATAAAGCATCAGTGCCTTCAAAAGGTTGTGGATGAAGAGTTTACTATTTAAAGCTCAAGTGTTGGTAGAAGGAACTGGGAATCTCATAATCTTGCTCTGTTTAATAAGTTGCAAGCATTTGAGCTTCCCTTCCATTGTGGTAGTCAGTAACATTAACAGAATCCTATTTTCTTGAACCTATTAATGTGTTTTGATCTACTCCTTGGTGAATGAATCCCATCCCAGCTAAATCAGCGAGTGCTGTCCTGCGAAAAAGAACCCGGCTAGCCTTTCCATTGGCTTGGATTGGAAAAGAGTTGATTTATCCCAGAGAAAACATGAGTGAGTGTGCCTGATTAAGAGCTTTTGCCTGCACGTTCTCTGAAATGGATTGTTTTTGAGCAGATTGTAAGGAAACTTTGATAAGCCAGTTGAGCTGAAATGTGTTGAGCTCATTTAATAATAAACAATTATATTTTCCAGCGTATTTGAGATGCATCTCTCTCTCTCTTTTGTTTACTGCTTCATTTGAAAACAAGGGCTGTGGCTCTGTCATTTCACTTTACATTCAGGTGCAGAGGATGTTTTTGTTAAAAGGACTCCTTTGTATGCTTTTTTTTATCGATTTTCTTTATTCAGTATTTTTTATGTAACCATCTGGCAAATTATTAACAATAATCAACAAAATTGCTCCAAGAAAAAATAGCTTCGGATCATAATGTTCCGCAAGAAAATATAGCTTAGCATAAAACTACAAAACTCCTCTAAACCCCCCATCCCCCACTGCTGCAAAACCAACTTCGCTTTGCTTTCATTCGGACTCTTTCAATATTTTCCTATATTGTGGCCACCAGGAAATAAATCACAATGGGGTCAGTGTGGAGCCTGTTCCCAAGTAAGTGGGTATAGGATGGCAGTCCTAGGCACTATATAGGAGGGACAAAAAGGAAAGGCAGTCCAGGTGGTTGAGTGCTGTCTTTGCTTGGGAGAAACAGGCCTTATCACTCTGACCTTATTACAGTCTCGGTATGCCCAACTTCTACATTGTTACTCCACAAAACTGGAAGCAAGCACCTACATTTTGCCTTCAACACAAGGACGGGATGAACCAAAGTGTCTGAATGCTTTGACTGAAAAAGATTTAAAGGATTCCTGTATTGCTAATAATATTTTTTTTATTATTTACACCCCGCCCATCTGGCTGGGCTTCCCCAGCCACTCTGGGCGGCTTCCAACAAAACATTAAAATACAGTAATGCATCAAACATTAAAAGCTTCCCTAAACAGGGCTTCCTTCAGATGTCTTCTAAAAGTCTGGTAGTTGTTGTTCTCTTTGACATCTGGTGGGAGGGCATTCCATAGGGCATATATATATATATATATATGCTTTCGTAGATTTTCACGGGTACAGGAATGCAGGTTTTGGTGTCCTCGGGTGTCTTCCCGTGTAAAAGTTGGGGTGTCTAGGCGACGTTAAGGCACACTAGCCTGGGAACCTCCTCTCTGCCCAGAACATTGGAGGCTATACACCACACCTCCTCAACAGTATTTATAGGAACTCAAACACTGAGATCCTGCTCTGTTCCAGTAACAAGAAGCCGAAAGCACCAGCCTGAAGATGACGAGTGAGACCTCGTCGAAACGTCGCCTAGACACCCCAACTTTTACACGGGAAGACACCCGAGGACACCAAAACCTGCATATATATATATATATATATATCCATAGGGCATATATATATATATATGCGCCTTTCATTTCCTTCACATTCTTCCTTCACATTCCTATCCTGGGATTTGCTTTCTGGATCAAGCTCCTAGATTAGGGGTCAGCAACCTTTTTCAGCCGTGGGCTGGTCCACCGTCCCTCAGACCATGTGATGGGCCAGGCTATATTGGCGGGGGGGGGGGGGGGATGAACGAATTCCTATGCCCCACAAATAACCCAGAGATGCATTTTAAATAAAAGGACACATTCTACTCATGTTAAAACATACTGATTCCCAGACTGTCTGCGGGCCGGATTTAGAAGGCTGTTGGGCCGCATCCTGCCCACGGGCCTTAGGTTGCCTACCCCTGTCCTAGATAAAAGTTCATGAGCGGGACATGATGTCTCCAGAAGAGCTCCCCTTGGCTTCCTTCCCTTCACACCTGTGTTAGATATAGCAATACAAGTGCCTGCAGTGAAATGAACACATGCAGCTCCTGCGAACCGGGGGGAAAATGTCTCGGTATTTTTGCAAAAGCATATATTTAATAAGCAAGCCACACTAAGCAATGGTGCCAATTCCCCCGATAATACTTTTTGAATTATTCTTAAAAAGGATTAAGTTAATGGAGGGCAGGTTACCTTTTCTAACATGGAGATGTTATTGACTGGAAAACGTTTGAACCAAATTCCCCTTCTCCTTTTCCCAGATACTGCCCAGATAACTATTTTAACAATCCTTATCTTGGTGTAGTGGAGACATCTGTAGAACAGTTGATCCCCAGCCAGGTATTAAGCAGAGAGACACACAAACACCAAGCGGAAAGCAACCTCAACAGGGAGAAGGCCACTTTACATTGACTTACATGGAAGCCACCTGCCTTAAACAATCCGAAGCCAAAATCCGCCCCATCCAGATTTCTATGTCAAAGATGCCTCCCTAAAACAGTTGCCATCAAAATTAGTGCTGGCTGAGTAAGTCTGAATTCTCCAGCTCTACAATTTTGTGATTCTTGTACCTTGTAAAGAAACCTTTGGCTCTGCTATATCTATGAGAATTCTTGCACACCTGGAAACAATCCTTTTGGGGGGAATCCAGCTTTGTCTGCTGAGCAGAAGTTATGCTGAGAACCCTCCTATTGTCTCCAATCTGTACCCAGCAGCTGTTGCCTAGTAATAAATGTTCATGGCCCTTTGACTACCAGTGCGGAGTGGACCAGAGTGCAGACGCAGGGTAAGTTTGGTTCAGTTAAAATTTCAATATGAAATCACCAAATTTGCGCTTCCCCAAACAAGATGTGATGCAGCCAGCCATCAAAATGCACACTGTTCTGAGTTCTGCAGTGCTATTCTTCAACCAGAAAATGTATACAGAAATGTGTGTACTAGAGGAAGCAAGCATAAACATGCATTTATTTGCAGAAAGAATAACAAATGCATTATATGAGGGGGAACTGATTGCAAAAAAATGGATTGTTTTGAGTTTGTGGGGAAGGGGGGGTCCCTTCCCATTCTTGGGATCCTGTATCTGAGGGTAAAATGCATAAGAGGAAGCTGGTGAAACGTGTTCCTTTTCGAAGACAATGGCTTTGGCAAGCTAGTTAAGTACCATGATTTAGTATACCCAAAGAAGTTGCTCTGTGCCATTGAACAACTGGGTAGACAGTTTCCCCACCCCAGTCTTTGAGGAGAACAATAGTGACAGTTGTTGAGTGTATGAACTGAAAACTGGATGCTGGAAGCTGCAGACAGATACATGTGTTGTTCTATGCAACTGAAAACCTGAAGGGGAGATAAGGTCTCTGGGAGTGTAAATGCTGTGAGTCCCCACATCCTATGCTCAGGTTGTATACAGTGGTACCTCAGGTTACATACGCTTCAGGTTACAGACTCCGCTAACCCAGAAATAGTGCTTCAGGTTAAGAACTTTGCTTCAGGATGAGAACAGAAATCGTGCTCCGGCGGCGCGGAGTGGTGCTTCAGGTTAAGAACAGTTTCAAGTTAAGTATGGACCTCTGGAACAAATTAAGTACTTAACCTGAGGTACCACTGTATATGCATAAATAAAACCATATATCTGAAAGGCACCACAGTCTCTGCTGACTTTCATTCTGAAGAAGCTGGACATCAGTTGCAAACTGATATAGAAATGTGGCAAACAATTTAATATAGAAAATTAAACTAAAATTGGCAGATGCCTCCATCCCTAGACCAGAGCCAGTGTTTCCACTGTGTGGCTGTTAAGTCCTTTAACACAGCCTTGAAAGTAGAGATCTGCTTAATCCCTTTTATGGTTGTTTCTCTATGTAGATGGTTCCTTCATGCAACCTGTTACGGGCAAATAAGATTTGGTTTCAACTGAAGTTACAATTAAAGTTTCTCTCCCCCCCGTCCTTTCCATGTGTCTAATATAACTTTCCCAATATCTCTTTTTCACTTTTAAGGAGCTGCGGAAGGCTGCTGACTGGATTGAAACAAATGCAATGGGTTAGGGGCTTAATTCTTCCCCCTGCTCTGTTTTCACCAATCAAAATTGCCCCCATGACACATCTAGCTTGGACCCAGAGAACACGAAGCATTTGTAGAGTTTGAAGGTGGACTGATAAAGCAGGAGAGTGGGGAGGATTTTTCGGTATATATTATTGCATAAATCTCTGCCCTAGTTTGGGGGTGGTGAGACTCACCCTTGCTGTGTTGGATTGTTACCAGCTGGGAGAAAATCAAATGCTTTCAGTCTCCAGCTCTCACACAAGCAGGTGAGAACATCTGGAGGAGTGATCCTAACAGTGTACATATTTTACATAATAAAATAAGTAAAATCTCAGTCTGGACATGTCTAGCTCTTCTTCTGCAACAACATTTGCAACCCAAAAAGAGCAATCCATTTCTTGATTAGAAAAAGAAAGGAAGGAGTTAGGGCAATCAGTCAACAAGAGAAAGAAGAGCAGGTGTTAATCGCAACAGGTTATGCTTGAGGTGTCTTTTTCTTTCTGCTAAAATAATTAACACCTATATATAGTTCTGAGTATGTCTTCTCATTTGTGATCTTGAAATGCAGAGAATAGCTACTTTTCAACCTGTAAGATGGGGAGGCTTTGCCCCCTGAAAGCCACCTTTGTGGGCGGGTCAGGGAATGGTCAAGGCTTTCCTACATGTGGTAGGCAGGACCAAGTTCTGTAGAGGGCAGATAAACCTTCACGCATTACACACCACATTCACACGATTTGACACCCTTAACAGTAACCCTACACACAAAACCCTTGCTTTGTTCCCCCAGCCCTCTGCCAATTCCGGGCAGGTCAGCTGAGAGGATAGTTCCACCCCTATAGGACTAGTTTCAGCATTCTCAAGAGCACAGATTTTTAACCTCAGCAAGGCTGTAACCCCTTCTACATTCTCAGCCTCCATCAAGTTACTACCAAAAGGCCTTCTCAAACTTTCACATGCTTTAGATCTCTGCTGGGGTTCTCTCACCAAAGAGTACTTGCTCCAAACTTGGATCGTGGCATCGTGGCATTCTCCTTTTTATATACCTGTTTTTTCCTTGAACCAACCTTTTCTACAACGGTACTGCCTAAGACACAGGGCTTGCTCCAGGTTTGAATGTACTCTTAGGGCACTCAGGCACTTGGTCTGGGAACTGGGTGTCATTTGGATTTCCCAGAATGCTTTAGAATAACACAACATTGGCTGCAGCAGAGGGAGGAAGAGAAGAGATGCTGGACCATCACCTGCTCAGCTGAGAAGCCAGGCTCCTTCCTCCATCAATTGTCACTAGGCAGCAGTCATTCCTTCAGGATATAGCAGCTGGGAAGAGAGGGGATGCAAGGTCCTCCCACAGTGGAGAAACCAGCAGCATTTGGCACCTTCATTCGTTCAACTGTTTCCATCCCAGCTGGTCATTAGAAGAGCTTGCAACTAAGAGCTGGCATGGTGACAACAGGCCTACTTGGAAATGTCCAATTTAACTCAGCAGGATTTAGTTCTGAGTAAAAATGAATGGAATCATGCGGCATGTCTTATTTTCCAATGATTTAAATTGAGAATAAGGTATGCTACTAAAAGGGAAGCATACTGTGGTTTGTGTTCTTCTTTATACAAACAATATTAGGAATAGTAGAAACAGGAAATAGATGTACAGTAAATAAAGCACCATCTTTTGATGGCTGCATTTGGAACTGCTCCTTGCTCTGTGCACCAAGATCTGTAATTAGGGCCTACATTATTACTGAATTGGGAAGCAATGGTGCTGTCAGGGCTAATCTTTGAGCCAGGAGTCCAGGCACCTATGCAGCAGAACAACACAGAGTATGTAATCTGCAGCCAGGATCACTGCCATTCTAACACAGAGAAATCCCCTAATGCTGGCAACAAATATGGCACTTTCCAAATATGGAAAATTCTGACTTTTGCACATACACCAAACCATCAAGTCTTACCTATGGGCATTTGTAGGAACACAGGAAGCTGTTGTATACTGGTACACACCCAGCCTTTCTTTGAGATGCTGGTGATTGAAACGTGGACCTTCTGCATACAAAGCAGATGTCCTACCATTGAGCTGTGGCCCTTCCTTACGATGATTTGTACTCCTGTTGTGGTCATATGCAATCCGTTTTCAGTAATTTGTGCCTGCAAAGGTTTTGAGGCAACCATGCTGCTTCATTTCCAGTCAGTGTATATCCTGTAGCTTCCTGTTGAAATCCTGTAACTTTTCATGCCACATATGTTCTGGTTTCTTTTTTCTTTTCTTTTCTTTATGCCCTGCCTTTGTTATGCTATAGCCACTCTAGACAGCAGTAATATGGCAGATGGAGGAAGCATCACAGAGCAACTAATAAAGCAGAATAAACTCACAACTAATGCACTATTATAATGTCAAGAGCATGTTGCAGAATACACCTGTCTGGATGGTCCTGAAAGGTTCACCTATACTGTACATTCAGCTATACTGTACAAATGCTCTAGTCTCCGAATCTTTTGACATTTCAGCAAATACTGTATTTGGCATGTAAGTAAGGATCACTAGCAGATTTCAGTGAGGTGCTAGGTGGTGTTGTTGTTTAGTCGTTCAGTTGTGTCCGACTCTTCGTGACCCCATGGACCAGAGCACGCCAGGCACTTCTGTCTTCCACTGCCACCCGCAGTTTGGTCAGATTCATGTTTGTAGCTTCGAGAACACTGTCTAACCATCTCGTCCTCTGTCGTCCCCTTCTCCTTGTGCCCTCCATCTTTCCCAACATCCGGGTCTTTTCCAGTGAGTCTTCTCTTCTCATGAGGTGGCCAAAGTATTGGAGCCTCAGCTTCACGATCTGTCCTTCCAGTGAGCACTCAGGGCTGATATCCTTAAGAATGGATGCGTTTGATCTTCTTGCAGTCCATGGGACTCTCAAGAGTCTCCTCCAGCACCATAATTCAATAATTCCCTTCATGGATCACTGCCTTGCCGTGGCGAAGGGGCTTGAGGAACTCAGAGAAGCTATGAACTATGCCGAGCAGGGCACCCAAGATGAACAGGTCATAGTGGAGAGTTTTGACCAAACGTGATCCACCTGGAGCAGGAATCGGCAAGCCACTCCAGTATCCCTGCCAAGAAAACTCCATGAACAAAGGTGGTGTAGGCTCCTGTTTTATTTGCTGTTGGACATAAGGCTTGTTAAAACATTGGATAGGCTGTGCTGCTGAGTCTCTCATTAGAGCACTTCTTCTGTAGCAACTGCCTTGCCATCATGGAGCAAGGGTAAAAATTGCTGTGTGAAAAACTGCGACACCTGCCTGCTCCCTGCACCCAGAATCCATTCCACCACTGAAATTATACTGCTGATCTGATTGCAAAACTTATTCCTTGAACACTTGCTTATCTAGCATAGGGCCGTTTTTGTTTCAAACACGGCGCCTGCCCTGCCAAGGCAGCTGATGTTTCAAACGTACGTATTTTCTTTTGCCTCAAGCATATCATGTGGTCACCAGGTCACTTCAAAATCTCTCTAGCTAGGCTAAGGTTGCAGGGGGAGTTTGCTGCCGCAGTAATTGCTAAGAGGGAGCCTTCCTCCTCATTAAATTAATAAGCTTGGTTGGGAAGCAGGCGAAAGCTCCCCCAACGCTGCAGGATGTGGAACGCTTTGGCGACTGAAGCAAAATGCACACCTTACTGAGGAGTGGAAGTGCAGAGGTGTGGGCTACATCAGAGGGAAACACATTCCCTGCTTCCCCTGGGGCTTTTGCAGTGTGGAAGGTCTTGGACAGCAAAACAGGCTGTTCCCAATTACCATCCAGACCTCTAATGAGGCCAGGAGCATCTGAGCCAAACACAAGCCTGCTGCAGTGCAGGAGGAAATGGACCAAAATAACCCACGTGGCTGGCGTGAGCAAAGCTGTGTCAGGCAGTTTTGCACAGTGGAGTTTGACCCAGAGACGGAGCCAGAATGCTGAATCCAGGGGGAACAGCAAGAGAAGCTTCCAAGGCAATTGACTCAGAGATCCTATTGTCCAAAGGTTTGTCAATTCAGAAGTGCTCTCCCGTATTCAGGACTCTTCTTGGCCTTGTTTTCACTGTGATTTATAAGCCCACATTTATCTACTAATCACTGAAATGCAGCCACCTCTGAGATGGCGAAAGAGCTCCCTTTGCTTTGAGCAGCTTACGGAAAGGGCATTAGTATTGCATTTCAGTTCTTTGCTGACTTAGTACAATCTCTTTTTGTGTCAAGCTCCAATCACATGTCACGGACAGGCAGGCCTAGGAGAGAGCAGCAGAAATGCACCTTAAACATTAAGGGAATTCATTCAGCCTGAAAAGATGGCACCACATAGATTTCCTATTTCATGATGACATTTACTATGGCTGTGTCCACCACAGGGCACTAATGGATATGTGGATCGCTGTTTCCATGAGTAGCTTTGCCTGTGAGCATTTTCAATTTTAGGCCTCTCACATCTGTCTTGGTGAACACATAGGCAATTTGGGGAGATGGTACACAGTGTGGGAAACATCAAGCAAACACCCCTCAAATTTGTAACCATATACTAATGCCTCTTAGTGGCTATGCACAACCCAAATGTTGGTGGCGCTCAGTAGCATCACTTGTATTTTGACTGTACTCAAAGGAGCTTGAGATTGGTTTGCCCTCTTGCGTGGGGTAAACTTGCAATCCAGCCAAATGAAAAAAAGACTGATTATTTGAGTTGGAGGTACTTATCCTTGTGTTGTGCCATGGGCCCTCTTTGGCTGGAGGTGGATCTTACTCACAGTCCTCCATTGTCTGCTGAGACAGACGGATGCCAACCAGCTCATCCTTGCCTCAGGTCTGGGAGCAGCCTAACAAGCAGAAGGCCTTTTGGCTGAGATCAAGTATGAGATGGTAAGAAATGGAGCCATATGTTTACTTTGCGCAACTTTAGGTCTCAGAGGCAGTGACACCAGAATCTGTGGGAATATAAGGGGTTCTGTTTTGTTCTGGATATGCCAGTTGTAGTGCCCATCTCACCACAAATGCCCTGTGATGGAGACCAGTCATGCCAACATTGTTCATTAGTCTGCCACACCACCTTCCTTATTCCCCTGATTCTGGCCAAGAAAGGAGGCCAGAGCTATGAGCCAGTTCTCTACCTGGGTGAGGTGGCCTGCTATTAACACACTCCTGCCTCCACAGGACCAGAGAAAATTGTGTTCCTTGTGCTTCTCCTTAGGCGCAAGTCCACATGGAGCCAGTGAGCTGAGGCACACATTTTCTTGTTACCAATACAGTCACAGCCTCAAAGCCAAATTACAGATAGATTTTATTAAGAATAAGACTAGGAGAGGAGAGGAGAGGAGAGGAGAGCGGAACAATACTTTAAAATAAACGAGACATTAAAGAACTGGCTAACCTATAAAGACTATTGGTTGTAGTCCCAACTGCACAGATTGGATCCTCTGCTGGAGATTTAGCAAACAGCATCCTTGGATAAACAAAGGATTATGGGCATAATATTTCATCTTTATGGGTGTGCACCCAGGTGGCCCTGGCTGACAGGCTGCTTGGCCCAGCCAATGGGCTGAGTTGCTTATAACAAATAAAGCACTCTTCACGCCATTTGGGAGCCAGAACAATGGGTGGCCGGGGTGTTAAATAACAAGGAGACTGACTGATCTGCTCCTGATAGATTATATCAAAGGACTGCTCAGATTGTACACACAGAAGTGGTGAGAGTTATGTGACTTGGGCTGTGTACACATCACCAGCAAGGTCATTCTTTTTCTCAATGTGGACTGGAGCTCGCCTTTCGAAAAACACATTGAAACAGGGTTTCCTAAGAAATGACAGAATATATATAGTGAAGATATGGATTGTGGCTAATGCCATGTGTACACTGCTTCCCAAACCAGCTGTGGGAGCACACTGGATGTGGAATAAGTGGGAGTGGGTTCACAGCCCTGGTTGCTTAGAAGGAAAGGAGGGAGGACTAGAGAGAATGAGACTTACCGTGAACAAGTTGCACTTCTTTTTGTTTGAGCGTTGGCTTTGTTATGGAAAATGGTGGCTTTTCCTAATCTCTGGCACTGCATGGCACAGCTGGTGCTTTTATGGCTACCATTTTTTTTTAATCTGTTCACTCTGATCTTGGCTAAATGCTGTGTGGCTCTGCCTTTGATGGTTTTTTGTTTTTGTTTCCTTAAGTGAAGTGGGTGGAAGGAACAGGATATTTTGGCTCAGAAATGCTTAACTTTACCTCTTGAGAAATAAAGGGAGGGAGATATAGTTAATCAAACTGGAGGTTCAGCTGTGGAAAAGAATTCTCCCACCTCTGAAAAGTTAATTTATTGGAGACAGTATATTGTGTAAGGTAGGCTTTTGCTGACGTATGGTAAGAAAACAGGAGGAGGCTAAGAAAATGAAATGAGGTTCCTGGCTCTATCTATTGGTCACTATGTTTGGCTGGAGAAAGGAATCTCCCTTCTTTCCCTGTTAGAGTGGTGTATCTTTTGAGGCTGACGCTGTGTTGTATTCTCTCTCTCTCTCTCTCTCTCTCTCTCTCTCTCTCTCTCTCTCTCTCTCCACACACACTCCTGTGACATGTGACACAATTTGCCTGTTCTGTCTGGATCTGCTTTACTAAATGTGTCCAACACAAGGCATGGGCAGAAATTTGCATAAAATTAGCATGTACTTATTTATATGTATAGATGCCTCTGGGCAAATTAAGAAGGTGGGTGGATGGGTTCTCACCAGCACTGCAGTTTGGGAAAAGGAGCAGGAGATCAGGCCCTGGTGCAAAAGATCGGGGGCTCAGCTCAGGCCCCCTAGGCTACCTGCTAACCATCTCCATACCTGGTATCCTATTTATTTTCTCTAGAGATGCCAGAAAGCGAAGTTGGAGATTTCTGTATGCAAAGCATGCGCTCTGTCACTGAGCTATGGCCCTTCTATTACTGAGATAATGAATAATGATTTGAAAAGATAATGAAAAGCAAGAACCACAGAATGACAAGATGCTGATTTGGCAATTGGCAGACTAGGCAAGACTGTCAGGGCCCATCAGGATTCAGACCTCAGCCCCAACAAAGCCTTCTCTATTGAGGAAGGGAGAGCAGGACCCTATGGGAAACCTGCATACTCAGTACCTCCTGACTCACAAGCAGAGGCTGCATTCCCAGAGAGAGGCTCCAATACTGTGATCCCACTGTTCCTTGTTGCGACATCCATCCCATCTCTGAACACTCCCACCCACCATCTGGGACTACAGGAATGTCGGCAGTGCTCAGGCCTGTCGATACAGAGCTTGAGGTCTCCCATCTCTCAGGCCAACATGGCAGAAGAGGCAAGCCCTATGCATGCTCTGGATCTCAGCTTTGAGAAGCTCTAGGCAAAGGAGGAACTGTTAGGTCTTTTATAGACATTTAAAAAACAGTTCCTAGCTACTAAGTGCTGATATCATAGCTCCTTGGTCTCTGAGTTTAGCTCCTTGGTCTCTGAGTTCCAGAGCATACCCTCCAACATTTGTCTGATGGAAATAGGGATGTCCTATTCTATTATTATTATTATTATTATTAGCCTGCCCATCTGACTGGAAAGTGGGACATTCCGGGATCAAATCAGAAATTAGGACATTTTCTGGAAGACACAAGAACTACCCACTCTGGAAGAATGGCAGATGAAAGTAATCGACTATATGGAACTGGCTGAAATGACTGGCAGAATCAGAGACCAGGGAGAAGAGACGGTGAAAGAAGATTGGAAGAAGTTCAAAGATTATTTACAGAAATATTATAAGATTAATGAATGTTAGAAGACATCAGATTGAATGTAACAAGGTTATTAATTAAAAATTTTAAAGATTAAAAGACCCAACATTTTAAGATGTAAGAATTGAATAAGCTAAATTAGGATATTCAAATTAAGATAAAAATTTATTTAAGACAGAGGGAAGGGATTTGCTGTCTGATGGTATGACTTGGAATACAGGGAAGGGAGGCTTGGGGAAGTCGGAGAAACAAGTTAATGCAAGGAACAGTATGAAGATAAAACTGTTTTTATTCTTGTCATTTTTATTCTTTTTTCCCCCTTCCTTTTTCTTTTTGTAATTGTGTATTTTTGTTGTTCTGTTTGTTGTTTATTGTATGCTTTTTTATTTTTTCCTATGTTAAACTTAATAAAAACATTTATAAAAAAAAAAACAGAAATTAGGACATTTTCTGTAAATCTGGAACTGTCTCTGGAAAATAGGAACACTTGGAGGGTCTGCCAGCTCCTTGCTTGGCTCAAAAGGGGACAAGGGCTGATTCTCATGCATCCCTTTTAGCACGACAGAACAGAGGCTAACATACCTGACAAAACAGTTGTTTGATCCTAGTTTGCTGCACAGTTCTGTCACACCTCTGCTGGCTCCTGTGTGGATCAGACTCTCATTAACAACATTAGACAAATATCAGGCAGGAAAGGCAGATTAAGAAGTAGGCGAATACACGTTTCAACAATTTACATTCCAGAGACAAACCACAGCAGAAGGTAGAACCCTGGCAGGCTTTCTAGCAAGCTGGGGGAGACAGCATTAACAAAAACGTGATACAATTTAGGATGGTGAAGGAAATGGAAGGAAATGATGTGCCATGTGAGCTGGGCCTTTTCAAGTGCCCAAGGCAATCTCTCAAAAGAAGATTAAGTTCACACAGGATTTCAGGGATTTCTGGAGACTATATTGGAACATTATAGCTTTCATACGGAGGCTGCCGAAAAATCTTCCCTGTAGCAGCACTGTCCACACCGCAGTGCTTTTTAAAACTTAGTACATTTTGCATCTGTTTTAGTATGATGTTTATTTGTATTCATTTGTGAAATGTCTATTTCATCCTTCCTCCCAAAGGAGCCCAGTGCAGCAAACACAACAACAATAAAACAATACAAATAAAAACATGTTAAAAATAATATTGATATAAAACATCTACAAACGTATTAAAATGATCTAAGAACCATCACATACTCTCACAGTGAATCTTTTAAACATTGCTGGAAATGGCATATTTCAGCCATCAGATGCCTGGGTAAAACAGAAATGGTTTTACTTCAAGGACTGCCTCTCCCCCTATAAACCGACCTGGACTCTGCAATCATCATCTGAGGCCCTTCTTCATGTGTCTCCTTCACAAGAGGTTTGGAGGGTGGCAGTATGAGAATGGGCCTTTTCTGTAGTGGCTCCCCGTGATAGATAGATAAGTAAAATAAATTGCTCCTAAATGGAGAGCCACCACTGGGAAGACCCTGTGCAATATGTGCCATGTATCCACATCAGTGCAGTCTGTCATCAGGGATGTGTGTCATGCTGCCTTAAAGATTATGGGCTTATGCAGATGGGGTAAATGGCTTTCAAAATATTATACCTGCCATGTGGAATAGAGTTGTGAGAAAATACTTTTCAGTGGTTCATTGTGTGTTAAGTCTTCCACATGGTTACTAGGAACTGGCTGACCAGGATGCATTTTTTGCGTAGTGCTCTCTTGAATTGGGAGTGTTGGGGTTTCTTTACCTTTTGCAGGGTGATACATTCCAAACAGTTAAGTTCACAATATTTCATTTTGAAACACCAAATTCCACTCCTTGGCAGCATACGAAAGAACACGCAGAACAGAGATAGGCCAGACCCTTGGAGCCATTCCAGAACAAAGTTCTCTCCTCCACTTGTTCTACAGTACAGCTGAAAAGCAGGTGGGTGGGTAACTGTACTACAGTTGCGTGAGGCAAGAGGTGACTTAGAGAAATAATGAATGAGCCTAGCTAAGTGTTTCCTACAAAAGGAGTCTGCTGAACTTAATTGCTGCCAATGCAGAGAGAGGAGGGAGAGAGCTCCTCCTCTGATTCTAAATAAGAGGATGTTGTAAGTCTGATATCACAGGGCAAACGTGGGTCATCCCTCTGGGGCAGGTACTGTTGACAAGCCGAGGGATTTGGGACCAAGCTGCTGTTGCATTGTTCCAAACTCGGGAGGCAGCCAGGATGAAAGGCTTTCTGGGTATTGTCTTCAAGCAGTGAAGTGGGTCTGAACAAATAAAGTTCTGATCCTTTCCCATGCATCTACCTTTGCATCACACCTGGAAAGCAATTACTGAGCAATGGGAGGAGAAAGAGAGGTGGGGAAAAAATAAGATATGAGTTTAGAAGGCTCATTTGGAGCACTTTGGACAAGCTGGATCCCTCCTGATGTAATCTGCTGGACCTGAGGAAGATAGGGACCAGGCAGTGGTGTAGCTGGATTTGTGTAAAGCTTTCTGTATCCTTGGATGAGATTGAATCAAACATTTGAGACTGTCTTTGGGGGAAGGGTCATGGCTCAGCATGTGCTTTGCATTCAAAAGATCTCAGGTTCAGTCTGTAGCATCTCCAGATGTAGCATCTGTAGCTGTAGCATCTCTGGGAGACAGGAGTGTAGACTTCAATTCCTTCATCCACATCACTTATAAAGATGTTGAATAACATGGGTCTTTTAGGATGGTCACTTTAAGATCATCAAATGTGCACACATGGACCTAGGATAAACTGTTACTGTCTTTTTTACAGCTCTGCATACCGTCTTTTAGGCCCAGCTGAGGCATTGCCATCTGTTGCTCCAAAGAAAG
Organism: Podarcis tiliguerta; assembly: GCF_965153285.1. Classification (NCBI taxonomy): domain Eukaryota; kingdom Metazoa; phylum Chordata; class Lepidosauria; order Squamata; family Lacertidae; genus Podarcis; species Podarcis tiliguerta. The sequence continues at coordinate 43,180,991 of NC_139538.1, read as the reverse complement.
TGTGTGACCTTCCTGCTAGGATCTTAATACAGTGGTACCTTGGAACTCGAATGGCTCCATTCTCGAAGGTTTCGGCTCCCGAATGCCGAAAACCCGGAAGTAAGCGCTCCAGTTTTTGAACGTTCCTCGGAACACGAATGTCTGATGTGACTTCCACTGTGCAAAAACCTAGCTGTTGGCCAATTGGAAGCCACACCTCAGAACTCGAACGTTTCAGAAGTCGAACAGTCTTCCGGAACGGATTATATTCAAGTTCCAAGGTACAGCTGAATTGGCTTCCCCTCTTTGACCATGAGGGCTCACAGGCTCATAGGGACGTGCACACCTCCCCCCTTTTGTGCCATTCCTTTTGCCATCTCCCATTTCCTTTCAGTCTTGGAAATAGCTGTGCTCAGAGCTGTGCATGCACCAGTCTTAATGCTGCCCATAGTTAGAGATTAACAAGAGCCGATTCTTTTCTAGCAAGAATCATAATATGCCGTGTTGTTCTTGTGATAGGGCTGCCTGATTACTGTGGATGGAACCATCAGTTTGAGTTTTTCCTCTTTCGGTGGCGCCTGATCACAGCTGAAATCTGACAAAAGAATGTTAATGGTCCAGGGTGGCTGAATGTCTTTTTACAGGAGCTAATTGTAAGAAGATGGTTTACTTTACTGAGACAGAGAGATCTCTGGAATGTTTGAAACACAAGAGTTGTCAGAGTTTGGAGAAGATGTGTGTTTGATGTATGTTTGTCAAGGAATCCAAGAAGCAGATTGGGGGCAAAGCAGTGACAGGAGCAGGGAGCAGAGAGCTGTGGGATGAAAGCTTCCTTGTGGGTGCAGAATCTCTCCGGTGATCTGATATTGGTTACCAGATCCGCTGCCTTGGAGAAATGCACGTGTTTCCCATGCTCACTGAGTGTATATGAAATGTCACAAGTTTCCAGTGCTTTCTGTCCCCAAAGAAGAAGCATCTTAACTTGGTGGTGGTGGGTGTTATGTACTGAAGTTCTCACCCTGGGCCAGCAGGGGGATACTGTAGATAGTTATGCAAATGAAGGATCGAAAAGTGACGTTCAGTGATTTGATAGTTTTGTATGCAAATGAAGGATTGAAAAGTGACGTTCAGTGATTGGATAGTTTTAGAACGTTGCAACAGTTACAATTGTTCTGTAGCTCTATATAAGCAGGCTGACTGAGCTCCTCAGTTTAGTTCTGTTCCAGCTTACAAAATAAAGAGCTGCTTTGGAGAAATCGCTGTGTCGTCTGCTATGTCAACCCACAACTCAACAGTGGGGAAGTAACAATATGGTATGTTACTCTTGCCTGTGCTCACAGATATTCATCTAAATGTGTTCTATAAAACCAGTGTGCATGTATGTATGGCATGCTTACCAGTTATATACACTCACAAAAGGCTCACTCCACTAGCCAACTGCACCTGTCCACCAATCTTCCTCTTAGGCAACCCCACCTTCACACCTGATCCACCTGCTCACCTTTCCCTTCACAGATTGCCCCAAGCCTCACCCCTTTTCAAGGAGGGGAGGTTCTTCAGCGTTCTGAAGTGGCTCACCCCCTCCATTAATCCTCACTGCAGCTGCACTTATTGGAGCAGGGAGGCACTTCAGAGAGCGGTTTGCCAAACCACTCTCTGAAACGCCTCCCCTCCTCGGTTAATTAACTTGCCTGGGCTGCCATCCTGTTGTCACAGTGGAGTTGGCATGGTCACTTACTGATGGCCGTGTGAACAGCAGCCTGATGGCAGCCTTACATTTATATGTGTATAGGAAGACGTACACAGAGACACTCTATTTGTACACCGAACACTTTTAAACAGCAACCTAATCTCCTTCTCCCAAAGAAGAGTTTACATTCAAAATGTTGCCCTGGAGTGTAAAAAGAGGAGCTGGCTAACTGTTTTAAATGGTTTAATAAAATTGAAGCTGCAATCTTATGTGCCCTTACTTGAGAGCAAGTCACAATGAACTCACTGATCTTACTTCTGACGTGTATGGGAATGTTTAGGAGTGTCTGAACAAGTTTATTTGTTTTCTATTAAATTTTATTTGTCATGTGGCACAATCTGTCTGGATTCCTTCATGTGAAATAGTGGCTCAGTTTGCGTGACTCATTGAACCATAGTTGAAAACAAGCACTGCTTTAATGTGAACGTGCAGCATGCGGGTGCAATTTCCACTCCTGCAGGGAAGTAAAGCCAGAGTCTGACTTGTCACTATAGCCAAACTCAGAGACCTGGTTTGTTTCCCTCAGCCCACAATCTACTCAAGCTATAACTAGTGGCTCTTTCATATTGTTACAAGACCAAACCTTGGCTACTGCACATGGTTTTGGAGAAAAACTAACCATGAGCTTGGGTTCAGATGTCACAACAAACCAGGATGGGGTCACCTCCAGAATGTCAGCATGCTGTGGGAAGGATTCAAGTACATATCACAACTTTAGGTTTGTGTAATTAAAGTGGATTAAAGTGCTTTGTCACCCAAGCCCAACAAATCCACTTAAAGACAGCAACAACAAACCTTTTGTGGCTTAGGAAGGCATATAAATACCAAACAAGCAAATCAGGATTAATGCTTACTGTCATACAAAACAAATCAGAATGAATGTACAATAAAGGCCAGATATAATCTAACCTCTGCATAAGCAAATCTGCATGAATGCTTAATAAATAGGTTCTCTGGCAGCAGCAGCAGCAGCAGCAGGAGTCAGGAAGGAGCAAAGGAAGATTCCGCCCCCCAGGAAATTGTGTGTTCACATTAAATAATAAACTATGGATTTTTAGCTGTGGTTAATGTGATGGGTAAACTGGGCCACTGATTGTTCTTTGGCCCACTCTCTTTCACATATCACATTGTGAATCATTAGAAGGACCAGGGCATAATACCAGCTTGCAGCAAAGAGGATGCTGAAGTGCCTTGCAGTCACAGTGGTGCAGCTACAATTAGCCCAGACTCAATTCAATGCCATCTCATAGAGTGGAGATTGTTCTGCATGTGTGAATGTTTGATTTGTGGAGGCCCAAAGGGCATTGTGGGGTGTGAACCCACAATTCTGCATTTGCTATTTGGATAAAATAACTGTGGATTTTGAAGGAGGTAATCCTCCAGTCATGGAGATATATGACATGGGATATACTCAAGATTTTTCTGGGGTTCATAGACACATACCTGTAAACGTTAGCGCTTTTAAATGTTTTCTGATTAAGCTGTGTTTGGATCTTCTGTGCAAACAAGGAACTGGAGAATCGGAAACTAGTAACCCAAGGAAGCACTGTGCAGCAGTTGGGGAAGTGATATGAGACTGTGACACGGGGGCTGACTGTGCTGTGATTTTGGTCTGTCAAGTCCAGTGGACTTGATTTTGTTACTGTCAGTCAAAGGTTAAGAAGAGCACGTGGTGCATATTCCTTTGACAATCTTGACAAACAGCCTTTGACAAGCCGAGCTGTTGTGTTTACCCGCCTTGCATTTATCTAATTGCCTTTGAATCTAGTTATACTGGCCTTTCTTTGTCATTAAGGTCTTGTTTACAAGTCTTGGGTGACAATGATTTTTTTAGAGGCTTGGTTTGGAATAGCAACTCTGAATAGGCAGCCTTGTCTTACATGTGCTGTGTTCACTGACGCCATTGTCTTAGAATCTAATACTTACATCCTGAAGCAAATCCAGCGTATCAGGCTGAAGTAGTCACACCAGTATCCCCCCTCTGGGCGATAGGTTCTCTTTTCCTTCCTTTGTATGGTGCACGGGTGCTAGCTGCTGTAAGGCTAATAACAGATAATAAGATAAGGCTATCAATGGCTACTAGGCACAATGACTTTGTTCCACTGCCACTGTTCAGTAAGCCTCTGAATATTAGTTGCTGGGAATCACAAATGGGGAGAGTACTCAGGTCCTGTTTGTGGACTTCCTACAGATATCTGGTTGGCCACTGTGAGACAGCATGCCTGACTGATCCAGCAGGGCTTTCCTTAATGTTCTTATGAGTTAAGCCAGCCCTTAACTGTTAAGGACTCAAATCAATTTAGACTTCAACAAACATGAGGTTGAAATGGAAGAAGAAGAGTTTGGATTTGATATCCCACTTTATCACTACCCTAAGGAGTCTCAAAGCAGCTAACAATTTCCTTTCCCTTCCTCCTCCACAACAAACACTCTGTGAGGTGAGTGAGGCTGAGAGACTTCAGAGAAGTGTGACTAGCCCAAGGTCACCCAGCAACTACATGTGGAGGAGCGGAGACGCGAACCCAGTTCACCAGATTACAAGACTACCGCTCTTAACCACACCACACCACACTGGTTCTTGACTGGACTGAGAGTAGCTCAGATTAGTTATGACATCAGTCTTTCCTTTCACAACTGAGTGGTGCCCCATGTAAAAAGTTTTGTTTTAAATTTGGTTCCTATAAATGTTAGTTGGAAAGTTAATTTTGAGAGGGAATCTTTCTTGAGTTATGCCACCTGGGCAGGATAGGACCAATGTTAAAAACTCTCTCACACACTTGGAGCACAACGTGACATTGGTTGTGGGGGAGGAAATAGTGGAAAAAACTATAGGTGCAGTAGTGGTAACCTTGTATTTGGGGTGAAACTATCACTGGCAGAACACCAGCAGCGCAAAATTTGAAGAATGGAAGGGAAATGTGAAAAATCCTACGCCCACTCCTGTCTCTTGCAATGGGATAACCTTCTGTTTACAATCAAGATGATGAAAGTTTTCACGTTCCATTGAAATTAATGGGAGTAGTCCCAGCCTTAACAACACCTTTCTTCACTTCCACAGCTACAAGGATTTTGATTAACCCTGCACTTTATCATAGCATCCTCATGCAAGGCATTCAGCTGGTGTAATGCCAGGAAAATATGCAATGGGAAATCCACATGATTCTATTAGAGAAAGTCTGTTCTTCTGAAATGAAGATTCCGTCTTCTGTGACTCTCTCATAAGTTGTTCCTGGAGGTAGATTCTGGGCCAATCATTAATGTTGCATAGATATAGCCCTGTCTCAACATGCCACCAGAAGAGGTACTTCTGGGAAATCCCAAAATTGATTGCAGTATGCTATTTGAGGAATTTCCAGGTTAGAAGAACTGTGGTGAACTCTACTATTTGGTTTTTAAAGGATGAGTAGGATTGGGTTTCCCACATTGTGTTTCCAAAGTTTGAGAATTCCATTAAGTTATCATATATAACTAAGACAGTGAGCTATGAATCAATGAGTCTTTGTTTGTGTCTTGTCTCTACTGTTAACTCACTAGGTGCCCTTAGTCAGGGTAATCAACATGGTTCCCTCCAGATGTTGATGGACTCCAATTCTCATCAGCTCCAGCTAGTATGTCCAATGTTAAGGGATGATAGAGCTGTAGTCCAGCAACATCTGGAAGACCACAGACTTTCCACCTGTGCCTTAGGCGTATCACTCTCTCTTTATCAACTTGTTTTTCTCTCCACAACCAGTATCCTCTTCAATATGGGGGATAATAATACTGATTTAATATAAAGGTTGAAAGAATTGCAACTAGATAATGCATGCACAGTGTTTTGAATGCTTGAATGCAATATACCAGTGTTAAGTATTATTATTAATGGCATCGAGTTTAATAGTACAGATATGATCTAGTTAAATCCTGAAAAATGAATCTCCAAGTAAAAAACATCTAACTTGTCCAATGGTCCAGTAATCAGTCTTCCACAAGTAATTCCTTGATGTACCAAAGACAACAAATAACCTTGGTCTTACTATAATGTATAGATAACTGATCTTTCCTGCAATAATTTCCCAAAGCTGTCAGATAGTGTCTTGTCAAAATTGCCTGGGCAAATGAAAGTTGAATTCATGTCATCCCTAAGGAATATATCTTGTAAGTATATAGAAACAAACAGTTACTATTCAGAGAGAACATTGTTGCAGCTCAGTCTTAGAGAACATGCTTTGGGGGGCAGAAATTTTTTCCAAAATGGTACATTTTTCACAAGACATTTTCTGCATCGTAGGTTCATTAGTACCAACAAATGGCTGCAAACTGCAATTACCATATTAGTCAAGCTTTGAAGTTTCAATATTTTTAGCTGTTACTAAATTGATAGAGCATTGGATCCCACCCCTTGCAAACATCCTCCCCCCGATGCACAATATGTTCTTCATGCAGAGGGTCTAAGGCTCAATCCCAAGCTACTCCAGGCAGGGCTGGGAAAGACTTCTGCCTGAAACCTTAGAGATGGTGCCAGTGTCAACAGTGCTGTGCTGGATGCACCAATGGCTTGATACAATACGATAGCTTTATTGTCATTGTCCCATACAGAACAATGAAATTGAAAATCTACATAAGACATTCAAAAACCCCTAAAAACTCTGAAACCCCATTTTAAAATACAATATACTATAGAGACTCCTTATGCTGCGTTTAGAACCAGAATTGCATTTGCGTAGACGTAGAAACTGTTTCTCAGGTGGCTAGTCCAGGTCTTTATACACCTATACCTTCTTCCAGAAGGCAGAAGCTGAATGAGATCATACTTGAGCAAGTATGGCAGCTCCCTATGTTTCTGTGTAGTTCAGAAGTTGTTATTATTATCATTATTGTAATTCAATCTTTATTGGTGTAAAATCAACATAGACACACAAGGAAAATTTAGAAAAAGAAAAAAAGGAAGGAAACAGAACGTAAAAACCACAGTACATCTCTTACAAATAAAAAATAAAATAGAACAGTACATCACGAATATACAATTTTAAAAAATATTTTTGTGTTGTTCAGAGTTTTATGGGAATGCCATCTTCCCCAGGCAAGGGAAATTATTTTATTCTGTGAACCGCCCTGAAACCTCCGGGTATAGGTCGGTATATAAATTTAATAAAATAAATACTGTACTCTTCTGTGTATAAGACTAGGTTTTTTAACCAGAAAATTAGGTTTAAAATTGGGGCTCGTCTTATACACGGGTAGTGCTGAGGGGTGTTTTCTTAATTTGGAGTCCCCAAAAATAGGGGGTATCTTATACATGGGGGGGGTCTTAGACACAGTAAAATACGGTAAATAAAAATTAAGGATTTAAATACCTCTTTATCTATTACAGGTAGTGCATTTCTAATCATGTCAGCTCAGAAGGAAGTTGTATTGAATTCAATAGGTCTTACCCTCAGGTAATTGGGCTTTGGATTACAACTTGAATCCTTTATAATGTCCTGGTTATCAGTGGCACTAGCTGAAGAGTTTAAAGCTTAGAAACCATTTTCTCAGGCCAAATTAGAAGTGTTTGCCACAAGTCAATTCTTGTTATCACAGTTGTGATCAACTAGCTTCCAAGATGCTTAAGCGTCATTTCATCTAGCTGAGTGCTTGACTTCTTCACAAAATTGTTTCTGAAAATGGCAATTCTTAATTTTTGCTACCATCTTATATCCTTACTTCCTAGCTCTCAAATTGTTCAGCACAGTCTCTGAGTTAGATCATTTAAGCCCCCTAGCTGATTGTTCCATTGCTTTTTCGAGCTCATTCTATTAAAATCAATACAAATTGTTTGGCACCTTTTCCAAATCCCCCAAGAGCAGTGTGATTAAGTTTTGATGTTGGTGCTCACCTGCTTCTATCACTCATTCTGGATCATACCACATTGATTTTGGGGTGGGTGTAACATACAGTAATTGTTAATAATAGTAAAAATAAACATTTATAATAATAAAGCTGCTTTTATTAACATTTTTTTGAAGTGGGAAGAGAGGGAAGAGATGGATCAGAATTGCCCACATATAAAAAATCAGAGAAAGCTCTCCTGGAATGGTTCAAAATGTGGTTGTATAAGAGGTGCACATTTATTTTTGGATTTTCTGAGCACTAGGTAATTTTGGGTTTACAGAGGGGGAAAGTGTGAGGTAGAAGTTGTATACAGTGAAGAACTGTGGGACACAGGGGAATTAATTGGCACACAAGGGGTAGACAATCCACAATTAACTGAGGTGTGAACAGGTCCTAAGTGGACCCATAGGATCATCCTGTTTGAGGGTTAAGTAGTTGAGGGAGAGAATGGAAGGACATGTTTCTGTTCAGATTTATAACCTGGAAGAGAGACTCCTCAGTGGGGTCATATGGAGTCTATATCTAGGCATATCCTCTAGCCTCCAGGGGCAAAGTCGACAAATTCCTCTCTCATGCAAAGATGCTCTGCAAAGACGTGGGTGGATGGAAATTGCCCTTCTATCATCGCTTCATCATCTTAACACAAAATGCGTTAAAATATGCTAAGTGGAGGAACTAATCTGCTTTAAGTGGTTTTAGATCTGCAACTCTGAATCATTGGCTGGATTAGATAATATACTGGTAAATTGTTCACACTAAACATGCCTCTTGGAAGCTTCTCCTGAAGCCTCTCTAGGACCTGTTATGGGGTCACAAATCCTTTTCTCTTGGGATCCTGGATACCCAGGGTTGGCATTACTGCCCGCTCCCCAACCTGGACAGGAGGCGGGTGTGTTTCTCTTTTTTTTTCTTTTTTTCTTGGGGGTTTTGGATTATGTGCACTCTGCACGTGCCCAGAGGGCTGCCGCCTTATTTTTGTTCTCAATTACATCACACCTTTCCGGGCCGAATCTTGGCCCTCAAGACCGGTTCCGGTGTTCTTTTTAAAATTCCAATTATTTTTGAACCCAGCCCCTGCCCCCAACCCGGCAAGCCCCCTCCTTTCCCCTGGCCTGGCTGGCTGAGGGTTTCAGGGTAAGCCGCGCTGGCCGTGCTGAGGGAGCCCGCTAGATGGCGGCGCAGAGAGCCTCGCGCGGGTTTCCTCGCTCGCTTCCCAGCTGCGGCTTCTCGCCTCGGTGGCGGCGGCCGCTCATTCGGCACCGGCTCGGACCGCGAGCGGGAAGGCGAATCCGGGCCGGGGGTGTCTGGCGGGCGTGCGAGCGAGCGAGCCGTGTGGAACCCGCGGGCAGCGGCCGGAGCGCAGGTGAGAGACGGAGGGGGGCGGCTGCGCGTGGAGGGGGAGACGAGGCCGTGTGGTGTGTGTATATACGTGTGTGACAGAGTGCGCGTGAGAATGGGCGTCTAATTGGGGGGCATTCTGGGGTAGGAGGCGGTGGACAAAGAGGGCTCCTCGGAATATGCGGCTGCGGGAGGCTTGGAGGGCTACGGTCGTCTGAAGGCTGAGGGAAGGCGCGTTGCTGCCTGCAAGCCCAGGAGGGGTGTGTGTGCGTGTGAGAGAGAGAGAGCTTGGGTTTACGGCGAGGCGGAATATAATGTGGGGGGGGGGGGGCTCTGCGCTGGTCACGTATCTGGACCAGGCTTTGGGGTACGTGGGGGGGCGTTCTGAGGAGTTAGGATATGGCGGGCAATTGGGGTATCGTGAGAGAAAAGGGGCTGGGGCATTCTGGAGGTCAGGGCATGGGGGGAGAGGATAGGGACGTGGAGGGGAGCAGGCTCAGGTGTGGGGAGCGGGCGAGAGGATCTGGGCCAGCCTGGAGCGGTGGGAGCTGCTGCTGGAGAGATGGTAGCTGCGAGGTGTGCCTCGAGGGCAATCTGCAAGAGGTGGGCTCCGTGCTGCGGGCTTGCAACCTCTGCTGGGGCTTTAGGGAGGCGGGATTGTTTAGTTGTGGAAGCATCTGGTAAGGAAATCGGGAGCGGGGGGGGCAGTTGTAGAATACGGAGGCTGGGCTAGAGGGGTAAGGTAAGTGGCCCACCGTGGTGGAGCAATCCGTGGGGCAGGATGTGGGATGCTGGCTTTAGCGCCCACCCAGGGGCTCATCTAGGTCAGGCACTGGAAATGGTGCAGGGTAGGCTGAAGAAGTCTTGGGGTCTGCAGCCATACTCTTCTAGACTCTGGGACTTAATGGACTTACACTTCTCCTCACCTTAAGATGTGATTGATATCCTTGTGGCAAGTCAACCCTGCTGCATTTCTGGCCCTCCTGCTCATCTGCTGAGTGGGGCACCAAACAGCTCCCTCAAAGTCCTGCCCTGAGAGCGCAACTCTTTGTGTGTGTGGAGATGGGGGGGCAAGAACAACATTATACAATCTCTGGGGCAATGATTTTGTGTAGTAGGGGTGGGATTTAAAGGCACAACTATGGAATAGTGGACAGGAATACTAGACTGAGAAGGCTATTCTGGAGTGGAGCGGGTTGCTGAGTTTCCTGACTACAGTACTGGATATATGGGAGGAGTGGGCTGAGGAAGAGGCCAATTAAGCCTCGATTAAGGGCTGGGGAATATGTGGTGTGAAGTGGAGTGTGCATAGCAATGGGCAGAGGGATCAGATGACCCAAATGTCAAATATAAGGAGCAGCGTGGGGTGTCTGTTGTGAAGTTGTCTTACAAAATCAATGATGTCCCTAATGGTGTTCTGTGCAGCTGTCACCCTGTGGAATAAGTCACAGTCTTGTGCCCCATTGAAATACAAGGGATCTGGAAGCCTGATCAACTTGTTCAGGTGATAGAAGGTATGTCAGCCAAAGGGACTGTGTGTCAATAAATGGGATGTGTACATATGGCTATGAGGGACACTTGATAAATGTAATTTCCCCTATAAAGCTGAACATGTGTAAAAAATCATGTGTGTAATTTAAGTGGGAAGCTGCAGTGGATTCCCAGTGAAAGCAAACTAGTGTGTAATTGTCACATTTCTCTTTCCGCCACACTGGTGTAATGTAATAAGGAAAAACACTGAACTGGCTCTCGGGTACCTTAAGAGTGGAGCAAGTTGTTTTGTATGTGCAAAATATCTTATGAAGACTCTGATATTGAAGTCACCAGCTTCTCAGTTAGTGACATGGCCCTAAACGTTTCCAATGAAGTTCACAGATCAAATTGTCCTTCTCACTAGCTCAGTTGGTCGAGCATGAGACTCAATTTCAAGGTTGTGGGTTTGAGCCACACATTGGCAAAAGATTCCTGCATTGCAGGGAGTTGGTCACTTCCAACTCTACAATTCTATGATTTCTATGAAACCTTCTTCAGCACCATCTTAGGCATGTCTGCTCAGTAGTGAGTTCTATTAAATTCAATGGGACTTACTCCCAGGTTAAATGTATTTAAGGTGGATCAAGTTTTATTTTGAATGACAGCTAGCAGTCTGTGTCTTTCTCTGTATTTGTAGCCTTTGACCTGCTGGGTTCCAGGAGGTTTTTGTCAGTTCAAATGGCTTGGTGAGCTAGACTTAGCCAGTCCTTTAGTTCTATCAATTGGGTCTTCAAAGTCATTTTTTGTCTTAGCTCAGAAGGTTCTGTATGTCATTGCTGCTTTTGAGGAGGGGGTAGTGAACTAGACATTCAGAGTGCTGCAGTCCTTTCATCAACACCAGCATAAAACTTGCAAAGTAGCCGAGGAGGAAGGAAAAGTGTAGATTTGTCTGAAAGATTGAGAGATAATAATACTTAATGAAGCTACTCTATTATGGCCAACAGTATGAAGGGCTGCTACATGTGTGCTGATTCCCTTCTTCCTCAACCTGTTCCTATTTTTAATGTAAGGTCTCTAGAACTGATGTATTAAATTAGGATTTGAACTTTATGCTGATTTCTTTCTCTTTTTTTACCCAAATGCATTGTTAAATAGATCCTACATTTTGCCAAGTTCACTGCAGGTTCTGGCCTGTGTAGATTTTTAAAAATGCCGTACAGTATATCTCTTTTCTTTTTAATTTCTTTAGTCTGGGGAGGGGTGAAAGTACCCCTTTTCGTTGCAGAATCTGTTTGTCTTAACAGCTTGCAAAATGCACAGCGAGTCCCTTGTGCTGCACTATTTAATTTTTATATTATTTCTTCTTACAAATCCACCTGAATGTTCCCTTTTGGAAATGTAATGGGTTCTAGTAGTAGTGTGATTTATTTAGTGGCTTTTGGCTGGCTGGCTGTAGTAAGAAGAAACCACCAGAAGCACTCAAAATAATTGATGCCCATCTACTCTGGGCTATGGAAGTGAAAAGCTATGTTACTCACAGGGCTTTCTTTGGGAACCAGGCACTGCAAGTCTGTCTTAGCATCTCAGCAAGTAAGACTTCTGGCAGCTGCAGGAATGGCTTTAATGCAGTCTTTAAAATCCTGCTTCTAAGAGATCTGCCTGAAAATGGACAGTTCTGTGTGATGACTGATGAATTTATAGTAGCAAGGCATGGTTTCGCTTTGTCCTGTTGGGATAAAAGGTGCCATTTTGAAAAGGTGACTTCAGATTGATAGTTGCAAAGAATAAAAGATTGACAATCCTGGCACTGCAGTACCTGCTTTGCAATTGGAGCCATGCCACATCCTTTGACATGGGAATCCTTGCAACAACTGTGGAAAGAAGGATTGGAGGACCTCAGGCCCAGGGGCCAAATGCAGCCCTCCAGGTTTCTCTATTAGGCCCCTGGGACTCCTCCCAGTCCCCAGAACTCTTCTGAACTACCCCACCCTTTGCAACCTCCTTGTGGGTTTTTGCCTGGCTAGAAGGTGTAATGAACTGATTATGCTTTTTGCTAATGGAGGTTAGAGAGAGAAGTGAGTGTGAAGAAATTAGCTTACTATACAAAGGTAAAACTGCTCTGTCAACCTCTAACTCAGGCACCACCCATCTCTGGTACATGGCCCCCAAAAGGCCAGCCAGAAGGGACTGTGGCCCTAAGACTGAAAAAGGGGCCACATCCAAGCTGTAAAGTAAGCCTGTGTTGTTTCCCTCTATTACTGAAATGGAGATGCTGAAACTGAGAGACAAAGGCTTACTTCCTGGGGAATGAGTGGCTATTTGAACCAGTGGACTACCAGCCATGCCCCTAACACATCTGTAACAACAGATTTGGAAGAGCCATCTTGCCCATTTGGGGAAATGCTAATCATAGAATTATAGAGTTGGAAGGGACCCCAAGAGTAATCTAGTCCAACTCCCTGCATTACATAAATCTCAGTTAAAGCATCCATGACAGATGGCCACCCAACCTCTGCTTAGAAACCTCCATTGAAGGAGGAGAGTCCACAAGCTCCTGAGGGAGACTGTTCCACTGTCAAACGGCTGTTACCTTCAGAAAGTTCTTCCCAGTGTTTACTCAGAATCTCCTTTCCTGTAACTTGAAGATAATGGTTTGGGTCCTATCCTCCAGAGCAGGAGAAAACAAGCTTCTTCCATGTGACAGCCCTTTAGATATTTGAAGATGGCTATCATATCTCCTCTCAAGTGTCCTCTTTTCCAGGGTAAACATACCCAACTCCCTCAACCTAAATAATATCCTCTTATTATTTGGCTACTGATACTGGGATAAAAGCACTGCACAGTTTGCTCCCTCTAAGATCACTGACCAACCTTTTCACCCAAACAACAGAATAAGAGAGAAGCTATAGGAGAACCAAAGAATGGATAATTTTCATTGGTAAAATAGTAGCTGGGTGGGAGTGAGGGAATAATTTTCACGGGTAAATTGGACTGGTGGGGGGGGGCAACAGCTGCTTTCCTAAAATACATGGTCCCAGCTGAGATGGGGCTCCCCCCATGGCTGCTTTTGGCTAAAATACAGATAGGTGAACCAAAGATGGATCTCTTTTATCTTGTCTAGTTTGGCCCTGAGGCTCTATTTATAACTGCACAGTACTTTATTGTTTACCCAGTCACACTAAGTTCAATGACACTTATAAGTGTACATGGTATTGCAGTCTGAAAAGCCCTGTGTCAGACTAGAAGGTTTCTTTCTGAAGAAGGTCAGTAGCACCTAAAGGATTTCGACACATAATAGAGGTTTACCCAACCTGTGTTTAGAAACCTCTAATGAGATGGATAAATCAGTCTGCATCCAATTTGTGCAATTGTCCACCAATTATTTTGTTTCTTTATTATATTTAACCTAAATCTATCTTCCTGTAATTTAAGCCCATTAATTCTGGTTACCTGCAGTTGCTGTGGAGACCAACTGGTTTTCAAGGTGTTTAAAGCACCTATTTTTATCTTAAACTGCTGTTCTATTGCTTTGCCCTTCCTCTCACACCCCTTCATCTTTTTGTCATCCCCTCTTTCTCCAGCCTAAATATGCTGAGTTCTTGTGACTGCTCACCCCTTTTCCTTTCTACCACCTCTCTCTTAAGTCCACATGCAATTAAGTTCCACTGGCACTATGGCGTGTCTTTCCAGACAAAATTGGTTTATATAGCACAATAAATGCATAATTATTGTAAATGTGCAACTGATATTCATCGGTTCTGCTGGTTTCCTTGTCTTTCAAGGTACTGTCTTTGTTGTGGATTGAGTGAATATTGGAGAAAATGGCAAATACTGTATCAGTATTTAGATACGGGGGAAATGCAATTCATTCCCTGCTAATTATGTTATAAACTTGCCCAGTGGCATTAGGCAAGATGCTTTTTCAAACCCCTAATGTATCTGGATTATGCTATGTGTGTGTGTGGTAATATTGAGCAACCTGCTTCCTCTTTAACCAGGCCTTTGGCTGATTGACACCTGATGCCCTTTTAAAATGTGTTGTGGAAGGGAGGAGTATTGCTTAGGCTTTGTTTTTGTTTTTATTATGTATTTTCTGTTTTTCATATTGTGACTTTATGTTATTGAACTGCCCTAAGATCTACGGGTATAGGGGCAGTATACAAATTTAATAAATAAACAAACATAAATAAATACAGGGTTGTATGGAATATTCCAAGCTAGTACAGTGTTACCTTGGTTCCCAAACTTAATCTGTTCCAGAAATCTGTTCCAAAACCAAAGTGTTCTAAAACCAAGGCATGCTTTCTTATAGAAAGTAATGCAAAATGGATTAATCTGTTCCAGACTTTTAAAAACAACCCCTAAAACAGCAATTTTGCAAGGTTTTTTTGTTTTCTTAACCCTATCCAAATTACCGTAGGTTCTTTGAGCTTTAGCTGCAAGCCCCTGACACTAGTAATACAGTCATGTCCCGGGTTGAAGTAGCTTCACGTTGAGCATTTTCGGGTTGCGCTCTGCGGTGACCCAGAAGTAACAGAGCCTGTTACTTCCGGGTTTCGCCGCTTGTGCATGCACTCAAAATGATGCCACGTGCATGTGCGGAAGCGGCGAATCATGACCCGCGCACTCACAGAAGCACAGGCGTGGGTTGCGTTCACTTCAGGATGTGAACGGGGTTCTGGAACGGATCCCGTTCGCATCCAGAGGTACCACTGTATGGTACCAGGTGTATCTCACATTTAAACTGTATTCCTATGTACACACTCTTTCTTACCTATGTGTAAGTCCCATTGAATTTAGTGGAACATATTTCTGAGTGCATATGTGTGGAACTGTGCTGCTGGTTGCTAACCATGAACAAATCAAAATCAAAATGGTGAATCAGTGGAGGGAATGATTTTTGAAGTGGTTGCTCTGCAGAAATCCGAAATGTGCACATGTAGGGGAAGTGGTTTCAGTAGAAGTGTGGGGAGGGAATTGTGGAAAAAAAGATATACACATTTTAAGAATAAGGGTTTTGATTACTTTTCTACTTTGCAGTAAACAGAAATGTAGGTGGTCCTGAGATAGGTTGGGTGTATGTTGCTCTCCCCAATGGTACCCCTTGTAAAAATGCCTTAGTCAGCTCTTGAGAGCATATAACTGCAAAACTGGGTACTGTGTAAACTTGCAGCTTTGGCTTAATGGGATTATTGGTAGTGTGAGCCAAATGGAACAGAGCTTGATTTCCAAGTGTAGATTCTGTTTGCTTGGTTGCTTTTTTGTGTTTTTTGTATAAGTAAAATTAATGAGAGAGTGCATTAATCAGGGAGAGAATGATAGGGTCTCTTCTGCACTCCTCGTCTGAAAACTTCAATATGTACCGTACATTGAAAATGTCCCCAGTGTTAAGCTGAAATGAACAGAGACCTTAGCTCACAGATAGTTCAGATTTTAACATTACTGAAAATAGAGGGGTAATGTATTATTCCCCTTCCCATTTGGGGATGCAGAATCCTTCATGCCAGCCTTCTCCGACATGGCTCTGATGGCTGGGACTGATGGGCATTTTATTCCAAAAAATTAGGATACCAGGATGAGGAAAGATGCTCTTACATTCTCTATGAATATGGCCTTGGATCAAGTTTAGATGCTTCACATCCATTCTTACTGACTGGGTATGGAATTGTAGGTGTTTGTATCTGCTTTGAACCAAATGGTTATTGGAATCTGGCTTTTATAAGCATATGAAGCTAGCCTTGATGGAACAATGCTACCTTTGAAGCTTTAGGCGCTGCTTTAGTCTTGGGGGGAGATAATAGGAATAAGTGACCTGACTTTAAAAGAGACAGTGACAGTTAAAACCTACGGCACTGTATTGCATGCTGCTACAGTCAAGTTATTGCATAAGACTTCTCAAGCGTAGTTCTTTTTCTGAAATGTCGCTGGGAACTTCAAAGTAATCTTACTGCTTCAAGATTTTGTGTGGAGTGCTGCAGTCACAAAGGCTGTATGGCTCAAACACTGTACAGAGTGTCATGTGCTGCCATACTTGGAAGGCAGAGAGGGCTGTCTTTATACTGCAGGGCATTGACCCAACTCCTGCGTGGAGAACCTTAGCCACTTCTGCCACAAAGAGTTCTGCATTGTCAAATATAGCCCTGCAAACTCTGATTGCAAGAGAGGCTTTCAAGCATCCGTTTTTCTCCTTCTGGAATGCGTTGGCATCAAAGTGCTCAGGTTGGCCTTGAGTGGAAAAGTATGCTCCCAGCAGGAAGGGCTGGGTGCTGATTGCCTTAGAACTAGAGCTGTCAACTAATTAAATACTTTTTCATTGATTAATTGTACAACTAAATTAACATACCATAGAAGGATCAATATAATTGTATTTGTGCATTATTAAAGAAACTATGATAATGTACATTTTAATAAACAAAAACTGCCAATTATAGTTCAAAGAGGCCATCTCTAATACATCATTTTTCATTCTCTGACTGTAAACAGTAACTCAACAGATCAAAAATTAACTTCCAGAAATAAAGTGTTCCCATAATTGTAGCTTCTATTGATTAAAATTTGCCCTGTATCTTAAAATGGATCTATACCAAGTAATCAACTAAAATGTCAGTTGATCTACTAAGCAAACCAATGTTAAAGCCTGGAGTCATACTTTGAACTGATCCACACAATTGTTTGGAAGGGAGAGAGATGTATATACAGTACAGCCAGCAGAAAATATACCTGGCTTGCGAGCCATAATTTGATTTCCTGCACTTTTGGCTTAGCATCCATACATGCTGCCTGAACACCTGACAGAGTGCTATCCGCTTGCCTACATCTAACACAGCTATCCTGATCTTTTAGTTAGGCAGTAGAATCATGGCTACATGTACAGCAAGCAGGAGCCCATATGGTTGAGCAAGATGTGCCATTAGGCATGTGTATTCTGCAAAAGTGTACACAGTAGCACAAATCTCAATGAGTGGTATGTTCATTTGGCTGCCACCTTCCAAAATGCCAAGTCCTCGGGGCTAACTTGCTTCACTGTGTTCTTGTATAGTACCTGATTGTACTGAATCTAACAGCTAGAGCTGCTGCTGCAAGCTGCAAGCTTAAAACATTGCACAAAGGATTGATTAAGGTCCAAATAGTCTCTGCTTCTTCAGGATCACTTTTGTTAAACCTGTTCCCTCTTTTTTTGGATTGAAGACTTAAGATTTTCTAATTTATCCAGTACTCTGCAAGTGTTAATCTATATTGGAAAGTGATTGGAGTTTGTAGTTCAAACCTATTACATGGTATATACGGTGATGGAAATAATTGACAAATGCATGCCATTGTAGGGCTTTAACCTTTATTCGATTTAATTGGATAGGTTAACTGATCAAACATTTTAATCAATTGGAAACATGCCTTTGGTTGATTGGGCAGCAGACTCTTTTTAAAAAAAAAAAAATCTTTTAAGGCAAGTATTTATAAAAACTGCAGGGCACTATTGCCATCTTAAAGGGTTATTCCCCACTTTCTCTCATATAGAACACCTTTTCTAAGATAATGCCTGCAGCTGCAAAGAAAGTGTGCTTGTGTTGTAGATTTAATCGATTAATTAATTGCAACTAGTGCAGCTCAGGGTTTACAATTTTCTAAATTTGGTGACAGCTCTACTAAATTGTATCTAAACAAACAGGAATAAGTTGTTGAGCTTTGGACAAACATAGTAACGATATACCTGTTATGTACGAAGGCATTGTAGGTTGTACGTATGCAATGCAGGCCTAGGCCTTCAGGCCTCCTGTAGCTCAGGAGCTTCATCTGCATAACAAAAGACAGAGAGGATTAAAAAACCCTCCAATGACATTGTTTGTAGCTGGCAGGCTGCCAGTCCCTGCTGAGATTGGGCCAGTGTTGTGATTCGCTAATTGCAGTGTTAAAGTGACCTATCACAGGTGGTGTGTGTGTTTTGCCTGGGCCGGCTTAAGGTTTATATACTGGACCAAGTGTCCATGTTTGTCATTCTTCTTCTTCATCTACTTGATGTTCCAATAAATCCTTTTTGAGCTGAATCTCGGTTTTGGGTCATGCCTGAACCCGCCTACACTTCAATACCTATTGAACTGTGTTATATTTTTGTTTATTATTAATTACTTGCCCTTCATCTTAAAGTCCCAGGGCGGGTTACAACAATTAAAACAATATTAAAAACAGTTTTAAACAACTTAGGGAGCACCCCTAAGCTGCAAACCTGCTCCTTTCAGGGAAGTGCAACCTTGACCAGCGCAGGCCATCTTCCCACCTCACAGATTTGGAGAATTACGCCTCAGTTTATTGGCCCACATCCAGCCCATCATTGCATCCAAGCATTGGTCTTAACACCTCAGCTGCCTCTCCTGATTCTGTTGGAATAGAGAGAAAGAGCTGGGTGTCATCCTTGGATGTTCACGGCACTTCACTCCAGATCTCCTGATGTCAGGAATCAGACCATCAGTCTGTTTAGCCCAGTACTGTTGACCAGATGTGGTAGCAGCTGTCCAGGGTCTCAGGTAGAGATCTTCCCCAACCACATAACCTGTGATGGTGATACTCATCTGTACAGCTTAGGTACTACTTTTCTGAACTGTGGATTCTCTCAGTAGAGAAACACCTCACCCCCATCTCCTTAGCCAAACTTTTAGAGTTACACTTTTATGGGAAATGCAGGGTCAATTCACAGTTCACCACCATCACAAGCCCACATGTTAAAAGTCGAAAGAATATTGGAGGGGTGGTGAGCTGATCTTCTAGCTCAGAAGTAGGGGACCAGTGCCCCCCCCCCCCAGTCCTGACAATTGGCCATTTTGGCTGATGAGAGCTGGAGTCCAAAAGCGTCTAGAGGGCCACAGATTCCTCACTACTGCTCTAGCTAGTCAGTTGACCCCATTCAGATCCACAGTTTAGCAGCTGTCAAGCACCATTAGGTCTGTTGCAAACACACAGTCAGAAAGAGGTCTAGAGAAACTCTGCCCGAAGTATTCGTTTGTGTTTTTTATTTAGCTAGTTATATCTTTACCTAGTTGAAAGGAGGAATCTAGATAGGTGAAGTACAGTGGCACCCCAGGTTACAGACGCTTCAGGTTACAGATTCCGCTAACCCAGAAATAGTACCTGGGGTTAAGAACTTTGCTTCAGGATGAGAACAAAAATTGTGCAGTGGCAGCGTGGCAGCAGCGGGAGGCCCCATTAGCTAAAGTGGAATCTCGGGTTAAGAACAGTTTCAGGTTAAGAACGGACCTCCAGAACAAATTAAGTTCTTAACCCGATGTACTACTGTAATTAATGTACAGGATGACATCTCTGTATCCAAGTGTAGCACGTTTTAAGGGGTCCACAATCTGGCTCCCTTAGGTGCTGCAAGCTTCTGCTTTTCCAAACTTTTATTACTTTTTAAAATGAGGGGGTTTGGGACCTTTTTTTGTTGCTGTGAGGGAGTTGCCTGATTTTCTAAATTTTTTGGTCTGGTTTTCATTTGTTATGGGGTAGGGTGGGGAAACGGGTTCTGAGCAGTGCCCAATTTTCTTTTCTGTAATGGGTATTTCATGGTGCCCACATCAGTTCCTTAGATTTCCAAATGTGCCTGCAGGCCCACAATTGTTGATTCCACAAAATACAAATCACTCAAGATGCAAATCACAGTATTTGTGTTCTGGAATTGCAAACAACTGATTATGAAAACTGAATATCTATTGTAATTGGGCGTGACTCCATCTGAAGTCGGACTGTAAATGAGATCCTGATTACGCTATTACACTCTCTCTTATGTTGTTTGCTCACTGTCTTTCATGCGTTTCGGTTTCTGAGACTTCAGTGCCAACAGCAGTGTTGGTCTCTCTGCAGCCCTCTCTGAAAAAGAGAAGCTTTTATGTGCAAGTCTCCCCACCTCCCAGCGTCCTATCAATGTCCAATTCTCTGAGTGGTTGATCTGACAGCAGTGACTTCAGCTAGTGGTACAGATTACTGGTAGTCCTTTGAACCACAATGTTGTCGTGTTAGGGTTTCCAATGGTTAAAGGGTAACCTCTTGATAAATAGAAGAGAAAACATAATATATACATCTTTCTGGGTGAGTTTTCACAAAATGAAATAGTGTTTGATATTCTCTGAACTTTGGACCTGAATGAAGTCCACTGTCTAGCTTAAATGAAGTCCACGGTCTAGCTCTTACTGCAACTCTGTTTGTCATGTGATAACTGCAGTCATCACATGGTTATTTGCTTGCGTGTAATGGTGTATTTACCGTTTTATCACCTCTGCACCATACATAACAGTGGCTATATCCTTCTTGATCCCGTGATTAATGGATCCATTCCACTCATTCTCTCAGACTTTGGTATCTGCTGGTCCAAATTAAGCCCTGACATGAATACTAAAGCCAACCGTTTGGGGAAGAAAAAAAGATTGCCACGGTACTTCAGGTCAGGGGAAGCTAACATGATGCCTTCCAGATGTTGTTGGATTCCCAGTACCCATTAACCTCAGCCAGTATGACCAGTGATCAGGAATTATGGAAGGTGTAGTCCAACAAGTATGTAACCAAGCATGTAGATAGGGCCAGGGCCAGTCTGAGTGTGTGGTTGCAAAGCCTCTGTGTGGAGGATTTGCGTAGTGGTCCATCACTCTACCTGATGTTGCAAATTACAGATCAGCAAGCAGCGGTTCCATGTGGTAGCAACCTTTTTGGTGAAGGACCTTCCCAACTGACTTAAAACACCTGTGTACCCCACCCCCTGCCCTGATTGGCTGCCCATTGGATCCTCCGGAGCAGGAAGGTGCATAAAGTGCTTCCTGTTCCCTCTGAGGTCTTCCTGTGATCTGGAGTGCTCCTTTATTCTGTTGTTTCCTCTGACCCTGACTCACTCATTGGTTCTGACCACTGACTCATCTCATAGCTCCTGAGTCATCTCAGGGTTGGGCCGTGAACAGCAACAGGCTGACACATGTTCATGTACCAATGGATAGTTGGAAGGGATGAGTGACATTAGTTCTCTGCTTACAGGTGCCATGCCTTACTTGGACTAAATTGGGGGCATTAGTATGTAGCTGATCTTAAAAAGAGGATTTTCCATCCAGGAGTGTGCGGTCCTTAAACTAACTGAAGAGTGTATTGTTAATCTTTTCCTCCCTCCCTGCAGGTCTGAGCTTTTAAGCAGACAGAAATTCAACATGTGAAGTATTTCTCATTATGACCCTAATACACTGGGAAGAGCTTCACCTTTTAAATTTCAGTTTTGTAGGCTGCTGTTCAAAGCCTCAGTCATGGTGGAGGGGAGGTGGCAACCCTGTTTTGCACACTTCATTGTGGCGAGCCCACGTTCTTATTTAATTATGTCACGATTTCCGGTGCTTACCAACTTTCTGACAGCTTCCTGCTTGTGTGTTAGACTGAGTGGAGATACAGCATTTAGAGTTAAGGGGGAATTGGGAAAACACCCTGAATAAATGTTGAAGAAGCACCTGAGTTTCACTGGTCAATGTTCTGCACCAGGAAGCAACAGGTCTTGGTGTTGCTTATAGGATTCCCTCTCACTCTCCTCCTTGCCAGAATTTTTTGCTGTTTTTTTTCATATGAACCTTCACAAGTGCTGCAGGCTGCTGATTTTCTCCATATTCAGCGTTCCTGTGAATTAAGAATTGCTGGAGGGTGGAGTGGGGCTTTTTTCAGTGGAAGAAACCCAGTTGCAGAATGCTCTCCATGAGAGGCCCATTAAACATAATGTTGTCAGGTTTTGACTTGCCTTCAGGAAAAAAAAACCCTTCATCAGTTTACACAGGCATTTCTAGGCTATTAGTGGTTGGGCCTCTTTTTGTTTTATCCTTGTTTCGTATTCCTAAATGGTTTTATTTTTAAAAAAGAGAGAAATCATGTTGCCATGTAAAGTATACACAAACAGAACTCCAGAGTCGTCTCAGATCATTATTTCTTTTAATAGGAAATACATATAACAATCTGAAACACAAATTGGTAACAACAAAGAAAAACATCAGAGCAACAAGGAGTGTAATACAAGCCTGAGCCTGGACTGGAAAAGGAGTGAAAGGTAAATATTTTCAGTACATTTTTAAAGAGATTCTCTATTTAAGATGGGGTGAGGAACTTCAGGTCTTGTGGTCCAGAAGTGAATGAGACCCTCTGGCTGAAAAAGGGTTTTCATCCCTAAATTAGAGGATGTTGTCTGATGATTATAAAAATAAGGTTCTGTGCTTTGGTTTAATAGGTCTTAAAAGAACCTCTTCTCTTTGATAGTTGCACTAATAATCTGGTTTCCTTATACAGGAACAATTTAGAAGCATTGAAAAATTTGCATCTGTCCATTGAGAAGTCTGCTCTGGTTTGTTGGTAAGTTTTTATGCCTCTACCAAACTGTTCTCCAACAGATCTCCAAACTGTTTGTTACTGTTTCCCCCCCAAATCTCCAATGTTCATTTTACCCACTTACGGTTATGTTATGAAACATTGACTTTTGCAGATAAGAAACTCCCAGATTTGTAATGTCATTTTAAAATCATATTCTCAATCCAGATCAGTGCACTTGTTTTAAAGAATTTTCTGTACTTCATATTGTTATTCATGAATTTGTTTATTTACTGTTTTACTAGTGGATATGATCCAGTCCAAAATAGTTCTGTAATAATAATAGTTATGTAATAGTTCTGCTGCTCAGAGTGCTTCAACTGAATCTGTTAGCTGCTTTGATTTCCATTTTGTTGGGAAAAGTTCTGCCTGTAATGTTAGATTCACAATTTAGGCTTTTTTTATAGTTAGGTATGTTAAAACAGATTGTAATTGAAATTTGGAGGTAAAGGAGTCCTTGAAATGCTCAGTGGTTCGAGATAATGATGAGATCCTTTGCAGAAACAGCCTGTTATCCAAAAGAGCATTGGTATGCATCTTGGTGTAAAGTATTTTATAAGTATTTGGTGTGAGAAAAAAACCTGATGGCAAAGTATCTTTATTGAGTAGGAGAACAAGTATCCTTGATGTCAACTTTATATAATTGGCTCTTGGTACCTTATATAAACATTAATTATAAATCTGAAATTAAGTAAGTTTTTTTTTAAAAAAAACTATTTGTTTTCAATTTTAGATGCTCTAATGACTTCTGAATGTTGCTATTATAGTCAAGCTCATGCTGAGATGTAAGACTTATTTTGCTTCACCTCACTAACGCAGTGCCAAAGGTTGACCTACT
Organism: Podarcis tiliguerta; assembly: GCF_965153285.1. NCBI lineage: Eukaryota > Metazoa > Chordata > Lepidosauria > Squamata > Lacertidae > Podarcis > Podarcis tiliguerta. The sequence continues at coordinate 43,157,397 of NC_139538.1, read as the reverse complement.
TTCTGATGACTGTGTCATTGTGCCCTTGCAGGTTCCACTTCCTAAGTCTCAATAATGTATATTATTAAACAAGCCTCTGCCTTGCTGGTATCCTTTTATCTCCCATACCTTGTCATTATGTTCTAGGCTGGAGCATACCCATCAGCTATGCCCCTGGAACTCTTGGGATTTTGTGTAGAATCTGGCACAGAACTTGGGTTTCTTGATACTGACTTTTATGCATTTTAAATAAAAATGGTTTTCTAGTTCTCATGGTTAAAAGCAACTAAGCCCACAAAGTGTTCGGGTAGTGTCAAAAGGCAGCCTAGGAAATCGACCAGAGGACTGATTCTTCCAGGCTTGAATCTGTGACCTATACTGCCAAGCTCCCTTACACACCTATGGATCTTAGCACCTGTATGTCATCCTTATGCTACATTATCACAGTCTCCCCTGCCTCTCTGGGATAATGTGACAATAAATAGGATAATCCTATGTCTACTTCACTGAGCTCCTTGAAGGAAGGGAGGGATGCCTATATGATGAAAAAAATCATAACGTCCTTATGGCTAAATGAGCCTTGAAGCCTAATGCATTTCTAGCTTGATATTTGTTAGAAGTCAAATCACTGGGGCTTCCTTCCAAGTAAATGTGTGTTTTTGATTTAGAATCACATATGTAATTCAGCAGTCAGGGCTGTCATGCCAGCTTATTTGCTGGTGGATATAAAGGGTTCAGATATTGGAATACAGTATTCAGGGAAAGCTGTCTGTGGCCAAGAGACAGCAAGTGCTGTTGTGCGGTCCTTTGTAAGGAGCTACAATTGCATATGTTGGATGCATAGAAGTCTGCCCAAAGAAAACTTTGGACAGTTTATACTCATACTTCCACTCTGACTCAGAGATCATTGATACATGGAAATGTCAACTATCAGACTCTGTGATACTTCCCTGGTACAAAAGGCAGTGCTAATGGTTCCCAGTGCTACTATGCTGCCTCTTGGCAAGCATACAGATTAACCTTCCATGTGACACCATTGAGCAGGAGTAAGAGGTTATGAAAGTACAGAAATGTTAGTCTTTGGGAACCCAAATTCAGTGGCCCTTTTCTTTCAGTTAACATTATGCAGGGTTTTAATTTTGTTGTAATTTTAAATGGGGTTTTGATTGTGATTATTGTAATTAGGGTTGTTAACTGGTCTGGGCTCCCATGGTGGGCTATGGGGAAGAACGGAATGGAAATGTATGGGAATAAATAACTATTTTTGGGATGCTTTGAAGCAAGGCTACTGCATCATGATGTTCTTTGGGTGGGACTGAGTAAGGTCAATTATAATGGAAGTGTCCTTCCTGGGCTTAATAACACTTGGGGAAAGGGAGCATCAGGATCATGACTGGAGGGTTAAAAACTCTTCTTGTGAATCTGAGTCCTGATCTTGATTTTCCCCCATTCTCCTGCTGCAGCTTTTATTGGAATGAAAAAAACTAGTTAAAGGCAAATCATACATTTAACGTTTCAGCTAGTTTCAGTCTTGTCTTCTGGCTGTCCACATATGCAGGGTATTATGCAGTAAAAAAAGAGAGCTGAATTCATTAATCAGGATAAAATATGCAAATTAAGAAATGTGCACAAAATACAGAGTATCTGCAAGAAAGGGCAAACAAGGGAAGCAGGCCATTAATATCTTGCTGTCTGACAGCTAGAAATTCTACTTAGCCCCACTCTAGCTTTGGAAATTTCACCCCACAGTGCCTAGCCATAAGGACTAGAAACTTGTTTTGTGTTTTTAAATGAAAGCTGGAACTCTTTGGTGTTGGGTGATTCTGTGCCTTCTGCTTTGTGGGTGGGTGTGCATCAGTGATCTCCCAAGGCGGGTTTTGCGTTGACTTTATTCGATTCCAGTTTCCTTAATATTTCTGTTGTTTCTGCTTTCCTTATGAACTTTTTCTCATTCTGTATGTTTCATGGTTAAACTTTCCCTCTGGCAACATTTGATAGAGAATTGTCCTTTTTTTGCCATGGTTGGCAGTTCTTCCCTTTAAAATAAATATCTAACCTAGATGTCCTTCCACTTTTGCATACTGGGGTTGGTATGCAAAATCACTTTTGGCCTTCTTTCAATAGGAGTTTTGTATAGCAATTCCAGATTCCAACTTAACAACAGCACTATCTGGAAACCTGGACTTGGCATGGTACAAATCAGGACCTGCTATCCTGCTCCAGTGCTTGGACTTTTCAGTGTGCATATGCTTAATCTAAGCTGTCCATAAGAGGGGAAAAAACTGTTGCAGATTAAATTTGTGTCTAAAACACAGCTGTGTGAGGCTGGCCTTAACTTATTCTGGCATACTTCTGTTGCTTATACTATTTGAGAATGGAAAATTTGTTAGTGTGTAATCAAGCCCCCCGAACCTTATCATGTCAATAGTTAATACTGGTGTTGGTATGCTTTTTGGCCATGGCAAGCGTTCCCCCCCCCACCCCATTTCTGATTTTGCTTAATGGTCTTTGCCTAACAACTGCTCCCAGCTACTGAAATTCGTGTTGCATCCCACTTGTCTTGGTGGAACTAAAGGAAACCATTCTGCTTCCCGCGAATGGCCAGAGAAAGTTATAGTAGCCTGAAGGGTTGTAGCTGATAGACATTAAGCAGCTCCCAGAACTGTTGTTGTTTTGGGGCACCGGTACTGCTTTGCTTTGCTTGTTACTGTGTTTTTCTCCCTTTGCTCAACTGGTACGCTCGGCAATAAAGCCTTGCCTCAGTACTCACAAGAGATCTGACAGTGTAAAAAGCAAATCCCGTCAGATGCTTGAAACAGTAAAAGCATTTGGCATTGCTTTGTCTCTAGCCTGCACTGCATTATTTGGTTTGTTTTTGAGCATTGATACGCTGCTTTTCCAACAAGTGTTTAAAGTGGCTTGCAAAAAGAAAGGAGAATAAAACATGAGTAGTATAATATGATACAACTAAGTAAGAACATTGAGAGTTTAATTAGCAAATAGCCTCTACCAGGAAAACATGGTCTCTTGACACAGCAGTTGACAGCATCCAGACTCTGCCTGTCTTGGAAGAGCTTGATGTCCCTGCTTCCCTTGACGAGCTGAAAAACTCCATCAAGTCTCAAACGTGTGGTAAAGACTCAGGACAGGGCAGAATCCCAACAGAAGTGCTGAAAGCCGGCTTCACTTCCTCCCTCATGATGCACATCCATGGTATTTACCTGCAGTGTTGGGAAGAAGGATCTGTGCCACAAGACATGCATCTCTCTGCTGAGTACTGTGGGGAAAGCCTTTGCCCAAGTAGTTCTCAACAGATTTATGCTCACTTGCTGACAGGGTCTATCTCAAGTCACAATTTGGCTTTAGAGCTTGGAGGTCAGTCGACATGATTTTCTCACTGAGCCAGCTGCAGGAGAAATGCTGAGAGCAGAGACACCCATTGCACATCCTTTTCATTGACCTTGTTCAACAAAAAAGGACTCTTCACACAGCTCAACAAGATGATCAGGTCTTTACAGGAGAACATGCATGTCACTGTCCAGTATAATGGTTCATCCTTGGACACCTTCCCTATGAAGAGTGGAATGAAACAGGACTGTGTTCTCACCCCAACTCTCTTTGGCATATTATTCTTCCTGTTGCTCTCCTATGCCTTCAGCTTCCATTCAAGGAGCAATGGTGTCTGTTCAACCTGGCACATCTCTGTGCCAAGACAAAAGTGTGGCGTGTTCTTATCTGAGAGACATTGATTGCACTTGGTGTAGCCTTGACAACGCACTCTGTGGGAGCTCTACAGAGATGCATCAACCATTTTGCCCAAGCCTCCATGGAGTTCGGCCTCACCATCAGCCTGACAAAGACCGGCAACCTGAATCAGGATGTTGCCAGCACTCCATGCATCAGCATTGGTGACCACACATGACATGAAGGCTGGCAACATTAACCCTGCCGTATGGGAATCCCTTGCGGACGATTGTAGGGCCTGGAGACAGACAGTCAAGTTGTGCATCCACAGCAGTGATCAGAGGAGGAATGACTGTCAGGAGCAGCGCAGAGAGAAGTCTGACTTCACTCCCAAAGATATACTCTTCCATTGTCTCCTGAGACAGATGGATGCTTACAACTCATGGTTTACAGCTTGAGGTGGGATATCTGGAGTGAAGTTGTACACTATGCCTATAATACCAAGCCTTTGGGACATGAGCTGGGATAGCTCAGTTGGCAGAGCATGAGACTCTTAATCTTCAGGTTGTGGGTTTGAGCCCCACATTGGATGAAATATTCCTACATTGCAGGGGGTTGGACTAGATGATCCTTGTGGTCCCTTACGACTCTGCAATTGTATGATTCTATGATTCTGCGGGTGGCGCTGTGGGTTAAAGCCTCAGCGCCTAGGACTTGCCGATCGAAAGGTCGGCGGTTCGAATCCCCGCGGCGGGGTGCGCTCCCGTTGTTCGGTCCCAGCGCCTGCCAACCTAGCAGTTCGAAAGCACTCTCGGGTGCAAGTAGATAAATAGGGACCGCTTACTAGCGGGAAGGTAAATGGCGTTTCCGTGTGCGGCTCTGGCTCGCCAGAGCAGCGATGTCACGCTGGCCACGTGACCCGGAAGTGTCTTCGGACAGCGCTGGCCCCCGGCCTCTTTGAGTGAGATGGGCGCACAACCCTAGAGTCTGTCAAGACTGGCCCGTACGGGCAGGGGTACCTTTACCTTTACCTTATGATTCTGCTTTGGGTCTTGACTTATTTTGCTTATGTGCCTGCTGGGATCGTTGTTGAATTCCAGAAGTCAGGCAGGTGTTTTGTGCAGGCTGCTGCTTTTGGGCTGAGTATGTTGGCCATTGAGATTATTTTCATCCATCCATTTTCATCCATCTTCCACCAATATCTGAATATAATAAATATAGTTGGCCAGCATAGATCTTGATTTTCTGCTTTTCATGGATTCCCAAAGATGAGGCAGGATAGTAGGTGAGGAAAATAAATTTGGAGCAGTTTTGGAAGATCTCAGAAATATAATTTTGTGCATATGTGTGTTTGCAGATTTGCATGTGTAATAAAACTGGAGTATGAAAAGACTAAAGTTGGCTAAATTGCTATGTGAACCTTATCCTTTTTCCTGCCCCTTAAATCTTACCAGGGAGCAACCCATATGTAACCTGCAGAGCAAATCCAATTTCCTGTGACTCTGATACTTATTGGGGGTGGGGTGGACAGTGGCTGTAAACGTCACTGCACCCTGGGCGATATTTTATAATCATAAGCTCAGCTTTTCCCTTGACTGAACTTTGATGGATGACTTATTCTAATCTTTTACGTAGTCAGATAATCTCCCCTCCACTCCCCTCTGCTGGCATTAAAATGAAAGATTTCTAAGGAGTAAGGACTGGTCTGCCAATCCAATCCAATCCTAGGATGAGTTAACTTCCCAAGATTGCAACAGTTCTGGGTAAAAATTTAACCAGACCTTTATAGCCAATTGCTTGATTGTCCAGACCAAAAGCTACGCACTGATCCCAAACAAATGAGAACCTTGGAAACTGCTGTAATTACAGCTTTACAAAAACACAGATTCTACCATCTGCCTTCTCGTAGACCCTAGATGAGGAAAAGGTAAGCGCAAGGGCTAGGGTGTCCACTGCTGATCTTGCCTGTGTTTCTCTTGGATACCTCTCACAGAAAAGGAGGTTGTTGACTCTGCCCTGCTGCGATGGTTAAATTTTAGTCAACGTTTGTGTTTGCTTTGCGATAAGGGAGGGCCTGCTCTGAGGTTTTTTCTCTACAGGCAAGAGCAGGCTGGGTGTTCTGTCTACAGCCAATCACTTTTTAGAGGAGTAAACACGAAAGGTAACAGAGTTCACTGCTTATTTGCTTTTTAGAAACCCAATGCTGCTTTTGCTTCATTTGTAACCAATAAGGTGGCATGATTTCCAACTATAGAATGTCTGGGTTGAAGTGCATTCTTTCATCATCCTAGTTTCTTTTTCATGTATGAAGCTAAGTTTTGCCCAACCTGTCTCAAGGCTCTTTAACATGAACATTAGGAACCTGTTTGTTATCAGATTTCTTCTTACTCAGGTTATATGCAGAGTTTGGAGTATAAATGCGGACAAATGAAGGAAAGGCATAATAGCAGCAGATTATGCTTTCTTAACATGGAAGAGAAAAGGGGTTAGTTTGTGAGTTTTGAGGAAAACAAATGGGAGTCACCCTAGAGTTCTTAAATTATTGGCATAGGAACTCAACAGAAGCTTGTTACAGCCATGCTGTCTGAGCTGCAGCAACCAGCTCAAACCTCCTCACATGGGAGCTGCTCTGTGGCTAACCCTGGCAGGACAGCTTACTCTAGCATTAACCCCTTCGTGCATGCTGGTTATATGATGTTGGTTATCCCATATGTATATTTGTGTATTAAAAAAACTAATGAAACACAAATATTTATTTGCCAGAGGGGTATAACACAACAGAAGATTTAAGCACACAGATAGGTGCAGACTGCTACTTGTCTCTGTTGACAGTACTGAGCTAGATGGGTCCAGTGATCTGATTCGGTATAAGGCTGCTTCACATGCTTAACCTAGTGGCAGTGAATGCCATAGTTTGTAAATACCTATTCTTTAATTGGTTAAACTATGCATATAGTTAAAGAATGGGTATTTACAAATGAGACCAGATTTAAGGCGTATTTCCCCCCCTTCACAGATGCATTTTATAATTAACCCCTGCCTCCCAAGTTATATAGGGCACATTCTGACTGATAATACTTTGTGTGATCATAATAGAAAATAGCCCAAGGAGGTGAGGTGATGGTTCACTTTATAGCTTATGATCTGTCAGTCTTTGTATCTCAACTCCTGGTGTGTTTACACAAATCCTTGCACCTTATTAAAGAGATACACAACTTGCACAAATGGTTTTGCATTGCCTTTGCTGGAAATCGCCTCCTCTTTCCACTTTCTTATCTGAAAGTGAAAAATAATATGCACCAAATTAGTACCATATGCAGCTAGCTGTTTTGTTGTTATTTAACAGGACCTTCACCCTCACTACTCCACTATCCTGTTATTTCACTGTCTCACTTCTGGTTTTGGTTGAAATTGCTGTTGATCAGTAGATTGCCACAAGTCCACAATTTTGGAAGCAGAAAGCAGGAGTATTTTAAACACTGTGGGATTAAACTGACACGGAATGCAGCAAGTGATGGTGTGAACACAGCCTTAATTTTTGGATGTTCTGTTCCTTTATATCTTTTATCACCATGAAACTTTCATGCTGAACCTTACTGCTCTCTCTTGTTCTGGGCAAGGTATGAGACAATGGAATCAAGTGAGCAGCACATATGGATGCCAGATGCTTGCAGCTTTTTCTAATAACTGGATTTCACAGTGTCAGATGATGAATGAGATAGATGTATAGAGTAGGAATGGGGAACCTGTGGCCCTCCAGATGTTGCTAGACTACAGCTCACATCGTCACTCTCATATTGGCTATGCTGGCTGGGGCCGCTGAAGTTTTAGTCCAACAGTGCAGTGGTACGTCAGATTACGAACCGTCCTACTTATGAACGCTTCGGGTTATGAACTCTGCAAACACAGAAGTAGGTGCCATGGGTTGCGAACTTTGCCCTGGGATACGAACATAATCCGCTTCCGGGGCTGCGGGAGGCCTATGTAGGGAATGCGTGCTTTGGGTTAAAAATGGACTTCTGGAACGAATTAAGTTCGTAACCCGAGGTACCACTGTATATTGGAGGGTCACAAGGGAAGGGCGGTAGTTCAGTGGTAGATTATCTGCTTTGCATTTAAAAGGTCCCACATTCAATCCTTGTCATCTGTAGGTAGGGCTGAAACTCTACGAAGCTGCTGCCAGCCATTGGCCTTCAAGTGGTGGGTTGGGTCCCTTAGTGGGCTACAGCTTGACCTATGGAGAGTTGTGGTAGCAACATTAATATATGATGCAAAATTGTGCATCTTGTGGGGCCCCAAATGCAGGTTTGAGTTAAAGGGGGTGTCCCCAGTCCGATAAGCTGAAGGACTATTGATGTGAAAAAATACTGAGCTAGATGGAGCAATGGCCTGACTGAATAATAACGATGTTCTCCACCTCTGGCAGAGACGTTTTGATTAAGTGCTCTGCAGAATCACAGTTCTGACAAATAGCAACCCAGGTAACATTTGAATTTGGAATCCCTGTTCTATGAGAGCGGGTGGGTTCATATAATACCTATACCAAGTACAAAAAGCTAGCTTGACTGTTCCAAAATGGAGTTTGGGAACTTTTAATACGGATGTGACATCCCTATTTTAGAAATCATGGTGTTGACAGGTCAGGATCCTCACATGTCACATCAAGTCAGAAAGAATAATTACATAGTTTTTCAGGTTCTCTCTGCTCTTCCATGACATTTGCACTAAAAATGATGAGCCCAGGAGGAAGCTTCAGGTGACGCTGTTGGATCTGCTTAATGTGCCGTTGGCTCAGAAATGCAAAGAGGATTTCTTGCTAAAACAAGTGCTTGGCTGACTCATCCAGGTCATCATCTCTATATGAAATATTTAAATTGCAGGCAGGAGCCATGTGGGTTACGAGTTCACTTTTGTTGCCTTTTTTTTGCAGTTGTGTGCTTGAGAAGGGACTGTTATTGTCTCTTGTAGGAGATTGTTCTGCCAATAAACATGTTCATCTTGTTTCTTGCATCGTAAATGGTTGAACAAAGGCTGGTTCATGTTGAGCTGTACATGTAAGAACTCAGAAGGTGGTTACTGTCTTGCTTTAAGAATTGCCTTTTGTTTCCTCACAAAAGTCTTTCATTTTTCACTCTGCACACATTGGCATGATTTGCAGAAACCAGACAAAATTTGGATCAGTGCGGCTGTGTGGGCTCCCAGAGAGGAACTCATAGCAACTTTGCTTCATCCTGGTCTACATTGACCTAAGCCCAAGGTTTGACTTAGTGTGTCATCTGAATTGGGGCTCAAAGCTAAACTGTCTTCTCACCATGAGCTGTAACCAAAACAAACCTTGGTTACAGTGTGTGTTCAGTGAGGAGAGAGCTTAACCACAAGTCCTTGGTTCAGACAACATACCTAGTCAAAACGTGGCTTAGTGTGGCACAGAAGCAAAAAGGACCAGAAAGCACAAAGCAGTAATGAGCTCCTCTTATGGAGCCTGCATACCCACACAGTTTCAGTAAGCTAAAGTTTGACTTAGCATGTTGAGTGAACCTGGCCATTGTGAGACCAAACCTTGCTGAGGATCCACTGTATACTATCACCCAGCTTGGATAGGTTGTTGTTTAATCATCTGGAGTGCCCAGATGTACTATGCACAGTGAACAATGACTGTAGGTTTTGCTTGAAGGTTGGATCTTGCTTTGACCATAGGCATACACAGGGAGAGGTGGGGAAATGGCCGCCTTGAGCCAGACGGTATTCTGCATTTTGTCCCTGGGCAAAGAGCTAAAGTTGAAGGAGACGGAAGTCCTGATGTTTTAAGAATATTTGTACTAGTATATTATAGTAGCATTTCTATATTATGTTCAGGGCATGCGGGGTGTTAGGAGGGAGGGGTTTTACCTCTGGTGGGGGACACATTGTGCTGCTTCTGGGGTAGTTTGTCCACCTTCGACCCCCATCCTGCACTCAGCAGGAACCTGTGGCTCTTAGAAGCTGTGATTCCTAGAAATGACAGCGGCCACACCATGTAAGAGAAGGAAACTCTGATCCTAAACCTTCACTACCTTGTGGGATATCTTTGGGAGAATAAAAGGCCAAGGAGTAAATCAGAGTGGAGTACCTAAGACAGTTGGATGGATGGCATCTTGTATGCCTCCTTCTGGCAACTCCTGCAGCCAAGCTGGTGCCAAACTTATTGCTCTGCTTATCTTTGGACCACATATGTGAGGCCAGGAGGTGGGTCTTATTGTCTGGGCAGCCCAGGACATCCATACACACTACCCAAGCTTGTGTCTCGGGGAGGTCACTGCTAACACCCTCAGAGGTGCACCCCATTGTCTCTCGAGACAAACAGATGCCAACAATATAGTACATTCTGAGCACTGAAAGCACTTCACATATCTCAGCAATGTGGGAAATTATTATTTCTGCAGGGTAGAGCAGCCTTTGCCAACTTGGTGTCCTCCATTGGACCGCCATTCCCTTGGGAAGCTGTAATCCAAAACACCTGGAGGTCACCAGGTTGGTGAAGACTGGTGTGGGCGGACGCTGGCACCAAGCGTACACCTGAGACACCGAGTGCATGCCAAGAGGAGATTTGGCCTGTGGACTTTTCAGCTGGCATTCTTAGCCACCATAGCACATATCCAAAATGTTGTGTATCAGATGATTTTTACCGAGTTGGATCTGCTGCACAGTTACTTGTTTGCCCTTAGACTACAGAGGAGTACTTTGGGATGGTCTCACGAAACATACATGAATATGATGGACTCCTGTAGTGCACTCTTGCCCATAGAGTGAGTGACCACCAGTACAAAACTAAATTGTGAGACAAGGCACCTGACCATTATGAAAGGCATGACATCTTTAGCAATATAGTAATGCCTGACTAAAATCCAGTGGAAAGGACGTTCATTACGGGACATTTCATTATTTCAGAACTCCTCCACCCTCCTAGGTTCCTTTTCTAAAACCTTTCAGCATCTTGTTTCTGTGTTCCTTTTCATAGTAGAAGAAATATTTGCCACTGGGTAGGCTGTTTGCAGCAAGCCTGTCTGAACAAGGCGTAGGTGTTTGGTTTACACATTGTTGTTTTTGTTTGTTGAAGGTAGCAACCCCCCAGAGTAAGCGAGAACCACGTTTAGTTTGCTAAATCGTGATCTCCTGTTCAGAATCTCTTTTCTCATTAGTTGCTTGAAATTAACCAACAGTTCTTCTGATGGCAATGGAGTTAAGCAACATGGAGGAGATAATATTTTTTTGGATCAAAGCCAAACCAAGCACATGGAAATGAGGCAACAGCATTATGTTCCAGTAAGTGGCATTTAATACCTGCTATACCAGCATAAGGGCTGTTCTGTTTAAAATCGGATGTTGGTGAGTGTGGTTGGACCTGCCTTGAATCAATATTTTCCTGTTTTGATCCATGCTAAAGGTTCTGTGTTTCAGTGAGCCTGCAACTGGGAATGGTTGACTAATGACATATTAGCCATGTGAGCCCTGAAAAGCACTGTGGTCTTGGATGGCAACCCTGCTCAAAGGCCCTGTTGGACAAGATCATACTCCTTCATCTTCAGTCCAGGGACCTTTAAAATTCTCAATATCAATATGTTCAGGCTGATTTATCTGCTGTATGTAACCCACTAGGCTTGCTGCTTCATGGTTCCAGTCTGCTGTTCCTGGTTATAGTTTGTGCGCTGGATATCACTTCCTCTCTGGTCTTGAGCCAAATCTCACCACAGCATCCACATTTACATTTGACTTTCACCTTACTCCCTATTTCCTGATCATCTGATCCAGACGCCCTATGTGCTTCACACACGACACACCATTAACCTGTCGATGCTTCAGTTACAGATGACGAATACACTCTGCTTGGGTATAATGGCTTCTCCTGTGTGGGAACAAGACTTGATATTCTAAGAAGCCGGTTAAAATGTAACCTCAGAACTTTCAGTTGCAGGAGAATGAGGGGTGTGGCAGAACATGCCTAAGGGCGTGCTTTAAATATGCTTTCGTTCTTTATTTGATATTTGATAATTGAAATGAATACAGGAAGAAAGAATTGGCAGTTTTGTGAAACGTTGTATATGCCATAGAGTTTTGGTAGCAGTGAAAGGACTTTTGGGTTAACGTTTCTGGAAATGCTGTTACTCAAGCATAGCCATATTGCACTGCTTCCTTATCCATTGTTTTCACCAGTGTCAAACTTTTTATATACAAGGAAGTTGGGTGATTATCCATTACAGGGTTTTGCCTGCTTTGGTTACAAAGGTGTGTCGTTGTGGATAGGTTAAAGTGCAGGCACTAGCAAGCTATATGTATAAGGGACAATCTCAATTTCATTACAGTTGTGCCCAGGGGGTTGCTTTAATTTTTTTGCTAGAGTGAATTGATAAAATAACCATTCTGTAAGTTTTGATGTTAAATCTCAGTATAGGGCAGCTGCAGTCTGATACTACTGACACATGCATACATGCCAACACTTAGGAGAAGTGTTAAACTCCATTTTACATGCTGCAGCTGTTAAGATGTGAAATGCTGATTATAGGGCAATTGTGGTATTATTGGAATAGCTTTTTAGCCAATGGAGAAACAGTACTCCCCCCCAACTTTTAAATTAGTTTGGGACAGGCTATTGCAGAATAAACAGGTACAGCAGGCAGGGAAGACCTTTCTGAAACATAAAATAGTGGAGGAGTTTTGGAAATTAGCTCCACTGAGATCTTTAGGGCCATGTATACTTGCAACACTCTTTTGTTTATCTGCAAAATGTTAGAAGACATGATTTTAAGCTGCTGAAAGACAGGATGTTGGATCCAGTAACCTACAGTTCCTCTTGAGAACCTTATAATGTTTGTTGTTTTGAAGTCTGGCAAAGTAGTAATACTGTGTTCTAGGGCTGATACATAGGTTCTGTTTTCCAGATGGGTGTTTGGTGGTGGGGAGAGGGATGGGAAAGAAGGAAGAGAAAGATTGAGATCAAGCGGCTTGCCTGAGGGCACCCAGTGTATTCACAGGTGAGCCAGCTTTTTCTTCAGCTTGTTTTCACAATTGCTTACTCAAGTTGAGTTATAAGCAGTAATGTGATACTACTGCAAACAAGGCAAAAGGGTCCTTTGTATGTAATATTGGGGGTGGGGTGGGTGCACAGTCATCTACATAAAATTGCCTGTTGAGATGACTCATTCCATGCTGTATCCTGTGATCAGTTGCTATTCGGCGGACTTCTTCCTGGATGCTGCTTTTTAGTTTCTTGTTTGCACCTTATTAACAAGGTAGAAATTTTTGAGCAATTTGTCTAGACAGAAGCGTCCCTCTTCCTGCCTATTGGTTTCCAGAGCTCCTGCATTCCTGCTACTTTCAAATTTCTAGTCCTGATGACCAGGCTCATTTCAAAACCAGAAGGCAGCAGTATTAAGGAAGGTGATTCTCCATCACTCCCAACTTCTGCTTTTGCTTCCCAAGAAGGGCATAGAAGCCTCCAGCCTGCTCTTCTCATATTTAGACCCTTCTTAGCATTCCGCCCCTGTAATGTGGTTGCTGACAGGCATGTGGCTTTCTGTGCTGCCATATGATAAGCCAGGATGACTTGGGGAACTGATAGATGGAGCCAGCCGGTAACCATGTTGTGAACCACATCCCCAAATGCTCGCTTCATTAAACTCTAGCTAGTAGAATAAACCTCCTAAATGTCCTCGGTCCTCAAACCAGCAAACTAGAGCAAGCAGAATTCCTGTGAGAGCATTCTCTCTAGCACACACCACACACAATACGCAAAGCAGCGTTTATATTTGATAGCTCTTTTCCTCTTCCTGCAAACCATGTGGGTGTAGCTTTGTTTCTGTGCAAAGACATTCATTCATTTGCATGCTTCCTTCACACTTAAAAAAAATATTGGCTGGCTGTCCTCTTTTTAAGACCTTAGGAACCACTGGGACCTGGCTGCTGACAGAACAGAATGGAAATGCAGGCAGCTGCTTTCAAAATCCAGTACATGGCATAGATGCTGTTATGCATTAACATCCTGTTCTACTTGCTGTGGTCCTATGCAGTATTTAGGTAGATTAAGCTCATGGTCAAATGCAAATCATCCTTCTTAATACTAGCTGGCCATGTGGGAAGTTCACATGTCTAAAGATGGGAAGGTAAACTGGAGGAGACTTAGAGCCCTTGCACCAAAGATTAGGGAACCTGTAGCTCAGCAGGTGATGTTGGACTACAACTCCCATCAGCCCCAGCCAGTGTGGCCAGTGATCAGGGACAATAGAAGTTGTAGTCCCAGCAAGGACAATAGAAGTTGTAGTCCCAGCAACATATGGAGGGCCACAGGTTACTTAGCTGTGTCTTTCCAGGAAGCAAAAATAGAGGTGGAGTCCCCAGCCACTGGGGAAAGAGGAAGGAGGAAGAATATACTTTTTTAAAAAAGTCAAAAGAAAGCAGACAAACAAAGAAGTCCACCTAAAGCTTTATTTTACAGAGCATTTGATTTCGATATCATGGCCTTGATGCCCCAGAGATGAGCTTTTGCAGCTTAGGGGCTTAGCATGTCTCTTGAACATTCCTTCAGTTTAATTTGATGTTTCTCCACATTTTCATGGTCAGTGTCTGGAAGGTCTAAATGACAGAAAATTCCTGGGCAGAGGTTGGGCTATATATAGAGGTAGCCATTGGACATCATGTGGGATTAAGGTAATGGGAATAATGCTTTAAAAACCACTTGCAAACATGCTCCAAGGGTAAGGAGGGAGGGTAAGGTGATGACAGGCAGTAATAGGTGCCTTCCACAGCCATCTGACCATCTTGGAAGCTTGCAGAACCAATTTTCTTCCAGAGCTTGCACAGGGAGAGAAAAAGGTGCGTAACAGGTGCCATGTTTGCTTTCAAACTGTCGCCACTGCTCAGAAAATGTTATACAGCCTTAAACTAATTGAGGTCAAGGAGGTTTGAAGATGGCCTGCTCTCATATGATCTTGTCTACTTGTTAAGATCTTCAGAGGAGGTTCTGCTCATCATCCCACTTCTATTTGGTGTTAGGTTGAGAGCTGACCCTGTTGGGCAACAGAATGATGCAACCTGCCTAAATGTACCACTGGGGATGAAGGCAGGGATTGGTGTCTGGTGCAACAAGTTAAAGGGTTGGCCTTGGGTTTGGAGGGGGGGATTTGAGCGCTGCTTCAGGCAGCAAAATGTCTTGAGCCAGCAGTAGCTAAGTTGATGGATGGTACAAGATGAGAGCTTTCACTGCTAGGTTGGCAGGCGCTGGGACCGAACGACGGGAGCGCACCCCGCCACGGGGATTCGAACTGCCAACCTTTCGATCTGCAAGTCCTAGGTGCTGAGGCTTTAACTCACAGCGCCACCCGCATCCTTTTTTACAAGATGAGAGCTTTCAGGCAGCAGCTTGGCTGAACAGGTTTTCTTGGTGGTGACTAGGCTGCAATACTTCCTTGGGATACCGGCATGTATGTTTGTTTTTCTGGCATTTTATAAACCATTGCATTTGGCAGGCTTTTTGTGACCCCCCCCCCCCAATTTTGGATTGTTGTACGTTAGTTCTTGGTGTTTGTGAGTTTTATCGTTTGTTGTTTTTTCGTTATTTTGTCATTTAAAATTTTCCTGTGAGCCACTTCAGGGGCCTTTAGACAACAAAGTGGCATAGAAATGCTATGATAAATAAAATTAATACCTGTCAACACCATGAGAGGGAGAGAGCAGATAATGGGGAAGCTTGCTGAAGGGAAGGCTTCAACTTAACTGCTTTAGGCAGGAAATCAGTTTGTACTGTTTATTGCTCACTGAACTGCAATGGAAAGCCATAGGTTATGATCCAGTTAAAGTGAAGCCCTTTTTCTGCCCCATTGATTCTAACCAGAGTGATTTCAGCATGTGTTTAACTCCTCCTGTTGAAGACAATGGGACAAACTTTGGCTGGATGATAACCATGGTGTTTACCCTTGGTTTTCAGTTTGGCTATTGATAAATCTCTACTGCCAGGCAAGTAGAGGGTCAAAAACAAAAGCTTCACTTTCCAATCTGTGGCTTGTTAAACACTTTTAAGATAAGGATAATTGGCCTTTTGCTGTAGAAGGTCACAAAATAAGTACCTTACCCTAATGTCTTACTGCGGAGAGCATTTGTTGACTGGTGTTGTGGGTTTACACCCTTCTTTCAGAGCTTAGGCACTGGTTAGGCTTGGGCCTTACCATTTTCAGGATAGTTCTGAAAACACATGTGCTATTGCCTTTGAGTAATGTTTAGTCCACCCATAATATAGGTGAGAGACCATAGCTCAGTGGTAGAGCATACACTGTACATCTCAAAGGTCCTAGGTTCAGTCCATGGCATCTCCAGTTAAAAGGTTCAGGTAGGAAATAATGGGGAAAGGGCTATGCCTCGGAACACAGAAAGCCACTGCTAGTCAGAGTACTGTTCCAGATGGAAAAATAAGCTTAAGAACATAGGAAGAGCCTGCTGGATCAAGCCGGAGGCCCATTTAGTCTAGCATCTCGTTCTCAAAGATGCTTATCAACCAGATACTTATGAGACATTTGAAAGCAAGATCTGAGCACAACAGCACTCTCCCCTTCTGCAGTTTCAACTGGTATTCAGAAGCACACCCTCCCAACAGTGAAGGGAGAACATAGCCACCAGGGTTAGCTGTCATGAGGCATGTGGTGACTTAAGAAGGTGAGACGGTCCTGGCAGGATCAGTCAGAAGGGGAGGAGGAATGGGTAGAAATGATTGAGTCTGTTGGTGGGAAGAGGTCTGGAGAGTCCAGCTGCTGCTGAACATCCCCACCCAGCTGCCGCCGAATGTCCCAGTGGAGGAGGGAGAGTAGCAAGCCAGCCATCACCCCACCTCCAGAGTTCAAGATTGCCCTGTTGAATGCATTGATGTGAGAGACCCAGCCCTTATTTTGTCTGTCCTGAAATTTACAATGACCTGCTTAATTGAATGCCCGCTGGATTCTAGTGTTAAGAAATAGGGAAAAGACCTTTGCTCTGTTTACGTTATCCATGCCATGAATAAATTTATACACGTCTGTCACTTCACCTCTCACTCACCTTTTCTTTAAACTAAAAAGCCTTAGATGCTGACTTCCTATGTTTCCTGATAGAGGTGGCCTTGGAGCAGGGGGTCCTCATGTCCTTCAGACCCATAAGTCTGGATAAGGTGTGTTCCAGTATACAAGGGACTGGGGGATGGGAGAGAGCATCTCTCAGGATCTGAAAATTACCTGTCCTCAAGGCAAAGTGTAGCAAGATCAGGCATCCAGCCAAGTCTCTTGCCTTGATAGGTGAAAATGATGGAGCTTCTCCACTGGCTAACTTGACATACTTAGTTTTGACTTTCCTGCAAATGCCGTCTTTGCTGACTGTGTGCTGGTGTTAAGGTCCATAACGTGTTGGAATAATTGCAAAGTTTGTCATTGGTAGTGCCATGGGCATTCTTCATTTCAGTAGATGCTCATGATGCTTCTGCAACCTCATTCCAGATGGCCCACTGAAATTTATAGCACCAACTAGCTGGGGAAAGAATAACACTTCCTCAGCGATAATATATTGTGTGTTGAATGTGAGGAAAAGGCAGCATCCTAAATGGAAGCGTTTCTTTGAATGATGTTATTTGGACGCCATCATCTGGATAGGTTAGTCTTGAACATTCATTTGTGGTTTTAGGCTGAACGTTCTTCTTTAGCCCTAGCTCGAGTTGGGGTCATGGTGGTACATGAGCTCTGAGGTATCTTTCCTGCAGCTACTTTTAGAAATCAGCTAACTTAAACCAGTACATGACTTGTTTGAAACAGGTGTCTGACTGTGGTGGAAAGAGAAGGTCGGGTAATAGATTTGGGAGGTAGATGAATGGAGTACTGAGCATCCGACAGACAATTGTGCTTGTCAGTATTCTAGTGCTAGTCTTGCTGCTTTGCAGAATTTGAGTGGATGAAAGGGAACGCCAGGAGAGGGATCTGTGAGGGCAGCCCCAACAATTGCTCTTGAGCATCATCCTTCTGTGTTCAAATGCTTCAAGTGGAAATGTAGCACTACATTGAATTCTCTCTTCTGAAGCTTATGGAGAACACACTGTCTGCCCTTTTACATGGATCCTGTTCTTAGATGTATGGATCAGCCTAGAGGGACTAGAAGAATCCACATGGATGAAAAACAGATCCTGTGAAAGGAAACCAGGTTTTGTTGATATTTCCTGCTGCTCCTCTTTCTCTTTTTGGGTTTAGAGCAGGGATGGAGAACATCAGAACTAGGGTCTGAATTATGGCCCTCCAGGTATCTCTGTCTGTCCCCCAGCCTCTTCTTGGTCCACGTCGCCTATCCTTAGGCTACAGCCCTCTGGCTCTGCTTTGTGCCCCCCATGAGTGCTTTTGCCTGGCTGGAATGTAACATTGAACTATGATAATGTCTCTTGTTTGTGTGGGTGGCAGTTAGAGAGATGTGTATAGGGTATTGGTGTATGTAGAAACTTCTGGTTTTTATTGTACAAAGATAAGTTTTGTTGCTCTACTCTCGTTTGCTTCTCCCCCTGCCCAACAGGTGAGATGTGGAAGGTTGTCCCCAGAAGGTTGCCCAGGTGGGAATGAGGCCCTGGGAATGAAAAGGTTCCCTCCACTCTGGTTAGAGAGTATTCGAGCCCTTTGCAGAAAGGATCCCAGCATCAGTCTTGGAATACTATTTTTGGACCTTGGTCTATATTTCCTCCTCCTCTTCCTAAAATGCACCCAGCTAGAACATTTTAAGGAGTTCAGAGGTCTCTTTGATGGACTTTTGAATCTTGAAGTGCACTGCCACCGCCTTTCTGTTCACTTTGGAGTGGGCCTTTTTATATCACAGAGGCATTTATTTATTTTCGGCAGAGATTTAAATCCTCCCCCCCCCCCCCGCATAGTGTCAGGGTTCAGGCTGGGCTGTGCTCAACCATCCTGCTTGTTCCCTCCTACTGCTGTGCTGCTCTCCAAGCTGCCAGTCTCACCCCTTGTAGAAGGAAGCATTGGATGGTTGGGTGACCCTGACTGCACTAAGAGGATAAAGCTATGGTGGTTACACTTGCTTTCTCTCTTCTAGCTGAGGACCTGTAAAGAACAAAAGAGACCCCAAATCCAGTAGTTCAGAGAGCTGTTGTATTGAGGTTTCAGGTGTTTCCTCCCTAAGCGATACAAGGTTGGCCATTTCTCCATCTCTCTCTCTCTCTATCCCCTGCACCTCCACACATTTCCTAACAAACACACAGGGAAATCTAGTGTCTGCATTGGCAACAACTGAAACACATGTTCAGATGTTCTCTTAAGTCTGTTATTTATATTAGCCATAAGCATTAGCATATGTTGCTTTCACCTTTGTACGTAGGAATGGAGTGCTTTATGATTTCTTAACATATTTGTAGAGGTCGTTTTTCTTGCAGGAGTGTTTGGGTTTGTTTGGTTTGTTTGTCTTTAATTGTAACATTTTAACATTAAAATAAAGCAGAATGAAAAGGTGCATTGGAGTGATCCATATATTCAATAATATTCATAATTACTTCTAACCTAATTAAAGCCTGCATGTCAACAAATTTTCAACGCCTTTCGGTGTTGTCTGCATTATAATAATGAACTGGCTAATTTGAGTCTCTGCTGTCTCTGGCTTCCTGAATCCTCCAATTCTAGTATGCCGGCTGGATGATGGCAGAAGCTCTGTGTAGAGTGTGTCATAATATAATTAAGAGGGCACAAGTAGTTGTTTTCAGCGTAGTAATGGATATTGTATATTTCCCTTCTTCCTTGCTCTGTGGTTTTCTGCACCTCTCTTGAAGGCCCCCATAGCTACAAATACACAGCTTCCTGGTTTGTGATCATATGAACGTGATCTTATGTGATCATAAGAAAATAGTAAGATCCTGCTGGATCAGACCAGTGACCCATCCAGTACATCATCCTGTTCTCATAGTGTCCAACCAGCTGCCTATGGGAAACTTGCAAGCAGGACATGAGTGTAACAGCACTCTGCCCACATGCAGTTCCCAGCAGCTGGTATTCAGAGACATACTGTCTCTGACAGTGGAGGCAGAACACAGCTATTGTGGCTAGTGGCCATTGATAGCTTTATCCTACATTGATTTATCTCATCCTCTTTTAAAGCAATCAAAGTTGGTGGCTAACTCTACTAACTGTGGGAGCGAATTCCATAATTTAAGTATGCACTGTGTGAGGAAGTACTTCCTTTGTCCGTCCTGAATCCTCTGTGCTGTAGGACTGCAGTTGGCAACCTCAGCAGAAAAATGGTTTTCCACCACGGTCCTACAGCATGTGTCTCTTGGAGCAAGCAGGGTACCTGAAAGACTGAGATAGGAAATGAAGTTTCTGATCTAGCTCTGTGGAATGGCAAACTCTGTGATCTCAACCAGTGTCTGTCCAAGCACCTCTGATTTTAAATGAAACAAACAAACAAACAAAAGCTTACATCATACAAACATGTTTACCTTATCATGCCCACATATCTAGCCTTGCAGATATTCCCCTGTTGTGAATGGCAGACAGCAGAGAAGCAAAAGCTGTTAGGAGCCCGTCCTACCCTGGCAGAGACACATGCCAGACTGGCATGTTCTCTCCCTCCTGGTCGATCGTTCGGGAGCTTCAAAAGCTTTCTTCTGCCCGAACATCACAGTGACTGATGCCAACAGACATCGGCACACTTAGGGATCCGCAGAGTGTTCGCTGTTTGCGTAACAGAACTCAGCAACTCAGCATTTTGGCTAATCTACTTTATTTACATATAAACATACATGGAGCACTGCAACATGGCTCCCTCTCTCTCTAGCATCAGACAGCAAAGAGAGAGAACAAAGAACAATAGTCCCACTTCATGGAACACAGCAACACAAACATCTTGTCTCCGTCACTTCCCACACTGTGGAGTCAAAACATGCACCGTCATGTGATAGACAACAATCCTATGACTGCAATCACGGAGCAGGAATCTTAACAAAAGCCTGGCTCTGTTTTTGTGCTGATTAATGATAATCTAGTAATGTTCATCACTCTGCAAACCCTAGCTTAATGAAAGCTGGTGGCATGAAGGGAGGCTATTTTTTGCTAACAGGCATGTGGGAGAGCATTTTTAGAGCTGGCAAAAAACAGCAAAACAGAAAGCAATGATTGTTATCTGATTTGAAATATATTCTGAGTTGTCAAATAGAAATGACTCTTCCTTCTTTGCGTGGGTTCCTTCCAGCATCTGTCGGACTTGCATAACTCATAGCTAAATGTGTGTGTAGCCTCCAACCAACAGTAATGAGGTTGTGGAAATCTCCTGGATAGATTCTTCTCCTTCCCCAGCCTCTGCTGCTTTTTGTTTTGTTTCTCCTCTTAGAAAACAGCTAAACCTCATAAATTGCTGTCTCTGAGGGTGGCCACCTGCAGCTTTCCTTCTCTCCTGGAGCCGAATTTGAGCCAAGGTGACTTGCACTAATTGGCATGGGTGGGGTGGAATCAGGGAGCAAGCAGGGAGCTTTGTCCTCATCCTTTCGCCTTTGGCAGGTACCCGTTTAAAATTAGAAACCTCCCATAAACAGTGCCATCTGCTGCCACCCCAACAGGCTTCCTTTTATAGCCTTTCAGTGGTGTTTGTACCTCCTACTTCAGATACAAAATCACAACAGTGTTGTGTTGGTAATGTGTAGCACTGTGGAAGTGGCTAAGGGGGTTTAAATCCACACACATTGATGCAATACAGGAGAAAAGTAGGTGTGTGCACTGTAGAATCCCATAGGCCTCATATTCCCAAGGAGAGAAGGTAGTTCAGGACTGAACTAAAGTACCGACTTTTTGTCCCCAACCACAAGCCCATCAAGAAAGAGGCAGCCCAGAGAACATATTCTTGACTATCATGAATTCACCGGAAATGGTTGGAAAGCAAACAGTTGCTTTCCAGCCATTTCCAGTGAATTCATGATAGTCAAGAATGTGTTCTCTGGGCTGCCTCTTCTTTTCTGGAAGCAGCTGCAACCACAAATACCCATCTTGGGTTCATATTAGCAGGCAGAGAGAAAACTGAACTCCCTGAGGGACTTCAGTCCCACCATTTAATTGGAAAAGCATTGACTGTTGGGCAAGTCTGAATGTCTCCATGCCACTGGTGATGTAGACCAGCCAGTTGGGGCAGCTGCCATGTTTGAGAGAATCCTAGGCAAGGTGCCTTCTGGCAGCCCCTGGAAGGGACAGGTGTTGGCAGACAGGCAGCACCAGGGACAGTGCTGTGAAGAAAAAGGCTGGGCGAGGCTGTTGAAGCCAGTTGCTGCACCTTCATTATCTCTCATGGCCCTGGGCCCTACCTGTGATGGGATAAGGTGCTGAGGATAATGAAGATGGCAGTAGCTGCCTCATCTGGTGGTTCTCTTCACAGCACTGGTGCATTAACTTTATTTCTTTTTAAAAGGGATACCAGTGTTGTTCATGGTGGCACTCCAGGGGCAGATGCATCTGCACCACGTAGTGCTGATGCCAGGATGGTGATTAGTCCTCAAAAGGTAGTATAAGAAATGGCTTGTGAAAAGCCAATTATGAGTAGACATTGTGCCCCTGAGCTTAGGGGGAACTTTTGCTTAGCAAAAGGCCAATGAGTCTCTCAAATGGGGAGTTTTAGGAAGTGGGTAGAAAGGGAGAGAAGTGAACTTTGGCTCCATCCTCAGTAAACTTTGGAACAAAAATGGAAAGTAGTAAAAGATAAGATGGCCAGAGCTATGATTCGGGGTGGCTATAAACCCAGTATTCCCCTGGGCTCCACTGGAAAGGAGGAAAAATTGTATTAGGGATTAATTCAGATTTTGTTTTTCATGTCAATTATTTACTGGATGACGGTCCTGTCTCTGACATGTTTTTCACCCTATTGTTTTATTTTCTTACGCCACAAATGCAAACAACACAATGAGCAAAATGACTCATAATAAGAACAAAGAAGCATAGAAAGCTGCCTTATAATGAATCGGGTTACTAGTTCATCCAGCTCCTTATTGTCTATACCAACTGGCAGCTGCTCTCCAATATTCCAAACAGATTCTCTTCCAGCCCTCCTTGGAGATGCTGGCAACTGAACATGGAACCTTCTGCATGCAAAGCAGGTGCTCTACCATTGACCTATGGTTTCTCTAAATGGGCAAACTTTGCACTCCCTGATCCATTTGTTCTGGGTATCCATGATATAAGGCAGCACCATGGTAAGCTCCAATCAAATAGCTTTTGGCAAAGTCTGGAGAACTGAGACCTTACAGGTGCCTCCAATTAGCCTGCTCCTTCAAAATTCTTCTCTGTCTGAAGAGTGTGAATTCTTAAATGGCTTGCCGCAGATGGTCTTTCTTGCCTGGCATACTTGTGCCAATGGGCAGGCATGTGTGGAGCAGGAGGTATTTGGTTCTTCAGGTGAATTGGGCTCAGGGAGAAGTGCCTGCTAAGCTCCTGACTTGGGTTCTGCATGCTCTTTTCCATTAGCCTCTGGTTCAGAATCCAGAGCCTGGTTCCATTCCTTTTTTATCGCCAGTGTTATTTACATGAAACCACTGGGTCCGATCATTAGTTGATTTGGGGTGAGGTGCTATCTGTATGCTGATGACACTCATTGCTACTTCTCCATAACATCTGAATCAGAAGAGGCTGTGCAGTCCCTGGGCCACTGCCTGGGCACAGTGGTGAGATGGATAAGGGAGAACAAGCTGAGCCTGAATCCTGGCAAGGCAGAGGCACTTTGGGTAAGCGTCTCGAACTTGATCATTTATTGTGGCAGTTCCAACACTTTGGAACTCCCTGCCTATTGATATTGAGTGCCTTCACTGTATTCCTTTTGGCACCTGTTGAAGACCTTCTTATTTAGTCAAGCCTACCCAGATGTTTTGGGACACGGGTGGCACTGTGGGTAAAAGCCTGAGCGCCTAGGGCTTGCCGATCGAAAGGTTGTTCGGTCCCAGCGCCTGCCAACCTAGCAGTTCGAAAGCACTCCCGGGTGCAAGTAGATAAATAGGGATTGCTTACTAGCGGGAAGGTAAACGGCGTTTCCGTGTGCGGCTCTGGCTCGCCAGAGCAGCGATGTCACGCTGGCCACGTGACCTGGAAGTGTCTCCGGACAGCGCTGGCCCCCGGCCTCTTGAGTGAGATGGGCGCACAACCCTAGAGTCTGTCAAGACTGGCCCATACGGGCAGGGGTACCTTTACTTTACCTTTTACCCAGATGTTTAGAAAGCTTGTGTGAGTTTTCATTTGTTTTAGTCTATTCTAGTGTGGTTTTAACTTTCTGAATGTTTTAAATTATGGTTGTAGTTTTTTTAGTGATAATTTTATTATTTTCTCTTTTTTGTAAACCAGTTTCTACAAATAAATGGTCTATACATTTTACAAAATAAATAAGTCCTCTTCTTCTGACTCAGTGCAGGACTTGGGCTGATATCCATGGCAGATTTTATCTAGCTCCTTAAATTCCTCAGTCTTACAAACTATTGACAATCGTGTGCTTCTTGTTTTAGAGCAATGATACAGTTCCCATGTCTTGCTTATGGATGTATGCAAACATTTGAAACAAGCCCAATAGTAAAAAGGCAATCTGCTTTTCTTGTGAGGTTCCTTGCCTGTATGCATAAAATTTATTAGATTCTGCAAAACAGCTGTGTCATAGTATTTGCAAGCCTATTATGTAATCGTAAAACTTGCACATTCTTCCAGTTCTGAGCTATTCACAATTTCTCACCTTTCAGCTTGTGAATTATAAATGCTTTATTGTTGGAAAAACTCCACTTTGTTCCATGTGTCATTTAATTCCATGGCACAACCGGCACAGTTAGTATTACACCCCACCTCCATATGGGTTCAGTGGGATATTCTGGCCTAACATTACTATTTCTGATGAAATTTAAACCCTGGCACAGACTGTGCAGTTATGCATATCAGAGTGTCTCTGCTTCTATCTCCATCCGACTCCATTCCAATTCACCTGCATAAAGAAGCACATTGAGGTTCTCTGTTGAGAGGCTGCATGTATTCCTGCATATGAAGCATATTCCTCTTTCTGTAGAAGCTCCATATTTCCTGTGGATATGATAATATAACTCTGCTGAAAAGGAGTACTGAACACAGCTGATAGCTACAATGCTATTATGTTCACTGCACATTGTGTGATTATAGCTAGCATGTCTGCCCTCCATACTAGAGGCTTTCCATAGTGTGTAGGTTCAAAATGAAAGATCTTTGTATGTGGTAAAGGGAAGTTTGCAAAAGCTTATGGAAACTCTTTTCTTTTATGGAAACTCAATTTTCAATGTAGCCCTTTTCACTTATGGGTGTTGAAGATTTCTTCCCAGTGGAAATCTGTTCGGCTTCCTCCTAAAAATGTCTAGGGCAGAGGTGGGAGACTTGTGAGCTGGTGTAGTAAATGGTACTTTTTCAGACTCCTGGAAGTGAACTGCATGTTAGAATGCCACCCCAGACTTTTGAAAACGACAACACCTCCCTGTGAACCCCCCCAAAAAAGCTCAACAACTTTTGGCCATTTCCCCCACCCCCAATTTTTTTTGTTGCAATCCAAAAAAATAGGGGTCGTCTTATACATGGGGGCATGTTATGCACTGAAAAATACGGTACATACTACTTTTAGAGAAGCCTTTGTCTATCTTTCTGGTGTCCTAGCACTGTAGCTGCTTGGTGAGGAAAGGGTAGGTGAGAAATCTGAGGTTTCTTTCTATCTGAAAAGACAGATTTATAGCATTGGAAGGGACTCAGAGTCCCTGTAATCCAACCGTAAGCTGCAAGGTAGAAAAATCCATATAACCATCATGAGTCCCTCTGATCCAGATCATCAAAACACTGCAAGCAACATTTATTGAAAAGTTCTGTATTTTTTGCATGCAGAACTTTAAATTATTTTGGCACAGATATATGAACATGAATTGAGAGTACTGATAACAAAGAAAATGAACTGAACAGAACACATCCTTGTCTTGCACTTTCTCTTTTAGCAAGAGTGTTCACCTACTAAACTTGTGACTTTCTTTTTAACCAGTAAAAGGAGGCATTTGCTGACTACTCCACAGCTTGCCTTGTTCTTCAACACATTGCTGTAACACATTTTAATTAATACAGCATATGTCTCTGAACAACTGCTGTCGAGAAACACTCTTGCGTGTGATTTATTCTAGTGATTGTGTGCCTGAGATGATGTGCTTGCGTGCCTATGTGTTGATTATGTTAGCTGACATCATGCTGATATTGGGGTATTGGCACGCTCTGCAAAGATCACATGAGGATGGTTCTGGATTATTGCCACATTCCGTAAGGAAATTTTCTGTCTCTTATATACAGAATCAACATTTAGCCTTGGAGAGGTCAGATTTCATTAGTGGATGTACACATTTGGTGTTTGAATGTTGCAGATATCGTGTTTGATAGTGCCTCCAATGAGCTTGCATGGAAAGAAGGCAGAATTGTGTTGGCCATATTGATAATGTGGATAGTATAGATGGTTTTCCTCTGCTACAAGTCTTATGGGGTTACAATGTATTTGTTGATTTTGATTTGAGAAATAATGTAGTATTCTGAAACAGCATGTTAAAATCTTGCTTGCTATTTTTTGTGCATAATTAAATGTTTAAAAACAAAAGTAAAATATTTAAAATTCCAAAATCTTCTGAATGCTTTTTTTTTTTTTAATTGTTAGAAGACAAAGAAGAAGTAAACACGGGGAATAACTATTCCAGTTCTTAGGCATGCTTCAACCTTTTGGTCTTCAGTGGCATATAAATATCAATTATCTGATTAGCTGTTCCAGGATTGTCTAAATTGGAAGTCACGTTCTTGAAACAAAAGTATCACATCCTCATTCTTCTGGGTATGGATCTTAATTGCATTCCTCCCTCAGGTAAACATACCGTGGCTGGGATGCATATGGTTTCTTGCCATAGTTCTAATCAGGTGTTCAGAACCCGCAGGAACTCATGAAGCTAGCAACATCCCATTTATGATGATTCATGATCTGCTCAGTCTTAATGTGGCGGCGGGAGGCACCCTCTATGCAGGTAGGGTTTCCAGCATGGGTCTGGGAACATTAATTTAGCAAATCTTTGCTGTTTCCTACTTAAGCTCGGTAAGTTAGTCAGTACCTGCAGGGATCAGGCTATAGCTTATTGCAGAAGTGACTACTGTCGATCCAGTACATTGTACTGTACATGCTGAGATTGGAGCTAATTTTTAATTTATATTTTTGAACTTTTTGAACTTCTTTCTGAGAGGAAGAAGCTGTGTTATTGAATATATGTGTTGGACAAGGAGTGCAAGTGGAAATGTGTTTGTTATATTTATATCTTGCCTTTCCTCTGAACTCAGGACTATTATTTGCACCCAAAGCAACCTTGTTTCATATCCAAAGCCAACTAGTGAGGTTGACAGCTAGCAGAGATTTCATATTGGGAGCCCTGCATTCAAACCTAACACTCTCTAGCCATTGTACAACACAGCTTTAGAATTCTTTTGCAGCCTCAGTTGAATCACGCCATGGAACGATCTCCAGTCTCCACAGCTGCTATGACATAATAGTTAAGATGGAGAATCCAAAACTTGCCATAAGCTCTCTCTGAGTGCAGTCCTCTCCTCCAAGGTTAAGCGTGTAGAGGATTGAAGCCTGTCTCAAAGGATAATATCTGTTGTGTATTGAGTCAAAGGATTTTATATCTGTATTATTATTGTCTATATTTGCATTAGGGTAAAGTAACTGCCTTTTGGTTTCAGGGGGTACAGCTACTATTGGTTCATTTAAACTGCTGTAATTGGATCCTCTGTCTTATTGGTTTCCTCCAAAAGGCAGGACTGTGATTGCCTGATATTGTTCCCTCCAAAATGTATCCTTTCTAGCTAGTCCCCTGTCCCTATAAATGTAGCTTTCCCCTCCTCAGTCTTCAGTCTTGTTTGCTGTAATAAAGAAGTGTTACTAGAGAACTGTCTCCAGCAGATTATGTCAAGAGAGCTGAAATCACAAACCCCACGTCACAACAACTGGCGACGAAGGTGGGATCCGGAATGCTGAGGAGCGGTTAAACGCAGCCCTGCCTCAGAGTCCGGATTGCAGCTAAGAACAAGACTCACTGGCCAGCTGAGAAGACGACCCTGCCACAGGACAATGGAGAGTCCAAGGGTATTGGAGCCCTTCCAGCCATCAGAGCCCCACACGTGGGAAGACTACGTCGAACGCTTCGAGTTCTTCGCAGTGGCTCAAGGGATCACCGATGCCAGCAAAAGAAGGGCCACATTCCTGAGCTACTGTGGGCCTGAGACCTTCAAGCTGGCCAAGGCATTGCTTGCTCCAGCGAAGCTAAGTGAGACATCTCTCAAAGATATTCTTGCCTGCCTAACAAGCCATTTGGCGCCTACTGAGACCAAGATGGCCCGGCGGATGGAGTTTCATGAGAGGCAGCAGCGTGCTGGGGAGTCTGTATCTGCATTTCTAGCTGAACTGCGGAAGCTCGCTCAGCACTGCGACTTCCAAAATCTGGAAGAGACTCTCCTGGATCGGTTTATCGGTGGTCTGAGCAGCAAGAAAGCCAGAAGACGCATCGTGGCTAAAGAAGAGGTTACCCTTGCTTCAGCCTTGAAGGAGGCCACCGCCACGGAGAATTATGAAAGAGAGGAGCTTGATGCCAGTCGCAAGGCCCCTAAGCCACAGATAGAAGTTGCGCATGCCATGGACGAGCTAGAGGCTACTCCGAGCCAGAGCCCAGTCCGTGGGGTCGAGTCAGTGCGTCAGGCCTGCACAGTGCACAAAGATCACCGAGGCAGGTGTCCAGGTTGTGGCGGAAACCATGAGCGGAAGAGTTGTCGTTTCCGGGATGCTATGTGCCGGACGTGCGGGAAGACAGGTCACATCGCCAGGGTCTGTAGATCGGCGGCGTTGGGAGCGACAGGAACACCTAGACTGGAGCATCGCAGACCGCCCACAGCAACCCATTTTCTAAAGGACTGCCACTATGTAACGGAGATCAACGGGAGGGTCGTGCAGTTCCCAGCGCAAGGCAAGGCACACGTCAAGGTGAAGATTGAGGGTCAGCAGTGCGACATGGAGGTGGACTCCGGATCTGGATTCACTATCGTGTCGGACCAGACCGCGAGGACATTCTTCCCCAGGGGTAAGTTGCCCCCTCTGGAGCCCTTCCCGGCAACCTTGCAGTCATACTCAGCGGGCCGCATCCATGTTATGGGAATGTGTGCCGTGAGAGTTCAGTTCCGGGACAAACAGGCTGTACTCAAACTGGTGATTGCGAAGGGCAGTCGCCCCAGTCTCCTGGGCACTGACTGGTTCCCCGCCCTGGGACTGAGTATATCAGGGCTTAATTCAATCCAAACCTGCCCTGAGATGAGCGAGGCATTATGCAAAGAGTTTGCTGGTCTCTTTAATGGAAAACTGGGTTGTTATAAAGGGCCCCCAGTTGACTTCGAGTTGGACCCTGGGGTGGCCCCAATCCGACTCAAACCAAGGCGAGTGCCATTTGCACTGCAACCCAAGATCGAAGCAGAGCTGGATAAATTGGTCAAGCAGGGAGTTCTCTCACCCGTGGACTCTGCTAAGTGGGAGACTCCAATCGTCACGCCCCTTAAAGCAAATGGGGAAGTCAGGATCTGTGCAGATTACAAATGTACTATCAATAAGGCACTCAGGGGAAACTCATACCCCATTCCAGTCGTATCACATCTGTTGGCTAAACTGGCTGGGGGCAAGGTGTTTGCCAAAATTGACCTGGCACAAGCCTACCAACAGCTGCCAGTAACCCCACAATCAGCGGAAGCACAGACTATTGTCACACATAAAGGGGCGTTCAGAGTTAACAGATTACAATTTGGAGTTTGTGTGGCCCCAGGGATTTTTCAAGGGCTCATGGAACGCCTGTTAAGAGGTCTGCCGGGGGTCTTGCCATTTTTTGATGACGTTTTGATTGCTGGAAAAGACCCACAGGAACTGGTTGCGCGTGTCCGTGCAGTGTTGCTCAAGTTCAAGGAGGTGGGGTTGCAACTGAAAAAGGAAAAATGCAGTTTTGGGGTGCCAGCTGTGGATTTCTTGGGGTTTAAAATTGATGCATCAGGCATCCACCCCACAGATGCTAAGATTAAGGCCATCATCGAGGCACCACGACCACAGAACAAGACGGAGTTGCAGTCATTCCTGGGACTTATTAACTTTTATCATTCGTTCTTACCCCATAAAGCTTCGGTAGCTGAACCATTACATAGACTGTTGCAGAAAAAGAATGTGTGGCGATGGGGGCAGGGGCAGCAGAAGGCTTTTGACTCCTTGCGAAGAATGCTGAGTAGCGGGAGCGTCCTTGCTCATTATGATGAGTCAAAGCCGCTGGTCCTGGCATGTGATGCCTCTCAATACGGCCTGGGGGCGGTGCTGAGTCATAGGGAACTGGATGGGTCGGAAAAGCCCATCTCTTTCTATTCCCGTACGTTGTCGCCCACGGAGCGCAACTATGCTCAAATTGACAAAGAGGCGCTTGCAATTGTGGCAGGAATCAAAAAGTTCCATGATTATGTGTACGGTCGCCATTTCTCCATTGAAACGGACCACAAACCACTGTTAGGGTTGTTCAACCCGAACAAACAAACGCCACAAATTCTCTCCCCCAGAATGTTGCGTTGGTCTATATTCCTGAACGGGTTCCAGTACACCTTGACCCATGTGCCGGGGAAACGGTTGTGCCACGCTGATGCGCTGAGTCGATTGCCCCTTCCTGGCGGGAGCAATGAGGATCCCGCTCCAGCGGAGCACATAATGATGCTGGAAACACTTCCGGGGGCTCCTGTAACGGCTACTGATATAGCTGAGAAAACGAGGAAAGATGCTGTTCTCTCCCGTGTGCTCACTTGGGTGGGGAGGGGGTGGCCAGGTGGTCCGCATGAAGACAAATTCAGGCCTTATGCGACAAGGCAGCACGAGTTGTCCATGCATAAGGGTTGTCTCCTGTGGGGAGATAGGGTGATCATCCCAGCACCACTGAGAAACAGGGTGCTTGAGACGCTTCACATGGGACACCCGGGAATGGTCAGGATGAAGTCGCTAGCCCGATGTTATGTGTGGTGGCCTGGAATGGACCAGAACATAGAACAATGGGTACGAACATGTAAGGCATGCCAAGAGGTGCGGCCAGAAGTGGCCAGAGCACCAGTTCACTGGTGGGAGCAGTCCAGATCTCCCTGGAGCCGGCTGCACTTAGATTTTGCTGGGCCATTCCAGGGGAAGGTCTTTTTGGTTGTCGTCGATGCATATTCCAAATGGTTAGAAGTGGCGATGGTCCCTAGCATGGCATCAGCTGCCGTAATCAAGGTGTTGAGGCAGCTGTTTGCAACCCACGGGTTACCTGAGACCATTGTATCAGATAATGGGGCAGCTTTTGTATCCCAAGAATTCAGGGCATTCTTGGCTGATAACTTCATAAGAGGGGTCACATCCGCGCCCTTTCACCCATCCTCCAATGGGCAGGCTGAGCGCATGGTAAGAACAGCCAAAGAATCCATTGCGCGCTTAATGGAGGGTAACTGGTCAGCTCGCATCGCGCGAATGTTATTTTTGCAGCATGCGACGCCGTGTACTGCGACGGGCAAGTCGCCAGCTGAGCTGCTCTTGGGTAGAAGACTGGTAACGGTGCTGGATTATGTCCACCCGGATAAAATGCCAAACCATAATTCAAGAGCAACCCCCCAGGCTGAGACTGACACAACAAGGTATCTCGCCCCTGAAGATCTGGTCTGGGTGAGGAACTATTCACGAGGTTCGCGGTGGGTGGCTGGTGTGGTCACCCGGGCTAGTGGACCTGTGTCCTATTATGTAACCTTGGAAAATGGGCAAGTTTGGAAGAGACATATAGATCAGCTGAGGCGCCGGGCGCTCAGCAGGGAGGAGTCAGATAATTCATCCCTGGCTAACGACGCAGAGCTGCAAGACCAGAGTGAAAATGGCCCAGAGGTGCAGTCACCAGGGGCTTCAGCAAATGAACCAGGGTCTGCTAGTCCTCATGATGACGAGGTACAGGTAGGGAACCCTGAGATGTCTGGGACTCCATCTGTTCCTGAGGAAACCCCTATAGCAGCCCCTCTACCACAGGTAACACCCAATCCAGAACCGGCAACGCCTGTTGTCAGGAGATCAAGTAGAAGTTGTAGGACCCCACAGTACCTGAGAGATTACGTCTGCTGTGCTCACTAGGGGGGGAGGGGTGTTGTGTATTGAGTCAAAGGATTTTATATCTGTATTATTATTGTCTATATTTGCATTAGGGTAAAGTAACTGCCTTTTGGTTTCAGGGGGTACAGCTACTATTGGTTCATTTAAACTGCTGTAATTGGATCCTCTGTCTTATTGGTTTCCTCCAAAAGGCAGGACTGTGATTGCCTGATATTGTTCCCTCCAAAATGTATCCTTTCTAGCTAGTCCCCTGTCCCTATAAATGTAGCTTTCCCCTCCTCAGTCTTCAGTCTTGTTTGCTGTAATAAAGAAGTGTTACTAGAGAACTGTCTCCAGCAGATTATGTCAAGAGAGCTGAAATCACAAACCCCACGTCACAACAATATCAACCTACCTTACAAAGTGATTGTAATGCTTATTGAGATAATGTATGCCAAGAGCTTTGCTATATCAGTTCTAAATACTGTACTAAAAATGCCAATTATTAAAAGAGGATTAGTAACTAGTATAGAATATTGAGCTACATGGTAATTTTTAACAGGAGTTTGCAGATCAAGCCTTGCCCTGAAATTGATCTTTGATGAAATAAACAACTGTTACTTATGTGAGTTTGAATTAAACCACTGATGTTGCAAGGCATAAAAATGCAAAATATCCTCATTTAAGCACTTTGCTTGTTGTGTTTAGGAGTTTTAGTGCCTTGCATAAAATGTAGGAAGATGGAGAATAAATCACAAATAGCATCTTGTTCTCTCCACGAAACATTTCGGCCCGAATGTTTAATACATGGTATTTAATGATGCAGAAGGAATTGCTAACCTAAGTAGCAATGCTGCGCCTGCTGTAGCAGAGCAATGTCCAGAGTGTGAACGCATCCCTGGAGAATCCAGTTGTGTGAATGTTTAGCCAGTTGTTAGTAGCCCTGGGATTTAATGAGAGCAACTTTCGAAGCTTGGGAAGGGAAAACAGTCTTTGCCTTTTAAAGGATCTTGTCACGACTCTGATGTGAATGACTATGCAGAGGCCCAAGACAATTTCCCATATGCGACACATTAGCTGGCAATTGGCGGTTGATTGCCTGAAATGAAGCAGAAGGGAAATCTGAAATATAGACTGAAAAAAAAAGAGTACAACAGAGTTCTGTGGCGAATATTAAAGGTGCAGGATTGGGAATGGTAGAGCTAAAAAGGAGTGGAAGGATGAAGAGGGGATATAGAGCTCAGTGGGAGGCTTGGGGCACAAGTCAACATGCAGTAATGGTGGGCAGTAGAAACCAAACTTAAGGCATGGTGGGTAACCAAGCAAAAGCAACCAGCCTTATTTTGTATCTTCCAAGTTCTGGGAATGCTTAAAAACCAAAACCAGAGAACCTAGACTGTTGTGGTTAAGCAGATTCTGATACATCTACATGCTTCGTTTGTCTTTATCGTTTTGGATAGTTGAGGTTATTTTTTTTTTAATGTAACAACAATAGCATCTAAAGGAAGAAGCATACACAATATATATACTAGCTTGGTAAATGGCAGATCCATATGCTCAGCATAGCACCAGAGACTGTGGAAGCAGGAGGAGCAATGTGATTTTGAGGGCTTTGCAGACCTTTTTGCCACACTTTCCATTTACAAGTGAGCAACACATGAAGAAGGCTTGAGTTAGTGGTAAATCTTGGGGATAAATTTTATGAGCTATGAATTCTTTTACACTATTAAGAAGTAATTGATTATTACAATTATTGTTTTTTAAAAGCTTTTATTTTGCATTTCAGAAATCCCTCTGTGGCCTCCAGTGACACTCACCAACTCAGCAGGAAGGTTCTCCAACCATCTCAAGGTTTTCTCGTAGAAAAGGGCTGTGTTGCCCAGTGGGCAGCAGCCTTTGTCAACCAGGAAGAATGAGAAGGAATGTACCCCTTTATCAGATGGCTCTCTTTGTG
Source organism: Podarcis tiliguerta (assembly GCF_965153285.1). Classification (NCBI taxonomy): domain Eukaryota; kingdom Metazoa; phylum Chordata; class Lepidosauria; order Squamata; family Lacertidae; genus Podarcis; species Podarcis tiliguerta. Next base: position 43,123,616 of record NC_139538.1, on the reverse strand, counting down.
GTTGCTACAATGGGATATCCCTCCAGACGCTCTGCTGTAGATTTGGATGCCACACCCCGAATGACAATTGTCTATAACGGTAAAGAAGCTCTCCAGGTTTGCCTTATTTATCATGAACCACTTAGCTGGGCAAGTTTGCAATGTTTATGAAGAAGAGAGATCTATGTGCCTAAATGGTGATGCTTCTTAGCTGCATACATCTTGGTATGCAAATCCCATTCTCTCTCCCTTTGTTATCTCAATGTTTGAATTTTGAGCACTTATTTACATGATTTCAGCTTTCCACAGTTACTAATGTATGTATTGACAACCTCCTCTGGTGTATATTTGCACAAGAAGGCAATTACACCGACTGTTTTGGGTAACCTATACTTGCTATGAATGGTAAAGCCCACATAGTTTTACCTATTCAAAATGTTTTTCTTTGAAATTGTTTTCATGGCCAGTTATACTGAAAGTGGAGGCGGGGAGCCCTTGTTAATCCAGAGCCTCTTGATCTAGTAAACAAATCTTAGTGTGAAGCAAGTTAGCAGAGACTTTCTCCGTAAACAGGCCTTCAAATATTGCTGTGAAAGATCCCTCAACTGCACTGATGCAGCCTGTAATGTGCAGGAAAAATTGCTTTGATGTTAGGGGTGGATGCCCGTGACATACAAAGGAATCTGTGGCAAAGATTTTGCAGTCTGCTGTCTGGTATCCTTATGTAGTCTCCTCTTATATGGGAATGGGATGAAAGTTGGCCATTTAGGAGTTGACAGGGCCAGTGCTTATCTAGTCCATAACCAAACACAATTGGGAAAAGGCAGAGAAAACCTGTTGCGGGCATATAAAGGGAATTTATTGATCGGTTCTTGATTCTTTGACAGCTTTCTGAATGTTGCAGACTGGGAATTGCTGGTGGAGCTTCTTGGAGATATTTGGCTTACGTATGATTTAATACTCAAGTGATGAGGGCTTTGTAGTTTTGCACATTTTCTGTCAGTTGTGCTGTCACAAAATGAAGATTGTAGGAAGCTAAGCTATTGGCTTTAAAGACTTGCAGAAGATGATGTAACCCTTTACAAGAGAGATGGAGAGGAGGAAGGAATGCTCTGTTATATAAACTTCTTTCAAGTTCATTTGAAAAAGTTGTTTGTGTGTAATAATCCAGGCATTACCTCTCCTTTTTTTATTTTCCATTTGATGATTTTTATTTTTATTTTTAAAAAAGCTGCTTCCAAATATTGCAATAATGCAGCTCTCTCTCTCTTACTTTTTGTATCAGATTTGAGATGTCTCATCTCACATTCAGGTGACAAAATTGTGAGTTGCTGCTAGGGTTGCCTGCAGTGTTAGAATCAGAAGTTGGCATCATTGGGCACCTGCCAAAACCCACATCCCAGCATGAGGTCCACTACTGTCCTATGGTCTTGCTCCATTTCCTCTTTGATACCGTACCGATTGACCTGTCCTCTATGTATGAAGAATGACAGGATCAAGGGGAAGGAGCAGTAGGTTCCATTTGCCTTTCCATCTCCTGGGTAGTGGTGCAAATTGATCCCCAGGGAAGAGGACACTTGTAGTGCTGAAGAGAAAGGTCCACTCAGGGAGGAGTCTTCATGATGGCCTCTTTCCCAAGGACCCTGCAAAACCTGGAACTGGCACTGGATGCCTCTCTCTCCAGACCTCCATGGTTTTACAACTGTTCAGTCCTTCAATGCAAATAGAGAGGAGATTGGAAATGACTTTGTGTTGTGCTTTAGTCTATTACTTTATGATTGGCTAGAAGGCTGAAGATGGAAGGCAAATATAGGTAGATGTACATGCCATGGGTGGTTAACATCAGGTGGAATTAAAACCATGACAAGACTGCTGATACTCTGTAGAACAAGGGATGCCAAAGTGGTGCCCTCTTGATTTTGTTGGATTACAACTCCATCAAATTTCAGCCAGCACAGACTGTGGTTAGGGATGATGGGAGCTGTAGTCCAACAACATCTGCAGGGAACCATCTTGGCTACCTAATGTAGAAAGAGCACAGCTTGGTGTCATAATGACAGTGGCATACAGGCAATTTTCGCATTGTGGTATGCTTGGAACAACAAAGGAAATAATCACTTTTGAGAGGCTTCCGCCGGGCTCCTGCCCTTTCGTCCCACCTTTCTTTCCTTGCCTTCCTATTATGGAAGAGGGAGAGAGGGAAAACCTGTTTTGAAAGCCGTGTGGGAGCTGCCACTGATTATTATATGCCAGATTGGTGCTGTCAGCACTGCTGTCTTTCGCCTCAACATGCATGTCTGGTTACATCAGCATCTTGGAGCAATCTCCTCTGCTCCAGTTTCCCGGGGACCCTGAGGCACTACGAACACATGATCACAAGCGTTTCTGAGAGTGCAGGAGAAGGGGGTCAAGAATTTCCTTCTGTTTGCCTTTGTTACCTTGTGCTCAAATCCCCTGTCTTGGGTAGCTTATCAGTTCTACAGTGGTATTCATCAATCCCACCACCAGAGTTGCTTAGTAAAGCTAAGGCTTTGTATAATCTGTGCTCCCTCCTTAATGGGAAGGGGTGTGTGAATCAGATTTAAGGGAAGCACAAATTCATGTACTTGGAATAAAAACATTATGTAATTTATTCCGATTTCTGTGAACACTCACAGAAGCCTGATCAGGAAGCAGGCTGATGGCTCTGCCTATAGGTGCTGAATAAGAGACTTACCGTAGTTTATGGACTGCATATTTTTGGACCATTTGTCTACGGTTCTTGCAGTCCTCATTATCTTTAGCGTTCTTCCCCTCCTTTAGCACCTCCAAGATGGTACTGGCATGCAGTGTCCTAGAGATTAAACGATGCCAAGATATTGGAAACATTTTCATGTTGTTGCCAGAGATGGGCAGACGGGTTGTGTTGGGATGGTAATGTTTGGGCTTTGAAATTCTTGGCAAGGGCTTAAAATAGTGGAGGAACTGAAGATCATATCTAAGGTCCCTGGAGAAGGGTAAGGAAAAGCGAAAGAACAGAGTTCCACCTATTCCATGACCACTGAGGTGTCCACTTTCTTAGTGTTCAGCAGACTATTTCCTCTGCACTTATATGCATCTGTGCTGGTTTGTAGAAACAGTGAATGCAAAATGTTATTCTTAAGATTTCAGATTCTGAATGTGTGTGTGTGTGTGTGTGTGAGAGAGAGAGAGAGAGAGAGAGAGCACTATAATATGTAGCTTGATTTGAACTATTAAATTTGTCAGCTCAGAGAGTGCTGGTTTGCAGAAATTGCTGCTTTTCAGTTGTTGGCTAGCTACCCATAAAACATTTTTTAAAGGTTTTGACGTAAGATCCATGGGTAAATTATAACAATTCAGTTAGCTATTAGTCTGGGAAGACATAGTTAAACATATGACAGGGTCCAAACGGTTGGAAGTTCAAACTAGAAGAGATCTGAATATTGAAAAACACGGATTTAGTGCAGTGAACCATCAGGCAATCCTGCTAGTGAGTTCCCGATTTTCTAATGGCTTTTAGTTAGAATCGGATGCCTCTCTAAGGAGCTGCTCTGGATGATTAACAGCCTCTTTCCCCCAAAACAGCATGTTATTAATCTAGGATTGCTACACTGAAGATTTTTTAAAAATTGTTGCCCTATCCCTCCTCTGAGCTGTTAGGGTTCCTTTGGCCCTTATCAGAGGATGTGGCACTTAAGGAAACAATGAGTCCTTTTTCCTGTTAAATTTTCTAATAAAATAATTGGGGGGGGGGCGGATTTTAAAAGATATTTGAAACATTCCCAATGAAACGCTTCCCAATGATACAGTTGGTGATACAGGAAATGTAACATTAAGCATCCATTTCTCATGGTTTCCTTCCTTCCACCCTCCACTTTCAGCCCACTGGTGTGGTAAGTTCTATGCCTTACTTATTAAACAATTTACAGTTATCATTCTTCATCAGAGATGAGCAATTGACTCTTAAAGTTGTAATGGCGTTCCTGGCTATTGGCTATTCTTTGTCATTATTGTAACTACATGTGGCAATGGTAGTCACAATGTTGGTCATCCATCAAGTGGCTGTTTAGGATAGTTATTGTACTCCAGGAGATGACAGGGATCCATCCATCCTAGTACTGCTTGGAAACTTGTGCTTCTGCTGCTTAGGAACAAGAGGAGAAGGAAATGAAGGCTTGAAGCTCTGTGGAATGAAGGAAGCACCAGGCCACAAATAATCTATGGAAACAGAATCCAGTGAACACTGGGTTCTGTATTGTTAGGAGTTGCTGACCACTGCTCCAGATGGTGAGCTGCATGAGTGCAGTTTTTCAAGGGCTTCCTGTCTCAGTGGCTCTTAGCTTAAATAACAAGACAACCCGAGTTCTGTTGTGCTTATGTGTTCCCTTTGATCTTGACTCTTGGCTTGTTCTCTGGCTCTTTATTATTAGGCTTGAGCTGCTAGTTTCTCGCCCAGCCCTGACAAGATTTGCAGAATGGTACAGAAGATTTGATGAGTATCAACTAGGGGTATTAGTGGTGGGGCTGATTTGCTCAGCTCATAGAGGAGGTGGGAACTCTGTTGTGGCTCCAGATTGAACCACCAGCTCTAGGAGCTCCGTGGCCAGCATGGGGGTGGAGTAGTGTGACTATGTTAATATTTTGCTTAGGGGTGCCCTCAGTAATGGTCAAGATATTAGAATGGGCCTTCTTACCACACTACTACCTGCTGTGATAGATTGGGACAACTAAAATATGAACTGTGTTCTACTATCCGTAGTGTCCAGAGAGCATTTGGAATTTCTGTGGAATGAAGTGCTGTCTAAAGGAAATACCGTATTTTTCGCCCTATAGGACGCACTTTTTCCCCTCCAAAAATGAAGGGGAAATCTGGGTGCGTCCTATGGGGCGAATGCAGGCTTCGCGGACCTCTCCGCAAACAGCAGGAGCGCTCCCGCTGCTGGCGGAGAGGTGCCTGCATGCCGAAGCCTGCGCGCGCTGAGCTCAGCGCGCCCAGGCTTCGCGGACCTCTCCGCTAGCAGCGGGAACGCTCCCGCTGCTGGCGGAGAGGTGCCTGCATGCGGAAGCCTGCGCGCGCTGAGCTCAGCGCGCCCAGGCTTCGCGGACCTCTCCGCTAGCAGCGGGAGCGCTCCCGCTGCTGGCGGAGACATGCCTGCATGCCGAAGCCTGCGCGCGCTGAGCTCAGCGCGCCCAGGCTTCGCGGACCTCTCCGCTAGCAGCGGGAACGCTCCCGCTGCTGGCGGAGAGGTGCCTGCATGCGGAAGCCTGCGCGCGCTGAGCTCAGCGCGCCCAGGCTTTGCGGACCTCTCCGCTAGCAGCGGGAGCGCTCCCGCTGCTGGCGGAGACGTGCCTGCATGCCGAAGCCTGCGCGCGCTGAGCTCAGCGCGCCCAGGCTTCGCGGACCTCTCCGCTAGCAGCGGGAACGCTCCCGCTGCTGGCGGAGAGGAGCCTGCATGCGGAAGCCTGCGCGCGCTGAGCTCAGCGCGCCCAGGCTTCGCGGACCTCTCCGCTAGCAGCGGGAACGCTCCCGCTGCTGGCGGAGAGGTGCCTGCATGCGGAAGCCTGCGCGCGCTGAGCTCAGCGCGCCCAGGCTTCGCGGACCTCTCCGCTAGCAGCGGGAGCGCTCCCGCTGCTGGCGGAGACGTGCCTGCATGCCGAAGCCTGCGCGCGCTGAGCTCAGCGCGCCCAGGCTTCGCGGACCTCTCCGCTAGCAGCGGGAACGCTCCCGCTGCTGGCGGAGAGGTGCCTGCATGCCGAAGCCTGCGCGCGCTGAGCTCAGCGCGCCCAGGCTTCGCGGACCTCTCCGCTAGCAGCGGGAACGCTCCCGCTGCTGGCGGAGAGGTGCCTGCATGCGGAAGCCTGCGCGCGCTGAGCTCAGCGCGCCCAGGCTTCGCGGACCTCTCCGCTAGCAGCGGGAACGCTCCCGCTGCTGGCGGAGAGGTGCCTGCATGCCGAAGCCTGCGCGCGCTGAGCTCAGCGCGCCCAGGCTTCGCGGACCTCTCCGCTAGCAGCGGGAACGCTCCCGCTGCTGGTGGAGAGGTGCCTGCATGCGGAAGCCTGCGCGCGCTGAGCTCAGCGCGCCCAGGCTTCGCGGACCTCTCCGCTAGCAGCGGGAACGCTCCCGCTGCTGGCGGAGAGGTGCCTGCATGCCGAAGCCTGCGCGCGCTGAGCTCAGCGCGCCCAGGCTTCGCGGACCTCTCCGCTAGCAGCGGGAACGCTCCCGCTGCTGGCGGAGAGGTGCCTGCATGCGGAAGCCTGCGCGCGCTGAGCTCAGCGCGCCCAGGCTTCGCGGACCTCTCCGCTAGCAGCGGGAGCGCTCCCGCTGCTGGCGGAGAGGTGCCTGCATGCGGAAGCCTGCGCGCGCTGAGCTCAGCGCGCCCAGGCTTCGCGGACCTCTCCGCTAGCAGCGGGAACGCTCCCGCTGCTGGCGGAGAGGTGCCTGCATGCGGAAGCCTGCGCGCGCTGAGCTCAGCGCGCCCAGGCTTCGCGGACCTCTCCGCTAGCAGCGGGAGCCAGCACTGGGCTCCCACGGCTTGCAGAGAGCTGCCTGTTTGGGGGCTGGGGTCGGGGGAAGCTCGGGCTTCCCCAACCCCGCGCCTGGGGGGGAAATAATTTTTTTCCTTTATTTCCCCCCCAAAAAACTAGGTGCGCCTTATGGGACGGTGCGTCCTATAGGGCGAAAAATACGGTACTTATCAATGGAACAGCAAGGCATTCTGTGCCAGTACTTGGATAAATGCAGCTCTGAAAGCCTGTTAACATATTTCATGTGGGAGGGTGTTAGCTGATTAATGGCTTTTAAGTTCATTGTTTTTATTTAATTCAGTCTGTTAGACAAATTAAATAAATAGCTTAGCATATTAAAGCAGACTACTCTCCCAAGCAGCCTTGCTTCACTGTATTTCCTCTGTTTGTATCAGAGGAGCAAGACCTACTGAACGAGGTGCTCAGTATATGCCATTGATTCACTTCTACCCATTGTCTGACTCATGGGACTGTAGATTATTGATAGCAAGGTTACTGTTGATTAACATCTTTGACTGGAAGTTGCTACATTTGAAATATGATTTAAAAAATTAAGCTACAAATAATTCATTGCACCTCAATTATGGCCTATGACAGAGGTCTCATTTAAGATCTTATTCTCCATTCCCCCCAAAGAAGTCACATCTCCCTTTGAATATACAAAGCACAGAATCGGTTCTGTCTGGCAGGTAGCTAGTTAATGCTGCAATAGCCCATCTCCAAACTTCCAAAAGTAGTGTGGCTGACTTTTGATTGGTTAGCCACAGCCATCAGTCAGTCAATGTCCACCTGGGCCAGAACTGTTTTAAAAGATGACTAATGCCAAACAGTTCTTAGTCCCTCAACCTTACCATCTATGCTGCTATGTTAGATGAGAGGCCTGTTTGGAAGTAGCTACAATAGGACAGACTTTCCTTTCCTTTTAAAGTACTGTTCTGTTTTTACCTTTGCCTTTCTCTGTTTTTTAATTCTTCATAAAGTTCATAAGATTTGGCTGTTGGGAGTTTTGGGAGCCAAAATGTGAAGGTTCTCTTGCATGACTGGCCTACCTTGATGGGCAATTGGAATGAAGTACCCTCTTCCACCAAAGTGTCCACCTTATCCCAATAATTCAAATGGGAAATGGTCATTTTGCTGTAAACTGCACCAGAGCTTTCTGGGAACAGCAGAACGTACCTACACATTTCACACAAATGTGTATATCTAAGTTGTGTGTGTGTGTGTAATGAAAAACACCCTGGGGAAGCTGGTCTTCAGCAGCCTGTTTGGTATAGAGGTCCAGCAATTTCAAGCCCTCATTTTAAGTGGTGTGTAGTCATACCCACTGCCTGATTTTCAGCCTTCCTTCCTTTGTGTAACTAGGGCTCCTCAGTTTCTCTGCAGATTCCCTGGTGCAGTGTGGGGGGTCTTGCAGCTGGCGCAGGAGCCATGAGTAGGAACTGGCACTCAGCCTGCAGGCTTTTCTCTGAGACTTTTCCCACAAAGCATCGCTAATTGCATTATGGCTATCTGGCAGCCAAACTGAGAAGACCACAGTCCTTACCTTGTAGAGGTGGCATTTGGATTAGCGAGTTTAACATTTTGCAAATGTTACCTAATGCCAAATGGAACAGGCGTAACCGAGTCTGTTTATGGAAATATTTTTTTACATGTAGAAACAGCTAAACCTTCCCTGACACAGGCATTATTTGTACAATCAAAATACCAACCTGGGTGCAGCTTAGTTTTTGTTGAGAACAAGTTGGTTTGATCTAAAATGCCTTGTTATGGCAGAAATGTGTAGTTGCTGCTGCTGCTGCTGCTGCTGTGTGATTCTGCTAGTTTATAAAGCTAGTTTGCTGGGATTGTATGCCCCATCATGCATATAGCTGTCTGAGACATCTTGATAACTTTAGTAGATTTCTGTCAACCTCTTCTCCCCTCCCTCCTCTTTAAGGTATTCTACCACTCGTGTGTGGAGGGAGGGTTTAATATCAAATCCTTGCATATAGATCATACCATCTAAATCATGGATGATTGACCTGTGGCCCTATAGGTTATGTTGAATTCCTACCCCCATCAGCTCCAGTCAGCATGGCGATTGGTCACGGATAATAAGAGCTGTAGTTCAGCAACATTTGGAAGGCCACAGATTCTCCACTTCAATCTAAAGACTGAGATCTTGCTGAGGTTTCCCCTGGTTAGAGAGTGTGCTTTTCTCTGCAACCATAAAAAGAAGGAGGTTCTCCTCTTCATTTCCCCCAGCTGAAGACTGTAGTTTTCAGTGTTCTAACATATTTTTATGGCCTGGACAACATTTTCAGTAAGCTAGCCTGATTAGGGTATTTGCATACGTTACCAATTTGCATAAAGAGCTGGATTTTGTTACTTGCAGTGTCAAGAATAACTGATGAAGCATTAACACATCACTTTGGAGATTTGGCTTTGGTTCTTTGGTCTGCCACTCACTTCACTCTGTAAACTGCTTGCTCTGTCAGCTCTTTGCATTTCTTTTGAAACAATTCTATGTACTGTACGTATATTCAGAAGCAGGTCTTCTGAGTGAGGCTTACTCTCAAGTAAGTGTTTGTAGGATTGCAGCTGATAATTCAGTATCTGCACATACGAGCTGAGGATTTTGGAAGTGCTCAGCACCGAAAAATATGAATGCCTCATAGCTGAACTTTAGAGAAGCAAAGAGCAGAGCTGTTCCTGAAATCAGCTCACTGCAGAACAAGTAATGAAGTTAACCTTGGGGTTAGCATACTTTAGAAGTGGCATAAATATAATGGGGAAGAAGTGAACTGATGTAACATAATGGTGCCGTTTGTGTCTTTTTTTTTACACCAATGTTGACACGGGTGTATGAGTTGATAATGCTATTTTCTTTTCTTTTTAAGCCCTAAAAGACTCTGGACCAGTTAAGGACTGTCTTGCTCCTTATGTCCCTTCCTGAACACTCTGATCATTGGGAGATATACTCTTGGTGGCAACTCTTACGCCTCCTGTCTGCTTCACAGTTGTTAGGAGCAGGGTGTATAGCACTGTAGCACCTGCTTGGTAGAACTTTCTCCTGATTAGTGTCAGGCAAGCATTTACTCCCTGCCCCCTGGCAAAAACTTATTTTATAGAGGCAAGCATTTACAATGCCAACTTTTAAACACGTGCTCAAAACTTTTTTTGTTCACTTGGACATTCCCTGAAGTGTGACAGATTACTGACCATGGCAAATACTATTGTTCAGTAGTTTGTTGTGTTTTTATATTGGATTGTATAACATTTTCTTACTCCATGTTAGCTGATATTTACATCTGTTAAGTAACTAACTAACTAGTTTCTGATGGCCAGTCCAAAGAGAAAAGAGCCCTTTTTTAAAGGACTTCCAACAGGGGTGGACTGCTATGGGTTAAATGTTTCATGTAGGGCCTTGCATTTGAATAGTTGCATGTTTCAGGTCCAGCTTGATTTGTAAAAGTTTGGTGCAGTGGATGATGTGTTAACTTTAGATGTGTGGAGGCCCAGTCTCAAAATCTTGCTTTATGGAGCACACACTGTAGCTTTCTTTGCTAATTACTTCACAATGTACTTGTTGGGATTTAGAAAGAATTATAAATTGCATCATGCTTGAATTTCAGTGTTGCTGAAATTCCTTTGGCCACCAAAACCCACGTTTTGCTACTGTAGATTCAGACATTTTAAAGTGACCTCAGTTCTCAGAAGCATTTAGATTAAAATAAAATAAAATAAATGGTCAGTATGCAGGGAGGCATTTGATGAATTCAGGTAAAAATTTCCTGAGGTAATAGTAGATCATGAACTTTTAAGGACTTGATGGTGAGGGAGAGTGGCCTCATGCTGTTATAGGATGTATTTTTGTATTTTTAAAAGTTATATTTCAGCGGAGTTGTTTATTGAACATTAGTATATCTACAAATTACAAAATACTATTCCAGATTTTCATGATTTTTCTTCAAGTTATTACCTGAAAGGGCTGTAGTACTTTTGATTTCTGACTTCTTACTTCTCATACTGACAAAGCTGGTTCCTTCCGGTTGTTGTTGTTGTTGTTGCTATTTTTGACTACACATCCACTGTGACAAGAGGACTGCTCTCTTCATTTGAGTTTTTGGAAGCAATGGAGAGTTGAGCCTGTTCCCTTTCCAAGTCTGATGTGGTTTGACAGCTCCTTTGTGGGTCTTTGCCTTTCAGATCTCGTAGGAGGATAAATGGCTGTAGCTGGTCACTGAATGATGAATTTTAGCAGCTGGAACTGCATCCATCCATGAAATAGACACGATGCAGACTCCCCTGAGAGCTAAAAGGAGTGATTGAAAATTAATATTGTTTGAATTGAACTCCTTAGGCCTTTCAGTTAAACTCATAATGCAGGCAGCAATTACAATCGGATCTGCTACAGCGTGTCACCACAGCAGAAAGCCTCTTGTTATTGTTTCACAGTGGTATTGGCAGGCATGCAATGTGTGGGGTAACACCTCTGAGTAGTGCATGTCTGTTGGTATGTGACTGGGAGGAAAGCATTGGAAGACAAAATGTACAGTGGCACCTTGGGTTAAGTACGTAATTCGTTCCGGAGGTCCATACTTAACTTGAAACTGTTCTTAACCTGAAGTACCACTTTAGCTAATGGGGCCTCCTGCTGCCGCCGCGCTGCCGGAGCACGATTTCTGTTCTCATCCTGAAGCAAAGTTCTTAACCCGAGGTAATATTTCTGGGTTAGCAGAGTCGGTAACCTGAGGCGTATGTAACCTGAAGCGTATGTAGCCCGAGGTACCACTGTACTTTACCAGAGGACTCACTGCTTGGCTCATCCAGATCTGTACACATCCATTTTCTATTCAAAACAAGCATTAAATACAATATCAAGAAAAATGACGGCCTAAATATCAAACTGTCCTTAGCATACGAGGTATTCACTAGAGGCGTGTGCAGAGGGGCAAGTCTTCCGGATATTTGCTATAAGAAGGAAGGTGCTTGTAAACATTACGTGTCCTTGGGTGATGTACGCAACCATGCCATAGGAACAGTTTGAAAAGGTAATTGTAGGAACATGTTGGAGTGTTTGCAGTCATTCTTGTAAAAAGAAGGAGGGCTCTTGAGAAATTCTTGTGGCAGGCAGCTCTTGCCTGAAGCTTATGTTTCTGATGGAGCTTATAAAAGGTTCTAAAACAACCTGTTTTATGGCTTCTTAACCCAGAGTTTATCACCCTTTCCCCCCACCCTGCTACTTTGAAACTCCTGCGAGAGAGAGCAAGAGAGAGTGAGAAATGTTTTTCTTTGAAGGACATCCTCCCATTATAGAGCTTAAATGTGGTAGTTTTGCTTTTCAATCTCTTAGAACCTTCAAATTAAGTTTCTACAGCATCAAACTGCAGCAGCAAAGAGGGATTAGGACCATGGTGGTGCAAAGGAGAAAACAGCTCTGATTACTCAAAATAATAATTCTAATTCGTAAGGAGAGACTTGCAGTGGATTTACACGTGTTGAATCACTCTAGTTAATGACTCAACGCAATCCAAATAGTGACAGTTTTTATTACATTTATGCAGTATTCTGCCCTTTCCCCACAGTTTTTGTTTCTCAAAAAGAAAAGAAAAGAAAAAAGCAGAAGATCAGCACTTCTGTGAGATTGGCAGAGGTGAACTTCCACCTAGCCTCCATAACTGAGTGCCTAAGGCCAAATCACTGCAGTGCATCGTCTAAAGTCTGGAAAAGTCTTTTTTAAATGGGCTGAATTCAGATATGCTACTTTATGTATAATCTGAGCATCTGGATTTTTTGGTAAAGTTTATTATTATTATTATTATTATTCCTCCATGTTATAATTTATATTAAAAAGTGATAACAATGACAGGATCAGACAAAAATTAAAAGATGAAAAACAGCACATGACTCCGACCATATGGTGAACCATTCAAAAGATGGGCAAATATATTGGAAAAATCAACTTGCTTTAACATCAGCTTGTGAAAATGATCTGTGAATATGTGCTTAATTTGGCTAGGCAGGAAGGGCTCTATTCCCTGGCAGGTGGGATTTCATTGGTAAACAATCCTGCATTGTGGTATGAGATTGAATTCTGGTGCTCAGGATTCTAGAAACTGCCTCCCACCCAGTCTCGGGCAAACTGATTCTTTTATTATTGAGAGCAATGGGGTTTTTGCTGCTCAAGGGGCCATGAATTGTAACACCAGCGATGGAAGGAATTGTCTGAGCCTTATAAGAAGCTGTGTGAATGAAGTTCTGTGTTGTACTATTATTGATGTTTTAGATGTTTGTGTACAGTATCATTTAATGCTTTTACAAGCTCCCCCAGGAGTGCCAGTTGGCACTGAAAGCTGGGATATGCATCAGAACAAGGTAGTTGCCATAGTGCTCTCCAGATGTTGTGGTCTACAACTCCCATTAACCTCTGGCCAGCATGGCCAATGGGTAGGGGTCATAGGAGCTGTAGATCACAACATTTGGAGGGCACCATGTTGTCTACCCCTGCATTGGAACAAAGATGAAACAGCTGGGGGTATTCTCATCTCAAAACTGTGAAATCATGCATATTTTACGGGATGATATATCAGTTCAGTCCATAACCGGTTGCCTTATCTTAATAAAATCTGAGAAAACTGCCCACCACATTATCTTAGTGTGGCTGAAATTTGAGGAGGGATTTGTGGTCATAAGAATAAATTACTTAAGGGGCCCCTAAGAGAGCTAATCCACGTTGGTACTACTGAGTGGTCTGGTAAGGAGAGGCAGCTGTTAATACAATCTTGTTCCCTCTCAGTGACTTGAATAGTGCATGAAGTATGTATTCCTGCAATCCTATATTATAAAATACCATGCTGCTTTAAACCTCCCCAGCATGATTACTGGGCATAGCTATGGAGGCATCCTCCAGATCTAGTAAATAACGTTTCATTTTTCAACAGGAGTGATGGATGAATGCGGCATCCTTGCTGAGGATAAACTGAGAAACAGCTGTCATTGTACAGAGCGTTTAGCTGTTGCTTATTGTTAAAGCCTTGGTGCTTGGGAAAACTACTCTGATAAAACTCCTGGCCAAGACTGGAGCCTTCAGGACAGACAGCTGCATTGTGAGACGTGTTTGCTGGCTTCCTCCCTGGGATTCAGGGCAGACCTTGATTTCTTTTGGTTTCTCTGTGATCTTTTTGGAAACAGTTATGATAGCATTGTAAACAAGCCCACAAAAGTTCCTCTCCTGGTTTTTTCTTTTGTTTTTGTAAACTGATTTGTGGTTTTTAAATAATCAAGCGGTATATAAATTTCATGAAATAAATAAATAAAAATAACACAGCCAGCAAGGCTGATGGAGCCTTGTTATGGCGGGTGAGTTCTAAACCATTAGTGCTGAGATGTTCCTCCTTCAGGGAGTACATTTTTTCATGCTGTTTCTAAAGAAGCGGCAACAGGAAAATCTCTCCACAGGCCATGCTTTTCAATGCATCTCTCTTCCATTTGTCAAAGCCATGTTCCTATAAACATAAACAGTGAATGGAAGCTAAGTAGCTGGCTCAGAAGTACAGAGGGTGAATTCTGCCATAATCTTTTGTTGTTTGATCTCTGTGGGAAATAGAAGCAGGAAGAGAGGCTGACAGGCTGCTTTCTGTGTGTGTATTTATTCTGACATACCTTGATGGAGCTTCTGGTTGTGTTGTTCCATTGTCTCTCTGGTGTCCATGTATCTAGGCTGACCTAAGCCCTTGAATCCCCAGACGCTATGGATGCACCCCGCTATGGGATGATGTATTTGGCACTTGCCCCTGGAGGTGCTCATGTGTGAACATGCCCATATTTATAGACAGGTTTTAATCTGGAAGAGCAGGTGTTGTGTACAACATATAAGAAGTGGACTAAAACATTCTGGACGTTTTGCAATGGCATGTAGATTTTTTTTTGCTCTAATTTTGTTTTAGCACTTCAAATAAAAACCAAAGCCAAGTGAACCTAGTGCATAAAATCCAAATTGGGGAGAACTGTCCAGCAGTGTGAAGCAGTTGTTTCTGGCTCCTAAATGTTGATCTCATTCCCATAAAAGGAAGGTCTCTTTGAGACCTAAGCATCCTCTGTCATTGTTTTTTCAAGAAAATAAAGCCACTTTCTCCCTTTTGAAAGCACCCCGTCTTTTCCCCCTGCAAAACAAACAAAAACGGTTGTTCTGGCTGGGACTTACTCCATTGCACAATCATTTATCCTTTTATGCTGTCTTTCAAAGCAGCCTTCATTGGACACCAAACTGTTTCCCTTGAAATGGAAGCATCAGGAGGCTGTGCAAGCAAACAACATTCAGAGCTGCTTCAAAGCAGACACTAGGCTTATAAGGCTCTGGAATCTAGTCTGTCATCCACATTCTAGTTTCCTATTTTGTGCAGTACAAGGGGTGCTGACTGTAATTGTATTATTAGAGCATAAACTAGCATCTAAGGTTTGTAGAAATCAATGGGACATACGTACTAGGCAAATGGAGGTAAGCACACAGGACTCCAAAGTGCATGTTCTTACAGATGCAGACTTCCACTTGCTTCACTGAGCATTTTAACTTGTACAGATTCACACAGTTGTCTGAAATGCTAAGTAGAAGCTGACACCCTGAGGGCTCAGTAGCACATATTTCCTGGAATTGGCAGGGTTTGGAGGAAGGCAGCACAACCCAAAGGAGACAGAGAGTGGAGCTGAAGGCAATGGAGCTGTGCAAAACAGCAAAGCAAAACAACTGTACCCACCAACCCAGAGCAGAAGGGTATTCTCTGGTCTACAGAGGCTAGAACCCAATGTGGCTAAAGACACTTCCCAGTTAAAAGGGGCAAGAATAATATCCAAACGCTGTCCTCTTCTACTGTGTAGCACAGGAGAATTTATATTGGTCAGATGTTCTACACCTTTGACCTTACCCAAATATAAGGCTGATCTTATTTCACGAGGAGAGAAGCAAAGGCTGAGAAGGATTAATTGAAAAACTGGTCCAAGGTGAACGGCTGGAACATAATGTATAGAATTGCTGTCACATCAGAATGCTTCCTCACATTAAGATGTGTAAAACACATTGTGAGATTCCCATTTGGTGCAAAGATGGTGCTTTGAAGCTGAAGGTTGCCAACAGAGAAAGCTCTTGGCAGAGAAAGCAGATTTTTCTTTCAGTCTCTACTGTTGTGATTGTAGAAACCGAGAGGCCATGAAACCAGTTTGACTGGAGATTGCTGTGGGTAATCGCTCTTTCCTCTAATCACACAAAAATGAGGAAGTACTAGAAAGATTTTGGCTCAAAAACATGCAGTGTTGGACATGGCTCCACAGTGGAAAGTATTTAGTAGAGAGTGGTCCTCTGGATGTTGTTGGACTACAAGTCCCATTATTCTTGGCCATTGCCCATGTTGCCTGGGACTGATGGGAGGGCCACAGGTTCCCCATCTCTAATTTAATGGAAACTGTGCTTAATATGAACAATGCAGTGGATAGGGTTGCCATATTTCAAAAAGTGAAAATCCAGACAGCTTTTTTGGGGCCAAAGAAGTTTTGCCGAAAGAGTTGATGAACTTTTGGGCACTGCCAACATTGGTTGCCATACATCGGGAATTTCCTGGACATTTCACCGATTTCCGCCCAGACACTGCTTCTGGCTGCAGTCATTCCAGGTATGTCCTAGAAATTCCAGACGTATGGCAACCCTGCAATGGATCAGAAATGGACAATGATAAGTATTGATAATAGAATCCTATTCCACTGGCACAGCTGGGTCATATTTACAATTCAAGCTGCACCTCTTAGTCATTGGTTCCCATATGGAATCTCTCTCACTTACCTAGATGGAGGGCAGAGGGAGTGTAGCATGGAAGGTGCTTATTGTACATGGGTAAAAGTCTCATCTGGTGCTCCACCCACTTTTGTTTTGGGCTCCACCCATCACTGGCAGGTGGCCCCTGAATTGCTGCTCATGAGTTAGTGCAGCCTTTGGCCTGAGAAAGGTTCCCCATTTCTGATCTAGACAGAACAAATTTGATAGGTGCCAGTGCTAAAATGTTTGTGGTAAATGAGGGGTAGGGACTCCTTTTGGCCTGGAGGAGCAGAACTTTATTTCCCTCGACTGCATGGGCCAATGTTTGCAGGTGGGCAGGGTCGCTCTTGCTGATCAGATGACTGACAGGTAGGCAGGACCACTCATCTCTCCATTGAGTGGGGAGAGGGGGGTTCAGCTAGTTGGGGTTCAGTCCTGCTGTCTGCAAGGCTCTACACCCAATGTGACTTACATGTAACAGGATCCCACTCATAACTCTGGCTATGCATCTAAAAAATACAGTTTCTATTTCAGAAGGGTATTGAGGGGCTTATTTAAATTTCAAGAAAACCTTCAAGCTGTTTTCTTTGAGCTAGTTCCACTGTGAAATTTCGGCTTTACCAGTAAGCTTCAGAAACTCACCCCATGTGTTCAGGTATGTAAAAAAAATATTCTGCCCAAGTGACACAGCATGCATCTGGGTTATCTCGTGAGCTGAGGTTGGATATGTGGATAGTTCTAATGCATAGGATTATTTACCAGCAACTTGTGCATGGGCACAAATCTAACAAATATTTTGCATTAGTTAATGTACCTATAGGATTCATTTTCCAAGCCATTTTGTGGTTGCTTAATATTGCATCAAACCTGGCTTTAGCTTCAGCATCTCACTTCCATAAGTGATAGATTTTGTTCAAACAGTTAAATGAAGGACCAAGCCTCTGTTCTACTGTACTGGAGAAAGCAGCTCTCTTAACCTCCTTTCAAGTCCTGGGATTGTTCTCTTAAAAGCTTCCTTTTCCAACAGCACTGCATCATCCTCAGTAATTTCTGATTCACTTTGTTCTTGCTTCCCAGTATGGCAGGAGCTTTTAACTTGCCCTGCAGCCATTTTCCTCCTTTGCTGCAGGCAGAGGGCAGAGCATTTTGCTCTTTTGCAAGTTTTAACTGAGCCTCAGATAGAAGGTGCTCTCTCTCTCTCCCCCCTCTCCTCCTCCCACCCCCTCTCTGTGTCTTTCCATCCATCCCTGTGTTTCCAGAGCATCTGATTTCTTGGATCAGACAGATAATACCAAAAAATCTTCATTGATCAAATAGTTACACTATGGTGCTAAATACTTTATGCGGAAGTTAAATATGTTTGGAGCTTACTCTCACACCAGAATTTTGGCTTCTCAGAGTTAATATGTTAAGGTTCCACCCTAGCACTGAACCGGAAACAAATAACCTTTCATATTTATTCCACACATGTGCAAAGTTGCCTTATGAAGTAGTAGTAGTTCATTTTTCCTGTTTACACTTGAGAAAACCAAGTTGGGCCTGCTCAAGGTTATTTGCAAAAGGATAGATAAACTGGGATTTCACTTCTGCTGCAGGCTGAATGCTTTATGCACCAAGACATCTTTTTAACAGCAAATGACTGTTTCTCGTGGTCCTTATGCACATATGAGGACAGGTAGCACTTGGTTTCCTGATATTTACACATTATCTGTTGCATGTTACTTGTTATCTGTACAGAGGCGTACCTAGGCTTCCCACCTCTCCGTTTTGCCCCTTGGCAAGAGACCATGTACCAGAAACTCAAAAAACTTTATTTTTGTTGCCTTTCGTGCTCTGCCAATGACTTCCTCTGCAGGCATCGGGATCGGGTCTGCTCTGCTCCACCTCTCCTCCTCCTCCTCCTTCTCCATTGGTTCGTCCGTCCATCTGCTTGCCTGCCTCCCTTGGCTCACCGCTTTCCCTTCTGGCTTCTTCCTTCTTTCTTTTTTCCTCCTCTTGCAACTCATGCCTGCTCCCTCCCTCTTTCTTCCCTCTGAGCCCTGCTGGGTGCCTCACTCACACTTCTAATAGCACCACCAGTCAGCTGTGGAGGGGCCCCTGCAGGACCCATGCCTGTGACCAGATTCCTCTGCCAAGGTGCCCGGAAGAGCCTGTGCACCTCACCTGGCTGCCCAGAACAGCAGAGGAGTGGTCCGGGGAGTATGCAAGCAGGTGGAGTTCTCCTAACCGCTCTGAGCCAGAGTGGAGAGAGGTGATTTTTGCATCCCTCTGGGTCTGTGCCCTTGGTGGCGGCCAACCTATCTAACCCTTAGGCATGCCTCTGTATCTGTATGCATGCAGAAGAGGCCTCAGCCCTATTTGAGTTGAAGCAGTTCTCAAATTGGCAAGAGTGACATCATTTGAATAGCACAATGCAGAGGTTGGGGGCAGGAAGGTATCCTTTTTTGGAGTAGTGGAGATGTTGTGCTTACCTGCTATACTTTCGTTTGTAAATCCACAAAATTCACAGTTTCCCTTCTCAACGTCTCTTGCCTATACACATTTATTTTTACTGACAACTGGACTGCTTGCATGCTTTGGTGTTGTTTTGTCACACACTGTTGCATTCTTTCAGTCTACAGCTGCTAGCAGCCATCTTCCCCTGCCCCCAATATCTCACCCAGAATCAAGGAGGTGGATGAGAGCCATTTGTTTAGATGGCTACTCCCACTACCGGTCTGGCTTATTCCATGCCACTTCCATTCCATCTTGGACAGCAGAATAAAGTAAGCTTGCATTCAGGGCATGGGAAAGAGAGATTCTATGGTAGGCAAGACTCTCCTTTGTGTTTTGATGCCAGTACTGAGAACAGAGCTCTCTGCTCATAAATTTTACCAGCATTTGTCTGTTTAAGGAGATCTCATCCGCTTGACATTTGGATTAGTTTCACCCTTCCCTATCCTCATGCTGATGAATAGGTTAGCTGTGCAGTGTGGAATAAACATTGATTAGGATAAGTGGACTGTTCAGCTGAATTACGGATTCAACCAGCCACTTCTCATACTTTGCTGTTTCTGCCTGTCCTTTCTTACAGAGGAGGTTGGTTCAACTGGAGCTCTGCACATGTCCAGAATTGTGTGTATGGTTTTGCTTTGTTCTAATAATGAGAGAATACCATGTGATCATCACAGGAAGCCCCTATTGTGTGAGGCTGCGCTGGTATAAACTGGAGGTACATCTAGTCACAAGGAGGTGGTTACACTGTGACCCAATTAATTCTAAATCCAGTCCAATAGCTAATACATCTAACGCCTTTTTGCATTCCCTAAGAAGTCCCATTTCAGCAAGGATGAGAGCACCTTGCCATAAATATCTGTATTGGCAGAGATATCCCTGTGTCTCCTATGTTTCAACCTTTGGCACGACACCAAATTAACTGAACTTGGGATGCACCATGAAGTCTCCACCAATGTCCTTTGTTATGTAATGTCATTTATGTCTGAGCTTGGACCCTTTGTAAAAAATCAGAATCAGGGCAAAGGAATTGGATCATTTTTTCCTAAAACTGGGTACATAAAAAAATCCCAGTTTGTTCAGCTTTTGGGGAGATGCTTCAAGAGACAGGAAAACCACCACTTTTCATGTGACCATTTGCCTTTCATCATTCTCTTCTCTCCTTAAAATAAAGCTGGATCTTTTAAGAGTGCTTCTGTAGTGACATTTTAGTAAGACACATAGCTCTTCTGCTGTTTATAAATAATTTCATATTAGCAATTTAAATCTTTATCCATTCATAAATAAATATTACAGTTGCAGCAACAGTGTGGCTGTTCCTGGTTCTCTGTAGGAAAGATGTTGTTGTTGTTTAGTCGTTTAGTCGTGTCTGACTCTTCGTGACCCCATGGACCAGAGCACGCCAGGCACTTCTGTCCTCCACTGCCTCCCGCAGTTTGGTCAGACTCATGTT
Organism: Podarcis tiliguerta; assembly: GCF_965153285.1. Classification (NCBI taxonomy): domain Eukaryota; kingdom Metazoa; phylum Chordata; class Lepidosauria; order Squamata; family Lacertidae; genus Podarcis; species Podarcis tiliguerta. The sequence goes on along the minus strand of NC_139538.1, from coordinate 43,103,382 downwards.
TGTAGCTTCGAGAACACTGTCCAACCATCTCGTCCTCTGTCATCCCCTTCTCCTTGTGCCCTCCATCTTTCCCAACATCAGGGTTTTTTCCAGGGAGTCTTCTCTTCTCATGAGTAGGAAAGATACTAATATGCAAAATCCCACAAATTGACCAAGGTTATCAAAGCAAATGCAATTCTCTCTGTGTACATGCGTAGTGTTATTCATTATGCTTCCAGGCATGTATATTCTGGACAGATTTTCTGATGCCCATACAAACGTTGCCTGTCAAATGCTCATTGTGGGGCAGATCCTGACATTCAGCTGTGAACTCTAATCGGCACTGACCCCATGCAGTCTGTGCGGTTTTCTGTTCTCCCTAGAAGTGGGAGATTATTTTCCTAGAAAACCTTGCTATTCTTGCGAGGGGCTCCTTTATGTACATACAAAGTCCTTCAAAGAATATTAACAACCTGAATGTCTTGCAGAGGCCTGGAACTGATGATCCGGAGCTACAGATTTGATCAGTTCAGGCAACCTTGGAAAGGAGAACTGTGTGAAATGACTGAGAAACAGGCTGGAAAGGGCATCCAGCAGAACGCTTCCCACTTGCAAAGCGATTTGAGTGTCACCTTTCCTCGTGGCAGCACAGGTGGGGGGGGGGAAATCACATTCTCCCTCAAAGCTGAAGCTAACTCTCTCTCAGAGGTAGGGAGGCTGTGGCTCCGCCCATTGAGGCTCACCCTGCAGTTCTGCATTTTGGCACAGCAATGACACTTCAAAGGCAGGTACCTGCCATCTGTCACTGATCAGATCCCCCTCAAGGTAGGGCTGCCGCAACACCAAGAAGGTGACTCCAACATTTAAGCTTTGCTCAGGGAATTTATTTGCTCTACGTAGGCAGGTTTAGTCATTAAGGCTTATAACTCTGCAAACACCTTACAATTTGAAGTGATTGGTCTGCCTTCCCTGTCTTGTGCCTCATTCATGTACAATGTCACTGCCATTGTTCATGCACATCAACAGAGCTGGTGTTTTCATAAGTTGTATACCATTTGAATAAAATGATTGTTTGCATAAAGTTCCAGGATGAGCTCAGAGTGTTCTGAATCTCTCTCTCCCCCACCCCCCCAATCATCTACAGTGGTACCTCGGGTTAAGAACTTAATTCGTTCCAGAGGTCCGTTCTTAACCTGAAACTGTTCTTAACCTGAGCTACCACTTTAGCTAATGGGCCTCCCGCTGCTGCCGCGCTGCCAGAACACCATTTCTGTTCTCATCCTGAAGCAAAGTTCTTAACCCGAGGTACTATTTCTGGGTTAGTGGAGTCTGTAACCTGAAGTGCATGGAACCTGAAGCATCTGTAACCCAGGGTACCACTGTACCTTTTGGAAAAATTGCCCATTCTGTTGATGGGACAAACTAGAGACATGTCCATACATCTCAAGCTCCATTTTTCTTTCTGCAAAATCATCTTTTCCCAAGAAGAGATGAAGTATTTATAAATATACTTTCTACGGCAGTTTAGGTTATGCCTGCACTTGCTGTATAGTTGAGGTCATTGCTTGGTGTGTATATGATTCATGTCAAGCTGGCCAGGTCCACATTGCACACACATTCATCCCTTCATCTACTGAGTATTACCTGTAATAAGGGAAATCGTGTCAGTGTATGGTCTATGATGCAGCACAAAGGGTACATATCAATCAGGATCTGTGGTCCTCCAGATGTTATTGGATTCCAACTCCCATCAGCCGCAGCCAGCATAATCTGTGATCATGGATGATAGAAGATATAGTTCAACAACAGGACCATAGGTTCTGCAATCCTAATTTATATGGTTTAAATAAATTACAGGTGCGGGCTACCTTTTGAGGCATCGTGTGTGTCAGTGAAATCGTGTATATTTGAAACACCATAGAGAAAGCCTCAAACACCCTGCCCCTTTTTGTGAATTTTCGGGTCATTTCTGGATTTGGCATGATGTGGCTGTGCACATTCACGCACATATTGAACTCATAAATGGGGGGGGGGGTTGTCTGTATGGTCTTTTAAACTGGATGGGTGTATTTTTTTATGCTATATATTTTTGTGTTTTTATATTGTAAACTACCCTATTATCAGATGAATGGCAATCTAGAATTCAAATCAACCAATCAATCAATCAATCAATCAACCTTGCCCCTGAACACTTCCCATGCTGATAACAATAAGTGTTCAAAGCTGCTGTATCTGATGAACTCTGGTCATGTTTTTCTTTTCCAATATCCCCTTTTTTATTTGTGAAATGCTAAACTTCAGGTGGTACAGTTATACACAGAGAAAAGTATGGGCGTGTACAATTGTACAAATCTGTACATAAGCCAGAGTCACACTAACACTGCTAAGACACTGGTGCAATCTTATCTATTGTGAATTTCTTTTGTGGTAAACACCTGACTCATCAGATAAGAGTGGGTCAGCTGCAGTTACATGGCCCTGAACTGCTTTAGGATTACATGGCAGAAACATCACACAGTTTGAATAATTGGGAGCACTGTTGCATTTCAGTCCACGCTGGGAGTGGCAAACCTGTTGCTGGACTACAGCTCCCATCATTCCTGCTTATTGGCTATGTTGACTGGGGCTGCTGGGAGTTGAGACCTAACAACATCTGGAGGGTCAGTGAACTCCACCCCTGGAATGGGATGGAATAACACGGCAAAACAAAAACATACAAAATACCACATTTCAATACTATCAATATAACAAGATTGTTTAAACAGCATGCTGCATCCAATAGAAAAAGTAAGAAGGGAGTTTCACAGGTTCACCTTAGTCCTAGAAGCACTCCTCTCATAATGTTACTCACAGTCCCTCTCCTGCAGCAACTTCTGATAAGGCTTCCAAAGCCAAAGGGTGGGGTGGGTTCAAGTTAGAGGTTCCAGATAGCAGTTGCAGGCACAGATTGACAAAGTTTGCCGACTAACAGAAGAAACTAGAATATAGTATATAGAATGCAAATGCGAATATTGCAGTGGTATCTGCTACAATTTTTCTATTTTTTGCTCAAATACTCATCCGCTCCTCCTGTTGCTTTCAGTTTCCAGCATATGCTAAGGATTCTTTCTACCAATGCTGAAATAGTTCAGCAAAATGTATTGGAGCGGGGTGAGGCATACCCTTTGTTAACATATTGGCAAATAGAAGAATAATGCTAAGAAGTGGAGCTCACAAGCTCATGCTTTGCATCAAGATGGCTTTTTGGAAGACATTGTTTTCTCCTGCTGAGCTCCCTTCCCTCCCAGGTTATGAATCAGATCACACAAAAAGTAAAGTTTGTGTAATAAACCAACCAGTATCAAAGGGCCAGTTCACATGTGTCATTTGATGATGACGCTATGTGAATGAGCCATCCCAGATAGTACTTCAATATGGAAGTTTTCAAAGGGAATCAGTTCACATGTTTGGTTGCAAGTCATCAAGTGATAGAAAAGAATTAAATTATGTCTATGCAGATGGGAACCAGCAAATAAGATTCTTTGGCTCCTTGTTATTGCATGATAATTGAGTTTCATTTTTTTTAAATAAAAATGCTCAATTTCTGTCACTTCTCGCAGATCTTGCATTCTAACAGCATTGTCATTGTCACGCTCCTGTGATCCCTCGCAGATTTTTACTACCCTCGCATCATAAACAACAATAAACACAATTTTCCAGCTGCACCTCTCCAACTGAGCTGAATTTTGTGTGGTGGTATTCTTATTTTGACATGGTACCTTCTAACCTCCAAACAGCTGTGACTTCTTTTTACAGCAGCCTAGTTAATAATCAGGAGCAAACACTGGCATTTTGCAAGGGAGAGAAAACACTGATAAGCCAGAAGTGCCTTTCACCTCCTTCTGCCACAGGCATTTAAATGACCAGGAGTGGGGAGGGGAAATGATGGTTTTGAAAGCGGGAGGGCTCAGGACTCGATGCCTGACCTCAAACTGTCTCCCAGCCTGCCATCCCTGCTCAGAACTGGCCTTCTGGTGACTCAGCCTGAGCAATTCTAGGTAAGGGATATAAATAGCACTTACTATCAAGGCAGCTATCTGCCTCAGGCATTTGTGTCCCAATCAAGATTGTTGGTTTGTCCCTGACTTCCCTCAAGGGACTGTGGTTTGGAAAGCAAGTCTTACCTCCTTTAGCTCAGTGTGATTGTGTGGAAGAAGACATGACTGGATATGGCTGTATGAATGTATGGAAGCATTTTCTTACATGTTACGAGGCAAAGTATATAACACTATTTGCTCACAGTTTCTGCTTGCGTCCACACCAGACATTTACAGCTCATGGCTTCCTCCAAAGACTCCCTGAGAACTGTAATGCAGGGTGCAGGGGGCTGGAGCTCTGTGAGGTGTAAACTACAATTCCCAAGATGCTTTGGGGAAGCCATGTGCTGTGAATGTATAGTGTGGATGTGCCCCTTTCTCATTTTCACTTAATAGCAGGCTATATATGAAGGGTTGGAACACAATATTGATCAGTTTTCAGTAGGAGTTTAGGCACTTGTCTGAAAGGGGTGCTTTTGCTATAAAAACGTGGTGCTCTAATAACAACTGGAGGAAATTCAATTGGTTTTTCACTGCAGCTTGGACAAGGCTAGGGTTAAATTCCTCTGGGTGTATTACGGTTTGCCTCAGTATATTTATATATGGTTTTCTGCTTCCTTCAGTGCTCCCATAGGGAATGAGGACTCGCATTCTCAAGCAGTCAGATACTGATTCAGTTTATCCACCTTCCCTTTCATTCACTCGCCCACACACGTCGGCTCCTGAAAACATGCATTTCCATGGTATACTTGAAATTCCCCTTGAAAAATATGGGCTTTGTAAGTTGGAAGGAATCTTCCATAATCAGTTTTCACTGTTACACAGAGCATAACTTCTGATTGCATTTCTTCTGCATGCCCTGTTCAAACTCTTGATTGATACCCACAACAGAAGAGTTTGGGACATGAGGTAGCCAGAGAGAGAGACGAAAAATAGGTCATGGTGTGCAAGCATTAAGGCTGAAGTCCAGGGGTGTGTGTGTGTGTGTGTGTGTGTGTGTGTGTGTGTGTCAAACCAGGGCTTCCAGCTTACCTCCTGCTCCCCATTGCTCAATTCCTTTAATGAGCCTGGCAGACTCTGGAGTTCAAGGCTGCAGCGCTAATTTGGACATCCAGTCAGCTGACTCTATGGGTCAGTCTCAGAGCACCAGGCCTTTTAATACCCTATCCTCAGAACTAGCTCCTTAGTTTAGCCACTTGACTCTAGTGTAAAGACTCTGCCTTACCTGGACTATATAGTTGCCTCTTTGGTAGGGTTGCCATACGTCAACAACGTTCCTGTCCGGATCTTCACTTTTTGAAATATGGCAACCCTATCTTTGGTTCTTGCTTGCTGCTCTGAACCTTGGTTCTCGCCTGCTTTAGACTACACTTGGGGTATTTGGGTGGACGGCCAGCTCCCGGGATCCCAGAACATGACAGCTTGATGCTTGTGCTTTCTGGGGTCTAAACTAAGGGACCAGATAGTGTGGGCTAAGACATCTAGGCTGCAATGCTGTGCCTACTCACCTAGAAGTAAATCCCACAGAACTCAACTGGACTGTGTAGATAGGCATAGGATATGCTGCCACTTAGGGATAGCTGTGCTGCTATTTTGTGGGTTGCTTTGGCTGTGAAGGCTAGAGAGAGACCTCTCAGGATTGACCTTAGAATTTGTAGTCCACCTTCAAGGGAGAAAATATACTTATGCAAAAGGGAGCAGCTTCAGGGGTCCAGTGAGTGGCCTGGGAACACCTGAGGCTGCAGAATTGCTAGTGTCCTTCGGATGGGAAACCAGTAGAAGCTGTTCGTAAGAACTGGATATATAAGCATAATCAATCTTTCAAATGAAAAGCAGTTTCAGATGTCATCACACTCACACTAAAACAGTTTTAATGGGAACTTGAGATGCAGCAGATACTGGATCAATGATGACAAAAAGCCAGCAGTCGGCTTTTTTTTTTTTTAAAAAAAAAAGATTCATGTTGAAGGCATTGAGATCTAGTAAGGATGCCCATAATCAACATGGAGGAAAATTAGAGTTTAGTTTTTGAGCAAAGGTCCCTATACTTAGAAGGTGCAGCTTCTCTCCCCCCCTCCACCCCCCTCCGGTGTCCTCTGATCTGGGCTGTTATTGGTGTCCAAAGATTACACATGCACACACACACACACGGTAGATGGTTGATGGAAGGCTACATAGTGAGAGGCAGGGAAGTGAAGACTTCCTCAGGTGAAAGACTGGGAGAAGAAAGGAAAGCTCCCAGGTGAGAGGTGAGAGGGTCCACCACTTCCTGGGTGAGACAAGGATTAACTTCCTTTGAGAGAGGACTCTGCATTTTCTTTTTTCTTTCTCCTTTCTCTGTTTTTGTTTTTGTTTCCCTTCGTTTCTTCTATCTTACTATATTATGAAAAAGCTTTAATAAAATAGTATTTTTTAAAAAGAAAGCTAGTACTGTAAATAGGTTTGGGTCAGTATACTTCCAATTTAAGCAAGGTGAACTCGTACTCAAAATATTTACAGCCCAATTTGCAGTTTTATCCATTAATTTATAATGTTGATCCAGGGAATAGCCATTCAGTAATTTTTGACCCAGCCAAAGGAATGACTACCGCATAGGCAACATTGAGAGCTGTGCAGTTTTGGGCAGCTTGATTTACAACTTGAAACTTATGAGGGATTTATATTAAGCAGCTAGCTAGAACCTCTGTTTAATTTGTTTTTGTGGTTAATGGCATGATCCTAGTCAAGCTTATCCTAATGTAAGGGTCATGGAGTTGATTAGGACTGACTCCAAAGTAAGCTCAAGGCGCCAACCCTAAATACACTCACAGGGGAGTAAGCACCATTAAACACAATGGGACTTCTGAGTCAGCATGCGTGGGAATGAGCTGTTAAGTCTGTAAAAACACCTCAAACCTGACATCTTTTTGGTAGTTATGTTTGTTTCTTTAAATGTTGTTTTAAGATTTTGGGCCCCCCACAATATCCCTTTGTCATAATCATGTATGTGTATATATATATTTCTTTGTAATAATCCATTTAAAATTTCAAACCATTGCATTATAAAAATTCTGTTTGGCTTATTTTGAAATGCATTGGGTTTGAGAAATGTAACATTCTGCTAACAAAATTCACCCTCTCTATGAAGAGAAGAGGAAACACCGAGTAGCAGGTCATGCCTCCCTTATCTTCCAGTATGCTTCTGAATACCAGTTGCTAGAAACCACGGGCAGTGGGTGGAGGAGGAATGCTGATGCCTTCAGGCATCTGTTCAGCCACTGTGAGACTGGGATGTTGTACTAGATGGGTCATTGGCCTGATCCAGCAGGCTTTTCTTATGTTCTTATGGCAACCTCAGGATCTGTGGGAAAACTGAGAACTGCCTTATCTGACAAGGAACTCCTGGGGGAAGCTTGCAATGCTAATAGGGGACTGGTTCTTAACAGTACCTATCTTTTCAATATGTATACTGTCTAGAGATATTTTTAAAAAGTGTACTGCCTGTTGGGGTGCCTTGCAGGTCTGCATCCTCCTAAAGCAACAGCTCAGAGCCATATCAGACAGCTTCACTATTTCAAATAATTACTATGTGTTCTCCACCCATGCTTTCAATTGAATTGCCTACATGACAAGAGGCTTCACAATATCTTTTCCTTTCTGGCCCAATGAAGAATATTATCAACCTGGTGCACAAACAAGTTAAGTTAGAACATATGGGCTGATCCCTCTACATGCCCCTCTTGACGTCAGTAGTGGGACTAAGGCTACAAACCTTCACATTCTTACTTGGGGATAAGCCCCAGTGTATGCAGCGAGTCTTTCCACCAATTAAGCACGCAGTAGGCTCTGTCTGCACTTCATTTTAAGATCCAAGTGCTCTGATTTACTGTAATTGAGCTGAAGAGCAGGCTCTGTATTTTTTGAATCTCTGGGTTAAATGTTGATCCATGGAAAGGTTTAAAGGCTTTCCCCCCTTCCAAAGTTGCTGCATATATTGGATAATATTTGAAAATCATTTTTGGAGGCCCTTGAAAGTGATCAGCTTCCATACTCTGTCCTGATTCACATTTTGGTTTACTTTTGCATTTTTCTGTTCCAATCTTTCAGATGTCGGACAGCACAATAGTGAGCCTTCAGCTCAGCTGCCTCTTCCAGGGTATCTGGAGTGCCCAAGAAACCTCTGTGGTCTTGCTTTTTAAACAGCCTGTGTTTCTTTCCGCAGATTTGACCACTGCAAGACGTTTTAGCAGCCATGCCCAGAACTACACTACCCTCCTGCTAGAGGATGAGAAGGGAATTCTTTATGTTGGGGCCAGGGGGGCCATATTCTCCTTAAATTCCAGCAACGTTTCTGATGGCTCCCATCGGACAGTAAGTGCAGCTTTATCCCACTGGCATGTTCACAGTTAATTCCCTTTGCAAATTTTGGTTTCCAAAGCCATTTAGGGCTACGCTACATATGTACCTTCAAGGAAGAACAAGTACAGCTTTCTCTTTATTTAAACTTTAGAATCTGCTTTGATTGGGGAGGGACCATGGCTTCATGACTGAGTCAGCAAATGGCCAATCAGTGCTGTGCATATCAAAATTCTGCTCTAAAGTAGAAGACTAGATTTCACCCCGAATCTTATTGCATATGTGTAAAATATGTGATGAGTGCATTTCCACAGCAGACTCACTGCTGGAATAATGTATGCCTGCATGCAGCCTTTGTTACATTAGAGTCACCAAGAGATACACTGAAAACAATCTGTTCTGAAAAACTGATAAATGCCTCCTCATTAAAAATGGATGCATCTGTCATCAAATCTAGTTTCCACAACAGATATAGACAGATATGGACCCTTTTGTCTGCCTCCCATGTTACTGGAATGGGCTGGGGCCAACCCTCACTGGTAGCCAATGGGTTCCTGAACTACAGTTCCCACTATCCTTGACCTTTGGTCATACTGGCTGGGGCTGCTGGGAGTTAGAGTCTAACAACACCTTAAGGGCACCATATTGGTTGCCCTTGCTGAAGTACACAAAGGTCCTTTAAAGTACCTGGAAGTCTCTGGTGCCTCTTACCAGGTATAACATTTGTTCACTCTCCTTTGAGGCCCTTTATCTCAGTACAGTTTCTTTTCTGTGCCCTTGTTTTTTATGCAAAATGGGAAGGGAGCTCTCGAGCCATGTAAAAATGAAAACAGCAGCCACCCTCTACTGAAAACCACTTGCTTTTTGGGTCTCCTTCTCTCTCCCTTTCTCCCTGCTGCTTCCTTATGGTATTTGTAACAGCCAGGTTCTCATTTCAGCCAAGGACCTTTAAAAGCAAATGGACTACAAAAATCTGCAGCGCTCCCCCGCTTTGCACTTAAATAAATCCACTTATTCTGGGGGTAGGCGAAGTGTGAACTTTGAAGAGCTCTTGTGAGTTTCATGGGGCTTGCTTCTTAATGTCACGCTCCACCACTATTTCCTGGGCTGGGATGCCCCAGTGAATAATGATCCTGCTTTGTGTTTAACTTGTAGATTGATTGGGAAGCCTCTCCTGAGAAGCGGGGAGACTGCCTGAAAAAGGGCAAAAACAACAAGGTATGTGCTCCATAAGTCTCTGCCTTTTTGTCTCTGTTCCTTCGCTTCTGACCTGTTTGTGCCTGTAGCTGATGAACAGGCCATTGTCAGGACTCTTGTGCAAATGACACCCTCCCTTCCTCTTTTGCAGACAGAGTGTTACAACCATGTCAAGCTTTTGCAACGGCTGAACACAACCCACCTGTATGCCTGTGGCACATATGCCTTCCACCCGCTCTGCACATACATTGTGAGTAAAAGAAGCAAAAGAATCTCCTCCACTGCCTTGTTGGGAGTCCCTCTTTGCACTGAAACCGACTGACAGGCAGATGCCAGCCATGCCCTTTGGTTCCAGATGCCAGCCATGCCCTTTGGTGCAATATTATTAGCCAGTCAGAAACCAACTGAAAATCACTCAGATTAACTTTTCTGCACATGGAACTGGTTGTAGATGAACTCTATAGGCAGGTATCCAGGACAACAAACCAATCCCAAATCCTGGCTCCTGTGTCAGTAATTCCTGCCAAGGAACGGAAAGGTCATGAAGACCAGAACTAATTTTTACTGCCTGCCAGAAGGAGGGAGGTCTGTGGGGAGGCTCTCTCTTCCTGGTGTTTTATTCTCCAAGGCTGGCTGTTGATTTCTGGGAAGCCTAAGAACCTGGACTGATCCTTTAAGGTGCCTTGCCCATGGGTTTGCTAACATACTATCTGCATAAAGAACCAAAGGAAATGGCCATCCCTACCATTAGCAAGGAGACAACCATCTCAGGTGGCCTAGTGTGTGGGCACTGATTATTTATTTATTAATTAAATTTCTATATTAGTTTTTAATATATAATCATACAAATTTCTATGACAGCAGCCCCTTCCCCCTGTTCCCCTCTGTGGAGGGCAGAACTGTGTGTGCCCTGTGCCAGTCTGGAAATAAGATTCAACTATCATTCGACTCTGCTTCTCTACATGGGAAGGGGGTGGCAACTTGTCTTTCATCATAGGCAGACCCTGAGAAGCATAAGCATGCCTTTCTTTCATTCCTTTAAATTCACATTCAGTGTGTTAACATTGGGATGCTTTCCTGCTGCTTGGCATAGTGGATAGAATATTGGACTGGAACCTGGGAAATTGGGTGGAATTCTGCATTGCACTCTTCCAGTTGTTTCATCTGTGCAAGCTTTGCCAATGACATCCGCCCCACCCCCTGCGTGCTGCTGTGGGGGTTCTCCTGACCCAGAGTCAATTGGGGGCACATGGAGGGAGGTGGGGGAGAAAGCCCTGTTGTGCAAGCAGAAGTCCTTGTGCAGGGCTTCCACTTATAGTGCTGGTTAGGTGACTCCTGCCCCAGGGTTAAAATCCCTACTCAGCCATGTGGTTCATGAATGATCTCGTGGCATTGTTGTGAGGGGTTAAAGGTCACCCTGGGCTCCTTGTATACACCATCCTGAGCTCCTTGGTGGGAGGGTAAGAATATACACTTGTACTAGATACATATTCATACTAGAGATATAATAGAAAATCATCATCAATGTAAGCTAGCGGCTGGATACGCAAAGGAGCTTTGATAAGCAAGCCATTTAAAGAGGGGTGATAATGGAGGTGTTATTATGAAGCTGTTTCTCAGTTAGCAGAACCCATCTTTCCTGAAACATTTGTTTTTGTTGCAATGTAATGGTTTTTTGGTTTGGGGACGCGGGTGGGTAAAACCTCAGTGCCTAGGACTTGCCGATCGTATGGTCAGCGGTTCGAATCCCCACGGCGGGGTGAGCTCCCATCGTTCGGTCCCAGCTCCTGCCCACCTAGCAGTTCGAAAGCACTTTTAAGTGCAAGTAGATAAATAGGGACCGCTTTATAGCGGGAAGGTAAACAGGGTTTCCGTGTGCTGTGCTGGTGCTGGCTCGCCAGCTGCAGCTTCGTCACGCTGGCCACGTGACCCGGAAGTGTCTTCGGACGGCGCCGGCTCACGGCCTCTAGAGCGGGATGAGCACGCAACCCTAGAGTCGGACATGACTGGCCCGTACGGGCAGGGGTACCTTTACCTTTACCTTAATGGTTCTTTAGGGACACGGGTAGCGCTGTGATCTAAACCACTGAGCCTTGGGAGCACCGCAACCCCAGAGTCGTTTGTGACTGGACTTAACTGTCAGGGATCCTTTAGCTTTTTTAAATGGTTCTTTATGTATGTTCAGACCCAAAAGCACACAGCTTTGGAGCTGTATGACGGACCTCCTCCTTCTGCCTCCCTTTTTTTGGATTTGGGGCAAGAATGGACTTTAGTAAAAAGTGTCTGCAGTTTGTTAATTTGTGTACAAGCATTTGCCTCTCATTTTATGAAGACAGACATTAATAAAAGGAAAGCAATAAAAAAGAACAGAGGGGCAAACTGTACCCTTTCAGTGATGGCAAGGCCTCCTACCTGAGGCACATCGCCCTACTAGTGATGCATGTGGGGAGAACCTTGTCAGTTTAGGCAACTCACCAGAACACTTTATTCTGATGATCGAGGACTTTAAACTCATACCTCTGCTCTGTTGCCAGTACTGCAAGTGACTTATTTGAACTTTCCTCTACCACCCAGTAGTGTTTCCTGCATCATGATTAAAGCAGCAGAGTCAAAAAGCTAAGGCTTACTATTTTGTTCCAAAACTAATTGTTGGAGCCTAGTGAAATTTCACTTTCCAGGGCTGGACCACCAATAGGAGAATGTCCAGGTTTGGCTTTGCCAATGATTGTTTTTCACCCAGAGTTTATTTTTTATTTAATTATTGATTCACGTCCCACACTTAACAATGCAATCCTTTGTAAGTTTACTCAGAACAAAGTCTCGTACAGATCAATGCTGCTCACTCCTAAGTAAATTTATTTAAGGATGCAGCCTTAGAATTCCAATAATGCAGCAGGTAGCTATTATTGTGATGTTTTGAGTGTTAGGGTCAAAGATCAGAAAGCAAGTATGTAGTCTTTTGTCATTGACACCAACACATGATATTTTAGATAAATTTGTCAAATGATAATTGAACATCTCTCTGGGAAATAAAGTGTTAGCTCTTCCAGAGTTAAAGAGTGGCCATATTTTCAGGAAGAGAGATTATAAAACCAATGGCATCAACTATTGGTCATGCTGGACAAAGAACATTGTGATTGATTCTGTAATCTAATTTGGCCGTTCTGCAGAGAGCATTCCACCTTTAGATTGATCACATTGGCTAGAGAATCTCTCTGTACTAGTTCCTCAGCATGTTTATGCAGGATGTCAGAGTCCCACCAGCCCTCATTCTTCGAAACATGTTGCTCCCCAGAGTCGCAGCAGTCATAGAAACAAGGAGGTAACATCCTTCATTGAACTAATCGTCTATACTGGCTAACAAAGATGCTGTTCCCCCTCCCCCCTCAATTTGCAGCCTCTAGGTACCTGCCACCTGTTCAAACAGTCATTTAGATGGATCATCTTCTATTTTAATAACACTTTCTATAATCCAGAGCTTGCCCTGGACAGCCTCATCTATCTTGTGCTCATTTTTGTGCCTTGCCACATTTCTGCATGCCATTTTTAGCTTCACTGCCCAATTGCCTCTCTTCCTGCATCTCTGTGTAAAAGACACTTGGGTTAGAACCAGTTACAGTGGCGCTACCCCAGCCTCAGCTTAAACTGTGATACATGTGTGACCTTTGAATAGCTTCTTCAAAGTAGCTGGGCTTTGTGAAGCTTGTCCCAGAGGTCTCCTTTCCAAAGCAAGCCGGGCAGCTTGAAAGAGAACACATTGATAGCATTAGCCTCATCTCTGCCTAACTGATGGCTTAAATCCATCAGTTAGGCTTGAAAATCTGCTCTGGCCAAGACATTTTCCACACAAGCTGCCTCCTTTTTATATCCATTATCTCTGAATCATACCCAAAGCCTACCTGTTATGATACTGATTGGGCCATAAGGATAGCTACCCTCACAGACTTTGCTGTTTAGCAGCCCCTTCACCCACCTCTTCTTTCTTGTTCTTTGCTTTACCAGTAGAGTTGTTCACTTTTTAAAAAACCACCAGTACCATACATCACTGATGGTTTCATAATTTCCTCTGTTCTGCCCCCCCCCCCCAGCACGGGTTTTCTTTATAATACCTGTTCTCAAAACTGTTAAAGAATTCTCTGCATTCCTGTTCTTTTCTTTACAAACAAACCCTCCACAAGTGCCTTGGTGCTCTCATCTGAGCACCCTCCAATGCATTAGTCTCCTGCTGGAAATAAGTTGTTTGGAAAAGAGCCCAGCATTTTTGAGTGATCTATGGATTCTATGAACAGCAGGAAAAGGTGCCATTTGTTAGCCAGCAGCAGGTTCTGCTACTCTCTGCTGTTGGAATGCTACAATCAACCACAATCCTCTTTTGCTATCTACCTTGCTTTTCAAAAAATATCAAATGGTGACCAACAGAGAAGCAAAAATAAAATAAAGATTAACTCTAACAAGAAAACAACGTAAGAGAAAACCAAAACAGCAGCAAAATGTAAAGCCAGTGGGAAGACCAAAAAGAAAGAAAACCCAGTAATAACATTAGATTCAGACTGATGCTAAAACACACACAAACACAGTCTCTCAAAACCCGGAGGTCTTCATGGACTGGTGAAAGGCAAGAAGTTCTATGTGCTCACCTGCCTTATCTTGGGTCAGCGCTAAGCTGAGGCTCAGAGTTCAGCATTTATATATTGGGATCCATGTTTGTATAGACTGCTCTCCCAGGTTAGTTTGCACTTTGAACTGCACACCACACCCAGAGCCAAGAATTATGGTATAATCAGAATCCTATCCAAGAAATGGTCCTGCTTCTTTTAGCTAAAAGTTCAGATCCAACTGACTGAAGCTCCCGAATCACTAAAAAATGAAATAAGAAGATTTGGACCTGATCCCTGGCTTGTTTTGTACAACAGAGGGCTACCCTACAAATGGAAAATTGAACAGGATCTCCTCCAAAGACTGGTGAAATTGAGCAGGTTCAGGTGGGAGGCGGCAGTGCTTAAGTTATCTTGGTCCCATCTATTTAGGGCTTTATGGTGAAAACCAGTGCCTTGAATTGCTCCTGGCAGCCAGTTGGCGATTCAGTAATTGGAGTTGTCTGACATGCACACTTAACTTGCTCCATTGGTCACGTAGATATCAAGACTTTAAATCTGAACAAGCATACCTAGGATCAGGCTTCTTCTTTGGCGCTTGGTATTTGGATTCCTTTTATAATCAGAGGGAGTTACTGGAGTTATTTTAGGAAAGTTAGGAAAGGCAGACATCAGTGAAAACATTTCCATGAAGTTGGAATAAAGCTATGATGCATTCCCATCAGTGTATGCGTTTCAGTGTAAATACACTTCCTTCACTGACACCAGCTTAAATGGGATGGGGTGGGGGGAGGAATCAAACATGAAAGAAGCACACATAAAACAAAGGACTGTTTATATTCTCAGTGGAGAATTGGATGGTTTGATTGCCCAAAATAGAAACTGAAGCAACTGGACACAGTTTATCACCACCTCAGTGCTTTGAATTAAGATAAGTGTGTATTTGTGGTAAGCTACTTTAGACACAGCTCACTGTGGAAAGGTGGCATATAAATAAATATTTCACCAAACATCCAGATTCTGTTGTGTACATTGTGATGGTACTCATGCAGGTTTCTAAATCAGTGTGATGCAGAGCACAGCGTTAAGTTTTGGAAGTGGCAGATGTTGGTTTTAGATCTGTGCTAAGCCTTGAACTTCCATGCCTGTGGCAGTCCAGTGGGTGATCTCAAGAGATTGTTGTGAAGATAATGATATAAAAATGGCAACAAGTTGTAATGCCCAGAGCATGAGTTACGAGCTGGCAGTCCCTGATTCACATCTCAGCTCATCCTTGAGTTTGTTGGCTCATCTGAGCTAAGCCGTTGTTCTCAGAACCTTGACCTCTCGTCTGAACATTGGGCATAATACCACCAACCTATATGACAAGCTGCTGAAGATTACTGCGGAATCGTCAACTAAGTGCTGAGAAAAAACAACTGTGCTTTTAAATGTACAGTGTGGATGTGGCCTAGACCTAGCAATCAGCACTACTGGAACTTCAGCTCAGTGGGAGACCCTTGGGCAATGAGGGTTGTGAAGGAATGAGAGTCTTTGCCACAAAAAGCATCCCATTGTTACCTTTGGAGAGCAGGATCTGACGGGCCCTGAAGACCTGTCTCTTCTCTTCCCTCTGAAAGAACTGTCCTACTTGTTTGTTTCCAAGTGGAGGCCTTTGGTCTATAGGATCATCAGAGGTATTGATTACTTTAATGGATGCAAGCAAATCCTGTGATCCCCTGCCCAGAGGTTGATCTGTTTCTTCTCTTTGTGTTCTGCAGGATACCAACAAGTTCACACTGCCCTCTCACTTTGAGGAAGGGAAGGAAAAATGCCCTTACGACCCTGCCCGGGGCTACACAGGTCTCATTGTGGGTATGTATGTGCTTTCTCCTCCATATAACAGTTCGGCTTGGAATCCAGCTGGAGTGGGAAGAGCAGGCAGTGCCTCCTTTGAGTGGGGGTGTGGTGCTCCAGACGAAGGCCATGCTCGCTCGTCATCCATCACCTGAGGGCCCACTTCATCTCCATCTCCCCCATCCCTTCCAGCACTTAAGTTTCCTTGCTCTTTTTGATGTCAGAGCAGCTGTAATCTCCCTGCCTGTGCAGCACCTCGGCCTCTCTAGCCACATGGTGCGGCTGCTTCTCTTCCACTCTAAATGTGGCCGGAGTCATAAACCAACCAGGTGCTGCTGCATGACAAAATGACAGGGAAGTCATGGGTAGGTGATGCTCTGGTTATTCCTCAATGCTTTCTTGGTGCCTAGCTCTGTAAGGGAGTTATTATGCACCGGCACACACAATGGCCAAAGTCAATAAATCTTGGGAGTGGGTGTGGTTGTTATCAAGGGTGTGCTCTTCCTGCTTAGAGCAAGTGCAGAAGGGTTAGCTTAACAAGGAAAGAAGCCTTTCGGGCCAAGCTTTGTTAGAGGGATATTGATCAGACACATCCGTAAGCAAAAGCATTCAGAAAACTGGCCTTTCCTTACTACTTTTGCTGCATTGTCCCGCAGATGGCAGTTTATATACGGCGACGCGCTACGAATTCCGCAGCCTGCCAGACATCCGACGCAACAGGCACCAGAGGATTCTGAAGACTGAAGAATCCCCCTTGCACTGGTTGAATGGTAAGCCCCACTAATCCCAGAGCAGTACCTCTGGGATCTCTTGTCTCTTCCCACACTGGAGGTGGAGGGAGTCTTGTGTTTGTAAGGCCCTAGGTAGTGGTAGTACTCTTCCCAACTCTAAAGCCAGAGTGTGTCCTATTCCACTGCAGAAAGGAGCCTAACTGACTCCAGTTTGTTCCTAGTTCCCCTCTCTGTTGCCTATCCCATAGCCATGACACCCAGGCTTGAGATCATTTAGAGTTGCTGTGTGAACACCATCTAGTGCCTCCTTTGGTAGCTCTCCCCTAAATATTGTGCCAACCCTTTCCCTCTCTCCTTGGTGTTTTCAGATGCTGAGTTTGTGGCCTCCGTGCTGGTCAGGGAGAGTGTGCGCAACCCTGTGGGCGATGATGACAAGATCTACTACTTCTTCACCGAGAGAGCAGGAGAGGAGAGCACTTCTGTATTTGACAAGGCACAAGTGCCCAGAGTAGCCAGGGTGGCTCGAGTGTGCAAGGTAAAGAGACTGGTGTGTTGGAAAAAGCTTGAGTGTGCTGAAGGGCACCAGGAGGATTAATTCAGAATTTTATCTAGGAGTGCTTGGCGGTAGTGGGGAGACTCTTTCTCCTCATTTAAAAATGCCCCTCTAAGCCCTATAGTTACGGTGTCATTAATTTAAAAGGGAGCTTGGGATCAAATGAGATGTGTCATGGAAGATCTCTTGCAGGACATCCTGATATCTTGGGTTAAAAGGAATTGTGGGGGTAAGCTTTGCATCAAGGATGTAGTCCTAGGCAAGGGTCCCCCCCCCAGCTGTTTCTCCCTGTTCTATTTTGACAGCTTTATCCCTTGCAAAACTATATGTAGGTTCCCCCCCTCCCGTCTTTTCTTTTTCTTCTCTCCCATGGCTTGGCAATATAGAAATCTAAACAATTTTTGAACAAGTCATTTCCAGTCTTTTAAAAAAATAACAGTTCAGAAAGGTCAAACAAAAACATTACTCTTGAAGTGGTGTTTATACACTGGACCTTTAGGGACACATGGCTGACTTTCTACATTCAAAGAAAAAGAACTAGGCTATGCAGATAAGTATCATCAAGCAACACTAGAAAAATCCCAGGTGCTTGGCTGCCCAAGTGCCCAAACATTGGATAATGGCACCTGGGGATCTTGAGCATAGAGCCAGCCTTGCATGGGACAGACTACCTCAAATGTTAAAAATTTAAAATCTGAATTACGCACACACACCCATCTCTGACATTATGTATAAAGAGGCTCAGGCAACTCATATATATGAATCAGTCACCCCAAGAAAGGCTATAGGGAGAGGTAGTAACTCATCCAAGTTATGAATGAATGAATGAATGAATGAAGACCCAAAGGCCCTTTTTCCTGGTAGGGTGACCAGATGGCTCCTGCACATTTAATAGTTGTGCACAAGAGAGAAATTCAGCAGATGCAGCTTGCTTTTGCACCTGAATGCTGCCTGTGCTGGCAGGTGATGCTCAGGCCTGATGTGTATCTTCAGTTAAAACTAGAGTTGAATATTTGACTGAAGGGAGCAGGGCCACTTCTTAAGCAAGATCCTGATGGGGTGCAGTGCACAGAGCAACTTGAGAGGTGCAGGCTGAAGTACAGTTTGGTCAGCCCAGTATGTAGCTGTGGAGGCTTGAGCCTCAGCTTTAGCCCTGCATGGACCTGGTGCTTTGCTTCAGCCACCTGTAGATTCCCTTTGCACGCTGCCAAGCCCTTTATTGCTCAAGTTCTAGATTGCAAAGCCTTATTCACAAGTTTTATCTGTGGCAAATATAACCATGATTATCCCTGTTAGCCTATTACTGTTCTATCCTGATTACCCTGTTGCGTCTCTTGAGATGGGTAGTGTCCATGGCTAAAACCCCTTTACAGCCCCTTTGTGTTGTTCACTGCTGTAGCAAAACTAGCTACTGGTGCTTAGGTGCCACAAAGCATCCAAAATGAAAGGAAGAGACAGTGTTGTACAGAGGGCTGAGTTTGGACCAGGGAGATTTGCAGTATGATCCTAACTAGGGTTGCCATATGTCCTCTTTTTCCAGGACATGTCCTCTTTTTCATGGGTAGAGTGGTCATAGAGATCCATAGTTAAAAGCAGATGTCTCTCTCCCCCCCCCTTCAAAATACAGCAACCCCAACATGTTTACCCAGAAATAAGCCTCACCAAGTTCAGTGGGACGTAGGAGGAAATACATGTGCTTGGGATAGAAAACCTAGGTTTCCTGCTCAGCCAGAAAACTTTAGAGTCCCTGACTCTGAACCTGGTCTATCTCACAGGGCTGTTGCAAGGATAATGTCAAATAGTCCCTTGGGCACTCCTTGAGAAGAGCTATAGCTCCAGTGCGGGGGAAGCTACCTAGATTTTTTTTATCTTGGGTGAAACCTCCAGAGGGGCACCATTGAGGATCTCAGCATGTGTGTTTGTTTGTTTGTGTGTGTGTGTGTATACACAAATGCACATGGGGAGTGCCAAACTGGGTCTTAAACCTGGGTGAAAGAAAACCTAGTTTTGCCCTTGCCTTGAGGGTGGTGGCAGGCTGGGGGGGGGGAGGGATGCAAATGTGATAAATGAAAAGGGCTAACCAAACCAACTGCAGTATACTGCAAGGACGAGCACTGAATCTCTTCTGCATGTGATGCCAGAGCACAAATAGCTCAGATAGAGGTGATACAGGCTTCTGTCTGTGCTCATGGCAAGGTGCCCTTGGCCCCAGAATGAGCCCTATCACTCTAGTGACTGCGGCAGTTAGCACTGGAGTTGGTGCTCACAAGGTTTTTGAGAGAGAGGCTTGTCAAAGCAGAAGTCCTTCCACTGGTTCTCCTCTGGGTGCTGCCAGCTCTGCCCAGGGCGTTGCAGTGAAACCCACGTTCCCACGGAGGCAATGCTGCCCACCCCCAACCTCTTATGAATGCAAGCCTCGGTGGCTTGAAAGCCAGAGTATTCCAAGTGCATCTAAGTGAGGGCAGGGCAGAGTCAACAAGGCTGCATGGGATCCATCTTTCAGCTGTTCTGACAGATGGTTCTGGGCCCTGGGAGCATCCAGGACTCTGCTTGTGGCTCTGAATTTATGCATCAGTCACCTTGGCTGGTTATACCTCAGTCCTTGTAACCAGGGCAGCAGCAGCAGCAAATTGGAGCAGGCAGGGAGAGAGAGAGAGAGGAATGGGAGAGTGAGCTTGGCCACGAGAGATTTAAGGAGCTTGAGATGTGTGCCTGATCACAAGGTTAAGAGGCTATTTGATTACTGCACATAAGTATGTTCCCAGGGAGAAAGCGCTGGGAGGGAGGCAGAAACAAGAGTCAGCAGCAGGATGTTAAAGCTATGTACAATCAAATTGGAAACCAGGTTCTTACGAACAGAAACAAAGCAACAAGGGAGATTAGCGCCAACCGTTTGTGAAAGGGATGTGCGCCATTACACCCAGAGCCCTGTGTCTTTGGCATCAGGTGTTGCTTGTTTTCTCCAGGGCCTGAGGCTTCAGTTGCATCTTGGAATGAGAACGGTCTTATCCGGAATACACAAGCTCCCTTGGCATTGTGCTCTGATCGCTGGGTTTTGTCACTACGGGGTGGGGGGGGGGAGGGGTGATCAAGCCTCTCTCAATCCTCCTCCAAACACTGGTCTTGCTGTGTTTGACTCACAGGGAGGCAGAAACACTTGCTTTCAGAAAGATCAGCCCAGATTAGTTACCCTGTTATAGCACTGAGAGATGTTCAGGGGGCTCGTTTTACACTAATTTTGAAAAAGTATTGAGCCTTTCCTAGAGTGAACTAAGTTGTTAATCCTGGTTTGTTAATAGGCGGTTGTTTTCAGATGCCATAAGCAGACCCATGTAGTTTCCCAAGTGATGTCCATTTAGATGATTTTGATGTAAATGTTTAGAAGCTGCTGATCTGTTTCAGTAAAGCTCCAACTGAAGATGAGTTGGAGCCATCCTAGAAGACCTTGGTCCCAGCTTGGAGCAAACCAACATTAGTGCAGAACGTTCTGTTCACATATAGAATTCCCTTTGTTTATGACCACAGTTTCCACAGGGGTAGACCTCTTGCAGCAAAACCAACAAAGAGCCTTGAGGCACATCAAAGACAAACACATTTATTATGACATAAGCTTTTGTGGACCTATAGTCCGCTTCATAAAATATATGAAGCAGAACATAGTCCATGAAAACTTGTGCCATAATAAAATAGTTGGTCTTCAAGGAGCCACAAAACTATTGATTGCTCATTTGTGCTTCCCTCCCCCACTGTCCTTGGGCTTTTCATGCATGGTGAAACTGTTCAAATGGGACCTTTCCATTGTATTGGAATCAGAGTTGGCCTTGTGCTTGGCTTTGCCTAACAGATATAAACTGAATTGGGACTTGGCTTTAGCCTCTGCCTCTCTTTCTTTTTCTGCATTCCAGAATGATATTGGTGGCAAGAAGATTCTCCAGAGGAAATGGACATCCTTCATGAAAGCAAGGCTGGCCTGCTATGTTCCTTACTATGAGGTACTGAAGGATGTTTTCAGTCTGGATGGTGGCGACTGGAGGAGCACCGTCTTCTATGCAACATTCACTTTATCAGCACAGTGGTAAGCCAAGCATGCTAACTGTGTGTTGGGTACTCAAGTAACTGTAACCGTTCCGAAAAGATACATGGAGTCCGTTGAATTACACAAGTTCCATGTGCTGCCACCAGCAAAAAAGACAAACTAAATGCTAGGGATTATTAGGTAATGGGACAGAACACAGCGCAGGACGTGTCATGGTACCCTTGAGTACTGAATGTGGTTCTCAATCTCCTGCCTGCTGCATTGCAGAGCTTGACTTGCAGTCTGGTGCAGGACACAAACAGAGCAGATAGGCTGTTCAAGCAAGGGAACCTGGCCTTGCGCATTTCAGCATTCCAGGGAGCATCTGCATTCACTTGGGCAAATTGGTTCAGTCTCTGTATTCCAAGGCAACAGGTATGGATTCACCCCACCTCTGAAAGGTTTTCAGTGCCTGTTGCGGCACAATGCAAACATACGCCACACTGTTCAAAGCCTCATAAAAGACACCAAAGGAAAATCAACTTGCATTGAATGGAAAGAAGGCCATTGTCAGTTGGTCCTCAGAGTAAAGAGGCTTTCAGCTGCTAAGACTGCGCTGGCTCTGCCAGTACCACTTGTTATATTCTCAGATACTTTTGCCCTCTGCTTCTGAGTGAGGCAGGAGGCTCACTCCTCTGTTTCCAAGGCTGGCCTGCCTGTGCTTTTAAGCTGGACGGGGTCCACTGATGCTTTCATCCCACCTGAGCTCCAGTCAGTGGTGTGATGGTGGATGGAGGCTTTCAGTTTGGTTGCCAGCAAAATCCTCCTTGCCCTTGTAAGTATTTTGGCACTTGTGACTGATTCCGTTTGCCTGAGTGTTTCTTGCTGAGGGCAAGGAACAGATGGGACACTCTGTGCACTTTGTGAGACAAAAGTCCTATTGGTGAGCATCCGTAGAATAGATTAATAATAGCTGCATATGCAGGAGGTGGTGTGGGATGGGAAGGGGAGTCAGCTTAGCATTCTGGAAGGGCTCACTTTGGCTTAATTGGGAGCAAGGGCCAAACTGTTCGCCATATGGATTTTAACCACAGCAATAGGTGCTGTGCAACTTCACTGTTTGTGGACTGAGCCCAGTCTGAAGTCATAGCCAGCCTTTTGCATTTCCTGTTAGTTTTTAATGGTAGTATGAATTTTAACAAGTTGTCCTCGGCTAATTAGTAGCTTTGCGCTTGTAACATTTATCAAGTGGAAGGTTCACACTGGCAGCAAGATGGCACCCACTGAGCTACCATCCTCATGAGAGGGGAGCTGAACATCAGAGGCATTTATTAATGAGCACTGGCCGTTACATCTCAAAGGCTATTGAGAACGTACAGGGTATTTTGCACGTGGCCTTTTCGGGGATGTCAGGGGAATGGTTAAAGAGACAGAACTGGGGCAGAAGTGGCAGCTGGTTGTTGTTATTATGTGACGGTGAAGGAAAACCAGGGGGCTTTGCAGGGCTGACAGTCTTCCCCACAGAATGACAGGAAATGAGGAAACCTCCAGGATTACACAGGAATATCCTGCTTGTGACAGAAAGTCATTTGACTCATTTGTCAGAGAAGCAAAAGCTACCACTTACTTGGAATCTATTCTCTTGATCTGGCTTTGCACTGAGAAGAATTTCAGAGAGCAGGGTGCGTAAAGGAGACCACTACCAAATCCTGGGAGGAGTGCAAAACTAAGAACTCACCATACAGCACAAAGTCCAGCAGGAGAAGCAAGCATTTGCAAGCATCAGCATGAATTAACACGACAGGGATAAAGGAGTCCAGTTGGAGATGGCCCAAAATATTTTGGTGTTTGAGAATGAAGATAAAAATGTTGCTACTGTGACAGCAATTTGCTGTTGTTTAATGGTACCTCCAAAATCTGCTGCCTGGGGCAGGCGGACTTCCCCTGTCTAATGGTGAATCCAGACTCCCCAAGTCCAGTATCTCTTGTGCAGAAAGGCCACTCAGGTGCAAGGTAACATTTTCCAAATACTGGCTGGAAGTTCATGGAGGGATAGCAGGAAGACAGATGCAATGATAGCCAGTAAGTGGTAGCAAGGACAGGTGTGAATTATTTGTATGTATACATCACTAGATTGTTTTTAAAAAAATACTCAAAGTGGTTTATAGAGAGGATAAAACAATGCTGGGTATACAGCTGCAGAGAGAGGGCAGGGACCCTGAGAGAGAGAGTCTTGTTCAGATACAGAATCAGGCAGAATACCAGAACTGGCTCCAGGTTTTAAAGGCCAGAGTGCCAGCTGGCAGGCCCCAGCAGACCTACCCGGCAGTGGCAATGGGGTAGCAAGTACCAGGCAGCACCACTGCAATGCAGTGCTGAGCAGCTGGGCCCATAATGATTCAGAGCAGTACTGCATTGGGGGGCATTGCAGAAAATTTCAAATAGGAGCTCAGATACAGCCTCCCAACAAAGGGGTGAGCTGCACAAGCCTTCTGCATAGGGAACTCAAGTGAGCCATTTCATCTTGGTGCAGGGACTGATTACTCTTCCAAGCTCCGCCTGGCAGCAGAGAGTGAAAGGGATTAAAGGTGTTGCCCTGTCACTCAGACCTTTGCACAGTTTATGGCACCAGAGCTTTTGGCTGCCTCAAGCAAAGGTTCTCAGAGGCAAGTGGAGTCTTGGGTAGCGGATGACAGTGCCTTGCATATCAGCTGGCCAGATGCACAGGAGGACAGAGCAACTGCGCTTTTAACTGTTGAGCAGAAGAGGGAAATTCAGGAGGTGTAGCTGCTGAAACTCCCTCTTCCATACAACCATTAAACTTACAGGAGCCCCATCCTCTTGTGCATCTGGACACTCCAGATCTATAGTGAGGTATATAAGAACTCTTTGCACCAGCAGCTGCTCCTGCTTTTTAAAATAACTTGTTCAATTACTTTTAATATAAACGTGTAAAACATTTTAAAACTTTTACATATGCATGTTTCTCTATCTCCATTCCAGTCGCCTAGCAGCTACTGGATTGTTTCTTTTGTTCTCCTTTACCAAAGTCTGCTAGTCTGGCTCCACCCACATTCTGCCAAAACATTAGAGCAGGGGTCAGCATCATTTTTCAGCAGTGGTCCGGTCCACCGTCCCTCAGACCATGTGGGGGGCCAGACTATATTTTGAAAAATATATATGAATGAATTCCTATGCCCCACAAATAACCCAGAGATGCATTTTAAATAAAAGCACACATTCTACTCATGTAAAAACACGCTGATTCCTGGACCGTCCGCGGGACGGATTGAGAAGGCGATTGGGCCGCATCCAGCCCACGGGCCTTAGGTTGTCTACCCCTGCATTAGAAAGTTCTAGGTATAGTCCCTATAAAGAGGCAGTGCCTGGGCAGCCAACTGCTCGAGAAAAAGGTTGCTAGAATGCTGCCTTACTGGTAGAAACAACTGCTGCTAACTGCTAGACTTAAGAACCCTGTAGTCATGACCTAACTCTCCACAGCCAAGATAGATTTTGCAGCTGATCTTGTGGCCTTTTCTTTTTTTTCCAAGGCTACTGCCAGTCCCTGAAACAAGAAATGTTTCCTGCAGAGAAGGGCAGGGGTGCTTCATTCATGCGCCAGGTTTTATCCAATCTTAGGCTCTAATCCGTTTATCTGAAATGGGAGAATAATTTTCCTGTAAGTCAAGTGGGCTGGTGACAATACCCAGGAAAGATGACTTTGTTGAGACATCTGGGTTTAGTTCATGAAACCTGCTCCCTGTTGGTCAAACCAGATGATCTTCAGATTCCTTGCGGCCCTATAGTGCTACAAGGATCGTTTTATGTCGAGGGTGGGGAGCATGTGGCTCTCCAGACTATAACTCCCATCATCTCTGCCCACTGGCTATGCTGCTTGGGGCTGATTTTTTATATCTGAGTTAAAGAGTACAGCAATATCTGGAGCACCACAGGTTTCCCATGCCTGGTTTCTGTGGACCCAGAGGAATTAGCAAGAAGTGGAAGGCTCTGGTCCTGTGCTATGACCATGTCACCATGTCTTTCAGGAGGAGCATGGAGGTGTCTGCCATCTGCAGATACAACATCTCTGAAGTGCGGGCAGCCTTTGAAGGGACTTACATGGAATACCAGGACTCCTCCCGCAAGTGGTCCCAGTACACTGGGGAGGTGCCAGTGCCCCGGCCAGGATCAGTAAGTTACTTACCAACTTAATAGCTCTTAAAAATCATTGATAATATTCTATTTAAGTCAGTTCGGAATAATGGCTGGCTTTTAGTTTTTGAACCTGAGTTTTGTTGGGTTGGTGCTGGAGGTTTTAATCAGTGTCAGACTTTATGGCTGGATTTTATCTACTGCTGTGTTGGTTTTTCTGATTTATAGTTTTACTGTTCATTTTAATTTTATCTATTTGTCTGGGTGCATGTCACCTAGAGAACAGTTTTTTATTAGGTGACTCATGCACAGAATAGCATAAATAAATAACATCTTATTTTGCCTCTCGTCTCAGATAAAGGAGGCGGGAGGTACTCTCTTCCTCCCAAGGAACACAAGAGTGCTCATAACTAAAACAGACAAGTAGAATCCCTAATATGCACCATTTCATACTGCGGGTGAAGGTTGAGGGCTCCCCTACCCAAAATAATCCATACCAGCAGAAAAGTAGAAGATGCTCCAATTAGGCTTTTCCCTGGCATTCTAGGTTTGAGTGAATGGGGTATATTGCATGTAGGGTTGTGTTCAGTCTCTTACCTGCAGAGTGAAATACAACAAGCCTGTCAACTGGTGTATCAGAAGGGGTATTTGTTTGTATGCTTTAGCTGTTAGAGCAGGGGTGGAGAACCTGTGGTCCTCCAGCTGTTGTTGGACCCCAGCTTCCATCAGTCTCAGTTAGCATGGCCAAAGGTCAAGGATAATGGGAGCTGAAGACCAGAAGCATCTTGAAGCTAGGTGTGCAAATAATGCCCATTTCTGCTCTGCAGTGCATCACCAGTCGGGCTCGCAAGAATGGCTACAACACCTCCCAGGACCTACCCAATGGTGTGCTGGATTTTATCAAGCTCCATCCACTGATGTATGAAGAGGTGAAGCCTGCGGATGGAGTCCCCCTGTTGGTGAAGAAAAATGCGGTTTATACCCAAGTAGCTGTAGACAGAGTCCGAGCCTTGGATGGGCGAGTGTATGACATGCTCTTCTTGGGAACAGGTAGGTGTGTTTGCATTCCCCGTGCATATCTAAGTGTCTGTGTGTCCTCATCTGTTAGGACAGAACACACATCTAGGGAGGTTACTCGTTGTTCTCACCCCTCTCAGCCTTGTATCGGAATGTAGAGGAGACAAAGAGTGCAACCCTGTTATGCTTTCTAAGCCTTCCAAACCTGTGTAGCTGTATCTGTGTTTTTTTTAAAGGAGAAACAGCTGGGGTTTCTGTATGCTGCAGAGCCTCCCTTTCCCTAAGCTGTTCCAGTGCCACTCAGTTCTAATTGACAGCTACTATGCTGTGCCTAACACTACTAAGCTGCAAACAGGCATACCTGTAAACAGGTATGGTTGCTTTCCTCCCTGCCCCCCAAGGTGAGCCTTGCTTTTTCTGGCTTTTGCTCTTCAAAGGACACAGAGAATCAAAGATTGATTATCTCTTCTTCTTCGCCCCTTTTCCATCACTTAGGCAGGCTTTGTGGGTTTTTGTCTCTCTTGCGAACATAAAAGGTTATATTCCTCTTAAGTTCTACTCCAAGTGATGCTTTTTTGATGACAAAACCGCAGCATCAAATCAGTTCTGGAAAATTGCTCTGAGAAAGGAAGAGGTGGCTTCATGATTGCCAGTGAGGTTCCACTATGGAACTTGGGCAGTTACAACTTTGTGCCTGTTTAGAATTCAGTTGAACTCCTCTCAGAACTACAAATCCCATTATTCTGGGGAGAGGAAAAGAGCAGGGAAAAAAGTGACAAAACTGTTGGCTCTACAGTGTTCAGGCACACTTCTGCTTCTTGAAAATCTGGAATTAGACAGATCCTCTCACTTGCCAACCAGACCCTACACAGGGCTAGCACCTTGAATTTTGCCTGCATGACTGATGTCAAGAATGAGACTGTGCGGGAAATTGCCTTTTTAATGTTTACTCCCGTTTAACAGGTAATGGCTGGATTCACAAGGCTGTGGTCATTGGTTCCATGGTCCACATCATTGAGGAGATCCAGGTCTTCAAAACCCCCCAGCCTGTGGAGAACCTTGTCATCTCTAAAAAGCAGGTACATGTGGCTTCGGACCCCACTCAAATGCTTTTGGTGAAGGCACACATGCACTGTAAAAAAGCAAAGCACCAACAAGGGTGCAGTAAACAAATGTTGGGAACAGGCCTATGTCAGTTGGAGAACCAATTCAGGAAGGTCTGGACTTCATTGCTAACCTGTGTCCTGCACACTTCTCTCTACCAAAGTTGTAAGATAGTCACATTTTCTTCGCACCACTGTAACAGGAAAGAACTATCCATATTAGCAAATGCTCTGTCAAGGTGTGGCTCCCCTTTGCACCTTTCACCTTGGAAGGGAAAAAAAAAATCATCAGCTTGTGGAACGTGGGTGGTGTTTTTCTTATGTATTCTGACTCTGTGCTGTCTCTGCCAATAGGCAGCACTCAATAAAACTGTGCCTCGAGGGTGTTTATTTGGCTTTGCCTGTAGCTAAGGTGGTTCCCACCCAGTGTCCAAAGGCCCTGTCATGCGCTGTCCTGCCTCGTTGGAGCCCTTTGCTCAGCAGTCTGGAGCTTGTTCCTCCACATTCCTTGCAAAGCTGCTCAAGTTTAAAAGTTTCCCTTTCCAGCTCCCAAGAAGGACTGCCATTTTTTGTGACTTAACAGATTCAATTCTGTATGCATGCCGCTTTTTCACCGTCCAAACCATGCTCAAGGTGGCTTACAACATAAATTCAGCATAACAAAAGGAGTCATAAATAAACAAAACATCAAAAAATACACAACCAAACTGGACAATTTCCACACAAATCACAAGGTCTAAAATAAAGATACACAAAAACCAACAGCAACAACCCACCCCCCACCAAGGCAACAAAACACCCCAGCCCAAGAGTCTGTTCAGCAGCCTCAGCTTTTGTCAGTGGAGTCAGTCCAGACCCCACCCTCACAGGCCAGGTGGGAAAAGGCTTGCAAGGCAGGGAGCAGGTCTTCCAGCCAAGATGCTTTGTGCCTCTATGACGACAGGCAGGAGGGGGGGGGGAATTACTAGATAAGAACCTCCATCCTAGCAAATGCTGCATCTGTTGAATTCTTCAGTTCCCATCAGGCAAAACAGCAACAGCCCTATTTGCAGCTCAGTCCCTAGTTCCTTTCTCAGTGTGACAGTGAAGGTTTATGCCTCCCTGGTACAGCTGTCAGGGGAACTTGTGTGATGTACTGCAGGTGGGATGATATTTTAGTACTATAATATGTGCTGTCAAGTGTGGTTCCGCAGGCTCCTCCGGATCTTGTTAAGACTACAATTCCCATCATCCTTGACCACTGACTGCTGGAGGTCATAGGAGTTGCAGTGCAGCTACATATGGAGGGTACCACATGGGCTAACACCCTTCCTGCTTTCTCTTTGGGCTCTTTTTCTAGGGCTGCCACTTTCTTGTTTTTTACTGGCTCTGCCCCAGTTCCTTGCATTAACCATCAGCCAGACATGCAAATATTTAGTTGGTTGTGTTTTTCTTGGCTTGGAGATAAAAAGGGTGGGGAAAGCTTAGCCAGGCAAACGCCTGCATGTCATGCTGCTGTTAAAGGGAAATAATGTAGATGGGACTCAAGGAGGGACTTTTCCTGGCCTTTGTTCTTTCTCTTTCATTTCAAGCATCTCCCTCCGAGTGGTCAGCAGGGAATGCAACTCTGCCCTCAGACTTTTTTTGATGTTAGGGTGGCTTTGGAGAGGCAGCTAATCTACGCACCAGGTGATGAACATGTACAGCAGTAGGATAGCCTTGAGCTGGGAAGGATAAATGGCTTCAGGGTGACCCCAGTGACTTACTCTGGTTCCCTGCTTCCCTCTGCTGGTCAAACACTGGTGCTGAAGCTACCTGTTACCAACACATGATATTGAATGTACCAGCTATAGCTGAGCCCAGCGTCTATAAAAATCCTGGCTTCCAGTTCTGCCTTTTAAGTCATTCCAAGGTATGGTCTGAAAGCCACCGCCTTGCTGAAGTGAAGCAGGTCTAGTCAGCGCCTGGAAGAGTGGCTACCTGGGAACAATGTATTTGCCACCTTAGGTTCCATGGCAGAAGAAAGGCAAGATATGAATGTAAGAAAAATAATACAGGGTTTTTCTGTGTATAAGATGCTCCCTATTTTTGGGAACTCCAAATTAAGAAAACACCCCTCAGCACTACCCGTGTATAAGACAAGCCCCAATTTTAAACCTCATTTTTTGGTTAAAAAACCTAGTCTTCTACATGGAAAAATACAGTAATTAACCTGGGCCTTGAAGCATTGCACCTTACATTGCCTTTCAACAGTTAATTGGATGTTTCAGTTCCCTGCCTTTGCATCTCTGCTGAGTGCATGTCCTGTCTTTTCTCTCTTTGCAGAGGAGTCTGTATGTGGGGGCTCAGAGTGGAATCCTGCAGTTACCATTTTCCTCCTGCAAGCGCTATGTCTCCTGCTTTGATTGTATCCTGGCCCGAGACCCATACTGTGGCTGGGATGGCGAGACCTGCAGAGAAGTAGCCGAGATGCTGGACAGGTAATTGAAAACTGACTACAGAGACCTGGAAGTGTATATAACACTGTGTACCTGTTACGGTGGTACCTTGGGTTAAGAACTTAATTCGTTCTGGAGGTCTGTTCTTAACCTGAAACTGTTCTTAACCTGAGGTACCACTTTAGCTAATGGGGCCTCTCGCTGCTGCTGCGCCGCCGGAGCACGATTTCTGTTCTCATCCTGAAGCAAAGTTCTTAATCCGAGGTACTATTTCTGGGTTAGCAGAGTCTGTAACCTGAAGCGTCTGTAACCTGAGGTACCACTGTACTTGCATGTGGAGTATACTTGTGCACAAACTGGAGCAGGGCGATACTTTTAAACCTACCCTGCTCTTTCCCCAAATGCTGGATATTTGGTTGTTGTTTTTAAACAACTGCCCATTGGGTGTGTTTGTCTGACTAAGGCAGCCAGTGTGTGAGCTCCTGCTGGCACTCCACATGACTGGGACACCAAGTTGCCTGGATGTCCCAGTCAGGTAGGTGCCCTGCATGCAAGGAGGAGCTCATACGTTGATCATGCTCAATGCAGCTATTAAAGAAAAGAAGACTTGAGGTGGGTTAAACATGTGCTCTCCACTCTGGTCTGCACTCAGGCATGTCCTACATATGAGTAATGCATGCATACAGCTTGCATCCAAGACCAATGTTTGCCAACACTTGGTGAAGCCAGGGCTCTGTTAAGGCACCACTAATGTGCTTCTGCATTGAGACCTATCCTACATTGAGGTTTATTGGATCAATGGAGTATTAGTTTGTGCTTGTTTGAGACTTAACAACATTCCTTCACTCTATCCCTCCCTATTGAAAGTGGGCATTTGACAGGACACCCCTGTTATTTGGCTTGAAACATATCAGGGCATCTCTCTGTCTCATACAAAACGGGTTAGGTTTAGTGGATTCTGATTTTGCAGGATATCTAAGAAGCTGTAGTCAGAAGACAGTAATAAGAATATATTCCAGAAAATATACATGCTTTACAACAATGAAAGTTTTGAGTGTGTGCACGCTAAAATATAAATCCATTACAAGAATCACAGCATAAATGTATAGATAGGGGAGGCAGTTAAATCCTATAGGTTGCTAAATCCCATAGGAACTCACTGAAAGCCTATTTAAATAAACATGCTTTACATTGTCCCCCCCCAAAAAAAAAAA
The DNA here is from genome assembly GCF_965153285.1 of Podarcis tiliguerta. Lineage (NCBI taxonomy): Eukaryota > Metazoa > Chordata > Lepidosauria > Squamata > Lacertidae > Podarcis > Podarcis tiliguerta. Next base: position 43,072,162 of record NC_139538.1, on the reverse strand, counting down.
ACCCCTGCAAGCTTGGACTCAGATTGGGTCTTCCTTAGTAATACCTTCTCTTTAAGTCCTGGACTACAGCTGAGCAGCCATAGCTCCATACTCTAATTAAAGGGATCATGCTGAAGAGCTCTGTATTTTGTCGCTGGAATTGTCTGCTGGCTGTGCACGTGCCCTTGTGTGAGGTGACATATGCAGGTGACTCGGGAGGTTTCAGCAAAGCCTGCAGTTTGTGTATTGGATATTGTGCAGCTGTGCATATTGGGGTGCTTATGCTGGGGAGGCGTGCCTGCTGGAGCATGTAAGATTCTGCCCACAAGTGTATTAATGCCCACAAATTCCATCAGGCGTGTGCTGCATGCCGGTGAGATTGAATATCTTTGCGCTGCTACCTTTTCCCAGCTGATCAAGGTTTTGCTTATATTGGCTTAGGAGTCTGCTGATCCAGGACATTGTGCATGGCAATGTGGGCTGCTCGAACGACTCTGCCCAGGGTAAGATTCTGATACTGCCCCTTCTGGAAGCCTTGCCTCTGCTACCTTGGTCTGGTGCTCCGGGTTGAGAGAATGGATAATGATTCCTTCCTAAGGGGAATTGTTCATCTGTTTCCAACCTTTGCTTGCAAGAGGAGCAAGCTTCCCACCCAGACTCAAAGTTTATTTTCCTTAATTAATAGAATATTTCCAGCACAGGGTTATGTAAAACAACAACAGAAAAATCACAAGATTATGGACACAAAGTAGTGTAAATTAAGTAGAACATACATTTCTTTGCATTGTGGGTTTTTCTTTCATCAAAATTAAATGGGGGAAGAGAGAGCCATGAATGAGGGATGTTTTATGGGACAGTTTTGAATACTAACCTCTCACTATAGGGGCTGTGCCTATCCCAACTAAAGGATCTAAGCTTTCTAGAGGCTGCCCTCAGATTCCCTTTATTATCTGTACTTTTAAGGAGCGCTTCGCTTTTAAAAATAAAACAACCCTCCCCAAACCTTTGGGTGTCCCATCCCCCTCAGCTGGAGAGCCCAGAGTGCCTCTTCCAAGTATTAACTGGCACTCCAGTCTGACACCTGAATTGTTGCGGCTCAGGTAGGGCAGCACGTCGGTGCTTACTACGTGTGTTTGTGTCTCCTGCAGCCACACCCATGCAGAAGAACCGGACAGTGCTGTGTGGTGATGACGTTCTCCTGCCTTGCGAGCAGACGTCCAACCTGGCCCGGGCGACCTGGCTGGTGAACGGCACCAGAGTGCTGGCGGAGGACGGACAGGACCGCTTCCGCCTCGGGGTGGACGGGCTGCTGGTGACGGACACCCAGCCGGAGCACAGCGGGGAATACCGCTGCTACGCGGAGGAGAACGGCCTCCAGGCCCTGGTGGCTGCTTACACCCTGAACGTGCTCCCTGAGCGGCGAGTGCCACAGCAGGCATCCACCGTGTCGCACCCGTACTGGCACGCCGCCAGTGCCACTTACGGGGACGTGAGGTTCATCTACATTGCCGTCATCACGCTGCTGGGGGGGCTGTGCCTGGTGCTTAGCGTCGTGCTGCTCTATGTCTCCTGCCTGCAGAAGCGCAGGGGCAAGTACAGCCTGGGGGTCCCCCAGGCGCCCAGCGTGGAGCTGCAGACGGTCTCTTCCAATTGCCTGGGCAAAGGAGGGGAGGAGGACGAGGAGGAGGACCCGGGCACCTACCTGGACGGCTGCCTGCAAATCATCCCTGGGGAAGCCCCCACCGTGCCGTCGCCCTCCAAGGAAACGCTCCCCATCCCACCGCCGCCCCCTCCTCCGCTCCCTGCCGAGTTCACCAACGGCATCACCACTTTGCCCAGCATGCTGCGCAAGATGAACGGGAACAGCTACATGCTCCTGCGGCAGAATGAGGAGCCGTGCACCTCTCCGCTCTACAACTCCTTCACAGAGGAGCTGAGCAAGATCCTGGAGAAGCGGAAACACACGCAGCTGGTAGAAAAGCTGGACGAGAGCTCCGTGTAGGGCAGGGTGGAGGGCACAGGGAGCCCACTTTGCTGTGAACTAAACCCCCTAACTGCCCTCTGTGATTCCTCCTCCCCAGCCCAGCAGAGAAACAGTGTTACGACTCAGCAACTACCTCCGGCCGGCCCTCCGGAGCAGCCACAGGCTCCATGCTCATTTCCTTCTCTCTCTCTATCTCTCTCTCTTTTTTTGGTTGTTGTTTTTTCCGTTGGCGTTGATGGTTTGTTTTCCAATTGCTGTAAAAAAAGATCTTATTTAAATGGAATTATATTTATATATAAAAACAATGATCGATAAACAGGAGCCACAGCGATCTGTTGGGTTTGTCTGGGTGGGGTATATCAGAATGTGCCCTTGGCTTGTGTGGGGAATGATGCTGTCGGGCTGGACAGTGGGGTGATTAGAGGGTGGTTTCCTACCAATAGTTGCAACGGCCAGAAGGGCATCAGCAGTCATGACGAGGGGACAGGACGTGCAGCTGCCATTTCAAGAGGTAGGTAACAAAACTTCTTTGTTACACCCAAATTACGTCAAATTCAAATCACGTTTCAAATACAGCTATATAAATAGAATTAAGGGTATTTTTTTCTGAGCATCAGATATAAATGATGGCTATTGGTTAATTCTTCAGAGGTTGGGTTTTCCTTAGATGACATTAGGAGATGCTTTCAGTTCCTTTGGGGGTTTTTTGGGCACTATCACAGTCCACAACTTGTCAGTGTTGGCCCATAGCAAATAGTCTCTCTGCTATGGTATTAGAGGGGCTAGGCAGCTGAATGGAGAAACCTTGGTATATCACAACTAATGCCCAATAGCTTCTTTAAAAACAATTTAAACTATGGCTTACAGCCATAGCTTAAACTATGGCTTACAGCCATACAGCTTTTGAATGACACCTTGCTGGTGCAAAATAACTGAGCTGTTTCATCCAAACTTTGCTGTTTGCTTATGTGAACTTGCAGGGAAACAGTGCCCTCTGCTGAAGTTGAATTGCAATTTGTTCATACTCTCTCCCTGAGAGCAAAGTGTTTGTCTCACTGTCATTTCACCTGTCTGGCAACAGGCCTCCTGCAAGAGTAGTGGGTGAGAGGACAGGTTTCAGTACAACCTTAATAGTCTTTAGAAAGTTTAGTCTTGGCTTCTCCAATGTACAAGAATAGTTGTTTTGCTCCTGGTCTGAACTAGCACGGGTTTCTTGCTAAATCTAGATCATGGTTTCTCCCATCTGAAATTATTATTGCTTTGTCGAACTGGGGTAAGGGGTAAGAGTGACATCCCCTAATACAGTGGTACCTCAGTTTTCAAATGTCTCCGTTGACAAACATTTCAGTTTACGAACACAATAAACCCAGAAGCATGCGGCTTCTGCTGAGTGCAAGATCTGGAGGCCTAGCTGTCGGAAACCATGCCTTGGTTTTTGAACGTTTCAGAGGTCGATTGGTCTCCTGGAATGGATTACGTTCAAATCCCGAGGTACCACTGTATTCACAGTTGTGTAAGGCAGCCCCATTCCTAATGGGTGACTAGAGAAATCTCTTTCATAGAGCTCATAATGGTACCCTAAGGACTAATCAAAAGAACCAGCAATGTCTGGCTGTGCACTGCCATGGGCAAGCACTGGTGTCTGAGTGACCTGTGGGTGAGAAATGACAGGGAAGCAGGAGTAGAATCTCTTAGCCCAATCCATCTGCAATACAGGGCAAAAAACCCACTAGTCTACATACCGCAGAGTTTAGTCTTGTAAGGATATATTTGTGGTGCACTTAAGGAAGTTCTTGTCACTGTCATTGTCTCTCATGATCTTCTATGAGCCTTTAGGAAATCTAATTTATGTGTCATTCACATAGCATTGGTACTGGAGACCCAGTATAAATATATCATGCATTTCAGACCTAGAGGGAGAGTGCCACAGGCTGCAGTGTCATTTATGACATCTTACACAGCCTTGCTTTCAACCCAATGGACACTTAACACAGTGCTGCTCTTCTCTGCCTTGGGTTCTATCATAGAATTATAGTTGGAAGGGACCTTGAGGGTCATGATAAGGTTTTCATTTACATGGGATTGGGGGAAACTCTCCACCTTCAATCCTCAGTTTCCCTTTCCCAGCTCTGTAGTATCCTTTTTGGTGAGACATGCAAATTATACACAATATTCTAAATACACGCACACTACTGTTTTGTGTTAAGGGCATTAAGATACTTTTATTTTCAGTTGGGACTGGGAGACCCAGCATCTGGCGGCACCAAGCTGGGAAAAGCTGTTTTTACACTTGTACATTGACCCTCTTTTTACTGTTTTGATGTCAAATCACACCCTTTTTAGAGAGATCCCTTGCAGGGCTCTTTGCAATCTACTTGGGTTTTCACCACTCTAAACAACCTGATGTCATTTGCAAACGGGGGGGTACCGAGAAAGCCATCCGGTGATTATTAGGAAGGCTTCAAGAGCATTTTCAATGCACTCAGATTATACAAGTACAGAAATTTATGAGTGAAAGTTTCAGCATCTTCAGAAACTGCTTTAGTTTTAATAAAAGCAAGTTTCTAGTCTTTGTGACTGCTAATTACATTAATGTTTCTCACACAATACAAAGCTACAATTTGGTACACACTTCTTCTACACCTGAGCATGAGATTTTAATAGCTAATAGTCAAAACATCCAATACAAAGAATCTCTGCTAATAATGGTCTTCTCTCCAATCAAAAGAAACCAAACCACATGCAAGACAGAACACAAGCATAGGGACAATCCCCTTGATACAGTAAGGGTTGTATACAATGCTTCTTGTATGGAGTTCTGCTCATGCAGTCGGATGTCCCCTTCCTATCTCTGCACGCCCTCAAAATCCAAGGTGGTCTTCCAACCCTCTGGGGCAGATTCTGAGTATGGGGCAGGGGACAAGGGCTGCAGGGGAATAGAAAATTCCATTGTGCAAGCACATGCCTGTTAACAGTAGCAAACGGCATTAAAACAAGGCTCAAACAGGAGAAGGAAGCAAGCCAGGAATTTATTGATCACTGGGACAATACACCAGACAGATTAGGAGGTTGCTGTTCAGAATCTTGAATACTGATGTAATCCTGGAAATAAGTCCCATTGAACGGTGTAGGACTACCTGATAACTAAACCTTCATACGGAACGTGCATATGTGTGTGTGTGTACTGCCCTTCACCCAAAGATTACAGGGTGGTTCACAACATAAAAATATGTTTGCAGATGCAAGCTGTATCTACTAGTGTAATGCAACAGAAATGGAAATCCAGGAGTTATTTTCATCCATTTCAAGCAGTTTCTTTTTGCTGGTAGTTCAGAGTCCTGCCACTGCCATACATCTTATGAAGACTGAAAATATGGCATATGAAGAATATAGGTTGGGTTCAATCTTGCGCTCAGTGGAATTCTGCTTGCACTGGAGAAAGCAGGTGGGGAGGCAGTTTTTACTAACGGCCTTCTCCCTGCGCCCTCCCTCATAATCTGTTCTAGAGGTTTGAGGGATCCCCCCAGAACAGCATGGGAAATGCTCCACTGGATCCAAATTTCTTCCATTAATAGAAGACATTCATGGAAGGGAATGTCTAGAACCAACCCATTAAGTGCAAAAATAATTCTGTTCTTTACACAAAACAACATTCCTGGTCTGCCTACATGCTGCTCTGTCTGCTTTTCCCCCTAGCTTTCTCATTAACTGCAGCTCATGCCAAACTATAAAAGCACTTTCCTGCTCCAATCTCTACTCCTGCTAATGAAACGTCAGTACTTCTAAAATGACATTTCAAGTTCTTGTTTAAAACATTTAAGAGCACAGCTCAAACCTCCTGAATGATATACAGTTTAACAGAAATGTAAAATTCAAACTGATCAGAATGCCATAAAAGGAATTTTTACTCAAAGTCTTAAGATCTGTTGGACTGGCGTTCCTGAAAATAGAAGTATCACTTGCTGGCATGTTACAAAAGTCCACAATGTACCTGGGAAGCAAAAGTTAGGTGCTGGTTGCTTCCTCCCCTTGCTAATCAAAGAAGCGTTATATCCTTCCCATCGCTGCACAAGCTGAAAATGACAAGACACCTTGAACTGCTGCAAAAAACCCATACTTTGCAAACATACTGCAAAGGGAATGTAAACAAAGGCAGCACATGCTCAAAAATATGCCCTGGCCGTATGTAGGGCCATATTACAATGCTAGTTTAATATACTGAGCTGAAGTGATGGCAAACTCTTCTTTTTAGTGGCATGGCCTTTATGGAAGCCAGGTCATAGTTCTATGACAAATCAAATGCTTTGTGTGTAGGGAAACTCGAGTTCAATCCTGATCACCTCCAGTTGGATCGGGGGTAGAAGGGTCGGAAAACAGCTCTGTCTGGGATTCTCAAAAGCCCCTGGCAATCACAATAGGCAGAACTCGGCTAGACAGAGCAAGGACCCAACTCAGTTTAAGGCAGCTTCATATTCTTATCCTTATACCAAGGTAAAAATCCCATTTCACGTATGTAGTTTCTTCTGCCAAGAATCTGGCGCATGTTGATAATCTATGACAAAATCTCTGAAAGGAACCAGATGAGAACTTGCTTCTGCCAAGCTGCTGGATGCCTTTTTTCTTTTGCTGCCAACATTGCTAATTAATTGATTCAGATTCCCCAGTGCTTTCCATTAAGAGATGGCAGGGTTTTACAAGGAGGAAGGGTTCTCTTTAATTTATATTTAATAGAAGGGAGGAGAGATGGGGCAACGTGTATAAAGGGAATGGAAAGCAGCGACTGAATGTAGACAATGGTGTGTAGACTTGTTTAGAGAAAAGTTCCAGCTGATTTCTACTTGCCTTAATTCTCTCTCTTCTCTCTCTCTCTCCTCTCTCTCTCTCTCTCTCTCTCTCTCTCTCTCTGTGTGTGTGTGTTTTTGGAATGGTTTGGAAACCAGGTATGAGAGTTTCAACTCCAATATCCTAGCCAAACTGCTGCTCAGTGCTAAATGATGTTTGATTTCTAGCATCTCCAAATAAGATGATATCTGGCACTACATCTGAACAACAACAAAAAAGACCTCTAGCCAAACTCTTATGAAATTCCAGTGAATAGGGGGATTTTTATACATTTGCTAATTCAACAGAAGGGTGGATAACTCATTACTTCTTTCTGTGCTGGCCAATGAAGTTTGGTAGTGTTTCCACAGGCTGAATGTCAAAGGTAACACTATTTCAGCACAAATTAATCCTTTCTATACTGTATGCACAGGAAACACTGACTCTTTCCAGCAGAACAGTACATGACTCTCCTTTTAAAGTTGTGTAGATGCTACCTCTGAAGGCATAAGGAGCCAAACCTCACTATGTTGCACCAAGGAAAGCTAGCAGAGTAGGGAATCAACACCTCTATCATCTTGCCTCCTTCCATCTGGAGCAGCCAAGGGCAAGGTACTCAGACTTGGTGAGCAACTCAGCACCACCTCTACAGGCATTTCCATGAGTATGTAGAGGCAGGAGGGAAGGTTGAACAAATGCAAGCACCACCTTCAAAGACCCCTTCAGACCTTCACTCACTGAGCTCAAAAACCTCAAGAGGACTTCCAGGCATGTTCAGCTGAGCATAGCTAGAAGCCTCCCCAAGATCAAAAATCCTAACAAGCCAGGGTCCCTGTTTGTGTAAAAACTTCTATAACTGGGATCAGAAGCCCTCTCCAGACCTTTGTACTAAACATGCAAAAGTCAGGGGGAGGAAGGAGAGTGAGTGCCTGACATGCAGGGCACACCATGGGTTAAGGTGCCACATGCAGGCTTGGCCCTCTACAAACTTTTAGCCCTCCCATGCTTGAGTTGAACACTAGAACAGGGCTTAGGAAACAATGATCACTGGCTTCGCAGCTTCCAGTGAAGGCAGGTATTCACAATTAGTCCTCTACTGACTTAAGCATTTGCAACTCAAGGCATGTTCATTAGCAAGAAAGCCCTCAGAGAACCTTACAGGTAGTTCCATCCATTTATTTCCAATTCCAGCAAGAGTAGCATTAGACGAGGATAACACTCAGCACAAAACATGGATAAGACAAGCTACCAGCACAAGTAGCTGGTGGTGTAGAGAACAGTCGCCTCTAAAGTCTCTGCCACTCTCTTTAAGAGCAGCCAGTCCCATCCAGTTCTAGGCCTTGTTCATCATTGACCTGGGCTGGCCTGTGACTTAGCTGATAAAACACAACAAATCAGTTAGGAGATTGTCCCATGTCAACATATAGTAGTTTGGAATCCTTTCAAAGCCCATTTTCTTCAGGAGAGGGATGATATTCTTCCTCCAGATGAATTATATCAACGTAGCTTTATGATCTTGGCCTGGATACAAGAAATTCCCACTCACAAAAGCCCTGGGCGGTTTGCACCATTGTACATTTAGTTTTCTGGGGGCTGGAGAAGCTGCTGACCCACAGCTTCCACATTGAGCTTGCTGGGCTTATTTGTGAAAGGGTGCCACTGGCCTTGGATACTGGGGTTATCTGTATGGAAAGGCTTTCGGATACGGATGATCTCCAGGCCAGACTGGCCTGCCAGCTTCTGGATGACCGTTGCAATCTCATCCACTGTCTTGCTGGTTACATACTCTACCTTCACGGTTCCATTCACTAGAAAGAAAATTAGGTGGATAAAATGTGGACCAATTCCTTGTCTGTTTGGAAAAATAAGATTCTCTGGGCACTTATACCCAATTCCCAAGGATTTTTCATTGATGAACCTCAATAAATCCACACATCCACCCTCTTACTCCTGAATGTTACAAACTAAGGCCTGATTTACAGCTCCTTGGTGTGTACAGTGGTGCCTTGCAAGACGAAATTAATTCGTTCTGCAAGTTTTTTCGTTCTACGAGTTTTTTTGTCTTGCGAAGCACCAATGTGTATTGACGGTTTCCCATAGGAATGCATTGGCAGTTTTTTTAAAAAAGGCGCAAGACGTTTCGTCTTGCGAAGCAAGCCCAAGACGGGAAATCCGTCTTGTGAAGCAACTCAGAAAACGAAAAACTCTTTCGTCTTGCGAGTTTTTCGTCTTCCGAGGCATTCGTCTTGCGGGGCACCACTGTAATTCTTTCAGCAGATAGCACACATCAATTGCTGCTGAGGGTTGCCTTAGAAGCCTTGTTGAGACAGGGTGCACCCTCCCGGCTGATTTTTAGGAGCAAGTTTCACAGGAAATGCCAATAACAGCCAACGCCAATCTCTCGTTAACATGGCTCTAATGCAAAGCTGCATTTTCTATACTTACTGTATTCAGCAGTCAACGTAGGGACCCTGCACTTCTTTGGAGTAACGTAGAACACAATCCCAGGGTTCTGCCTGGCAAAGTCCACCACCTTTTCTTCAATGTATTGTCTAGAACAAAAAAGAAAGGAGTCACTGAGGTATTGAAATAACTGTTCTGATAAACAATTGAAGGAGAGCTCAGGAAAAGCTGCCACCACCACCTGCAATTGGGGGCCTTCAACTGCAGTAATTCCCAGCGCGCAGCATTGCAATCTACATAAACTGCAGGCCAGGTAAATATTTCTTCATTTACTATTCTGTGTTTCTATACAAAATTATTCAGAACAACAGAAAGGACAGGTAATTCCCTTTTGGCAGCCACCTACACACCTAAAACAGTCAGCCCAAATATTTAAAATTTTAGTAGCATAAACTTACGGTACTAGGCAGGCACCCTAGTTATAGTGTTTTAAATGCCTGCTAAAAATATTATTTCAACAGGCCTATCCCAACACACAGTTGGGATATGCGATTTTAATGTTTGCTGATTTTACCCTGAGGTACCAATGTACTCTGAATAAGCCAGTGAATCACAACCAAAAATAATGAAAAAAAATATTCAAAGCCATCAACCAAGTCAAATCTTTGTTGCTCTTGGACATTACTTTATTAATATGAGTCAGTAATATTTCTACCTGAATACAGTAGTACCTTGGGTTAAGAATTTAATTCGTTCTGGAGGTCTGTTCTTAACCTGAAACTGTTCTTAACCTGAGGTACCACTTTAGCTAATGGGGCCTCCTGCTGCCGCTGCAGCGCGATTTCTGTTCTCATCCTGAAGCAAAGTTCTTAACCCGAGGTACTATTTCTGGGTTAGTGGAGTCTGTAACCTGAAGCGTATGTAACCTGAAGCATATGTAACCCGAGGTACCACTGTATTTTTAAGAGCCCTCTTAGGCCTACCCAAAGATGTGCAATCCGCCATGGTTAGGCTAGAAACTTGTATGTGGAGCATAGAGAGCCAAACAGATAAAAGAATCCTCTGCTACTGGTTCAGAGTTCAACAGATGGACAACCCTAGGTTACCCAAAAAAATGCCTGATTGAGCTCACGAATGGACTACCCTTTAAAAATTAGCACCACTTTAGCTAATGTAGTTTTGTGCAGATTAGGTCATGTTCTGACAATACAAATGTTTTAAGTTTTGTATCAAACTAGTACAGTGGTACCTTGGTTTACATACACTTCAGGTTACAGACTCCGCTAACCCAGAAATAGTGCTTCAGGATGAGAACGGAAATCATGCTCTGGCGGTGCAGCGGCAGCGGGTGGCCCCATTAGCTAAAGTGGTGCTTCAGGTTAAGAACAGTTTCAGGTTAAGAACGGACCTCCGGAACAAATTAAGTACTTAACTCGAGGTACCACTGTATATATTTTATTGAATGACATTGTATACATTGCAGCAGCCTTTGGCAATAAGCAATAAACTTGACTGACTAACTGACACACATGTATTCTCCTCCCCCCCTCCTAATCTGGAAACTTCAAACTGAATTTCAAAGCCCTAAAAAGTAAGAATTCAGTGACCCACTTGGCTCAGATATGAAAGTCAATACAGTACAGTATTCCAGTGGCTAGTCCTCTTCCCTCTTTCTTTTTTTGCACCATGTATTTTACCTTTTAATTGGGGGGGGGGCAGGGACTGTCTCTTTTTAAACTGAACCATACTTTATCATAAATGAGCAATATAAAGTTTTACTTAGTCAATAAGAAATCAATATTGCTACACAGTACTTTTTTTCTTTAAAAAATGTTTAGGAGCACTCTCATTTTGACTCAAGAAAATCACCATTTTATAGTTCAAATCGGGGAAAATAAATACAGTAAGTGGGCAAAAGTACTGTTCAAAGATTCACAAATGTTTAGGGGTATGCATGCCCCTGCGTCACCCCAGGGGGGGGGGGACGTTTTTGGGAGCCTCTCGGCTGAAGGGCAGGGTGAAAACGGCCCACGACTGCAAAGGGGGTTGCAACGTCCGCGTTGCCCAGAGCCGAAGAGTCAAGTCCCGCTCGAAGCCCTTCTATGGAGGAGACTAGCAAAGGGCGCTCAGGTGAAGCCAGAGCCCCGGCACCTCTTTGCGGGGGGAAGCAGCCTACCTGGCGCCCCGCGAGCTCGGCGCATCCTTGCTGACCGTCAAGGTGAGGCGCTGCAGCTGCCCCACGTAGCGGCCCACCCCGTTCCTCAAGATGCTGGCCAGGAAGCGGCTCGGGGTGCCTCGGCCGGTCATGGCAGATGAAAGCGGGATGGAAGCAGGTTGGCCGCCTCCCTCTCCTCCTCACCGGAAGGAAAAGCAGCGGAGGAAGTGAAGCAGAGAGGCCGCTAGCGCCCTAGAGCTAGTTAGAGGGAAAATCCAACGAAGGCCCTGGCGGTCACTTTTTACGCCAGTCTTTTCTTTGCCTGCCTGGTAGAAATAGCCAAAGTCAGCGCTAGTCTGTGCACTTAGAAGCGCCTCACGCGCTATTATACACTCGCCAAGTGCTAAGGTGGGAATGACGCCTCTATTCTTTCCTATCTCTATATGCCTGGCTCGACGTTTGATGCCAGGATCCCCGCACGGAAGTGACGTTTCCGTGTTGTGTTGTTGTTCCGGAGCGCGGCGATCGCGCGCTCTCTGCAGCCGCACGTGGGGGGAAGGATGATGCTCGATCCGAGACAGGCGCGGAGCTCTCCCATCGCGCGGTGACAGGAGGGCGGGAGAGAGGGCAGGGAGGTCGAGTTTGGGGGCAGGTGCTGCTTGTTGCAGCGGATCGGGGCTTCCTTCAAAGCGGCCGGTTGCCGGGGGCTGAAATCTGGGGCTGCCGTCTCTTTGCCCTTCGCAAGGCAAAGCGGGGTTATGCGGCGGGACTTGCGCCGCGAGCGAGGAAGCGGCGAGAGGGCGAGTCCCTGCGAGGTGGTTGGGGTGGCCGGGAGGGAAGCGGCGAGACGGAGGAGGGGATGGTTGAGGACGGGGTTGTTTCTCTGACGAAGGCGGTGTGCGCGCTCGTGTGATTAGGAGGGAGAGGTATTATAGCAAGGTAAAATAAGGCAGACTCGATATGGGAGAGGTTGCTCTTGGGGGAAGGTTTCCCAGCAGAAGTTTTTAGTGTGCCAGTCTGGAAGGTTACTGCCTTGAGCGGATGCTCTTGGCAGGCATCTTTCTGCCACTGGTACAGAAAAAATGTGGTTCCTCACCCGCTCCTTGTGCAGACTTTCAAGCCGCTGGCCCCTTAGGGGCAGGCTGGTCCTTGCAGGGAGCAAATCCTGCAGATCTTACAAGAAAGAGACGCTTCCGTCCCCAGAAGGGCCGATCCCCCCAGTTTCAGTCACAGAGATTCGCCAGTATCTGAGGGCGCAGGGCATCCCCTTTCATGATGGCTATAGTTGTCTTCACGTGCCCAGTATTTTTGTGGAGGAGCAGCAGCAGGTCCGCCATAGCTACAGCCTCTTCATCGACAAGACCACTGGCCGCTTTTTGTGCACAGCTTCATTGGCTGAAGGTAACTGGCAAGACTTTCAGGCCAGTGTAGAGTTGCGACATAAAGGGATGGCTGTGGGTGGCCTGGAAGAGGCCAGTGGGCAAGGAGACCAAGATGGGAAAGATGCCATGCATATATGGGAACGAGCCCTGCCTCTCTGGGAACTGCTGGATGAGCAGGAGACGCAGGAGGCCAAGGCTATGTTTGGCATTTCCAATGTCTCAAATGCCACACTCAAACGGTTTGGAGTACGTTACTTGCGGACAGCGCGGACCTTGGTTTTCCCTTGGTTCAGCCCCCGTGGCACCAGCTTGAAGGGGTTAAAGCTTCTGGGAGTTGAGCGCCAAGGGGAAATGGTGCACTATGTGGAGAACACCCTACCTCGCCCTGCGGCCTATCACAACCTCTTTGGATTGCCTCTGATCAGCCGACGAGATACAGAAGTTGTACTGACTGGCCGTGAGCTGGACACATTGGTGCTGCACCAGGTGACTGGGCTACCCACTTTGGCCCTGCCCCGGGGGATTTCCTGCCTCCCGCCAGCCCTTCTCCCCTACTTAGAACAGTTCAAGCGGATCACCCTGTGGTTAGGGGAGGACCTCCGCTCCTGGGAAGCTGCCAAACTCTTTGCCCGCAAGCTGAACCCGAAGCGTTGTTCTTTGGTGCGGCCAAGTGACCAACAACTACAGCCCCTGGAAGCTTTCACCCGGGGCATGAACCTCACCAAGATTCTGCGCTCCGCTCTACCAGCTGGCCACAAGTCCATCATTTCATTTCGCCAGCTGCGGGAAGAGGTGCTTGGGGAGCTGGCCAATGTGGAGCAGGTGGCAGGTGTCAAGTGGGCTCGTTTTCCAGAACTGAACAAACTCCTCAAGGGCCATCGAAAAGGGGAGCTCACTGTATTCACAGGTGAGTAGCTATGTGGTTTGTGGCACTTTAACTCTCATTCTCCATTCACTCTGTGTGTGTGTGTGAGAGAGAGAGAGAGAGAGAAAGAGAGAGAGAGAGTTCCCTTGTAAATCTCAGCTGGATGTCTTCTCTAGGGTCTCTTCAAAGGATACTGCCAGTAGCTGACTGACTTTTCATTCACAAGTCATTTACAATCAAAGGCTTTTTGAGCCTTCAATTAGAAAATGATGCAGTATGCTTTAGTACTGTGTGGTTCTTGGCTTTTTTGTTGTTGTTATAATCCCTGCTTGCCAGCTCAATGACTTGTTGCAGAGTTGGGCTACCTCTATCTGGTGGCTCTTGAGCTGTCCGTTTTTTTCTTCAGGAATGTAAGGAGTCTAACCTATATTTTGCTATTTTCTGCCTTGGACCAATTTTCATGTCGCTACTTGCCATGAATGCTGATTGCTGTTACTCCCACTAAATAACTGGGTTGTTTTTTTGTTTACATCTGAAGTGGGTGGTCTTTCAGAAGAAAGGGCGTGTTGGTCTACACATGAAAACTCAAGGTGAAAACCATCTATCCTGTAGGTTGCAACAGCCTGTCCTCATATTAATTTTATCCTGTCTGTGGAACAGGCCCAACGGGCAGTGGGAAGACAACCTTCATCAGTGAATATGCCTTGGACCTCTGCACACAGGGAGTGAACACTTTGTGGGGCAGCTTTGAGATCAACAATGTGCGCTTGGCCAAGATCATGCTTACCCAGTTTGCCATGGGGAGGCTGGAAGAGCAGCTGGAAAAGTATGACGAGTGGGCAGACAAGTTTGAGGATCTTCCGCTCTACTTCATGACTTTCCACGGGCATCAGAATATCAAGTAAGGTTCAGGGTGGCTGCTTCCCTCCTGCATGTCATGGCTCAATGTTCTTGATGTGATGCAGTGGTGGGCATGAAGCAATGTTTTAGTTGTTCAGATGCTAAGGCCGCATTCCTGTTCATATTTCCACGTGTGACCATTATTTCAATCTCTCCTTTTTCAGGATTGATGATGAAAGATGTGTGTGTAATTGTGATGGTCTCTTCCATGCAGGACAGTGATAGACACCATGCTGCATGCTGTGTACATGTATGATATCAGTCATGTGATCATCGACAATCTCCAGTTCATGATGGGCCAGGAACAGCTCAATGTGGACAGGTAAGCTCTCCCCCATGCATTCATCCTTTGGCCTAGACTCTTTTTTTTACAACACTGTATTTCTCCTCTACCTTCTTTAAAAAATGACTCAGTGTGTCACTTATTTATAGTGACATGAAAATAATTGTAATCATGCCGGTGCAAACAGTAGTCCTGACTGAGAGTGAATTTCTTTCTTAACCATAGATAAGCATTCTTTTGGTAGTGACAGTAACTACAGTTAGGCCTTCTAGTCATTTTTATGTTTTATTTTTTGTGGTCATTTTACGGTACTGTATTTGGATTTTAAAAGTTGTACTGTGTTTTAAGTGTCTTGTAAGTCACCTTGAGACTTTTTATAAAAAGCGGTGAACATAATACAGTGGTGCCCCGCAAGACGAATGCCTCGCAAGACAGAAAACCTGCAAGACGAAAGGGTTTTCCGTCTGCAGAGGCGCTTCGCAAGACGAATTTCCCTATGGGCTTGCTTCGCAAGATGAAAATTGACGAAAAAATTTGAGGTTTTTTTCCGCTCCAAAACCCCTTTTCCTGAAGCGCTAAGCTGCTAAAAGCATTTTAGCAGCAAAACCGCTAATCCCTTAAGCCTTAAAAAGCCGTTTTTAGCCCTTAAACTGCCAATAGCGCTAATAGCGCTACTCCGCTAATGGGCTTGCTTCGCAAGACGAAAAAACCGCAAGACGAAGAGACTCGCGGAACGGATTATTTTCGTCTTGCGAGGCACCACTGTAAATAAATAGGAACATGTTTAAGAGGAAAATAGTGTCTCTCACTATGAAAATTTGCAGTTCTTCTTTTCATCTTCTACTAATATTCATTTCCCCTCTCTAGCAGGTAAACATCAAGTAACCTTTCTTTTCAAATTGTGTTCTTTGTACTCACTATTCACGTGTCTAATGTAATTACTTTTGCTACAAGGTATATTTATTCCACCATGTTGCCATTCTAGGCTAGCTGTGCAAGACTACATAGTGGGTGCCTTCCGGAAGTTTGCCACAGAAAACAGCTGCCACGTCACCGTGGTCATTCACCCCCGGAAAGAAGATGAAGAGAGGGAGTTGCAGACGGCCTCGATTTTTGGGTCTGCAAAGGTGAGAATTTGTGTGGAAGTGGGCAAATTTGGTCTTTGGAGAGCTTATATTTCCAGCTTAGCTCAAAGTGTGTGTACTTTATCCTTAACAATCAAGAGTTCATTGCACCACTCTGTATCCCTAACATAGTGGCTGTTGGAATTGCTAAGTCTGGTATGCAATTCTCTGTCCCTTTGATCCCTTCTGGCTATAGTGGGTATGAGTAACCTGTGGACCTTCAGATGTTGTTGGGCTGAAGAAGAAGAGGAGTTTGGATTTGATATCCCGCCTTTCACTCTCTTTAAGGAGTCTCAAAGCGGCTAACATTCTCCTTTCCCTTCCTCCCCCACAACAAACACTCTGTGAGGTGAGTGGGGCTGAGAGACTTCAGAGAAGTGTGACTGGCCCAAGGTCACCCAGCAGCTGCATGTGGACGAGCGGAGACACGAACCCAGTTCCCCAGATTACGAGACTACCGCTCTTAACCACTACACCACACTGGCTCTTAACCACTACACCACACTGGCTCTTAACCACTACATCACACTGGCTACCACTTCCATCACCCCTGGTTATCCTGGATGGGGCTGATAGGAGTTGGTGGCCAACAGCATCTTGAGAACCACAGGTTCCCCATGTCTGGCCCATAAGAATCCATTTTTTCTGCATATTTGGGGTGGTCTAACTAGACAACCCATAGTCAGATGATTTAACCATCTTCTGCCTAGCAACTCCTAGTGACAGAAGTAGGACGGCTTCAGCTGGCACCCTTTGATGTACTTGTGCTTAATTTTCTCCCGTTACAGTCAGTGGGATTAAAGTGCTTACTCGTTTATTAGATTGTATCGTTCTCACTTTTAAAGAGAAGTGCCATTATTTTTGATCCAATGAAGATACCTACATTGTGGTTCTTGATCCTTAGCTGGCTGGAGGATCTGAGAAAAATACTGCATGTCTCAACTTGTTGCGAATTGTTTGCGGGGGAAACTGTGCAGATAACCTGGGGAAAGTGTAGCAAGATCACCTGACTGGCCTAAGACCCACCACATTCAGTACAATTGCATTCATATTGCATGTACTCTAAATCTGCTTTTTTTTAGCTGCAGGCTGCTGCTCCTCATACTGCTGAGCTACATTCCATGCTGTACAAAATGGCCGCCCCTTCTCCCCTCAAACAATAACTTTCCTTCTGCATCTCTTGCGCAGGCCAGCCAGGAAGCTGACAACGTGTTGATCCTGCAGGACAGGAAGCTGGTGACAGGCCCAGGAAAGCGCTATCTACAGGTCTCCAAGAATCGCTTTGATGGGGATGTGGGAGTCTTTCCCCTGGAGTTCAGCAAAGCATCCCTCACCTTTTCTACCCCCGTCAAAGGCAAAGCCAAGCTGAAGAAGGTAAAGGATGACAATGGTGTGCCTGCCAAGAAACCAGCAGGTGCCGGTGGAGCTTCGAAGAAGCAGAGGTCTCAGTCCCCCAGCAGCACAGCCCCTGCCCCAGGGACCTCTCCTGATGAGCCCATCAAACCAGGAGGAGGAAGAGGAGTGTAGGACTTGGAAAAGGGTTGGAAGCCAGCAAAATCACTGCCTCACATCTGATCATAGGAATAATCATTGGACTGCAAAGAAAGGCACTGGCGGGATATTTCCTGCTTGGTTGCCTGTTTTCCGTTGGGATAATGTGCTGGAAATATGTATGACAAATCTGTGGAGTTGTCACAGGATTTCCAGTATCATTTTACTAATCAAGCAATAATTTGGAGAGGAAACTTTAATACCGGCCTCGTTCCACCCAAGAGGCAACTACTGGGTGGCTCCATTTGTGCAACACAGAGGAGATTGTGCTGTTGGTGCAGGGAAGTAGCTTTGTTTTGCCATCTTCGGCTTAGCCTTGGCCTGGACTCAGTAGCTGCAAAGAGTGAAGACTATATCAAAAGGAACATTGAAAGTACTTCCAAGTTGTTTTGTGTATTTCTTGCACTAGTATGCATACAGAAAAATGGTTTGCTGCAGCCTAGTAAAGTGTTAGATCCCTGGCATGGGATCAGGGGGGACATGCTGTATCCATATGCATTGCAAAAATCACTGGTTAAAATTGCGAATGTTACAACAGGAGCTGTGCTTTCTCTCCTAATCTCAGAGCTTGAATTAAAGTGAGAATGGTTAAATTGAGCCGAGGAGGAGTCAGCAAATCCTGAGATTTAAATGAGCCATGGGTTCGGCAAAGGGGATTGACAAAGCACTTAGCTGTGGAGGTTGAGTAAACGGTTGGCACAAAGGTAAATCGCTCTGAAATGCCCTTCCTTCCTTCAAAGAAGAAGAAGAAGAAGAAGAGTTTGGATTTGATAGGGCCTTTCACTCCCTTTAAGGAGTCTCAAAGCGGCTAACATTCTCCTTTCCCTTCCTCCCCCACAACAAACACTCTGTGAGGTGAGTGGGGCTGAGAGACTGTGACTGGCCCAAGGTCACCCAGCAGCTGCATGTGGAGGAGTGGAGACGCGAACCCGGTTACCCAGATTACGTGACTACCGCTCTTAACCACTACACCACACACAAATTATTTCTTATATGCCTGTTCCATACTGGCTCTGGACTTTACAGTTCTAGCCTAATGTGAGTTCAGGAGAGGAGATTACTTGAAGGAAAAACCGCACTATTAATGTACTCCAAAGGGGGCTGTTGAACTGCTGTCATTAAGAAAAGTAGCAACTTTGTTGAAAAAGCCTTTTCTAAAGCATTCATGGTTCTATCAAACTTTTGGATCAATCTCCTTGGTTTTGAGGCTGAGTGGGTTTGGGTTTTGTCCACTTCAGTTTTAGCACCAAGAGATACCTCTGTTTAGGATATAAACATGTAGAAATGCTGCTTTTTGAAAACCTATCTCACAACTGACTCTGATCAATGCATAAGCTGAAATGCTTATGGAAGTAAAAGTGTCTTCCCTCAACCTTTATGACTTTAATAAACTGAATGACTCTTACGGGGCGGAGGGGCAGGAATCCAAACTAATCCTGACTGTGATTTGGTTTGGCCATGCACACACTGTCTTTTAACGGTATTTGAAATTATCTATGCATTCTAGAAATTACGGGTTAATCGACATTGTGTTGGATGTTGTGTCATTTATTTAAATTAAAAACAGTACAGTTTGTACTTAATGTGTGCTGTTCCTTATACTGTCCACAAGAGGCCAGCCTGTTCAAATGGAAGATTTACATAATATTCCCATGCTAACCCACAGTACCTCCATCACGTGCCAAGCACTGGCATGCTTCTTTGAGCTCTGAAATCGCAGACACAAGAGTATAGCAGAAAATTCACTAAAACAGGCGATTTGTGGTGTTACTAGCAGTATCATCTAGCCTAAGATTCCCTAGATCTAACGTCCCTGATAGATGCTCAACTACTCTTAATAATAATAATAATAATCTACAGGTAACTAATTTCCATAACCTTCCAAGTTCTTATTTTTGCAGTTAAGAGGATCCCTCACTCAACCCAAAATATGTTACCCTTTTTCTTTGGGCCTGCATTTTAGCTAGTTAAGAACTTCTGTAATTATCAACATTGCCTGCAAATGAAAACACTTACTTTGGCCTTTAATCACATGTTTTCCATTCCAGTAACCTGACCTTGTATTTGAGCAATCACTGAATAAGAGCAGAACTCAGAAAGCATAGAAGGACCAGCAGAAGTGATGCAGGAGATGTTTGGGAGTAATAGTTTTTGTGAGACAACATGTAGGGGTGTGGCGAGAGCAACCCTTTTCATCTGATCTTAGGGTTTCAGGGCTTAATTTGTGGGCTATAAGCACTCCTTGATCATTGGCTATGCTAATTGCGGCTGATGTGAATTGTAGCCCAAAATGTCTGGAGGACACCTGGTTGAATCAAGGGTTAGTTGAAGGTGATGATTTATGCCATTGCCAATAGAAAAGAGCAGCAGGTCCACACATAGTTTGTTATAATGCTGAGCGCATAATTACTCACTAATGGGATGGCAGCCAAGTGTTTCTTAAATGGACTTCTATCAACCTCTAAAAGTATACTTCCTTTTGCATGAGCGTGGCTGTGTTGTATCCTTAATCTCTTTTGCCTACTCTGAGTTGGACATCATTTTGGTAAAATGCATGGGGAAATTTAAGAGTTCCATCCTGCACTTTGTAGGAACATTAGGAATCCACCTTACACTGCGTCAACCTATATAATTCAGTACGGTCTACTATCTTCTCAACCATGGTTCCCCAGATATTGTGTTGGACTACAACTCCCACCAACTGCAAGATCAAACCTCTCCATTCTTAAGGAAATCAGCCCTGAGTGCTCACTGGAAGGACAGATCGTGAAGCTGAGGCTCCAATACTTTGGCCACCTCATGAGAAGAGAAGACTCCCTGGAAAAGACCCTGATGTTGGGAAAGATGGCACAAGGAGAAGGGGACGACAGAGGACGAGATGGTTGGACAGTGTTCTCAAAGCTACCAGCATGAGTTTGACCAAACTGCGGGAGGCAGTGGAAGACAGAAGTGCCTGGCGTGCTCTGGTCCATGGGGTCACGAAGAGTCGGACACGGCTAAACAACAACAACAACTCCCACCATTGCTGACCACTGGCTTTGATGTAGTCCAACAACCTCGGGCCCAGCACTGGAGAACAGAGGTCTGCTGTACTGACTGACAGCACTCTCCAGACAGGAATATGTCCCAGCCCTCCCTGCAGAGCTTGGGGACTGACGCTGGGACCTTATGCATGCAATGTGTGATCTCTACCCTTTCCTCTCAGTTCTGTCCCATTGGTCCAAGCAGTGCCAATTCTAGCTTTTTGGGGTGGGTGAGTGGGCCTGGACGAAGTGCTGTCAGTGGGCCTCATTCATGAGCATGGTTGCCACTGCCTATTTGTCAAGCAGAAGATTCAAGAGGCTGCAGAAAGGACAGTTAACCTGTAGTCCTCCAGGTGATGTTGGACTCCAACTCCCATCAGCCCTAGCAAGCCTGG
This sequence comes from Podarcis tiliguerta, assembly GCF_965153285.1. NCBI lineage: Eukaryota > Metazoa > Chordata > Lepidosauria > Squamata > Lacertidae > Podarcis > Podarcis tiliguerta. The sequence continues at coordinate 43,051,297 of NC_139538.1, read as the reverse complement.
CCAATGGTCAGGGATGGTCAAAGTTGCCGTCCAAGAGCAGCAGGAGAGTCATGCATTCCCCATCCCAGGGCTATCATGAGTGGCAGTGAACACCCCTGCTGGAGGCATAAGCCCAAGGAGAACTATAAACCGACTGAACTGAAGAGTTGCTGAATTAAACGGCATCCCTGTCAATCTGGTTGCTGAAATATAAAAGGGTTCAGTCGCTTCTTGTATAGAGCTATGTGGGGTCTGGAAAGGAAGTCTTGGCATTTTGTCGAATGTCTCTGGCGCCCAAGGCCTCTTGTGCCATTTTGTTGCTCTGCTTTGCCAAGCCTGGAAAGCGTTGCTGGAGCCGGACAGTCTTGCACCTCTCCAGATCAGCACCGTCAAGTCTCTGGCACGAGGCCTAACTGCTATGAGAGGAAAGTTAACTTCCTTCAGGGCTGTCTGCAAGGGTCTGGTGGCACAAAGACCCTGCCAAACAGCTGTGCCGGGTCTGTTTTCATGGTCTGACGCAGACCTGTTTTCTCACACTTGCCCTAATTTGTGTCAGAAAGCTACATGCCTGGGGGTATGATCAGGTCAGGGTGAGGTGAAGAGAGAAGGTGCAACCTTTCTCTAGTAATATCCTTTTCTCTATGTTTTAGACTGTTCCTCCCCTCCCCTCAGCAGCAATTCTTTCCCCTCCATGCCAATGTTTGAATTGCAGAAGGGAACCAGCCTAATCTTTTGCGATGGCCCCTGCTTAGAAAGGCTACAGGGAGGACATGGTTGTCTAAAACAGGCCAGCGGGGAGAAGAGGGGGCTTGTGGATTTTATTATGGGACTCTTCCAGCTTCCTCCCTATAACTTTAAGTGCTGGTTCTGTTCCCTTCCTCCATACTGGCCTTTATCAACCTAGTACCTGACAGCAGTTTTGGACAACAACTCCCATCAGCCCCAGCCAACATCAGGCTGTCCGGGCCTGATGGGAATTGTAGGCCAAAATGTTTGGTGGGTGCCATCTTGGTGAAGTGAAGTACACTGTACAATTGCAGGTTCCAAAGGTTTATCCCACAGCAGAGGGCGGCTGAACCTGGAAGGACTCTTTACTACATACCCCGACTTAGTTCTAGTCAGAGCATTCCCCTCTGTTCTGTAGAGGGTTGGAAAAGGACCTGGGCAACTGCAGCTTTTAAGAATTAGCTTCTGGCAGCACCAGGGCAGGATGAAAAGAACTTGGCCACTGAATGATGGGAACTGGAAGGAAGCAGAGGAACAAGGGCCCAGGGCTGGCTGAGAATCGGGTCTGAACACTGAGCCATGGGCAGGGCCTATTCCTCTGAGAGGATGACCCAATAGCCCGGTTCCCAGTTAGCCTTCAACTTGGCAGCAAGGGATATTTTGAATCCAAACATCGCACATTGCAACAGTCTGGACAGAGCGGCACACCAGACTCTGAGCATGTTTCAAACTCTTCTGTCTCTTGATTTGTGGTTTGAGTTGAAACCAAGGCTGGAGCCTGGAATTCAAACGGGGCTCATCGGAAGCTGAGCTGTGCCTGGAAGCGATTTCCTTTGCTATGGCTAGCTGCTCTTGAAGCATGATTCAATCACAGGCTTCCACCCTCCCTAACCCAAAGCTGTGGGCAAACCAGACATTTGCATCTGTCAGGAAATAAGTGATTTGTGCAACATCGGACCATCTGTATTACAACATGTTTTTCACACTCTTCAAGGAGCCCCTCCCCCATGTACCCCTATGAGGTTTATTTGGCTGAGAGAACCCAAGGTCACCCAGGGCTTGGCTATATGCCTCAGTGGGGATTTGAATCCTATCTCCACATTCACACCTTAAAAAGCAGTGAATGCTTTTTTTGTTGGTTCTTTTTCGCTACACATTCCCCCGCTGTCTGTTCACACCAGCATTGGTCAGTGCCTAATTCATTTCTGCGAATGCTCACATTGGGAAGTGTGTGCGATTTCTTACCTCATCCATAAACAGGTGTGTTTATAGGTTTGGTGCCATCTAGGCATGATGCCTGGCTGATGTGTAGTCTTTTGCAGAGGTGTTGGAAATGGATCAGGAAATGGATCAGGCACATGCTGAGGGAAAAGCCAGCATGAAGCTGCTTTGAGAAGCAATGCATCAAACGGAAGCATTCTATGAAGAAGTCCAGGATCACAACAAATTCTGGATATTGCGGTGTGAACGTGTGTTAAAAAGCCAGCACTGGAGCCGCAGTAAACAGAAGTGTGAACACACCCCAAGTACCTCATTCCAGTCCAACATCTGAGCTTAAGGCATGCTGTTTAGATCAGGCACCAGTGACTATCGACACCTAACTTCAATAGAAACTGCTGGGAACACAGAATGGTGGGGAAAGGAAAGGTGTTATCCTGGTCACAGACTGTGATGGTTGTTAAAGGTGTGCAAAATGGGTTGATAAGATGGTGCAATGTTTGTGTTTCTTGAATCTTGTCCTTAGGGAGATATGGGAAGGACTCCAGAAACTCTACAAAGATTTCTGCACAACAAGCAAGAGCACACCAAAACACATCTGCCATAGCTGCTAGCAGCTTGATCTGCAAACCAGTTAAACTAGAGTCCTTGGATTAATGCTACTTGAGTCCCTTTGATCCCAAGGAGATTACAGTTAAGAGTTCCCAGTAACCAGCTTGTTAATGAGGTGGTTTGTTTCACTAAAGCACAGCTACCTTCCTAGTAGATGCATTTCTAGAATTCTGACCCAGCCATGGGTTTGTTTGTTTTTGCATTTAAAGCAAGATATTGCAAGAGCTGAACATTAGATCAAGCCAGAATTCCTTACTAAAGGCGTTGATTAAGCAATACCAATTTCGCAAGATACCAGATGTGACTTGGTTCTGATTAGTATGTAAACTTGAACTGAAGTATTCTAAAACCTATGGCTCATTGTGCAGTCCAATCTTAAACAGTAGTGAGTTATGTGGGACACATTACATATCTCATGTACATAGAATTCTAGCTCATAATAAAATATGTATGTGAGAAGGTCAGGACACATATGTGAAGAAAGGGCCTGAGCTGCCCACCATTTTCCTAAACAATTGTCAGGTGTCTCCTGTTAGGCCTCTTTTTTGCATATGAAAAAGCATATCTGACCAAAAAAAACCCCTTCCAAAAGCTGGGCTGCTTCTTGCAACTTGTTCCCCTCAACACCAGAGAATCCCATTCCCTTTTCAGCTTTAGGGTTCCAAGACAATCTTATGAAGCTGACCAGCCCTGCTGTTTCTTTGAGAGTAAACTTGAACAAGGGTTGTTTTTAGGCTACAGTTAGTTCAGACTGTGCTCAGGTTTATTTTGTATTTTGTTTTGACTTTCTGCCTGTTCCCCCTCTTCCTTTATACCTTATAAAGTTTCTTAATTTGACCACTGACGTGCGCATGGTTGCCAGCCTTAGGGTTTTAGAATCTCCATGTGCCTAGATGCTTGGTAGTCAGGCTACTCGGAATTTAGGATTGAATCATACAATCACAGAATCATAGAGTTGGAAAGGACCCTAAGGGTCATCTGGTCCAATCCCCTGCAATGCAGGAATCTCAGCTAAAGCATCCATGCCAGATGGCCATCCAACCTCTGTTTAAAAACCTCCAAGGAAGGAGAGTTCACCACCTTCTGAGGGAGTCTGTTCCACTGTCAAACAGCTGTTACCATCAGAAAGTTCTTCCCAATGTTTACTCAGAATCTCCTTTCCTGTAACTTGAAGCCATTGGTTCGGGTCCTACCCTTTGGAGCAGGCGAAAACAAGCTTGCTCCATCTTCCATGCGACAGCCCTTCAGATATTTGAAGATAGCTACCATATTTCCTCTCAGTCTCCTCTTCCAGGCTAAACATACCCAATTCCCTCAACTCTTCCTCATAAGGCTTGGTTTCCAGATCCTTGATAATCTTGGTCACCCTCCTTTGCACATGTTCCAGCTCCTCAATATCTTTCTTAAATGGTGTTTCCCAGAACTGGACACAGTACTCCAGGCGTGGTCTGCCCAAGGCAAACGGCACTGGATAAAGAAATGGCACCCTGGTTTTGGTTCAGAAATGGACTTCTGAGGTAATCAGGGCAGAACCATTTGATGCCGGAGTTTCCCCCACCTTACTTCCCAAGAGATTGGGGGATTACTCTGGCAAAGGAGGAATCCTTGGCTTGCTGTGTTCCCCTCCTTCCTGAGAAAACTCTGCTGCGAGGGAAGAGAAGGGAAAGGGAGACGCTGGGTAGGGAGAAATCAGCAGCTGTATCTTTGCCCAGTTGTCAAAGCCACATACATGGGGACCTTTCTCACAGAAAACTGGCAGCTGAGTTCCAAGCAGTCCATCTCCAGGCGGGTGGAAGAAGAAGAGAGTGGGCGGGTGGGAGGCTTAAGAACGGGGATCATATTCCCAGCAGCTGGGCCTGGCTTTCTCCTCGCCACTTCTCCTCTTCTCACCCCTAATTCCCACACTCCAAACATCATCCCTCCCCCCTCACCTCCATCCTTTCTTTAATCACTCATTGAAAGGTTTATTAGGGAGGGGTTGATTTAAAGGACAGCTTGCTACCCTTCCTTCTCTGCTCCCCTCTATCAGAGCCGTTGAGAAGTCTCTCCTGCCAAGCCCATGTACTGGTCTGTGGAAGTAGGGGAAGAGGGCTTAGCAATTGAGGAAGGCACTGTGTGAATGAATGGGTGGAGCAGGCAACTGGACAGAGTCTGTTCACTGTTCTAGGCACAGAACGGTGCCAGCAAAGTCTAACTGCCAAGTGTGAGAAAGGCCAGTCAGTGACAAAGGAGCAGCTGATGCATCGGTTTCCCCACCTTGCTCTCTCCCAGTGCATCCAGACCTCTAACACCCATCAGAACCCATTCAGTTTAGCGCCCATATTCACATGTTCATGCTACCCTGCCTCCCACCTGCTCTCCTTTGGAGGGAGCAAGAGGTTGCATTGCAAACTGGCACCTGGAAGCATTGATCAGGTGAGCTGCCCCAGGTGCCACATTGTTGAGCCCCTGGCTAAGCACTGTAGTGTCTCTGGCATTTTGCTTTTGTTAAATAAGCAGCTTGTGTGTGGCAGGGACATCTTGAAGACCGCAGCACTGTACTCTAGCCCTGTGGTGGGCAGACATCGTGAAGGGTGTTCACTGAGCTGAGCACCTTGGAGGAAATGAAGGATTAAAATATGCTATGTTAAGATGTCTGTTTTAGCGTGTGATGAATTCTGCAAAGAGCTGCCCGATCCACATTCCCAGCATACCAATTTCGTTGCATTAATTAAGCCTCACTGTTACAGTTTGGAATTTGGAGCCATATTTAGAATATGCAAACACTCACAAGCCTGAGTGATTTGCCCTTTTGTGTTTTAAAATAGAAGCATATTGCATACCAAGCAAAATAATGATCCTGTATGTGTTAACTGGAGCCGGAAACATAACAAAAAGGATGTTAGTCTGTCCACAAAAAAAGAAGAAATGAGAGTCTTTGTAAACTCTGAATCCCATAGATTTAGGAGTCATGTGTCATTTCCCACTCTGCACCCCCTCACCCCCACGCTCTTCACCTCCAGCTGGGTGCAGACCAGACATCCTAATTCATTACCCTAATTAACTATGATCACTTCTTCTCATTATGCTAAATTATTAATACTTTGGAAAATTAATTATAACTTTCATTTTTCTCCCACTGGTGTCTTTCTCATTCTAATGGAAGCCATGAGGTCAGTGATCTCTTATGATCAAGGGACAAAGTAGCATTGCTCTTAACTCTGGAGACCTGTGTGTCTGTGCCAGAATATTGTCGCTGTGGTGGGCAGTTTTTATTGCTTGTTATTTTAATTACATATAACAGGCTGATATAAATTTCTGAATTTCTTAAATATTCTGACAAGGATGCTTCGTTGTGATATTTAAGAATTCCCATACATTGGTTTAACCCCCCACCCCACCCCAATCCTCTTCTCTGGATTATTGCACACTTTAGACTGATAATGGAAGGGCTATAGCTCATGTGTTGCAGGCAAAGGGTCCTGTGTACAAACACCAGGGAGCGCTTGGAAACACTCGTGACTTAAACAAACCCTGGAGAGATGCTGCCGTCTAGTAGACAATACTAAGCAAGATGGTTGGCTACTGGATAGAGCAGCTTCCTACATTCCTGTGAAGGTGCTAGTTTTTGTTGTGTTGCCCTGCGTCAAACTGTGGGCTTAAACCAACTAGTCAACCACAGAGAAGTCATACCTTTAATAAAAGAAGGAAGATATCGTACCACACGCAGAGAGCTGGCTCAGCTGTTTTCAGTTTTCAAGTAAGAGCTTATCCTGTTGAGGAATAGGGCTTGCACATCCCATAGGCATCTGGTTGACCATTATGAAAACAGGATGCTGGACTTGATGGGCCACTGGCTTAATCCAGCGGTCTGTCTAAAGTCCCTTTCACATCTCAGCACAATTGTACAATTGCTTCAGTTTTTTAAGTATGGGGGGTTGGGGTGGGACTGACCACTCAGCCATGAAAACCACTTTAGTAGCTGTGGGTCTCAGCTTGGCTTTCTCCACAGGATTGTGGTGCAAATAAAATGTAATAACCCAGGGGTTCCTCAAACTGCGGTCCACGGGCTGATTTTGATACAGATGGTATGTAGCATATCTATGGATTTGTGGTTTTAAGACAGGAGACAGCACTTCCATCACATTAAACATGTGATTTTTAATTGAATTTGCATTGCTTCTTTTCTTTCTTATATTGTACGCATTACCGTTTTAATTCTATGGAATTCAAACTGTAATATGGTAACATGCAACGTATATGAAATGAAATGAACAATAAACCTACAATTAAAAACCATACAGCGTCTAGTACAGTGCACTGCAGTCGCTACAACATGCAGCAAAATCATTATATCATCCGCCAAGACCCTCAGCAATTTTTCAAGTGGTCCGTGGAGAGAAAAAAGTTTGGGAACTGCTGGAGTAGCCTCGTGTATGCAATCCTGAGTTCCTAAGAAGAAGAGCAAGATACAAAAGTGACGGAAATAAAACAGAAGCCGGCAGCCAGCCAGTTGAAAACTGAATGTGCATTCTAGTCAATGATGTTTTTGTGCTCATGCCAGAAGGCAGGGATAAATGAAAAAAGAGTTCTGGGGATGGAGTCTTGTCCAGAGTAGGGGGAAACAGCCTTAGTGTCTTAGGCCCAACTCCCTTGCTTGCTTTGTGATTGATCAGGCCCTGCATAAAGTGGGTTTTGTGTTTTGGATTCACTGAGGGAAGTGACAGAGACATTGGAGGGAACATGTCCCTCTCTGCTTTGATGCTGCCTCAGCATTCCCAAAAAAGCAGTGCACTGTTTAAATATTCAACATCTAGGTTGAAATATTAAACATTCTGACTCTTCTTCCACAGTGGGAGGCTGGACACAGTGAAAGTGGAGACAGGGCATTGCGCCAGACGGTGTCTTCTTGATGGAACTGTCTGGCTCTACTCAAACAGACTTGACACACAGGGGCTTAGTCCCCGAAATGGAAGGCTGGCTGAGGGGCACCAAAGCAGTTCTAAAGTACTTGGGGGAAGGTTGAATGTTCTCAGTCAAGAAGCAGAAGGCCTATCCTTCTTGCATGCTTGGACAAGCACCAATTCAAGTGACCACACGGGAAGGAATTTGTGTGTGTGTGTGTGTGTGAGAGAGAGAGAGAGAGACAGAGAGAGAGACAGAGAGAGAGAGAGAAAGAGAAAAAGTAGTTTAAGAGGCATACTCTGCCATCCTCTGAGAAACAGCAAAAGATTCAGGGGTACATATTCTGATTTTGCAGTGCAGTGCTGAAAGGGCAATGTCTTAGATTTGGGTCTCAGGTGAAAATTGTTTACATGAGATGCCTGACTCAGATGCTGGTAAAGTCCGGATGTCTGGAGACTTCTTGTGGTTACCAAGTGCTAGGGGGAGAAACACACATTTTACATACTCTTCTTTATTGCTCCAAAACAGCTTCTTTCCTATAGGTGTTTCTTGTTTTTGTTTTTTAAAAGATCTCGCATGGTCAAGCATTTGTGATCAGCTAGGTGTGTTCCATGTGAGAACTAATATTCAACCAAAGCAAGGCAATGAGAGATTATGCATAGTGAGTCTTCTTATAAGAATTCTCAGATCTCAAATATAGAATAAATATTTATAAATGCACACATATCTAAATATATAAACCATGTGTCTGAAATAGTACAGGAGAGCAATGCTAAAGTCATTTTTACTCTCCCAGGGACCTCAAATATTCCTCTGCAGTAAGGCAGACAAAGCTTTCCCATTGTCTTTTTGGTTACAAATCCTGTCATAAGGGTGTACAGTGGTACCTCGGGTTACAGACGCTTCAGGTTACAGACTCTGCTAATCTAGAAATACTACCTCGGCATAAGAACTTTGCTTCAGGATGAGAACAGAAATCATGCGGTGGCAGCATGGCAGCAGTGGGAGGCCTCATTAGCTAAAGTGGTACCTCAGGTTAAGAACAGTTTCGGGTTAAGAACGGACCTCCAGAACGAATTAACTTCTTAACCCGAGGTACCACTGTATTTGTGTACGAACAGGGTGAGCCTGTGACCTGGATTCAGGAACTAAAGTATTAACCATCACAAAAGAATGGCCAGGCTGGCCAGGTAATGCTACAAGTGACCATTATCAGGTATCCTGACAGACAGGATTTATGCTGTAGACCACCTCCTATGATGTATGTATGATGATTTTAGGGTGGTCTTTGGCTAAGAGACTTGGGCGATATCCAAAGTCTTTAAAGGTTCCTGCACACTTTTGTTCTGGGTCTCTTCCTCCTTGCAAAGAGGGGAGGGAACTTAGCTGTAACAGAAAAAGAAGTATCTGCCTTCCTTTCCACTGGATTCTGCCTCCATCCATTCTTCTCTGGCCGATCATGGACTTAGGGGATTCAGAGTCCCATGGGGAGTTGGGAAGCAAAAGCCAAGCCCCAATTTTTACATGAATTTCACATTAATTAATTTCAGGAGATTTGAAGAAATAACCTGCATCGGACAAGCCTGTTTTGCCGAAAAAGGGACTAAGTGTTTAGACTGTCAGACCCAGGTATTTAAAAAGTATCTCCAGTCTCTTGGTTTTGCCTTCTGCCTTTTATTCTGTATTTTCAGGCCTTTCCCCACAGCAATAAAAGATACAAGAAAAGGTGGTCATGATTTAATCATCTGACTCTGGAGGGTGTTGCTTGATGTTGGATCTGTCAGGGCCTGGTTGATGGAACAGGGCAGCCTAATTTGTGGTTCGCTGAAGAGTCAGTGTGCCTAGATTTTCACCTTTGTAGAACTGCCAAATTCCAGGTTATTACAGGCTGCCTCCTTACCTTGTCCTGCTGTCTCCTCCAGATGCTTTTGTTCATATCCTAAAGTCATGATGACATAGTGATTACATGTTCTAGTGAGAGACCAGCAAGCAGCATACTTGTATTCCACCCCAAAGGTGACACATTTTCTGTATACGTAAAACTTGTAATTACACTTTGGTTAAACCATAAGTGAGTTAATCTGTTGCCTTACAGAATAGGTTGTTATTTAAAACTAATATAAAGGTAGGAAGAAAAAAGTTAGGGTGGTGGATGAGTGCACAACATACTTGTCAACTTTTGCAAATCCTAAGGAGATAATAACTAGATTTGTTCCACTCGTGCTGGTTTTTTGTTGCATTGGTCCCCCACCCTTTTCTCTAAGAAGGTCTGGAGAATATGCATGGATTATTCCACTTTCACACAACAACCCTGCAAGGTAGGTTAAGTAAGCTGAGAGATAAGTGACTTGACACTCAATGACTTTTTTGGATGAGTTGGAATTTGAAACTTGGTTTTACCTCACTTTACCCCTGTCCCATGACCCACACTTGTTGACCAGAGCTCAGTTAAGAAACACACACTAAAGGTCTATTGTTCAGCTCTTTTTTTGTAATCTTAAGTGACTTGTAGCTGACCTTTTGCAAAATTCAGCTTGTTTAACTATCCGGCTTGCTCTATTACCAAACTGTTCTTATTCCCTCAGTGCAAGGACAGTTCAGCAGTGGCCCAAATTGCCTACGGAGACTGTGGTATCTTGTTCTTTGGGAGTTTCAAAGAAAGAGGATCTGCATATACCGGTACTTGTCAGAGCAGTTGTAGGAATTTTTGCCTAAGAACAGGACATTGAACTAGATGGCCTTTCTTCTCTGTGTCCCCCCCCCCCCTTGTCTGATTTATGTAATTGTTATGTTACTTTACAGAGTAACCAAAGGAGAAAGAGAGGACGCTGTCTCAAGGAACTTACAATATAAACACTGGGCATGTGAAGGAATTGGACTCTTCATAAAAATAAAAAATAACAAGTTTGGATTGAGAATTGTGGGGTTAATTTGCTCCCCCTAGCCAACCTTGTCCAGCAGGTAAACACTTCTTTATTTATTTAACAAAAATTATACATCACTTGATTGTAATAAAGTCTCTAAGTGGTTTACAAGAAACATTATCAATAAAAACAGCTAAAATAAGTGCTTAACATACTTAAAGGGATTTTCTCCAAAGCAAGCTGGTATTCTTGCTGCCCCCCCAAAAAACCCTACTGCCCAGGGCACATACACCCCTTTGCCCTCCCCCATCAGGCACTGCTTGGGTTACTCCGATTTTGTTTCTCACCTAACCCTTTGTTGCTGGCTTGCTTGGTCTCCAACTGACCTGGCACTGGAAGTTGCTTTGGTTGTTGCTCACCTTTGGCGTTGCTGCTGACAAATCCTTTGGTTACTCAGCTACCCAGTGAAAATAGGACAATTGATACTGTAAAAAAAGGGAGGGGGAGGTGGCTCAGGGATATAAATAGGGTGTTGCTTGTGGAGATCAAGGGATCAGATTGATCAGATCAAGAGATCAGATTGATCCACAGGAACATCTGAAGAACTCAAGCTTGGTGCAGGAGGGAGAAGAAATGGCTGGAATTTTACTAATTGAGAAGCAGCTTAGATAGGTCTGGCTGGGTGTATTTATCTTGATTTATTTCTTTTGCTCTTTGGGATTATTTTGTGACTATGTAATGATTCAGATGCAAAAAACTTTTTTCTAAGAATAATCCCTTCTTCCTCTTCTTCTTCTTCTTCTTCTTCTTCTTCTTCTTGTCACAACAACTATCCTCCTTCGCTTTCTGACAGGACCAATGGAGTCCTTTATATTTTTATGCCTAGCCCCAACCTGGTAGCAGACATGGCATCCTTAGAAGACAAACCAGGCACCCCACAGCTCAAGGACCTAAAGGAGCAAGCAGAGCAATCTGAATCCAACGCTGAGGATCTCCCTGAGGGGCCCTCCATGTTAAAAGTTGATGAAGAAGCCTTGGAGCTGTCAGAAGAAGTGGAGAAGGAGCAGCAGCAGCAGCATGTGTCTGCAGACCCACAGTCATTGGTTAACTTGTAAGTAAGGGTTCACCAGAAGCAGCTTAGTCATGCTGGCCACATGACCCGGAAGCTGTACACCGGCTCCCTCGGCCAATAAAGCGAGATGACCGCTGCAACCCCAGAGTCATCCGCGACTGGACCTAACGGTCAGGGGTCCCTTTACCTTTAAGGGGTCTACTCATGAGTAAGCAGTCCTAGGCACTCCTTCACTGACAGCAGCTGAGGTTAGGGTGTGGTGTAGAAGGACAGAGTATATGAGGCATCCCTCTTGAACTCATAGCTTCAGTCTCCCTGCATTGCTGGGTTGCACCTTGCCTGAACTCCTTGTGATATTGACCTTGGAATGTTGTTCCATGTTTTGTCTCTGAATCATGCTTGGACTGATTATTTGTGCTTCCTCTTAGTCTGTTTGGACTACATCCACAAACTCTGCCCTCCATTGGTGAGTACTTTTTGGTGAAGGCTTATATATTTGCTAACTGGGATCCTAGCCCCTGGGGGAAGCCCTTGGCATGTGACCCTTAGTTTAAAAGGGTCTCCTAGCTGCCATGCTGCAGGTGCTATCCTCTGGCCATCTTCCCTAGAATGCCTCTCTCTGAGGAAGGACCATCTTGGCCCTTTCTCTGATTAAGGCCGGGGGGGGGGGGGAGAGGAGAACCTTGGGCCCTGCAGAAGCCGTATGTGGATGGTGGCAGATTCAGCAGCAAGATTAAGTGGCCAGGAGAGCTGTTTGACACCTTCATCCCCTGAGGCACTTGTCTCACTCTGCTTCATAATTGTGCTTGCCCTACTTCCCATCCCAGCTTCAGATTGCTGTAACCTCCTCCCTCGTGGTTAATTTTAATTCTTTTAAAAAATGTTTACTGGGTTGTTGTGCTGTCCCCTCCTGTACAACTCAAACACAGATGTCTTCTTTTAGCTCTTAAAGGTAGCAAACGCTCGCCATATATAGCTCAATGGTGGAGAACACGTTTTTCATGGGAAGGCCCCATTTGCCACTCCAAAAGATCAGATAACAGATGATATGAAAGGCATCTGTCTGCGATCTTAAAGCATGGATGTGGGATGTGTGGCCTCCAGATGTTGCTGGCCTGCAACTTCTATCTTCCCTGACTGTTGGCCATGCTGTGTGGCACTCCTGGGAATTGAAGGCAAACAACATATGGAGGGTCACAGATTAGCCACCTTTGTCCTAGAAAGTCACTGCTAATTGGAGCACATTGTACTGGGCATGACAGACAAATAGTCTGTCCTAGTCTAAGGCAACTTCTTATGAAGATCATGCCCTCTCCCAAAAGCAGTGCTGAATCTTGCGTAGCAGAACTTCTTAAGGAGAAAATAAGTGTTTTGATCATCTGGAAGCCCTTCAGAAACCTATATAAGCCTGGCCATAGGAGGTCACAGTGGTTCCCCTCACTATTGTTGCTGAAGTTGATTTCCTTATTTACTTATTATGCAGGCCACCCAATAAATATATTCTCTAGGTGGCTCAGAAGAAATAAAATAATGAAAATATTGAAAATTTGAGAACAGAATAAATAGCATCAGGAAACCTTCTCAACAACACACAGAGAGAAAACCAGTCGCATACCAGACATTAAAAGCCCAGATTTCAAGATGGCCAATTATTTGAAAAGGTCTGGGTGAATAAAAAGGTATAAAAAACACACTTAAAATGGTGCCAGGTGAGGCATTCTAGAGAGACTTTTTCACAGGCTGGTTGCCACCCGCAACAATGTCCCCTGCCTAATAAGCACCCACCTTGCTTTACTTAGTGGGGGCATGGAGCTGGGCTCCTGAAGAGCATTTTAAGGTTCAGGAAGGTATATGTGGGAGAAAGTGATCTTTTAAGCAACTTGCTTCTAAGCCATTTATAGAATCATAAAAGTATAGAGCTGGAAAGGATCCTGAGGGTCATCTAGTCCAGCCCCCTGCAAGGCAGGAATCCTGCCCACCCACAGCCGTCCCTGGATGGGCTTGAACCGTCAACCTTCTGGTTAACAGCCAGATGCACTGACCCATTGCTATGTTTCCATAAACTGCAGCAATGATTCAGTACTGAAGATCAGGGAAGGCAAAGGAAGGAAAGCCATAATATCCTGAAAACATTATTGTAAGAAAACGGAAGGAACCTGCCGGATTATTAGAATGTACTGAGGGAAACAGAAGTAATTGATTCACTATTAATTTCATAACTGGCTGGTGGAGATGGCAGGACTGTGCCTGTCCTTCTGTGATGCAAGAGCTGTTTTGTGATGGGGAACGCTAGTTGGAAGGAGCAGGAAAGCATGTCGGCGTAGTGACATGCTTCCAATGGTTGCTGGAATATGCACACTCTGTGCATCTGTCTTCTGTCTTGCAAAAAATACAGAATTTAGCTCCTTTAGAATTTCAGGGGGAGTTGTTGGATTTTTAATTATTATTAAGCAGTCTTCACTTTTGCAGACAGGTTTGGTTTTTGTTTAAGTGTAGGGTATCTGTTTTAAAAGTCAGATCTCTGAACAAATTCATGGAGGATAAGGCTGCCAAAGGCTAGTCGCCTTGTAGGCTATGTACTGCCTCCATTGTCAGACCCAGCATGCCGCTGAATGCCAGTGGCTGGGAATCGCTTCTTGCAGGCTTCCCATAGATTGGCCACTATAAGAACAGGACCCTGGCCTAGATGGACCTTTGGTCTAATCCAGGGGATTCTTCTTATGTCCTATTTTTTTTTTTAAATACAACATTACTTGTTTCACTAATCTCCTGCAAGTAGCTCAGCATAATGTTGTTTGATGCAACATTGTCCTCACAGCAGCAATATTTTGTTACTGGGGAAAAGCCATTCCTTTGCATTTAGTACATCCATTTCTCTGTTCTTCTCCCAGTGGATATAAACAAATAAGAAATTTTGGCTCAGTCTCGCCTGAACCCCCACAGCTTTGTGACCAACATATTTTAAACTTGTATGTGGTGCCAAATCCTAACCTGCCTAATAAATAAAACACTATTTACTTGTACAAATGTCCCATTCTTGGTTCAATTCATCCTGATTTATTTATTTGCACCCTGTGCCTTTGAGTTCCCCAGGCAAAAATTAGATTTTTCTGTGCAAGCTTTTAACCTCAAATAATAGTTTTTCTCACTCTTGCTTTTTTTAAATTCCCATTTCATGTGTACAGTGGTACCTCAGGTTAAGGACTTAATTCGTTCTGGAGGTCCGTTCTTAACCTGAAACTGTTCTTAACCTGAAGCACCGCTTTAGCTAATGGGGCCTCCTGCTGCTGCCGCGCCGCCGGAGCCCGATTTCTGTTCTCATTCTGAAGCAAAGTTCTTAACCTGAAGCACTATTTCTGGGTTAGCGGAGTCTGTAACCTGAAGCATATGTAACCTGAAGCGTATGTAACCTGAGGTACCACTGTATGTTGAATTTTATGCACACAAAGCCCTTTTTGTAACCTGAAATGCTCCCATAAGAAAAAACCCTCAAAGAGCAAACTTGCTGACTCATGGGGCTGCTTGTTTTGGTTGCTTCGCTAGCTGACAGGCGTATGCCAGATTTCCAACATAATCAGTTTGGGAGTTGGACCAAATACTCTCCTGGTGTCTCTTAATTGTTTCTTACTGATTATATCTGACGTCACTTGACCACTGTCTCAAATGTTCATTCTGTCTGGACACCCGGGAGGAGACGATTGTCGTAGCATCAGTTCCTAAGTCTGTGTCTGAATGGTAGCAAATAATGGAAAATGATTGCCTGTGGATCTTTTTGCTCTCGGCAATTCTGTATGCCTGGATTTGATATACTTCAGAGCTATTTTATTTGCTTGCCTTTATTGTACTCCCTTCTTCTTAAATCACAATAAACTAAAACAGATTGACTACAGCAAAACCCTTTTCTATTTTCTTTCCTGGGGGAACTTCCCTGAACAGCATAATGTGTATTTTCATTTTGGCAAAGCAAAAACATTCCCCCCGCCCCAAATTGTCGAGAGAAAAAAAATGTTCTAATCCTCTGAATAAGTAAAGTATCTCTTTCTTCATGGTTTTGAGAAGTTTAAAGTCTTCAGAATAATAATAATAAATCCTGATACATTAAGAAGTTAAAAGTTTTGTGGTGACAGGATTGGTCTGAGGGAAAAAATGTAAGGAGTGTTTTATTTAAAATGTAACTACTTTCTGCATATAGCTTTGCTATAACTTGCTGATGAACTTTTGGAATGCATTTTTTTTAATCCACATGTTCTTTCAGCAAACAACGTTTGCAGTATGTTCTCCAATTTCAAATCTGTGTGGTTTTCATTATCACACAAAGATCATTATCTCCAGTATGAAAATTGTACTTTTCATTGGCAGCTCTCCATGGGCCTGTATATACAACCAAATAACACGAGTGTAACTGAATACACTGGTGTTACTTGGTCATGCCTGATTGTCGCTGTTATTAGTGGCATGCCATGCTTTCATCGTACCTCCAGTATTAACTGTGACTGAATAGGAGACATTAATTGCGTTGATGGCGATAGATCCTTGGTGTGCTGAGCTCTACTTTGATCATGGCCACCAGGGCCTGTTCAAGACATTTTGCTGCTTGAGGTGAAGGACAAGATGCACAGAAGCCAACTGGACTGGTAGTTGAATCTTTCTCCAATGTTGGTGAAAGGACAGGGTCTCGCTTCACAAATGGCAAGCACCTAAAAAGGTAGCCATGTTGGTTCCTAAGAAAGAACTCTAAAATCCACAATTGAGCAATACTTTTACAGTGGTACCTCAGGTTAAGAACTTAATTCGTTCTGGAGGTCCGTTCTCAACATGAAACTGTTCTTAACCTGAGGTACCATTTCAGCTAATGGGGCCTCCCGCTGCCACCGCACGATTTCTGTTCTCATCCTGAAGCAAAGTTCTTAACCCAAGGTACTATTTCTGGGTTAGTGGAGTCTGTAACCTGAAGCATCTGTAACCCGAGGTACCACTGTATTGGGATCAACCAGAATTCCACAAAGGGGGGGGGCGAGCTTTTGAGTTCCCTGGAACTAGTAATTATGCAAGATGTTTCACGAAACAGAAGGTGAAGGAGGCAAAGACAAATAAAACATAAGAAGTACAGAAATTTGGCCAATGTTGTAACCATGAGATCAGCTTGCAGGCTCATTGGAGACAGGACACCGTCTCCCCTCCCCCAATATGGGTTACACACCTAGAGTTGTAGCCAATGTTGGTTTGTGAGCAATTTCAGTTGGCCCATTAATTTCAATGGGTCTACTTTGACTAGGACTAAGTAAGATACCATTCATTGGATTCTAGGATGAGGAAGCTTTTAATCCATATTGGTCCCAAACTTCAAATGAACTTTAAGCCTAATTTTTGTACTTTTTGAGTTTTGTTTACTCCTTGTTCTTCTCTGATGAAGACTTCTGAAGCACTCAAAAGCTTGCCACCTTTTTGTGACATCTTGTTGAGTCTCAATAAAGAATGTTGGAGTTGAGCCTACAAAATATCCATGCAACCCAACCCCCCCTTGCAATTTCAATTTTTAAAAATCAGTTATCTGGAAGAGGAATGACATTCCCTGCCCACCTACCTTGTGTGTATATACCAGGCATAGGCAAACTCGGCCCTGCAGATGTTTTGGGACTACAACTCCCATCATCCCTAGCTAACAGGACCAGCGGTCAGGGATGATGGGAGTTGTAGTCCCAAAACATCTGCAGGGCCGAGTTTGCCTATGCCTGGTATATATAAACAAACAAATCCTTTTGTTTAAAGTATTATCTTCTTGTGGTTAACCCTATAACCACCACACTCTACATTATCTATCTCTGTATAAGCTTTACTATCAGCACACATTTCTGGAGGAGAGGTTGTAGCTTGATGGTAGGGTGCATGCCACCCATACAGAACATCTCAGTTTCAATCTCTGGCATCTTCTGGAAAAGGTCTCGGAAAAGCAGTAGGGACACTAACCATGCACAGGGACTAGTGGTCAGAGCAGATGGAGGTGGACAGGGAAAGTGTGTGTGATCTTCCACCCTGGCTGCATGTGACATAGACATGGTTTCAGCTCCATATGTTTGCTTGTTAATGTGTTGTCTGTGCTTAATGCTCACTGACTTTTCAAAGAAAATCTCCAGCAGTCTCCCTGTAGAGAGAATCAGCAGCAATCGTGTGTATATGTGTGTGTGTGTGTGTGTTTGCTTACATAACTAAGAGCCTGATCCTAAAACACATTGCATCAGAAAACAATTGCAAAATGCTGCATCATGCAAGGACACACACACACACACACACACACACACACACACACACACACGAAGCCTTGCAACAGCAGGGCTGTTATGCCAGGGGCTCAAGGCAGTTATGCAAATCTTGGAGCATCAGTTAATGGCAAAACCGACTCTTTTTTCTTTAACGTTTCATAAGCTACTAATCAAGGGGTTTTTTAATCTTTAATGTTTCATGCGCAAAGTGTCTCCCAAATGCTGTGTGATTTATGTAAGGAATGAAATGCAGTGAGTGCAGAGCAAGTCGACGCTTGGTACTGGCTTGGCTAATTATCTGAGCTAAAAATGATCTGAGCCAAAAAGAAAAAATCGATAACATGGTTATGGAAACTACTATGTGTGTATATTGCACAGAGAGGGGAACTTTTGACGTATTTGGGTGGAGACATTTCTTGGAGTGGGTGGACAGATGCTGCCTGGTGTAAAAAAGAATAATGCTTTTAGTACGTTGCAGCCTGATGCTAAAAAAAGACCACACACATGCACACAAAACAAAACACTCCCAGCTTCGTCAGCAAAACAGGAAGAGGGTTGTCCATGTGCTGTACAAAACATCTCCCTGACTCCATTACTCCAGTGCAACCTCTGGGATCCTCTGATTAGGTGCTTGTTGCATGAATACGAAGGTACATCAGGGTTCTCACCCCCTCTGCCAGCATATTCTGGCCCTAGGAGTTCCCACCTTGATGTAGAAATTGCTCTGAACCTTGTATCCCTCCCATCCTATTATTCTGTGCTTCTATAGTTTGGTAATAGGGGTCTGTGCTCTGCACCCTGCTTTTTTGGGGTTGGGGGGAGGGACTCCAGGCATCTTCTGCAAAAGGTGAACAAATGCATTATTCACTGGAGATACATGGTGGTTAAAAGGAATGTAATGGAGTGGAAAAACAGGCTTCTTCTGCTCCCTGCCCTCAAAAGCACAGGAAGTTAACTCCTGTCTCGCAGGCAACATAGGAAAAGTCACTTGCCTTGAGATGTCTGCATAGCTAATGTCAAATAATGCATGCTCTGTGACAACCCTAGTGTTAATTCCATTGGAAATTATGGTTAATGAATTACACAGTCTTTTTATGCCAGCATTTCTTTTTCAAGGAACTTAATTTAGTTTGATCACTCATGTGTCTCCTGCTTTACAGAGGTTTGTTTACCTGCTTGTTCCAGCATGCATTTTGCCAGATGTCCCTTCTTTTTCTAATATGTTACAGTGTGATAGTCTCCTTTTTTTCCAGGTTGTAGTAGTTTGGCAGAACTCTAAAGAACATCATCAACAACTCTAGAGTTCCTCTTGTGCCATTCCCCACTCCCTTCAAGCGCTTGCTTTACTTATATATTTTTTTATATTGCTTTACTTGTTGCTTTTCTGCGCTGTCCAATAGCAGAAGTTTTCTGGGCAGTATGCAATGCAAATGATTAAAGCCATAAAATTACACACACAGTAAACAGCAAGTGATAAAACCTGTTCCCATAATGCTATCAAAGGAAGCACAATCTTCCTACCACAAAAGCAAAGTGGCAAACAGAGAAATATTAGCAGTGGCATTTTATGCTATGACTCTATTGAAACGCCTCCGTCCCTTGGCCTTTTTTAGTACATAACGCCCACCTTAGAACTATTTTGCTCCTGCAATCTTTACCAGAATACACAGTTGCTCAGCTTCACTTTGGTCCAGGGTGGCACTCAAGTCACATGCACACCATAGATGTTCCCCTCCAAAGAATCCTATGAACTGCAGTTTGTTAAGGGTGCTGGGAATTGTAGCTCTGTGACTGGAAAACTACCAATCCCCATGGGCGAAAGCTATGTGCTTTGAATGTATGGCTTGCACTGTGAGAACAGAAGAGAATAAAAGACACAGAGCATATGCAATGCTTCAATAAACGTGATCTTCGTCATAATGAAAAATATTGAATGAGCTCCAGTGTATAAAATGTGTGAAGTGCACAGAAGTAAAAAAAATAATAATAATGTAGGTAACTAACTCTCTTGACCTACTTGAAGAAAACAACCCCAAAAGTTACCATATGGTAATACCCTTATGAGGAGGAGTAACTAGAGCAGAGCAAAGTAGTGAGCAAGCTTTTGGGTTCTTCAGAGCTCTGGATGTTGAGCAAAACAAGGGGGAGGGGAGGAAATGAAGACAAAATGTTGGAGCCTCGAAGTCCACAATTTGGGTCTTAAAATGGAGTGCAGGAGGTGTTGGGAAGATTATACACTCCTTTCAGGTTGCACCTTAAAATTTACTGTGACCAAAAAACCACCCACAATGACAGTCCCTCCCTCCGCAAGTAGGGAGATCAGTTATTATTGCTTCTGTGTCCCAGCAGCCCTTGCTGCAACCTGAAATCTGTTCTGCACCTACAGAGTCTAATCTAATTAAGTCTGCCTAATGCCTCCTGCACTCCAATTTAAGGCTCTTACAAACTACAGACTAGTATTTCTCTCCATCCACCCCCAACCTCCCGCTGCTGCCTTATGTTTTGCTTAACACCCAGACTGAAGAAGAGCCCTGGAGACCTCGAAAGCTTGCTTAATTGTTGCTTTGGAATATTTTAGTTGGTCCAGAAATAAAGATATGTCTCTGACGGCACGTGATGCAGAAGGAAGGTGGTTGTTTCTGAGTAGCCTTTTTAACGAGGCGCATCTAACCTCGTTTGCTTTTATTGACGTGCGCGCAGCCCGGGAATTACAGTATATAGTGAGGTCAGGTGGTCAGCTTTTTGGCTCTTCCCTTGTAATCTCAGAAGTTAAAAGGGCATAACAGAGGAACATGGTATGGGAAACAACGACACAACACCCATCCCGGAAACAAGACCAGAAAAAGTGCTCCAGACATCATGATAACTTTAAAAAGTTGAAGGGAGGGCAAGAGGCATAGCTTTGGCCAAGCCAAGCCGGCATCGCCCGCTGTCTCTCTTAAAAACCCCACAGTTTTAGGGCTGGGACGTTGCCCTCGACCCTAAAGGCGCCCTTCCTTACCCCTCCCCGGATTGATCGTCTGGGACCAGACACTGTCCGCCCGTCGTGACTCTCCCGAGCGCGGCCCCTTCCCACTGCCCGTTAGCTCGGCCGTCCGTCCTTCTGGGGAGGGGGGGCTTTAGGGGGGTGGCGGCCGGGCGGAGCCTGGCGTTGGGGCCGGGCATGGACTGGCCGGGGGGCGAGGGGAGCTGGAGGCTGCGGCGGGCTGTCCTAGCGCTCGTCTGGGCGAGGGGGAGAGAGCTGGCTGGCTGTGTGGCCCCGAGATGCTGTGTGGCGGTCAGTGGAGGAAAACGCTTTAAAACTGAGGGAGCGATGAATTAAAACGCGGGGGGGGGGGGCGAGGGGGGGCGGCGTTGTAGGGCAAATGTGGGGATACAGGGGAGAGATCCTCCAGGCGCTTAAGGGAAGTCTCTGCGGAGGGCTAATGCCCTAGACATGTTTTTAAACTAAGCTTAACATAAATACGCTGCTGTGTTGATGGTTTGTATGTGTGGGGCAGAAGAGTTGGAGTGTTATATTTTTAGGGGGCTGAGAATCTGTGTAAGGAGTGTGGGGTATCATGTATGGGGGAAATGTGCTACGAGGCTGGTGGTTCTGTGGGCTATGTAACCACTGTCCAGAAGTGGAATATGGGCAATGGGTGGTTGGAGGGTCTTTGGGGAGACAGATCTTGGGTGGAGTGGAGCAAGGGACTGGGAGATCCGGTGGTACTGAGGTGTTGTGCTGGGTCAAAGTGCGGGGCAGTGGCTGAAAAGGCAAAAGTGACTCTTCCAGGGACGGAAGGAGCTGATGCTGAGGGGCAAGGGCAGGCCCTCCAGAAGTTGTTGTGCCGGACTCCAACCAACTCATTGATCCCGGACAGCGTAGTCAATGGTCAGGAATGATGGGAGCCATAGTCCCAAGAACAACTGGGAAGGGTACAGGGTCCCCACTCCTGGACTGGTAGGAGACCAGCATTTGTGGAAGAGGGGTTTTGATTACTGAAGGGGGATTTGTTTGTTTGATTGATTTTAAAAGCTTATATCCTGCCTTTTCCCAGATAATGGCTCCAGGGTTCTGGGGTTTCAAGGGGTTTGGCTGAGATGGGCTCTGGGTCTGAGAGGGTGGCTCTCTGGCATGCTGAGGGAGGGACTGTTTCAACAGTCTACATTCCAGGCTCAGGAGTCGGCAGGGACCGGAGAGGTTTCGGTGGCTTTCTTTCCCTGTCTCACCTCCAGTGCAAACTTTCCCCGAAGCTTCTTTCCGATATATGCAGTGCCCAGCTTGGCCTGGCAGCCTTCCTTTTCCCTTTCGGAATATAGAGTTTCCATTTCACAGCCACATGGGGAAAGCTGGCTCCATCGCAATCAGATATATTGAAAACTGTGGCTAGAAGTATTCGCACGCCTTCCCTCCCTCCTCCCACCCCTGGCCACATCTACCCTTGGACATTCTAGCTTATTTGGACAGGAGCAGAGACTTTGGTATCTGGAGTGACAACTGCCTGTTAGCCCCTCCCTCCCTGGGCGAACTCTCGTCTCCTGTTTGGTATTAGCTTTCAGCCCAGGATGCAGAGCATATGGTTTAAGCCTAAGTACTCCTGCCTAGCTGGTTTGGATGGTTATTTCAGGGTTGTGCTGCAGGCTGTGCCTGTTGGGCATTCCCCAGGTTATAGCTAAATTTGCCTGAATTGCTTCACCTTATGTACTCTCTGCACAGTGGTGTTTGTGCCCATTGGAGGTGCTAGGGCAGAAAGCAGGGAGCCCAACAGCTGATGGAGCCAGAGTCAATGAGATTCAGAGCCAACTAATTTGAGTTTTGCCCCCTTCTTCCTCACCCTCCTTACAAGGCATAGGTGCAAACTCCCTGGGCCCCCAAAATTCCCCACGAAGGGGCCAGGCATCCACAAATTTTGGTGCCAGGGCTGTGCACGCTGCATGGCACCCACAGCCCTGGGTACCCACGGTCATGGGGCCAAGTTGGCACTCCTGTTACAAGGCCAACACTGAGACATAAGGTGGAAGAAGCTGACAGGCAATGCCAGCTAGTAGCGGTTCTCAACCTGTGGGTCCCCAGATGTTGTTGGACTACAACTCCCACCATCCCTGAGCTCTGGCCTTGCTAGCTAGGGGTGATGGGAGTTGTAGTTCAACAACATCTGGGGACCAACAGGATGAGAAACGCTGGAAGGCAAGGCTGGGTGGGCTGCCTGGCTGATGTCAGATTCATAGCTGTCAATTTTCAGATTTGAAAATAAGGGATCAGCAGCCTCACCTGTCCCGGGGACAGTCTACGGGATATCTAACAATCCGGGATAGCAGCGGGAAGCAGTGGGAAACAGCGCTAGAATAAGGGAATTCCCCGCAAAAAAAGGGAAGGTTGACAGCTATGGTCAGATTGAGGTTGGTGGGGCAGTGTTCCAGGCACTAAAATGGGCCAGCCATCGCTGAAACTCCACTGAACAACTTGCCGCAGGTAACTAAGAATTACTTGCAGGCAAATGAGTGGGGTGGTGGATGAGGGGTGGATCCTTCGCCTCCCTCCACCACTTGAGTTCTGTGCTAACCACAGAGGAAGGAAAGCCCCTTCCTCCCTGAGAAGCATGCAAACCAAGCAGGCTGGTGGAGAAGAGGCGGATATGGAAAATAATCTGTTCTTCCTTTGCCCGTTCACTCAGTAGCCTGCTTAGAGTCTAAGGAACCTGTATCTGCATGCTGGCAGCAGAGGGTGGGGGCTTCCTTTCCTCTACAGCCAGCATGGAAACAGAAGCTGGTAACTTTTGTGGGCTTATTTCCAAGGCCGTGCTATATCTTTGACCCCCCAGATTCCCCTTCTGTCAAATTGAGCTAGATTTTTTCCTCACTAAATTCATTATAATTTCTGCGCTCTAACAGAAAGGGTTCCCATGTACCCTTACTCAGCATTAAGTTTCGCTGAGTTTGGTGGCTGTTTACTTATTCCAAGGTCAGTGTGCAAAGGACTGCAGCCTTATAGTTGGGGCTGATGAGAGTTGGAGACAACAACATCTGGAGGGTCTTATGTTCCCTACCTCTGTCCTAGCCCATCAGCATTAGCTCAGCCCAATCCTTTAGCTTTGCATGGAACTGCTAGACCCCCTAGTGCGACTGTTTCCATATGCATCATATTCTACATCTCCCAACATAGGAATGACACTTTACAAATCAAAGGAAGAAACTCTTATGTGAGCTCCTCATGGGTAGAGAACATATTTAGCTTTGCTCTGACCCTTTTGGAAGAGTTTTCTCTTCTAATGTAGAACTGATGGCAAGTTTTTTTAAGAAGCAAAAAACAAAATTGAAAAGCCACTATGTTTTCTTTGGTGGCATTTCTTCTGCCTGCAATGATCATTTGAATTGGGGGCAGCAGTGGGATAAATGTGTCCCTCTCCTCTCTTCTGAACATAACATGACCTTATCTGTTTCACAACCTTAGGGAAAAAGAGATTGGTAAAATGGTACTTTTTTTACTGGGTCACATTTGTTAATAAGCATATGCAAGGATTTTGATGGTCACGTGACATTGTTCTTCAGAGCTTCTGGATTGGACCACGTAGCAGCAGGCTGACAGCAGCTGCTCCATGAGTAGTTAGTTGAGCACTACATAATGAGCCGGTCTCTGCTTTGTGTTTGGAGCATGAAAGGGTCTGTAACATGATGCTCCGACTTCTAAGGCTGGAGAATGGGGTGGGAAGGAGGGAGGGAGGGAAGAGAGCATTGGGGGCTTGTAAGCTGTGTGTGATTTGCTCATTGTGCCCGCTGGAAAGAGAAAAATCTCCTGGGCCTTCCTCTGGCACGAATCCAGGAGTTTTTGCGCTCTCCTGTGCCAGGCGCAGGAAAGAAGAGAGTCTGTACAAATTGCTGCTTTCTAGTCCTGATCCTAAATTTGATGGCTCCGTGTGCATTTGCCTTAAGTTGTTCTAGGTTATGTCTTGGAGCTGGTAAAGACTACAAGAAATGAGCTGCACAGAAAACAGAGGAACGTGATATGCACTGCACATGTGGGAACATGCACACACGAACCTAGTTGTTAGCATGAAAGAAATGTGAAGCGACAGGCGTCCCTCCCCTCCTGTTCTCTGATTAGCTGGTAAGACTGTTTGGCTGTGACGCTGGCCAGGATTTTTTTGGGGAGTTGGAATGATAGTGAGAAGGGCAGGCAGCAGGAATCAACTTGAAACCGCTAGTGGTTTTACTCTTTCAGGATGTGTGAGCCAGCCTCATCTGCCATTTTCCTACATGGACAAGCTTCTCTGGTGGTTTGTCCTTTGGTTCGGAAGTCTGGCTGTTGTTGACCGGGTTTGCGTTGGTTCGGTATGTCTTTCTGCCTTTCTGCCTGCCAAGGCATATGGTGTGGGATACAGAGCAGGGGAGGAGGTGGTGCTGTGCAGCTCACTTTTCTCTGGCACAGTTTGAAACATAATGTTGCCTAGAGGGAAGAGTGTCCCTGCCCTGATCTTCGAACGATAAATTTGAGGAGGGAAAAAAAAAACCAACTCCATTCAGCCGCTGTTAAATTAATTGCTTGCGTTTGTAACTTGGACACCAAAGCTGGCTGTTTGGGTGGAGAACTCCACTGTGGAGCAGAGGAATTTAGAGCGAAAATCACTGTAATGAGGGAGTCCTCCAGCAATGAATTGCAGAATAGAAAAGTAGAGAAGTACGAACTTTCCCTGTGGCTCTTGAGTTGTGCATGTAGAGAGGGTCTCGGCTGATTTTAGCAAGGGGCGATCTGTATTTTCCTCTTACACCATCTACTGTGTATTTATCCTTCAGTGTTCCTTAATTTTGCATTTGCACAAGGAATCCAGAGCAATATGGAGAGTGGGGACTGAGAACTTCTGAGAACCTACCCTATAGCCTGGTTGGTTATTGTGACTGAAACTCATCATGTGCTACACATGCCAGAAACTGCACTGATTTTTCATTTAATCTACTGGCTTCACAATTTTTCTGTTGTTTCAGGAGGAAGTTGATGACAGGAGAGCAGAGCTCACTTTCAAGACCTGAGGCAGGTAAGGTACATGAAGAGAGAGTCCCCTCAGATACCACAGCAAAATTTGCAGAATTACTGTCATTTGGCTTCTGTGTTCCTAGGATGTGCTGGAGGTTGAAATGATGTGCTGTTCTTTATATGATTCACTTAAGGCCACTCTTCTTCTCCCCATAATGCAAGCTAGTTTAGTTTAATGTGCAGTCTTTTGCTTACTCTGGTACATCTATGAATATATCAAAGTGCAGCAGATTTGGTTGGCAAGGAATGGCCAAGGAATCACATTCTGAACAGCCTCCTTTTTTTGTCTTTCTCATTTATCTTCCCACCCCCTTCTTTGGACCCCTTGCATTCTTTGAGGGACTGACACTTGGAAAGGTTTGTGCTTATGATAGCTTTTGGAGAATTTGCAACTCCCCCTCCCCCCCAAACCCCCCCACACCAAATGACTTAGATATTTAAAACAACCATCTCTCAGGATATTGCTCACCAATACCCTCTTTAGGAAACTGACCCTGTGTGTATTTGGAAACTTGGACCTTATTTTGGCTTAGTCTTGCATATAGAATGAAAAGATTTACTAGCTTACTAAATAAAATTGGGTAGTCCATGTTTTCATTGTGCATCCACACGGCACTCAATGCGCCCCATTCTTGTCACTGCACCTGGTTGCTATGCTACTGCAATCCTAAGGCCTTTCCCTTTAATTTCTGTTCTCCTCTGGTGCCAACAGAGGATAGCTTAGCCTGCCCACTTAACTTGGCAAAACTTTTCTGACACTGGTTGTCTTTGTGGCAAGAGAGAGAAAAGAACTGGGTTGCCTGCTTTGACTTCTAGAGGGGGGAGTTAATTATGTAGCAAGTTACAAAAGGGCCCTCCCCACCCTTTCCCCTTTTTGTGAAGGCTACTAAGAGACTGACACAAAAACACCCATTAAACCAGATGACCTTCCAATCTTGGGCTTGCAGTTCCTGCTCAAGGCAGCTCGGAGCAGTGATGATAAATGCAGTGAAATTGACATTAATCTGTATTCGGAGCATTTGCAGATACGGACAGCCTTGGGGCTGTCTTTGCCATGTGTTATTGCCCTGAGTAGTAATAATATTATAATTTATCTGTGCATGAAAAGCTTGTCACATGTCTTGAGCTCAACAAGGGCAGATCTAATGCCTCCTCAGATGGGAGGTGGACAGAAAGAGGCACCAGGGTCTTAGGAAATGGCCATGTTTATAGTAGATTTTTTTGGGGGGGGGTTTCTTTGGATCTTTCACATGACAGTCAGACCCAGGCCGCTTGGCCTCATGGAAACTCATTCTCTGTTGTGTCGTCCCACAAAACTGTGGTGCATGTATGGACTGATGGACATCCTCCCTCATCAAATAGCTGAGAAATTTATTATTAGTCACTTTTGTGCTTTTCATCACTTAAGTGCTTAATTTCCAAAATTGGAGATGCTAGAACTCACAATAGTCTTTGCTCTGGAAACTCTTTACATGGGTCCATAGCTGGTTGCAGTTTCTCCATCTGAAGGGGAAGGAGCTTGGAACCTGCAGAAAGGCACTCCCTTTATTGTTACTACTTCACACATTTGAGGATTGAGCTCTGATTTTGAAACAAGTTCTGGGGCTTTCCTTTTGCATCCCTTTGGGTGTGATTACCGAAAGCATTTACAAAGTTCTTTGCTTGCTTTGTTTAATCTCTATATTCTGAAACGCAAAATTAACACCTGCAGCTTGGTGAGACCTCGCCTCTCTTCACAAGACTGCAGCTGCCCTCTGATTTCGAATGAAGCCTGCAAACATTTCTCTGATAAAAACAGGGACATCCTATTCAATAATAATAATAATTTAAACCCCGCATATCTGACTGGGTTGTCCAAGCCACTCTGGGTGGCTTCCAACATATACTGTATATACTCAAGTATAAGCCGACCCTTTCAGCACATTTTTAATGCTGAAAAAGCCCCCCTCGGCTTATGCTTGAGTGAGGGACCTTTCGGGCTGCTCCTTCCTCCTCCGCTGCCTTTGCCACTGTTGGCGGCAGAGGAGCAGGTAGGAGCAGCCCTTCTGGGCTGCTTGTTCTTCCTCTGCCGCTGCCACCAGCCTCTGCCTCCCGGCAGCACCCTAGGTAGACAGGGGGGCGGGAGGGGCTGGGGGGGAGAGAGAAGCCCCCTCTGCGCGCACACACACACACTCCGGCCCACCAGGAAGTGTGTGGTGAACCAGCTTATACTTTAGTCAATAAGTTTTCCCAGTTTTTTGTGGTAAAATTAGGTGCATTTAAAAACTTCCCCATGCAGGGCTGCCTTCAGATGTCTTCCAAAGGTTGTATAGTTACTTATCTCTTTGGCACGTGGGTTGCATAACTCCATACCCTCCAACATTTCACCGATGAAAATAGGGACATCCTAAGGAAAAGTGGAGCATTCTGGGATCAAATCAGAAAGTGGAACGGCTTCTGTAAATCCAGGACTATCTCTGGAAAATAGGGACACTTGGAGGGTCTGGCAAACCTGTGGCCCTCCGTTTGATGTTATACTACAGTTTCCATCATCCCTACCCATTGGCCATATTGGGTGGGGCTAATGGGAATTGGAGTCCAGCAGCAGCTGAAGGGCCACATGCTCGCCACACTAATGTAAAGCTGCTGGGTTCCATCTGGCAATCATATTATTCAGGACTGGGAAATGACTGAAAGAATATGCAGGATATAATGTGCATGGAAGCAAGTCTCATATTTACATGGAAGTAAGTCTGATTTCAGGAGGATTCACTTGTGAGTAGGTGTGCAAGAGGTTACAGCCCCATTAAATACAGCAGGATTTACTTTTGAATAAACATGCATAACAAGAACATCAACAACATCTTATTTATATGTTGTGCACCTGACCGGGTTGCCCCAGCCACTCTGGGCAGCTTCCAACAACTTAAAGCATCAGCAAATTAAAACATCAACGGCATGAATTTGGATGCGCCCAGGAAAGTGCTGTATGGCATTTCATTTACAAGTATGGATCTTTGTACTAGGAAGAAAGTCTCAAATGAGGTCATTGAGTCTCACTCCAAACTAGTCAGATTGCCTAGTATTGCCGTCCAGTGGTGGAGGAACCTTCTCCGGCACCTGGGGCGGGACATCCCGTATGGAGTGTGCATGTGCAATGACCGTACGGGCTGCCACACATGCGCACAGGCTGCTGCTTGCGTGTGTGGCATATATGGGCAGCCGATTGTGCACGGAGGCGTACAGGCTACTGTGCGAGCAGCATCCCGTACGGACCGCACATGTATTGCATCCAGTACGGACTGCGCATGCGCGGCAGCCCATATGGACTGTGTGCGCCCTCAGCCGCTCTGCAGCTGGGGGGAGGCAGGGGCCACCCCCTCTGCCCCCCACTTCGTACGCTCCTGCTTTCGTCTTCATTTCCGTTTTGCCATTTCACCTTATTTATACCAATCTCAGGGTTTCACATATGCTTCATCGTCCTGGAACTGCAAGCTTGGGTTGCAGATTTTGTTTTCTTAATGAATACTGAATTTGAACAGTTTCACTTATTTATGAATTTATGAATTATGAAGTAGCCAGGTTTGTTGTTGTTTAGTCATTTAGTCGTATCCGACTCTTCGTGACCCCATGGACCAGAACACGCCAGGCACTCCTGTCTTCCACTGCCTCCCGCAGTTTGGTCAAACTCATGTTCATGCTTCAAGAACACTGTCCAACCATCTCATCCTCTGTCGTCCCCTTCTCCTTGTGCCCTCAATCTTTCCCAGCATCAGGGTCTTTTAGCTTCTGCTAAAAGACACCACCAGAAGAATTGTGTTTGATATCTAGATAAATGGGTGTACAACTGAAATGGCAATAGGGAGAAAGTTTGTACCTTGTTACTGATAATTTTGCTTATAAAATGACTCTGAACCTGAGTACTAAAGACCTCCCAATCATAAAATTTGATGTGGAATAAAAGAGCCTCTTGCACAATTTTCAGTAGTGGATCATGCAAATCTTTTCAGTCACAATGCTCATTTATAGAGGGGGTGAATGAAGGGGAA
Organism: Podarcis tiliguerta; assembly: GCF_965153285.1. Lineage (NCBI taxonomy): Eukaryota > Metazoa > Chordata > Lepidosauria > Squamata > Lacertidae > Podarcis > Podarcis tiliguerta. Next base: position 43,021,643 of record NC_139538.1, on the reverse strand, counting down.
AGGTCATAGGTCAGTGGTAGCAAGCATGCACTTTTCATGCAAAAGGTTCCAGGGTTCAGTCCCTGACGTCAGTGTAGACAATGCTGAACCAGATGAACTAATGGTCTGCCTCAGTGTAAAGCAGCTCTCTGTGTTCCTTTTTTTCATGAAAGGCAGGAACAGCCATAATTTCTTTTGATAGTTGCTCTAAATGGCTAAGATTCCAAGCTGCGCGGAGGAATTTTTGGTAGAAATGAAAGGTGATGTGAAATGGGATTTTCCCTTTCCTTTGAGTGCTGCATTCCCGTTTACATGGCAGCTCAAGTGCTCATCAATACTGCATCCGAAAATGGTGCAAATTCGGGGCAGGGAACTTTTTCCAGCCCAAAAGCCACTTTCTCTTCTGGGCAGCCTCCTGGTGGCCTCGTGTCACTGGTGAGAAGGGCCAGGAGCAAAAATGGGCAGAGCAACAAATGCCAGTTTAACTTTTGTTCAGTAGTCCTGAACACACAGCCACACATTTTTCTGTTCTGCATCCAGGCAAGCAAGTGATGCATTCTGGCCAGGCAAAAAACCCTAGCCTGGGGTTCACTACCCCTGGTGTAAATAAATGAGAATGAGAATCATTTCAGTTTCCTTCACTTTCTGATTGATTCCTCCTGCCTTCCTTGGGCCAAGAGGCCTCAAATAAAGGCAGACTTGATTATGGTAGCAATATGTCCACAAACACAGCACGATCGGGCTGTTTGACTCAAAGGGAGTACTCACTCATGTTCATGCGATTGTGTTACAAATTTATAATCTATAGTAAAAACACAGCAAGGCAGAATACAATACTGTATATAATAATGAAATCAACCAAAATATCCATAATTAAAACACCCATAAAACATCAATAAATACTGGTTGGTTAAAAGGAGAGGGGAGGGGGATTCATGTTGTTAGAAGCCTGCCTAAACAAAAAAGTTTTCAAAAAGTGTCTGAAGAGAGAGATGGTTCCTGCCCAACTTCTATTGCCAGGGAGTTCCACAGGGCAGGGCATGCCACACTAGGATTCAAGTAAAAGGCTCGAATCCTAGTGAAGGCCAACTGAACCTCAAGGATATGGGGAACCACCAGAAGTGCCCCGTTAGATGATCTCAGTGATCGCGGTGGAGCAAAAGGAATCTGATACTTCTTAAGGTGCTTTAGTGACCTGGAAGAGTTATCACTTGGTGTTAAGTCATTTAGGATACCAATTTGTCACCCTATTTTGAATGGAGATCTTGCACTGCTATAGTTTTATGGATTTGCTGGAGGTGCCTTGCAAGCTGCTCTCCAGGTGCCAGAGGCCTCTTTGTGTGGGTGGGCCCTGCATGTCAATAGAGTTTCTGCAAACAGAATAACTCGTGGATCAGGTTAATTGTGGTTTCCTCCCCAATTTGAATAGATTGTGATCGGGAGGTGGCCACACCCCTTGGTGGGACGCAGGCTGCACAGATGGCTCCGTAGAAAGATAACTGACCGAACAAACAGGAGAGCTTGATTTCAAGGGAGGAATTAACAGGAGCTGTTCCGTGGAATGGCACAGCAGAGAAAGGTTTATCCCTTGTTCCAGGGTGCATCCTGCTTGGGGTGGGGCCCATGTACCTGGTGTGAGCGGCCATGTGCCTGATCTACATGCAAAAGAACATCCACAAGGTGCAACTCATTTTCCCCCTGGCCTTGGGGACTGCCCCCAGTGCGCTTCCTGTTAAATCAGTTTCTGTTGCTTCCTTTGGAATGCCTTTGCATTAGGCGGTTTGATGGTTAGTCACCGTGTTCTGTCACACTCGGCAACATATCAGCTGTGTCACTGGAGCCTACCTCTTAGGTTACTGTGTCTGGGGAAAGTAGTCTGCTGGAACTAATTATTCCCTTATGTGTGGGAAGGGGATGGGGGGCCCAGTGGGCGAGGGCCTCTTCCCTTTGAATTCTAAATCTTGCTCAACATGTGCCACGAGCAACATAGATTTGCAAGCTCTCGTTTATGGTGCAACGGGACATTTCATGTGTTCTCGTTGCTGTTACTCTGCCCCAGGGGATTCTGGGAGTGGTGGGCGGCTGTGCTCGTGAGAAGTCCCATTCTCTCCCACCCTCCACCCGCCCGGGCTAGTTGCATGCTTGGCAACGCTCCTTACTTGAGCCCTTGTTGTTGTTTTTTTGTCTCTGCTAGGAAGGGAAGAATTTTGAGCTGGCGCCTTATCTTTGCAGCTTGGTCAGTTCCCCATGACCCTGGAGCAAAGGACAGCCTCCCACACTTGAGGTTAGCAATTTTCTCTGCTACACTTGAAAATTGCAAGGGTTGGAAGCCGCAGCCAGACTCCCCTCTGCCTCACCCTAAATGGCACGGATGCTGTGCAGTTCTCAATGGCTGAGTTTGCCCCCCCCCCCCCACGGCAGAGAGGATCTCATTCTGACTTGCTAGGTTGGGAGGCCTGTCTGGGTGTAGAGCAGCGTTCAGTCTCTCGTGTCTGCAGCAAGGACATCCATCAACATGGGCAGTGAGCACAGGGGGCAGACTGGAGCTGGGGCACAGAGTTCAAGCATGCAATCTGTCTCAGATGGATGACAGAGATAAGGAGCACAAGAATCAGGGGGCAGCAGGGGCAGGTGCGGCAGCAAGCAAAAGCTTGGTTTCTGCAAAGGCAAATTTGTAAAGAGAGCATTTGCCCAAATGAGCAGACTGGGCAGTGAAAAAACAAGGACTGCAATCCAGAGAGAGCTTGATGAGCCTGCTGGAAGTAATGGGGCTTTGATGGGCATCCGTAAGCGCTGGGTCTGCCGGAACTGGCCTATCCTGTTGCCCCAGAAGTGAAAACTGTGGAGTGCTTTGCTGACCAGTAAAAGGCTATTTTGAAATCCACAGATCAGCTACTTGTCCTCCCCTGAAATATCATGACAGTCTTTCAGAATGGTTCCCTGACAGCTGAGCTCCTGTGCAGTCTGTTTCAAGATGGCGCCAGCCTAGCCCTGCCCACTCAGAATACTTTGTAGCACAGGCTGCGTACACATTGCTTATTCCAACCCAACCCAGGGAGTCCTGGGAATGGTAGTTTGTTAAGGGTGCTGGGAATGGTAGTTCTGTAGGGGGGTAAAGTACAGTTTTCAGGATTCTTTTGTTTTTGAGAGTGTGGAAAATGTTCTTTAAATATATGGTGTGTAGGCAGCCACAGTATCATTGAGGGGTCCCACCTGACGTCTTGGCCCTTGTGCAATCATGCTATGCAAATCTATGCATCTACACATGCAGACGCATTGAAGAATTGTCTAGTGGAAATTCTGTAATATGTTTCAGCTGATGGGTGTCTGTTTTCTGCCCACAAATTCTGAGGTTTTCCATTGAGGAATTTTAAACACTCAAACAAGCCCCTGGCCTTGGGAGGCACTTCTCTGTTCTGACAGATGTTTGGGTGATAACCAGTAAGTTAGTTTGTTTCTCAGGATGTTGACCTTCATCTGTGGAGGGAGGATGGTGACGTCTCCCTTCCTCCCAATGGAGAATACAAAGAAACAGTACAGCAACGGGGGAGGGTAGGACTTCACATTAGGAGATGAACAGGAACAAAACCCAGAACCTTTGGGTTTTCATAAAAAACATCATTAGCATCTGACTACACTTGGCAATAGTGTTAGTCCTACTCAGGGGATACCCACTGAAGTTAATAGACAGGACTAATACAGGTTTATTAATTTCAGTGGGTCTGCTCTGAGTAAGAGTTAACAGGCTACAATCTTCTATGCTTGCATAATTTATTGTTGTTTAGGCCAACCTATCCAGACATGTAGAAGTTATATACATTTTATTTCTTTTTAGCTACTGTTGCTTTTTAACAATTTATTGAATGTTTTGGATTATTTGTTTCTAGCTGTATTTATTGACAGTTTTCATATTTCTTGCAAACTGTTTTTAGAGTTTTTATTACAATCAAGTTTTACATAAATTTGGCGAAATCAAAATGAATTTGGAGGGCTGAGATTTGGGTACCTGGGGGAGAGCGTCTTCTGAGATAAACAGGTCAGCTGTGAAATGAAACAATAGCATTTAAGAAAGATGCAAGACTGTCGCTGTTGGCACTGTGCTCGCTTTGTGAAGGGAGGGCTCATTATCTCCTCCCTCCTTCCTCAGTGGTGAACAGTGTTTTTTATTGCCTTACATCCGTCCAGAAATAGAATGCCTCCCCCCCACCCCCACCCCGCCTACCGGTTATCTGCTTGGTGTCCTTTGGGGTCTGTTAACCAAGAGAATCTCTGTGATGTGCATCTTACACCCTTCGTTAGTTTGTGGAAAATGCTGCCACTTTCCCCTTTAAGTGAAGTTTGTTTTCCTCCAAGTCTGGCAGCTATTTTAGTGCAAGCTGAAACATGCACGTGGTCTGCGCAAAACTCCAGATGGAGCCAGACATGGCCCCGCTCTCTCATCTCCTGGGCAGGAACAGGCTTAACTGTTTTCCTGCTCTCTCATCAGCTAAGGGTTCATCGATGAGGCAGCTTTGCTTAGTCTGTGGCCTGCATCTGTGGCCTTCCTTTAAGCCTCCTTTTTGCATGTGGGGTGTGGGGGTCAGATAAGGAACCGAAAGGCTCTGCCTGAGCACAGATAACTGGATCTTTAAAAATCTGAGAAGCTCCTTTGCCTAAACACATTTGGCAGGATGTGCTTCCCTAGGACAATGCCTTAAGTGCCAGGAGAATCCAGTGCCGGGCACCACAGCTCCTGGTTGGCACTGGCAAGAGCACAACTTTCTTTTTGCTCCTTCTTCTCCTTCTGTGAGTAATCAATGATCAGCCTGCTGTGGATGGATGGATGGATGGTTGGTTGGTTGCATAAGAGCTTGGATAGGAACAAAGTTTAGCACTGTGCCAGTTTTAGCTGGTGCTGATGAGAATTTACCTTGCATTTTGAGCATGGATGGCATGCTAGCCTCATGAGCACCCCAGATGAAGCCACTGCTGCTGCCCATTGTGACTCTAGTGGGCAAATTCCACTGAGCCAGCTATTGTTCCTCCATTACCAGGTCAGGCAGGACATGTCCTGATCCTCTGGAGGAAGTCTTTGTTAATGCAAGGGCAACAAACCCAGGCAGCCCCCCCCCCTTCATTTTAGTTTCCTAGTCATAGGCGCTGCTGCAAAATGAAAGCACTTGCCATTGAAGTTCCCTACCCTTTTGTTCCAAGTAGTTTGTTCTGCAGCAAAGTGTGCTAATTTTAAAGGCTGCAGGTTTGATAGGAACATGGTCTGGTCTGTTGCTCAAATGTGAAAGAGTTACGCACTTCAATGCAAGAAGGGAAGTGTTCTCATAACTCACCCCCCCATTATAACTGCAGTAGGGCTGGTGCCAACCATTGTCTACCCCAGGTGAGAACTCTGTTTGAGCCCTTCTAGCTCTATGTCACCCGACTAGTGGGATGGTAAATGTAGGGAAGGGAAAAGGTTGCATATGGAACCTTTCTAACAAAAGAACAGCCAGACCCAAATCTGAGGTGCACGTCTGTCAAAGGTTCCCAAAAGCTCACAGCGTTTGCAATCAGGTGAGATGTATGTGCTGTACTTTATGCTGTGTCTGTGCAAAGTGTGGCTGGTTTTGAGTCCAGAGGCAACTTGCATTCATTTGAATGAGAAACAGAATTTGCCTCCGGGCTGAAAACCAGCCACACTTCACACCGACATGGCTTATTATTATTATTATTTTAAAAAATTCTATTCATTAAAAACCCAAGTGGTTTACAACAGTCAAACATAAAACCATGCAGTAAAAACCATATATATTAAAAAAACCCGGAGATCAACTATTACAGAAGGATATTTTCTCACTAAGAATATTATCTAAGAATAGAGAATAAGCTTGGAGGCATAGAAAGGTTTTCAACAGGCATTTGAAGGTTGGAACATAAGGCACCTGCTTGGACCTCTGTTCCACAGGACTGAACTGATGAAAATAAAGGCTGTTTCTTGTTGCTGAGAAATGGGCTTTCCAACTTGGGGGATGACCAAGGACATTCCTGTATAGATGATCTCATTGATCAAGCTGGGATATAAGGGTTCAGGTGGTTCCCCAAGGCACCCTGGTCCTAAGATGTTCAGGGCTTTATAAATTAATACAAGGACCTTGAACCTAGCTTGGTAGTAGATAAGCAGCCAGTACAGGAGTCTGGCCACTACATTCTGCATTCTGCACTAGCTGGAGCTACATTGAGCACATTTCAGTAATGCAGCTTTGAGGTGACCAATGCCTGGACTACAGTGGTTAGGTATGGTGGACATCCACTAGGAGCAGGATCTGCTCGTGATAGTTGAATGCTTTCTGCATAGAGGTTTGTCAAGCCCCCTACACTGCATTCATTTTGGCATCTCCCAAGAGCTGGCCTTTTCAGAAGGCTTTTGTCTGTTTTGTGTACTGTGATGGCCTGGGATTCCGATTCGGAGGATGAAACAGAGGAATCCCGGCCTGCACAGGAGTCCCCGCCTCCAGGGCCGGCTGAACTGGGGCCAGGCCTAGATGCTGAAGAGCCTGCACCTGTGGCAGTGCATCAGGAGCTGGCCCCAGGTGAGGCCCTTCTGGCCCCAGAGAGGCTTGACGACTCAGTGGCCACAGGTGAGCCTCCTCCAGGGCCCAGTAACCCTTCGGCCTCTCCTGATCTGCAGAGGTTTAGAGCAGAGAGGCGAAGGGAACTGGTTGCCCCCAGGAGGAGTGCTCGCCTTAAGGCCAGAGGAGGCGGGGCTCCTGGGGGCCGGGACCGCCCCTGGCCTTAGAAGAGGATAAAAGCCCAGTCAGCCCGGCCCCAGGTTGCGGGAGCAACGTCGTTGTTGGCTTCGGACCTTCCTGCGTTCTTGATCCCTGCTCGGCCTCCTGTTCCTGACTATCCGGTACTCCTGTTCCCTGCTCGGCCTCCTGTTCCCGACCATCCGGTGTACCTGTTCCCTGCACAGCCTCCTGTTCCAGCGTTCCTGTTCACCGCCCGGCACTCTGCCTCGGACCTTGCCCCTCTTCGTGTGGACTTTGCTACACCCAAGGTACCTTACCCCCGGGACCAGCACAGTTTGCTCCCGCCTCCTCCCGCACTCCCCCTTCGTCGGGGTGCGTTCGGGAAGAGCCAGAGGCCATGGCTGAACAGGCGGCTGCACTGGTGGCTTTGGCCCAGGAGAACCAGGCCTTGTCTCACACCGTGCAGCAGCTCAGTGACGCGGTTGAGGCACTTCAGCAACGCTTGGAAGCCCTACCGGCTTCTGGGGCCGACGCCCCGGCTCCGGGCAAGTACCCAGTGGCTTTGCCTGAGAAATTTGATGGAGCCCCGGCCAGCTTTCCCATGTTCCTGGCCCAGGCCAAACTGTATATTCAGGGGCGAGCCCGGAACTTTCCTGACGACCGTACCAAGGTGCACTTTTTGATTAGCTTGTTAAAGGACCAGGCGGCCAAGTGGGCGTTGCCGCTACTCAGGCAAGACTCCCCCTTGCTGGCAGACTATACGGGGTTTTGCAATCGTTTGGAGGCCGCGTTCGGCAACCCCCAGAAAGAGAGTCAAGCCAACCGGGCGATTCGGCATTTGAAACAGGGCAAGTCCACGGTGGCCACATATACCACGGAGTTCCGGCTGTTGGCACAGGACTTGACCTGGAATGACTCGGCACTGCGGGACCAGTATCTCGAAGGGCTTTCGGACGAGGTACTGGACCAGTTGGCCACAATGGAACGCCCCACCACGCTGGACACTCTCATTCAACGGAGTCTACAAATAGGCGACCGGTTGGAGGATCGTCGTCAGGCCCGGGGTCGCCGACACTTCCAGTTCACGGCACCAGCTTTTTCCGGCAGCCCCACGGTCACAACTGATTTAACGGAGGAGCCTATGCAGCTCGGGGCAGTGCGGCCACGCCTTTCCCCCGCAGAGAAGGCGCGGCGTCGGGATGGAAATCTCTGCCTTTACTGTGGCGGAAGTGGACACTTCGCTCGGTCCTGCCCTGAGAAACGCCAGCCGCAGGGAAACCGCCAACCCCAGTAGCTGATGGCCCTAGCTACCGGGGGTCCCAAACCGTACAGAATGGGCCCGCACCAATGGACTTGCAACATCTTATGGTTTCGGTACGTTTATACCCTCCAGGTGGGCCCTGGATCCTCACCCATGCTTTGGTAGATTCAGGGGCAACCCGCTCCTATATGGACGCTGCTTTTGCCGCCCATCATCAGGTGCCACTTCGGAACAAGCCAGTACCGGTCCAGGTGGAAGCGATTGACGGACGACTTCTGCGTTCAGGTGCCGTTACTCAGGAGACCCAGCCTCTGGTCCTGTGTCTCCAGCAGCACCGGGAGTTGCGAACTTTGGACATTGCCTCTATGCCCCGCTTCCCCCTGGTGCTCGGGATGGACTGGCTGGAGGCCCACAACGTTCAGATTGACTGGGTCAAACGGACCGTGCACTTCCCAGACCCATGTTCCCATGCTCAATCCGGAACGCTGGCGGCCGCGCCCTCAGAGGAGGCAGCACCCACGCTCCCAGCCGTGTACCAGGACTACCAGGACGTGTTCGAGGAACGGGGGGCAGACCAGCTGCCGCCGCATCGGCCTTTTGACTGCGGCATAGACCTCCAACCCGGAGCGCCTTTACCAGTGAGTCGCTTATATTCCCTAACAGAGCCAGAGCGCGAGGCTTTGCAGGACTTCTTGCGCAAGAACCTGGAGCGTGGGTTCATTAGGCCTTCCACCTCGCCCACCGCGGCGCCGGTGCTTTTTGTTAAGAAGAAATGTGGGGAACTCCGCCCTTGCCATGATTACCGAGCCCTGAACAAAATTACCGTCCCAGACCGGTACCCCTTGCCCCTTATCTCGGAGCTGCTGGAGCGGGTGCAAGGGGCACAGGTGTTCACCAAGCTGGACCTCCGGGGGGCCTACAACTTGATTCGGATCCGAGCCGGGGATGAGTGGAAGACAGCGTTTGGGACCCGGTACGGGCAGTTCGAATATTTGGTTATGCCTTTCGGTTTGTGCAACGCGCCTGCTGTGTTTCAACGCTACATCAACCACGTGTTTCAGGACCTGTTAGACAAGTACGTGGTGGTGTATTTGGATGACATACTGATTTACTCCCGTGACCCGGCTCGCCATGAGGGGCATGTCCGGACCGTGCTGCAGCGCTTGCGTGAGCACCGTTTGTACGCAAAGCTCAGCAAGTGCGAGTTCCATCAGCGGACTGTGGACTTCCTTGGTCACCGGCTCTCTCCAGATGGGGTGCAAATGGACCCGGGGAAGGTGACAGCGGTTCAAGAATGGGCGGCACCCCGGAACCGCAAGGACCTACAGCGTTTCCTGGGGTTCGCCAATTACTACCGGACCTTCATCGCTGATTATGCTCATCGCACCACCCCGTTGACCCGGCTACTGCGCCCAAAGACGCCGTTTTCCTGGGACAAGGAGGCAGAGGAGGCGTTTCAGGGGTTGAAGGCCTGTTTCCAGAGGGCACCAATCTTACAACATCCTGACCCCTCTCGACCCTTTGTGGTGGAGACCGACGCTTCCAGTACGGCTCTCGGTGCCGTCTTGTCTCAACAGATTGGTCCTGAAGCGCCACTCTTACCCTGTGCCTTCTATTCCCGCCAGCTCCTACCAGCGGAGCGTAACTATACTGTGTGGGAGCGGGAACTACTGGCCATCAAGGTAGCCTTTGAGGTCTGGCGCCACCATCTTGAGGGGGCACGACATCCGGTGGAGGTGAGAACCGACCACCGGAACCTGGAGTACCTCCAGACCACCCGCAAGCTGAACCAAAGACAGATCCGGTGGGCGTTGTTCTTTTCCCGGTTCCAGTTCCGGATCCGCTACATCCCTAGCTCTCAGAATCAGAAGGCGGATGCCCTGTCCCGGAAACCTGACGACAACGCAGACACGGTACAGCAAGCAGAACCCACCACGATCCTACCTCCGGCTGCATTCCTGGCCACCCAGGAGGCGCAGCCACTGCAGGTTCGGGTGCGGGAACAGCAGCGGGTCGACGCTTGGGCCCAGGAACGACTCCGGGAGCTGGCTGAAGGGTCCAGCCCACAGTATCCGGGGCTGGTCCTGCATCAGGGCCTTCTGCTGCACCACGGTCGTTTGTACATCCCGCCAGGGCCACTACGGCTGGAGGTTCTCCGGATGGCCCATGATGCCCCAGCAGCGGGGCACTTTGGACGGTATCGGACCACCCATCTGGTCAGTCGAGAGTTTTGGTGGCCCCGCCTGAAGGCTGACGTGGCTCGCTACGTTGCTGGTTGTGATGTCTGCCGGCGCGCCAAGGGACCTACCGGGCGACCCCCCGGCCTACTTCAGCCATTGCCAGTTCCACCGCACCCTTGGCACACGGTTTCGTTGGACTTTGTAGTGGACTTACCCTCGTCTCGTGGCTGTACCTGCCTTCTGGTTTTCTCCGACCATTTCACCAAGATGGTGCACTGCGCTCCCTGTCCATCTGTACCCACAGCCAAGGAAACTGCTCAGCTGTACCTTCAGCATGTCTTCCGCCTGCATGGCCTACCTGAGCGCGTGGTGTCCGACCGGGGCGTTCAGTTCACATCCCGGTTCTGGCAAGCACTACACCGGACCCTCGGGACGGAGGTCTGCCTCTCGTCAGCCTACCACCCACAGACCGATGGCCAGACGGAACGGGCGAACGCGGTGCTGGAGCAGTACCTCCGGTGTTACTGCAGCTACCAGCAGGATGACTGGGTCGACCACCTGGCATTGGCGGAGTTCGCCTACAATAACGCGGTGAATGCGTCCACCCAGCAGACCCCGTTCCAGGCCAGTTATGGTTATCATCCACGGCTGTTTCCAGAGGTGCTGCCGACATCCGCAGTCCCGGCGGTGACGGAGTGGCTTCAAGAGCTCCAGTCCCAGCAACAGCTTTTGGTGGAGCAACTGCACCAGGCCAAGGAAGCGTACAAGGCCCAGGCCGACCGCCACCGCCAGGTGGGGCCGGAACTTCGCGTCGGTGACCTGGTTTGGCTCTCCACTCGCCACCTCCACCCCTCTCGACCTTCGCGGAAGTTGGACGCCCGCTTCACCGGCCCGTTCCCTATCGTAGACCAAGTCTCTCCTGTGGCATTTCGTCTCCGGTTACCCGCAACCCTGAAGGTTCACCCGGTCTTCCACAGGTCCCTTTTGAGTCCGGTGGCCCCACCCGACGAGTTCCACCCGAACCGTCCCCGACCGCAGCCAGTGTTGGTTCGGGGAGAGCCTGAGTACGAGGTGGAACGCATCCTGGACTCCCGATACCGCAGGGGGAAGCTGCAGTATCTCATTGACTGGAAGGGGTACGGACCGGAGGACCGTTCCTGGGAACCAGCGGCCAACGTCCACGCACCTGCCTGCCTCCGAGAGTTCCATGCGACGTACCCCGGCAAGCCGGGTCCGGACCCTCGGTTGAGGGGGGGGCCTGGGAGGGGGGATGGTGTGATGGCCTGGGATTCCGATTCGGAGGATGAAACAGAGGAATCCCGGCCTGCACAGGAGTCCCCGCCTCCAGGGCCGGCTGAACTGGGGCCAGGCCTAGATGCTGAAGAGCCTGCACCTGTGGCAGTGCATCAGGAGCTGGCCCCAGGTGAGGCCCTTCTGGCCCCAGAGAGGCTTGACGACTCAGTGGCCACAGGTGAGCCTCCTCCAGGGCCCAGTAACCCTTCGGCCTCTCCTGATCTGCAGAGGTTTAGAGCAGAGAGGCGAAGGGAACTGGTTGCCCCCAGGAGGAGTGCTCGCCTTAAGGCCAGAGGAGGCGGGGCTCCTGGGGGCCGGGACCGCCCCTGGCCTTAGAAGAGGATAAAAGCCCAGTCAGCCCGGCCCCAGGTTGCGGGAGCAACGTCGTTGTTGGCTTCGGACCTTCCTGCGTTCTTGATCCCTGCTCGGCCTCCTGTTCCTGACTATCCGGTACTCCTGTTCCCTGCTCGGCCTCCTGTTCCCGACCATCCGGTGTACCTGTTCCCTGCACAGCCTCCTGTTCCAGCGTTCCTGTTCACCGCCCGGCACTCTGCCTCGGACCTTGCCCCTCTTCGTGTGGACTTTGCTACACCCAAGGTACCTTACCCCCGGGACCAGCACATGTACTCTTACTGTTTTTACCCTGTTGCTGTGGGAAACTGATTAGGTGGCATTTTTATTTTTCACTACTTCTGAGTACAGTGGTACCTCTGGATGTGAATGGGATCCGTTCCGGAGCCCCGTTCGCATCTTGAAGCGAATGCAACCCGCATTTGCGGGTTGTGATTCACCGCTTCTGCACATGTGTGTGACGTCATTTTGAGCGTCTGTACATGCACAAGCGGCGAAACCCGGAGGTAATGCGCTCCATTACTTCTGGGTCGCTGCGGGGCGCAACCTGAAAATGCTCAACCCGAAGCTACTTCAACCCGAGGTATGACTGTAGTGTACTTTTTTTCTGTGTTATCTGAATTTATTACTACAGTGGTACCTTGGTTTGCATATGTCTTGGTTTGCCTATGTTTTGAATTACAAACACGTCAAACCCCGAAGTGCGTGTCCCGGTTTGCAACTTTTTTTTGGATTACAACCCAATTTTTTTTGGATTACAGTGGTACCTCGGGTTACGAACTTAATTTGTTCCGGAGGTCTGTTCTTAACCCGAAACCATTCTTAACCTGAGGTGCGCTTTCGCTAATGGGGCCTTCTCACTGCTGCCGCACCGCCGGCACTTGATTTCTGTTCTCATCCTGGGGCAAAGTTCTCAACCTGAGGTACTACTTCCGGGTTAGCGGAGTTTGTAACCTGAAGTGTTTGTAACCCGAGGTACCACTGTACAAACAAAATTTTTTTGGAGGCCCCATTGGTGAAAGCACGCCTTGGGTTACAACCTGTACAAACGGGTTACAAACGGACCTCTGGAACGGATTATGGTTGTAAACCAAGGTACCACTGTATGGTCTGTATAAGACCTTCTAGTGAATGGAATGGAAAAGGATTTGGATGAAATGACCTTTAAGTCCCTTTCCTCCAGCATTTTGATTCTTTAAGATCAGCAAGGGGACTGTAGGCGTGTGTCACAGTGAGGGGCGGTGATCTTTGGAATTGTCATTTGGAGGAGATGGTGTACTTCAGGGAAGTTTAGTGGAGAACAAATAGATCTGTTTATGAGCATGAACAGGGCCCACGTGCTGCAAGAACAAACATGGTTTTCATGTCTCTTAACTTTTTAAATCCTCAAACAGAACTAGAAACTTTATGCAGAGAATTGCATAGTTCTATCCAAGTGGCAATGGGACGCGGGTGGCGCTGTGGGTTAAACCACAGAGCCTAGGACTTGCCGATCAGAAGGTCGGCGGTTCAAATCCCCATGACGGGGTGAGCTCCTGTTGCTTGGTCCCTGCTCCTGCCCACCTAGCAGTTTGAAAGCACGTCAAAGTACAAGTAGATAAATAGGCACCGCTCCGGCGGGAAGGTAAACGGTGATTTCCGTGCGCTGCTCTGGTTTGCCAGAAGCAGCTTAGTCATGCTGGCCACATGACTTGGAAGCTGTACGCTGGCTCCCTTGGCCAATAAAGCGAGATGAGCGCCGCAACCCCAGAGTCAGCCACGACTGGACCTAATGCTCAGGGGCCCCTTTACCTTTACCTATCCAAGTGGCAAGTTAATGGTTAGTGTACCAGGCAAGGAGCTAGGAGTCAATAGATTTTGCTTCCTTGTGACTATTTTTACTAGCCTGGTTTTCCATGGAGAGGATAGCCTCTTTTTCACAACTGCTTTTTTGTGCATCCCAGAAACTCAGGTTTTCAGGCAGTTTTGGGGTCCTGTGAATTGGCTGTTTTATTTTAGACCAAGTTTGAAAGGATTTGCATCACAGCCTCTCCCACTTGTGGGTTGGAGAGACAGATTATGTCTGGTTATTTTTTTGCTCACTATTTCCACCTGATCTTGAGTCAAGCAGGAAGGTAAACCACACTTTTAAACATACCTTGGGATGAGTTCCTTCTCCTGTCAATTCCTTTCATCTCCAGTCAAATCCCTTTGTATATTGTATAGTTGCCAGCAAAATAAACAGTCTTCACGGTCAGAATGCTCTGACTTCTCTCAAGGTAGGGGGTCTTGGAGATGGTAAACCAATGTCTGGGCTGTACCACTTCAGGGGGCCAAAGATTGGGGGTGGGCAAGGTAGGCAAATTGATTAATTTGTTTGCTTGCAAAATTCAATCCTGCCTTCCCACCAAATGGTGTTTAAGGTGTTTAATGACAAGAATACAATAATAATAATAAAACAGAACAGCAAGAAAATGCAAAGACTACCCTTTCACAAGTTCCTGGAACAGACCAGAGGGCCTCTCCTGAAGGTCTTAAAACCCCAGCTGTTTAGTATGGGAGACTGAAAGGTCCTGCATTAAAAATAAATAAATCCCTTCACATAAAATCCATAATGTCAGCAGGAAAGCTAGATTAGAACCTTTTCTGTGACATCCTATTTTCTACCTAAAGGCATATGTGTGTAGAAGAAAAATTAAAGTAAGCCAGTCTACAATGGTCCAGTCCAGACACTGGTCCACCCAGTCTACAATGGTCCAGTCCAGACACAGGTTCATCACTGAAGTGAATAATAATAATAATAATAATAATAATAATAATAATAATAATAATTTTATTATTTATACCCCACCCATCTGGCTGGGTTTCTACTAGAGCTCAATGGGTAGGCCTTATTTCCTAGAGACATTTCTTTCTTCCCACTAGGTGGTATGAAAATCATGGGACTGCTTTCTTTGGTCTACATTATTCTGCAGACTAATAGCTTTTCAGGAGTTGAAGTTGTTATTCGCAGTAGCCCCAGATGTGTTTTGTCAGGTATGAAAGGCTGGAATGAATGAATGAATGAAGGAATGAATGAGAGAACGAACGAATGAATGAAAAAACAAACACGCCCTATATTTGCATGTATTTAAAGTATCCAAAATGGAGGAATTAATGATAATGATTGGCTATTGAGAATAATGAACAATGTTAAAACGGTGTATAAAAAATGTGTTTATTGGAGAAATTTGTACTAATGTGCTGATGAATTTTCATGATTTGTTAAAAAAATAATAATAATCTCAAACTGATGTAAAATAAGGAGAACTGTATTTAAAATTAGAAAAACTGAGAGCACCAAAAGTGACAGATCTTTCCATCCTTCCCCACGGAATGGGCATAGGCTGATCCATCCAAGCAGCCCTCATACAGCAAGGGATGGCTTGCTAACAATCTTGGAATATTGTAATGATAGCAACAAAGCAGATAGCAAGCAGTTTTCCTTTAGTTTTCTGGCTGGGGGGCACAAGAAGCAATGGGTTCAAATGGCAAGACTTTCGGTTTGGGTCAGATGCTACAGAAACATTCTAGCCCTAGGAATGGTTGTCTGGCAAGGCTCATTGGGGCTTAGCCTGAGGAACTGCAGTGCCAGGACTCAGCCTGAGGAACTGCAGACTTGTAATTAAGCTGGTGCCTCTGGAAGATGTGGAAAGTGCATTTTCCTTACTCTTGTAAGTAGCCATAACTCACCACCACACGTGTGGGATTATGAAGAAGGTTTTCAGGAGGATGTGGCTTCCAGGGGCCTAAGGCCTAACACGCCTCTTTAGAAATGACCACCAGGCGTTGGTCATTTGAGCTGGTTGTGGTCGCTCAAAAGCAGAGCAGATAATCATGTGGCAGATGCGGTCGCTCGCAAATCTCACGCCAGTCTAGGCAATTTGATTAGGCGACTATGATGACCTATACTGTCCCGACTTTTCTGTGGCCATAAGATACTTGACTATTAAGGCAAAGCTAGGAACTGACCACATCTGCTCTTTAGATTGTTCTGGATGACTTGTTGCAAAACACTGCTCAACCCTAGAAGTAGGGGCTTGTCCATGCTTCTGAGCCCGGTCTTGGCTGGGGAGGGCAGGGTATAAATAAAAATTTATTATTATTATTATTCTGTTTATCATGTGATTTCTAGACATGGGTCTGAGAAGTTTTTCTTTCGCCCCACCTCTTTCCAAAGGAAAACCCACTGTTCATTGCTTAATCGGAGCAAATATCAACCAAAAAACCTAGCAGACCTGTGCCTAGAAATCAAACACAGGACAAGTGTGGATGAGCTCTAAATCCCACTGCTTTCCATAGGGCCAACTCCCAGGAAAATGTGCATAAGATTGCAGCTACAGTATTCTTTTATTCTGGGCTAAACTCCCTCATTTTGGTTCTCGTGGTCATTAACATACACACACCTTAGCTCCCTTGCTCTGGCTCAGGTATGTCCCTCTACCTATTGGTGGCCTCTTATCAGCCTCAACCCATATGGCCAATGATCAGGGATTAGGGGGCTGTAGCCCAACAATATCTGGAGGGGGCATCAGGTGCCCAACCCCTGCTCTGGTCCATTTTGGGGGCGCATTCTCAAGATCCCAAGAAGGATTATTTACGTCTTGACTCTTTTAACCACATGTTTATCCCGACAGTACAGTTGACGCATGTTTAGTGTGTGGCCAAGGATTCCTCCACTGCCCAGCTCACAAACTTAATTTGCATCGTGCTTTTTCTATTATTATTTCTGATCAATTAACCAGAAATGTTGTCTTTGTCACTGATGTGGATCGGCATCTCCTCGACAGCATTCTTTGAATGCTCTGTGATTGAGGGAGGGTGCTCTGTTGTGTCCTCTGAGTTGCAATTATTAATGGTTGGTTGTCCTTTATAAATCTAGCCTCCTCCTCCGTATGCATTTCCAAGGGACTATGGGGCAGACACAGCACCCTCGTAAAGGTCTGCAGCACTACTAGGTGCAGACCGTGCATTTTCTCATCATGCACAGCCTCCTCAGCTCCAACACCCTCCAGCTGTACCTGGAGAAGAGAGACGACTTTACAACTGTGTAGCTTCCAGTGATTTGCAGGAGCATTTTCAAGAGCTCCTGGCTGGGAGCCACAAGCCTTGGACACTGTTTCCCAGAGGGCTATTGTGACTGGTTAGAGGAGTCCCAACAATGCCTAGCCAGTGAATAAGTAACCCGTCTCGAAACTTTCATTTGTAGCCATGCTCGTTTGTGGCATCAAAATATATGGAGAGAGTTGTTAAGCTTTAAAAGACAAACACATTTATGATGTGCTTTTGTGGACTAAATTACAGTTTGTCAGATTCATTAACTGTTTCCCTCATTTAACAGGTACACACATACACATGTGCGTGCATGCGCGCACACACACACATGCACACAGAGTCTGGGTATGGCTAGAAATTCTTGGGTCTGAGGAGGCCCTGAGAATGTATCTCTGCAGTGCCATGCAGGAGTGTACACTGCATTGACTTTGTGCATCACACGGTTAAGGTTGCAGCCCTCTGCACATTTACTAGGGGGCAAATGTCACTGATTTCATGGGGGCTTACTTCTGAGTAAGGATGCATCAGATCAGGCTGGGTGTCTTAGTTTGCACATTTGGGGGGAATGGAGCAACAGGAATAATTACATCTTCAGCTAACTCTGGGTTAGGATGTTACAGAAGAGGAATTAGTAATGCTGAAGTAATTTTAGGAGATGCATGGAAAGCAAATATGACAGTATTACTCAATAGTCACGGGTACGCTATTATGGTTTACCAAGGGAAAAGAGTACACCAGCTAAAATTAATTTCTGCCTTTCCCATTGTAAGACTTGTCATGTGTGTTTTCTGTCATAAGGAAACAGATCTGGGTATCTGCTGGATTTTACTTCTCCAAAAAGGGGGAATCAGCCATTGTGTGTTTCTTCATACCAAAATCCCGAAGTATGACCCGAAACCAGCACAGTGCCTAGCTGTTCTCCTGCTCTATTTTAAGACCAATTCAGATTTATGGCTTTACCATTAGACCATATTTTTCTCCCTTCACCTGCATCATCTCCTTTGTCTGACATCCTGCCTGAGGAATTCTGGAGCACTCAAAAACTTGCTTGCTATCTTGTTCCATTTGGGCTGGCCCTAGGTTTAGTAGTACTGCATCTTCTTCTAAGGTTCTTCTGTAGCCATAGGTGGTTTCTTACTGTCTGATGATCATTAAGCTAGTCTTAATCTAAAAATCCATGTAGGAAGTATCTCAAGCCACACCTCCCTGGAGGATGCTGGCTGAGTCTGAAAGGAACTGTTTGTACACTTTGAATTGGGCCAGAGAAAGAGAAAGGTGATATTTTGAAGCTGGTTGGTAAAGGTTGCTGTGAAGTTCCTGGCTGGTAGAAACACGTTTTTAGAATCTTGGAGTGCTGGGTTGTTGCTCTTCTGGAGTTAGCACTGCCTATGTGTGCTTGCTTTCCATCTGCTCAACCTGTATATTTCTAAACATCTTGTCCAAAAGGCCCCTTGATTAGAGAGAGAGAGACTTGCCATTGGCTCTATAGGAAGTCTGTGACAGACCTTTCAATGGGTGCCTTAATTCCCTGAATCTCAAGCCAGTTCAATGGGTTAGGTTTATACACGAGAGCAAAGTGACTCACCCTTTGGGGAGGAATTTCCCCTCTGGGAGAAACAGAAGAATTACACTGGTTGTCAGTAGGCCTAAGGAGCAGCCTTTGGTGTTGGATGTTTAGGGCTTGCTAAGTTGAGAGATGTTGCGGTCTAGGACTCTAAACCTTTCTGTCTGCCTGGCAAAAGTTGCAACAACTTGGATCCGGATTTGTGCAAACAAATAAAAAATGTTCCACCTCTTCCCGCCCCATCTGGTGATGTGATGCCTGCCAAGAGGACTTGCTTCCTCGTCTCTGTTTTCTTTAAGAAAATCCCCAGCTGACAACACGAAGCAAAGGAATGCACTTTCTTGGAGGCAGAGAGTCTTATAGTGGACCCTTTCTCTGCTCCAGATCTGCCTTGGGGTGGGGGGTGGGGGCTTGGTGCTGCTCTCTACCTGTGTCACTCATCATTCCCAGTTAACCTTGGTGGGTTTTAGATGGATGAAGTAGAGAGATGGGTGCCTTTCTGTTGCAGGCCTTTCTGTTCTGTTGCCTCTACAGAACAAGCCAAACTGGTGCACATGAAAGGGAGGCCCACTGAGCATTGCCTTAAGATGTGGTCTGTGGTTGGTGCTCAGGGTGCTTTGCCAGTTTTCCTTGCAGGTGATACCTGGCCTCAGAAAGCCCAGTGGTGGTGGGGACTCAAGTGCCATGGAGGACCTGCTGATGTTGAAGCAGAGGACTATGATTGCGGGCACACTTCTCCATGTGACACAGTGCACTGGTAAGACTCTGTGCGCTCGGGTGGGCTGAAGGTAGATTGGAATCCATTGGCTGGTTTGCAGTAGACTGGCAAGGGTTTCTGGCTCCTATTTCCTATGGGGGCAAGGCCCATATCTCAGTGGCAGTTGACCTGCTTTGGATACAGAAGGTCCCAGGTTATTATTTTGGTCACAGACCAGTTCCAGCCCACATACAGTATCAAGGAAGTCATAAAACATGATAGGGATACATTTGAATTTGCAATTAGGTATAACAGGGACAATACAGATATAACAACAGTTAAAAATATATATAAATTAAAACTTAGGCACTAACATATAACCTAAAATTATCATTTAAGGCCTTAATCAATATGATAGCACAGCTATCCCCGGCATCTCCAGGTAGGGCTGGGGGAGACCCTTGTGTGAAATGCTGCCCATCAATGTAGACAATACTGAGTTAAACTTACCCATGGCGTGACTCAGTATAAGGCAGCATCCAGTGTTCCTGTGCACTTTTCTTGAGCTAAATGTGATTTAGGCTGACTGGGCTTTTTGGAGTGATATTTGGGGGGAACGGCTGCAGCTCTGTGGGAGAGCATCTGCCTGGCAGGTAGAATGTATCGGGTTCAATCCCTGGTGCCTCCAGATAGGGCTAAGAGCATCCCTCTTGAAACCCCAGAAAGCTGCTGCCAGACAGAATAGACAATATTGAACTAGAGGGACCCACTTTATACTAAATAAGCTTCCTATGTTCTTCCTAACAGACAACAAAAGGCTTCTTTTTCCTCACCCAAATTAAGCTTTCAAGGGCCCCTGTTCTGCAGTAACCGGCCTGCCAGCCCAGCACTCTAATCACTACTCCACACTGCCCTGCAGGCCTTCTTCCTGGCCTGTTAAGTTCTGCTCTGGAAAATGCAATGTGAGTCCTATCCACGGCATAAAACAGTCTTGCCTGATATTGGAGGGGATGTCTTCCATCATGGCGTCTGAGGTGTGTGTGGGGTGTCTCCTGCACTGTCCTGGGGAAGCACTGCCACTTGACGGGGCAGGGTGGGGCGAGGGCAGTGGAAGCACCGCGTTGGCAGTGGTGGCACACCTGCCACCACCCTGCCTTGCCCCCTTCTGGTCCTGCCGAGCAAGTGGCGGTGCCATGACAGAGAAACTAGCCCACCTGATGCCACAGATGGCAGCTTGAAGGACTGTCACGTAGCCCCCTTTCTTTCCTTGTCCTTCTCTGTATTGTGTAGTGCAAGGAATTTGGAAAGAAGGAAGGATGAAGAACAGCCTGGGTCTCAGGGAGAGGCAGCCTGGGAATCCACCTTGTGCATGGTAGATTCTTGGCCCCAAAGCCTCCTCTCGCCTCCCATGGGCTCTGAGCAAGTCTCTGCAGAGGCTCCTTAATTCCAAGCCTCCCCCGTGTTTTCCAGTTGGGAAAACAGCCTTGGCTTTGTTCGTTTGCTTTGCCCAGATTTGTTTAATGAAGGGGCTGTAGCTTCAGCTCCAAAGTTTGCAGAGCTTCTTTTAACAAAGGATGTCATCTTTTTAAGCCTGAGTGAAATTGCCTGCCCCGGCCCCCGGTGGTTGGCCACTTCCCTTTGCGACTGTGCAAGGACTGTAACTGCTTATAAATGGCTCTTCCTTAATATGCCTGGATAGCTCAGTTGATTAGAGCATGGTGCTGTTAAGGCCAACGTTGCAGGTTTGATCCCCATATGGGACCGCAGGGGGTTGGACTAGATGATGCTCAGGGTCCCTTTCTGCATTTCTGTAATTCTAAAGCAGCCTTTTAAAGCCTTGGTTCCCCAGATATTTTTGAACTACATCTCCCTTAATCTCTGACCGCTGGTTCTGCTAGTTAGGAATGATGGGAGTTGTAGTCCAGCAACACCTGGGGGCCAAAGTCTGAGAAACACTGGTTTGTATTCTGTTTGAGCTATCTAAAGGTTTTGATGATGAAGCAGTATATAAATATTGATAAGTAAGTAAGTAATAATACTTACTTAATAATAAATAGAATACTTTTGTTTGGAAAGGAAAATATTTGTTTAGATATTGTTTAGAATATCAAGATTTCGAAACTTTCCTGATTTTAACCACTGATTTCAAAACTGCACTTTCGTTTCTTTGAACAGCTGAGCAACTCTTGGCATGAAACAGCTGGTTATAAGTATAGTCCACTTTTCAGTAATTTAGTTATCAAAATACCAGCTTTCTCTTGGGACACACTTCCGCTTGTCCCATGCCTAGATATCATGGGTCTGAGCAGTTTTCCGTTTCCCTGCCACTTTCCCCAGGAAAACCTGCTCTTTAGTGCTGAATTGGCACAAACATCAATCTGCAGAAAACCCGATTGGCGTTTGGTCCAATTCAGCAGTAAAGATTGGGGTTTTCTCCTGGGATGGGGGAGCAATGAGGCAAGCAGAAGTCTGGATGAGCCCTTGGCAATGCTTGTCAAGCTTAATCCTATTCCAAGCTGGAAGATTTATTTCATCTCTGTTCAAACTATTGACAGAAAGGTGTGGAATTTGAAAGCTAGTTCTGAAAGGGCCTGAATGTTGACTCACCTTGAGGTCTTCACCCAGTGTGATTGCTCTGACATTTTTCTTGTGACACTGTTCTGTTTGGGTGGCACAGCAGAAATATTTGAGAGGTATGTTGTTCTCCTCCTTCCTGCTATGATTCTGCCCCCCTCCTCCCGGTGAGCTGCTAAAGTTGGTCATCGTTTCACCAGCCAAACCTGCACAGCTGGATAGGTTGCCTGTGCCAGATTTTGAAGGGGTTAAACATTTACTAGGCTTTAATGTGCTCTGTAAGCACATGACTGGCGGCACATGATGGATTCCATCCTGTCATGTGAGGCTTTGGGCTGGAGTGTGTGATGTGCTATGGGTGGAGTGTTCTCCCCATCTGGTGTTTGCCCAGCCTGGTGAATTCTTTTCGGCTGAAGGAGGCGAGGATTTGGGAGGGAGAGAGGACATCCTGGATTACATTACAAAGACTTGCTGGCTGGAATTGATGAGAGCTGCAGTCCAAAGCTTCTGAAAGGCACTAGGTTGGTGAAGACAGGAAGAAAACTCATACAGGGCAGACCTCTGAAAGCAGGACTACAGATTGTTAACATCTGTCAGAAACAGGCAAAAATGTGTAGCTGTCTGCAAACTTCAGCTTAACTAACAATACTGCCCTCTAGTGTCAGATCAAGGGCAGTCTATGGCTCGCTTTCCCTTGAGTTGTGTATCTCTTTCGACTGCATCCTAAGCATACTTAACTAGGCAGTAAGTCCCACTGAACCAAGTGGGACTTACTTCTGAGGACACTTACACAGGATTGGGCCGTCTGGGAGCAAAAGCTCTCCTTCATAATGTAGTAGGAGCACTTGAAACATTTCAGAGAGACATCATCAGAAAACACTGGCCATCTCTCTGAATGCACTCGGGCCATATCTTAGTGCCGTAGTTCCCAACAGACAAGTAGGAAACCACTTGTGGGTGTCCTAAGGTGGTTGTAGAACAGTCTCCTTGAAATCACTTTAAACTTTGTACAGATGGAGAGCTGATGTAGTGTAAATGTTAATGGCATGTGCTAAAAACTACCTACCTTGCTAGGCTGTTAGAAGAAGAAGAAGAAGAAGAAGAAGAAGAAGAAGAAGAAGAAGAAGAAGAAGAAGAAGAAGATAATAATAATAATAATAAGAATACCCTGCCCATCTGGCTGGGTTTCCCCAGCCACTTTGGGCAGCTTACAGCAAATATAAAAAATAGTAAAAATCAGACACATTATTTCCCTGTATCAGGAAATTTTTTATATCAGAAACATTTCCTGTAGTTCACAAGTTTGATTTTTTTCCTGTCCAACTTTTTGGGCTGGTATATGAAAAGACCAGATTTAAAGAGTTGTAACCATCTGATATTTGGGGTGTTTTCAGTTCTTTACAATTAACCATTGCTCAAAACCAGTGGCATGAGATGGATTGGGCTGAAACCTGCCCAAGGTCCTGTGGGCAAGTAGGGATTTGAATCTGTCCTTGTTCCAAAGACAACAGTGCCGACCAAATAACATTTTTCCACTATTGGTGTCATAGGCCTTTAAGAGAAGCCCCTCCCATGTGTCCGTCCACCCCCCCCCCCCCATATCTACCAAATAGCAAGATTCTCCAGTGAATTTCCAGGAACAGCTGCTGGGCGAATCATATGGCTGCCACAGTCACACCAGGGGGTTGGGGATGCACTTCTGATGAAGAAGCAGAAATCCAAAGAGCAAATAAACACCAAGGCCTGGAGCAGCCTCGTGACAAGGAAGATGTGGGCAGGCCTGTCTTCTCTGATCGGCAAGCAGGACACAGATATATCTACTCTGCCAGCCGGTCCTGAAGCCGCCTGGCATTCTTGAACAGATGAGGGGGTGGCAACATCAGGGGCTCACTGCAAATGCCTCGTGGTGCCAGAGCATTGATGGAAGGGCGTGTAGAGGCTCAGAAGCAAACAAAGGCCAGTGATCTTCCAGTGATCCTACTCCATAGCTCTTGAGATTGCATAACAAAGTGCCCACTAAATCAGAGTTTTCCCCTCCTCCGAGAAAAAGCTGTTGCTCAGAGATAGAGCATGCAAGGATGTTTGAGGTTTGGTCCCTGGCATCTCCTGGTGTGACTAGAAGAGACCCCAAGACCTTGGAGAGCACCTGCCAGTCAGTGTGGAGCATATGGAGCTCTGTGTAGCATCTGGCTTGTTCTTCATGCAGCATCGCATTGTGACAGCAGAGCCAGTGATAACTGCATTGAACTGTATTGCCAGTGGTACTGCATAGGAGAAGGGCCTTGGCTCAGTGGTAGAAGGCACATGTTGCATCCCTGGATCTTCGGATACACTGCCAGGCAGTGTCTATAATACTTAGCAAGATGGACCAATTTTCTGGCTTGGTATAAGGCACCTTCCTGAATTCCCATCTGTGCTCTGCCACTCTGCCTATGTACCTCCATGTTTATTTTTCTCCCTGTGTTGTGAGGACTCCTTCTTCCCACCGCTATCTGTCATTCCGTCCATTGCTGTTAATTCAGAATCTGCTGAAGTTCAGCACCTAGGATAAGCTAACCTGGGGTCCTCCAGATGTTGTGTTGACCCAACAGCTCACATAATACCTGACCATTGCTGGGGATTGGACTGGATTCTGTGAAGTGCAATGAGGTGGCCTATGTGCCCGCTCAGTCTGCTGTCCCAGTGCTAACTATCAATGGGCCTTCTCCCATCTTTATGGTTCTTCATCCTTAAATTGGATTTGGACCAGACAGCCCTTCAAAGGCAGGACAGGACTTTAAGGACCACAAACCTGCGCCTGGGCTGCGCTACTTTAGACTGCATGTGGGAGCGGAGTGGCAAGCGGCTCACCAGAACAGGAATGGGGTGGGCCAAGCGGCAGCGCGGTCATGGGAGGTCCGTGTTCACAGGCTAAGCACTGTCTCATCTCACCTCATCCTGCAACACCACCACAGCCACTGGAAGGGCACTGCCACCATTCTGTCCTCCTTACATGCCACTGCTGAGTTTGAACTAGGCTTTACAGTATACACTGTGAAGAATCTCCCCTCAGACAATTTGCTGTTGTGAAATCTTCTCTGATCTGCTCAGTCCCTTACAGCTTCAGGAAGGTGTCACACTGCTTAGCTTACCTTGGGCCTGTCATATCTATCTATCTATCTATCATCTATCTATCATCTATCTATCTATCTATCTATCTATCTATCTAATCATCTATCTATCTATCATCTATCATCTTTCTTTCTTTCTTTCTTTCTTTCTAATAAATAAATATATAACCATCTATTTTACACACATATAAATTCAATTTCTTTTATTATTATTTTGCAAGAAGCAACCTGTTGTGCAACATCAGATAAAACTGGACTATTCTAACTCACCAGGAGCAGATTAGTAAGGGAGACCACAGTCAGTGGAGAGTTTTGTTGTTCTTGGTCCAGAGAGGGGCCCCAACCCTCTGCCTGCAGAATAACTTTCCTTTAGAGGCTTCAAGGCAGGGTAAACACCAAACAAGTAGTGGTTTTATAAACCGATTTAGACCTAAGCTGATTTAAAAGTTTGCATATACCTCCATCATAGCTGTCAACATTTCCCTTTTTTAAAGGGGAATTCCCTTATTCTGAATAGGATTCCTTGCAAGAAAAGGGAAAAGTTGACAGCTATGACCTCCATATGCTTATTGAATGATGGCAAATAAAATATCTAAAATGAGCATTGGAAGACCTGTCACCCCACGTGCCCTGGGGCCAGGCAGGCAAAAGTGGAGCAGGTTTGCGCTCCCAGGGCTGCCATCTGTTGAAACTGGTACAATATTAGAGTTGGGAACTTCCCAAGTGAGTGGCACTTTAAGGAACTATTATTCGTTTTGAAATGCTACGTTTTGAGGCAAGTTAAAAATCCTGCATGAGCACATTATTGGAGCAGGGGGCAGTGAGCCATGGGAGCAATATCCCTGAAAGATTATATAAATCAATGGCGCCCTCTAGTGACTGAAGGAGGGAGCAATTTCTGGGGATCACAGGTTGGGGGGGGGGCTGGCTTAAATAATAATGGGAGATGTGTTCAAAAGGATTTGGCCAGGCTTGAGGATGAGGACAGCTATCTGGGTTGGGGGTGGAATATCACCATCTGGGGAAAGGCCTGTCTGCACCTGTACTCGGCTTGCCATCTGTCTTGGCTCTATCTCCTCAGTGGGCAGATCAGTTGCAATGACAGCACAGCAGCAGGCAGAGTCTTGCATGCGGCCATATTCCTGGGTCCTTGCTTGCTGCAGCCAATGCAAGGAGCTTCCTCTGTGGCGGATGTACAAAATGAGATCAGCCAGCAGTGTGTGAGAGACTGGCTTCCTGGCTGCACTGCTGGCTGGCTGGCTGGCATGGGCTGGGGACAGGAATGGTACACACATGCCTGGACCTTCACCCAGGGACGGATCTCCACAGCATGGAGAGACCCAGTGCAGCCGTGGGAGGGGAGCCCAGGGATGGGTAGAAGTGGTCACGGAGCAGCTTAGAGGTAAGAAACTGATGGCAGTTGTGGATGGGGAAGGATGCATAGGCAAGATGACATGAGCTTAGTGTTTACTCTGAACACTAGTTTGCAGGAGCACAGGAAGCTTGCTTTATACAGAGTCAGACCAATCACCTGTCTGGTTCAGTGTGGTCTGCACTGACTGGCAGCAGCTCTCCAGAGTTTCAAATGGGGGGCATTCCCAGCCATACCTGGAGATGCCAGGAATTGAACCTGGGACCTTCTGCCAATGAGCTTACGTTGTCCTTCCTGGGAGAGATGCCTTTACATCCTTTGAACCTTCCAGTGCCACTGCAGTGAAATGAAGGGGGCAGCCCTTTAGGGGGAGGAGCTCCGTGCACATAGTGGAACTTCCACAGAGATCGTTGAATTGCGAGGGGTGTGTGTGAGGCCAATCTCTTCCCAAGGGATTCTTTCTCAACTTCTGGAGAATGACCAACTTACAAAGCCTCATTGCATCTTTAATGGAAGGTGGATTTCTGGCAGATATATGCAGCCCCCCCACCCCCAATTCCTGCATGACAAGCTGCATGGACCAAAAATCTTGCAAGCCACAGAACTATTGAAGATGCAGGAGTCTTGCTCACCTTTGTAGCCACTCACCTTTGAAAAATAAACAAGAGGAAGTCAGAGATAAGTGGGAAAAGGCGGTTATGCAAACACAGCTGTTCAGCTTAGGTCAGGGTATAGCTCAGTTGGTAGAGCATGAGTCTGTTAATCTCAGAGTTGTGGGTTCGAGACCCACGGTGGACAAAAGATTCCTGCATTGCAGGGGATTGGACTAGATGACCCTCATGGTCCCTTCCAACTCTACATGTCTATGATTCTATGATTCTAGGGTGGAATAAGCCTGAAGCCTGTCCATAGCTACTGAACCTGCACCTACACAGTTGGGTAAAGGTGTGCAACCAGAAAACATTAGTGCAAACTGGGCTGCACATGCTAACTGGAGGCCTCCCCCCCCCTCACACACAGGTGCCCCTTGGGGATGTAGAGTGTTTGGTGAGTGGGCAAAGAGCCCCGTGCCTCGCAGTCGGATGGAGGGTGTTTAGAGCCTCGGAGGTACATTGTCATATACAGCGGTGAGCACATTGTTTAGTCGTGTCCGACTCTTTGTGACCCCATAGACCACAGCAGGCCAGGCACTCCTGCCTCCCGCAGTTTGGTCAAACTCATGCTGGTAGCTTCGAGAACACTGTCCAACCATCTCGTCCTCTATCGTTCCCTTCTCCTTGTGCCCTCCATCTTTCCCAACATCAGGGTCTTTTCCAGGGAGTCTTCTCTTCTCATGAGGGGGCCAAAGTATTGGAGGATCTGTCCTTCACGATCTGTCCTTCCAGTGAGCACTCAGGGCTGATTTCCTTAAGAATGGATAGGTTTCATCTTCTTGCAGTCCATGGGACTCTCCTCCATAATTCAAAAGTCGAGCACATTAGCAGGCGCTAAAGTTACACAGCAGTTGTAGTTGTGTGTGCGCGCGCTCCTACTCTACATCGCTTGCGGTTGGCGATGTGCGGATGCAAAAAAGTCAGTCGCGCGGCGCACCACCAGGCGACTCTGAGATGGGCCTCTGGGTGGCGAGGCGCTCCGGCGGAGCTGGTGCGCCCGCTCGTCGTTTTGCGCGTGTGTCTCAGGCCCGGCCGAGTCAGTGGGGGTGAGGGAAAGGGAGGAGGAAAGTGGGGCTGGGCGGAGAAGGAGGGTAGGGGGCGGATCCGAAACACGAGAGTCCCGGTTAGCCGAGGGGAGGAGCCTGTTCAAACTTGTCGAGACGCGGCGGCGCTGCGAGCCGGCCGGGGGAACTGTGCCCCGTAGCGGCCCAGCGGCGGACCGGCACCATGGAGGCGGCCAGGCCAGGTGCGGGGCAAGGCGGGCAGCGGGAGGTCGCGATCCACTTTCCGGTGGGCGGGGGGAGACGGGCGGGAATTCGCTTCGGGGCCCAGAAAGATCAGAAGGGGAGAGCTCCCCTCCTCCGCCAAAAAAAGGACCAGCCGATTTGTGCGCTAAGAGTCTTGGGCGCTGAGTTACAGTTGGCGACCGAGGGGGCTTGCTTGGGAGCCTCTTTCGGGATGCCTTTCTCCATCGACGGGTCGCTCCTCTGCTTCCCCCATCCACCTCCCTTCCTGAAGGGGGCTGAGTTGGCTGCGTGGTCCCGCCGCGGCGATCTTTGTTGTTGCGTGGAGTCGGAAGCAGGCCGGCGATGTTGCTGTTTAATGCGCCCCCGCTTCCCCCTCCATCTGCCTGCTGGAATCACATTCTCCCTTCGCCATCCCGCGGGGGGAAAGGAGAGGCGCCGCTGCCTCTTGTCCCGGCGGCGAGTCGGTTTCTGAGCGCGTAATGTTGTTCCTTCGCGTTACTTTCTCCATGAAAGGGCAACGGAGAAGCGGGAGTCTGCGCTGCCGGGCTTGTGGCGCGCGTGAAGGTGCCCCTTTCTCCCTCTTCGTCACGGGGCAGCCTCTTGCCAGCCAATGAGCTTGTTGGTCTGGCCTAGTGGGCTTCTCCCTCTCCCTCCTTTCATTCATGGGGAAAGTTTGGCCGTGGCCGCCTCCTCCTCCACATCCCCGGTGCTCTGAATCTGCGCCAGGAACCTGGGTTGATGGAGGCCAGGCGGTGTGCCAGAGCCCTCCCTCCGCTGCCTGGATGGGTTGGCTTGGGGTTTATGCCTGTTGAGAGTCCATTGCAGGTCCTTGCTCTGAGCATTTGGGCTAGTCCTTCCGCTGCCCCCAGGGAGAGGACTGTGGATGCCCCAAGGGAACCCCAGAGTGACCCCCAGCTGCCAGGATAGGCCATGCAAAGCCCTTGGATGATACTATGCAGAGCAGGGGGAGTGAACCTGTGGCTCTCCAGATGTAGTAGGACCACAACTCCCATCATCCCCTGCCATTGGCCATGGTGGCTGGGGCTGATGGGAGCTGGAGTTCAGCTGTCAGCTGTAGGGTCTGGGACAGAGTGTTAGTCTCTCATTGCTAGAGGCGGGTGTGCATGGTGTGTGGAAATTGTAGGGTGAGTGAGTGTAGGTTTCTATTTTCAGCACAGGTGTGGGGAGGCCAATGAGGAAACCGTCCAATGTTGATATGGGACATGCTCCCCAAGCATCATGTAGGAGCATGTGCAACAGCTAAAAAGGCTCTTTGAATGTGTTTATATGCACACAGTTGCATATTATGCTGGAAGCATGTGCGTTGCACTGGGCAGACCAAACAATGCTGGCTTTCCCTGCTGTACGTGTGTTTCTGTCAGCTTCTCTTTCTGCATTTAGCTGTGGTGACTGACTGCGATAAGCCCTGGAGATTTTGTTTGCATGTGGAATAACAGTGGGTGCTGTGGGCTAATATCAGAAGCATTAACTATAAAAGATCCTCTCTAGGACAAGAATGTGATAATAAGGTGCATTTATATCCTTCCTTCAAGGAATTCAGGAATGAATATATGTCTGCCCTCCACTTTTATCCTCACAACAACCCTGCAGGCTAGGCTGAGAGACGGGTCCAGAATTGTAGCTTTGTAGCTGGATGGGGAGTTGGACCTGGATTTCCACAGTCCTGGTCTGACCCGCTCAGCAATAGTCCAGCAATATCTGGAGGGCACCACGTTGACAAAGGCTGCTCTAAGCCATCTCACTTCCAGCTCTTTGATTCTATGAATTCTCTTGTTCTGTTCTCTCTTTTTCTGTCATTGGGGGTACATGAGAGTGAGCTGGGGACTCCCAAGAGGCGACTGTGTATGTTAATTACATTTCCTGGAGAAATGAGGTGGCCTCTTTGTGTTTGTGAAGAGGACAGACAACAGGAACCATTCATCACAACTCATTGTGTTCGGATTCTTGCCTCTGTGTATATGGTGCTTTTTAAGATCCAGCCTGAGCCTGTTTGCGGTAGCGACTCTCCTGTTAGGGGCAGCTTGCTGTCCTTTGCAAGCTTGTGAATCACCATTCTCTATAAACAAGAACCTGAAAGCCCTGAAACTTTTAAAACTCTCTGCTGCTGGCAGTTTGGTCCTGCAGGGCTTGGAAAAGTCTGGGCAAAGCACTGCCATTTGCAGCTTTCAGTTCCAGGCCAGATGCCAGTGAACGATGGATAGGAGAGAAAAGTGTTGAAGGGCCAGGAAGCCTCTCTAGTGCTCAGACTGCCAGGGCTGGGATTTAGGGAATCTTTGGTGATGGGTGCATCCGTGCATGCAAAGGCGAGGGGGGGGGGGAGCAGCTTTTTCTTGGGTACATTCTGCTGGCAGAGTTGAGAGGAGGGAGGGGGACTGTGGAAGGGTAAGAGTCTGCTTGCTCTCTGATCATGTTCTTTGTTCCTCAGCTTTAGGCTGGACAGGCTTGATAGCTTCAGCAGATGCCTCCGCTCCTTGCTTTGAAGTGAAATAGGTGGGGGAAGGGAGGGTACAGCCCTGACCGACCTCCCCTCCTCTCCCTGCAGTGTCTTGTTCGCTGGGCAGCATTGTTATACAGGCACACAGCTTAAGACCGATGCTAAGAAGTGGAGGCAGCAGGCTTCTCCTCTCCCTTGATGGCTTTCCTAGACTTATTCAGATGCCATGCACAAAGTAGCACATTTTATTCCCAAGCATTGGGAGTGGGGGCTGTGGTCATTGTTGGGTTACAACTCTCATCACCCCCGATTGTTGACAGTGCAGTCTATGGCTGATGGGAGTTGAAGTACAACTATATCTAGAGGGCCACAGGTGCTGCCCTTCACTGCTGCATTGTGAGAAAAGAAGCCTCTGAGTGCTGAGAGTGGTTTCGGAGAAATGGTGGTGCAAGGGGCCTTCTTTTTTTGGTCTCCCAGTGGAGGATAAGCATAGATTTCCAACATGGAAAGCTACTAGTGGTTCCCCATGGTCCAGAAACATGACCCACATTAAGAAGGACTGACACTGCAAAGTTTCAGGTGTTGGGTCAGAACAATTTTTTATTTCAGGAGTCTGCTTTAATGTTCTTGTTTTCTTATGTTTAATGTTCTTGTTTTCTTATGTTTAATCTATGCCTTTTGTACATTGTTTGTTTAATTTTTTCTTTGTGAGCTGCTTTGAGACAACTGAAAAGTGAGGTAGTAGACCTTTAGACAGAGAAACAAATGAAGAAACAGTTACAGTCAATGACTCTCAGATCCAGCTAGGGTAGGGATAGGGATAGGTGGCCCCCTTAGTACATTGTCTATATACCTCTGCAGATTTATCTCATGAAAAGTCCAGCCCAGCGCCAACCTCTAGATATGGCCCTTGTGGAAGGTGAATTGCTAGCTGTAGCCAGTTGGTTTGCTCACATCTAGAGATCTCAATTTTGCAGGATATGAATGCCTAGCAGTGGTGTCCAAACTTTTTGCAAAGAGGGCCAGATTTGATGAAGTGAAGGGCCGTGAGGGCCAACCAAAGTTGTTGTTGAGGTTTTTTTAGGATTTTACCCAGAAAATAAACTACCACAGGGGCCGGATTAAACTGACCAGGGGGCTGGATTAGGCTCCTGAAATGGACTTTGGACATGCCTGGCTAGGGCTTGCCCAAGGATGCGCAATGGCAGAGTTCTATTTCACTGACAGCTATAGGCAAGCAGGAGTTCCATGTTGGGGATTGACAGGGCTGGGGGAGGCGGCGCCTTCTCCCAACAGCCCACTTGGTTTCTGTGCTAGCTGTAGGAGAAGAAAAACCCCTTTCTCTGCAATCAGCATGGAAATGCAGAGGGGTGCCAGAGGAGCAGTCAATCCTTTCATCCTCCTACTTCCAGTCCTACTTCCAGTCCACTTTTTTTTCTTTCTTTCTTTCTTTCTTTCTTTCTTTCTTTCTTTCTTTCTTTCTTTCTTTCTTTCTTGTGGCTAGCTTGTTAGGAGGGTAGAGAAGCCTACATTTCCATGTGTGGGATTGCAGAATAGGACATCTCCACATCTATGGCAAGCATGGGAATGCAGGCTAGTAATATTCTTGAAAAACAAACTTTTGTTGGCTTATTTACAAGTCAGGTGTATTGAGGTGTATAAACTGTGAACTAGGAAGTCCTTCAAGCAAATGTTTCCTTTGCAGCAAACTCAGAGGTCTTAACAAACCAGTACTCTCTCAGCCTCAGTCCCTTCTCTGCAAAATGGGTATGATAAGGCTGATCTTACCTTGTGAAGCATCATTACTGAACCAATGTATGCGATACATTTTAAACTCTCTAAAATGCTCTGTAAAAGCGAACTATTTTGGTTAACATGTTGCAGCTAGTTGGGATTAAGGCTCTCTGCAGCTGGCCCTCTATTTAGATTGTTTATCTGCCAATCCATTTTTTTGACTTCCTGCTGTTTAAACTTGTACAGTGGTGGGCAGCACTGCCCCTAGGCTTTGCTACAGTCAGCAAATTAAAATCCCATCTCTACCCCCACCAAAAAAAACCCTTAACTGTATGCTGAGCAGCACAATGCTACCATACGCAATGATCAAGAGTTGATTGGAATTTTGCTTTCTCATTTTAATTTCCAAAGCAACTCCTTTCTTCCCCTTGACAACTGGGCCTGTGTTCCAGAGATCAGTTGGAAATCAGGCCGTGCCCCCTGGTATGTTGGGAGCCCTGCCCATCCCATGAGTTGCTGAGCTTGCTTCGTGCTCCTCCTCCCCCCAAAAGTGCAACACAGCACATTTCTCTCTGTCTGCAAGTATTCACATAGCTGAGGCAGATGCCGCTGGAATTGTGGTGCCCGCATATCCAGTTTGCCACTATGATTGGGCTAGCCTAGGTGGTGAGGCCTTGGGCTTGGGAGTACAGGAGTGTGGCCAGCTGCTGGCTGCCTGGATCTGGTGTCAGCATACTGGCATTTCAGAGGACTGGGGGAGTTGGGACTGTGTGTACATATGTGCACACATGCGCCTTGGGATCTGCTTATGCTACGTAGTTATGATGTGTCAGGTACTTGCAGGGTTCAATAGTGCTCAGAAGGCCATGTCTTCTTCTGGTTGTACCTGTTCATTCCCCCTTCTCTTCTTTTCTGAAGGGTCTCCTTGTTAATTGTACAGCTTTCCTGGAAAAAAACCCGGGTGCAGGGACATCTCCCGGTAGCTTTTGGTCCTCCGGTGCCAGCCCAGGTCATCTTGTGGGATTAAATCCTTACTCGCCAGGTTCAATGAGAGGGTGAAGATGGTTCCTCCTCTCCATGGCTTTATGTGGAATGTGTGCTGGAGAGGAACCCTGCTGGGTTGACCCAGCCGTGGCCCGACTGAATGCTGCCCCTGATCAGTGTGCACTAGGCTGCTCTTCTGGGTGGCCTGTCACTCCACATCCATCCAGGGCTCCTAGTGATCATAACTCATTAGCTTGTCATGTGTGCAGCTATCACATGGCCTGCCCTCATGCTGGGGAGAGTGGATGTGCACTTAAAGGGGTGGGATGCCCTCCGGCAGATTGGTCCAGTCGTGGTAATGTTCGTGCTTTGGTAGGTGGCATCTCTGTCCCACAGTGTGCTGTTCTCTGTGTTCTACAGCATCTGCTTGCATACAACATCTCCATGTGTCAGAGGGGCCATTGATAACTGCATCATAGAGACAGGTCTTCTTGACTTTAGTGGTAGAGCACCTTTGTTGCATGCAGTGTTGGCTGCAGGTTCAACTCCTGAAATCTGTAGGTAAGGATGGGAGAGACCCCCTGCCTGAAACCCTGGAGAGCTGCTGCTAGTCAGTGTAGACAATACTGAGCTAGATGGGCCAATGGCCTGACTTCGTATGAGGCAGCTTCATATTGTGGAATCATAGAGTTGGAAGTGACCAACTTAATTCTCAACTTAAGCACCCATGACAGATGGCTATCCAACCTCTGCTTAAAAACCTCCAAGGAAGAAGAGTCCACAACCACCCAAAGGGGTCCTTTCCACTATCGAACATGTCAAATATGTTCCTGTTGAGTTTTTTCTTTATACAGTAGAGGTAGGGGGGGAGGAAAGCACAGCAATGTGAAGTACAGCCATACTGCGAGTTGCGTTTGCTTCATGTTACGTTTTTTCAGGTTACGAATGCGGCAAACCTGGAAGTGTTTACTTCTGGGTTCGCTGCTTCGCGCATGTGCAGGAACGATCTGTGCGCTTTGCGCATGCGCAGGAGCACTCTATTGCAACATGCGCAGAAGCGGCGCTCTACTTATGGACTTTTCGGGGTGTGAACGGCACCCTGGAACGGATCATGCCCTTAAGTAGAGATACCACTGTACCAAAGTGAGTATTTGGCCCAAGATAACCAAATCACTCTACAGAAAACAGCAACAAATTATCAGAAACCCTATATGTTTGACTGGAGAGAGAGGCAGTGTTAGAAACTGAGATATGAAAGCTAGGACCTAGATTATGGGCACAACAACAGAATGTCTAGGCACACTTTTAAAATAACGAGAATACAAAGCTGAAAAATGAATGAACTGCAGCTGAAATCTTATATTCATTTTTCACCTGGTCTAGTCCTCATCTGAAGACCGCAACAAACAACAACAAAGCCATGCTTCCCCTGCCTGGCCCCCAAATATTCTTAAGAGGGTCTTTTCTCCAGTCTCCAGAGAGTGGCTGGAAGTGGGGAAGCAGAAAAAGGTCCTCCTTTCCTTCCACTCTGCAGTTTTACTCTGAAACCATAGGTCCAGAGCTCAGGAACTACTCACGTTAATGAAATTCCTTGTCGCAAAACGTGCCTAGAACAATGGGAGTTTTGAACCGAGTATAAACAAAATCTTCTGAATCCTCCGAAAAGAAATGTGGCTGTTCTGATGGGGTCATGCTCACAAATTCTTGACATCCAGAGCAAGGGAAGCCCTGGTGGAGGTGTGTGGAAGGTTCTGTCTGATCCCATTTGACCAGAGCCTAGAAAAGAACTTCAGCTGACTGTGCCATCCATGTTCACAAACCTGAGGATGTTGAACTCACAAAGCATATCCTTGTATATAAATCTGCAACGAGCAAATAAATACAAATAAGCATCGATTCTACTCTGAAATCCACTATGGTGCATCCCAGTGCATTTCTGTCTTGGGAGTCATAACCTGTGGAACAGCCTTTCCCAAGCTGGTGCCCTCCAGAGTTCTTGGACTCCATCAGCCGCAGCCAGGCTTTCTCAAATCTAGATTTAATAGGCATCATGAATTAACCTTTTGAAAATCAGGTCAAAAGTGGAACTCTCAAATAATAATGCTTCGTACTTTTTAATTAGGAAATTTTTATATGATTTCCTGCCATTACTTCAGATTTTTAGACAAAAATTAAACCGAGGAGATAACTGAAGGATGTCCAGCAACATGTCTGTTTGAACATTATTTCGCCTGTTCTATTTACTATCCACACAACTTTCCAGGTGCTGTAAACTCTAATTCATGCAGGTAAAATGGTGCAACTTTCTAGGCGCTGCTTTGCATCCCTTGGCAATAAAGAGGTTGGGATTTCCCTAGACTGGATTATTTCAACGTTGACATATCTAAGGATTTTCTGGTAGATTTTTAAACACAGTCATTTTAAAATAAGACCTCTGTTTGATTGATCCTAGTGATCTGGGTTTGACAAGTATTAAAAATTGTCAGATCCTAGTGATCTGGGTTTGACAAGTATTAAAAATTGTCAGACATTAGGACCAACCTCTAACGAAACAATATCGGATTTATAAGTGTGAGGGTTTTAGAATTTTTTCAGCCTTTCTTAAGGCAGTTTTCCTTTGCTCTTCTAAATGTAGAGGGGATAGTAGCAGAATGTATGTTGGTTTGTTTTTTTTTAGGAGGAGCTATTTTAATACTGTATAAACTTGCCTAATGTTTGGACCTTACAGATTCTATTAAGCTGTTTACTTTAATAATCAAATAAAGTTTCTAGTCCTCAGTATACAGTTTAATTCCTCCGCAGTTTCGAAACTATAAATCCCATTTTGTGATACTTTGTTCACTGAAATATTTGTGACACCCCCACCCATCCTGCAGAAAGAAAGAAAAACTCCCAAGATCCTCATCTCCCTTGAACTGATCTGCTTACTGTGCTCTCCTGCCTTGCATAATGGGTTTCCCAGGTGCTAGGCCTGAGTGGTACAATCTGCAACTTTCTTAGGCTGTTGTCTCTGAGAGTGGCCCAGCTGTGAGGTCAAATTCGGGACCTCCCTGGAGTCCCAGGCTCATTGGTTCAGGCCAACATTTGCATGAAAACGGGAGCTTTTGTCTCCCAACTTCGGCTTCTGCTGCTGTTCCTGCTGGTGGATTATTTCTCCCATAATCCCTTAGCCTGGCGGTTGCTGGGAGATGTTGATTATGTTAAGGACAAGAGGATCCTGACATCAAACAGGGCCTGGAGCAGCAGGGGCCTGCATGGAAACAAAGATCCGGTTTCCAGGCAGATGCCTGTCCTGGATGAAGAGGAGCAGCAAGTGTGGGGTGGGTGGAGGAGGGCATGGCTCCCTAGATGGATGGACTGTGGAAAATGGGCTCCCTTCTCTGGGTATCCCTGAAATTCAGCTTATAAATGCTTCTTGAACTCATGGGTTAGATGACATACAGATTATTGTGTCTCAAGTACATTTATGTGTTGTGTTGGCAAGTCTTAGGCTGCTCAGAGAACTTCTTGTCACACAGCAGCCTATGAGTTATGCAAATAAAAGAATAGACTTAGATGAGGATAATGTCTCTGGCATGATTTTGGGCTGTTTTCATGCTTTATCTTTTGAGGTGCACTCCTTTTGTGATTATGAAACCTAGAGGTGGGCATTTGACTAGCCAAAAAAGATCCTGCCTCTTTAAAGTACTGGCATTGTGAGGACAAAGGAGGAAATAAATAAGCATCACACTCTTGTTTGTAATTACATTTCAGCTGGGCCACAGCAGCTGCCTTGGCACATATTGGCAAGCCAAACTTTCTGACTTTTTGTGGTTTATTGTGAACAAGCCATGTGTTGGTGCATCCTGCCCAATAGTTCCAGCTTCACTCCTTCCCTGACATGAGAGTGGTAAACAGTCCAGGAATACTTGGCTTATCATTATGTCTGAACTCACAGACCCTGGTTTGTTGCTCCTTAACAAGCAATGTTAACGAGCCAACCTTAACCCGCGGTTCGTGGTTGATTTGCTGATTGGGACTTGTTAGAGAATAATACACCATGATCCATCATTTAGATGCAATCTCCTTCTTCTCCAGGGTGGGGAGCAAAGCAGGAATGATTGGGCAATGCACACTAACCCACTGCTTGTTCACAATAAGCTGCAATAGACTGGAAATTTTGGCTTACCGTTTCGTGCAAAAATGGCCACTTCAACAAGTTATGTAAGAACCTGGCTGTTGTTTTCTTTAAAATATAGATACATTATTACAGGGGTAGGCAAACTAAGGCCCGTGGGTCGGATCCGGCCCAATTGCCTTCTAAATCCGGCTCGCGGACGGTCTGGGAATCAGCGTGTTTTTACATGAGTAGAATGTCTCCTTTTATTTAAAATGCATCTTTGGGTTATTTGTGGGGCATAGGAATTCGTTCATCTCCCCCCCAAAAATATAGTCTGGCCCACCACATGATCTGAAAAAGGTTGCTGACCCCTGCATTATTATATGAGCACTCTGCTGTCCTGGGTTCACTTCAAGATGTTCCTTTCCATGTGTCTCCTTCCAGTGCTTGAAAGGGTGGGGAGGGATGGACAGGCAGGAAGCATGGGATACATTAAGCATAGTTGGGATTCATGCCAATGATCCTTCTGGCCTAATAACTTGTGCTGGTAGGGTTGGTTGGCATCTGTCTGTCTTGGGAGACAATGGAAGAATGTGCCTTTGGGGATGAAGTTAAACTGTTGGGGAGTTACAGCTGCTGCTGTGGCTGTAGAGACAATACTGGAGAGACATGTTTTGTTGCAGCTGGGGCAGATGAAGGTGACTGGTTGCGCAGATGCAGGTGCGCACCTCCCAGCAGTTGTTCCTCCTCTGGTTATGGACAGCAATGGTGATCATCAAAAGGAAGAAGCAACACCCAGAGCAGAGCAGCTTTCCATCCTGTCCTTCTGTGAAAATTGTGCTATATTCCTTAGTTCAGGACTAGCCAACGTGAGCCCTCTGGGTGTTTTTGGACTCTTGCACCCATCAGCCACAACCAGCCCTGGCAATGGTCAGATATGATGGGAGCTTGCAGCCTTAACAGCTTTGGCTGCCCTTGTTCTAGTTCTTGTTGATCAACAGGATGGGACATGTTTGGAAAGTGTCCAGAGGGCTGAATGCGCTGAGCACAAGTCGTAGTTGATAGATATAAAGCCAGTTCAGGAGTCGAACTTTGAAAACACCATCTTTAGAATGCTTTGCCAGCAACCAGTGAACTGAAGTTCTCAGTTTACATTGATCAAGGTCCAAACATGGAAATGTGCGCTGTCTAGGGAAGAGTGACGCTGTATAGCACATTGCACAAAAATCAGCATCTTTCATTTTGGCAGAAAGACTGGGGTGGTGGAGAATCTGTCTGCAAGATGCCTCTGTTAAAGTTTGTGGAAGCCGCAAATTCAGTGTCCTTGGGTGATGCGGAAGGGGGTTGACAAAGGGCGGATTGTTGTCTGCTTGCTGTAAATGAACTTTCCTTTCAATGCTAACTGCAGTTTCTCAGCATGTGTCACACATCTCTGATTCTGTGGGCCAAAATAGATATGTGCATGCTGATTATACACTAACAGAATACACTTTCTTCAAGTGTTGGAGAGGGTCAGGGGGTGTCTCCTGCTTTCCTATATCAACACGAGTGTCAGGGGGAGCAGAAGGAAACCTGTCCCTTGCCTTGCCATGCCATGCTGGTTTAAGCTGTTTTCCATCAGCCTGGCTTGGATACCAGAAGTGAGCCAGGCTGTGAGAGGCAAACAGCCTTAAGTGGCTGAATATGGCGAGTTCAGACAGGACGGGGCCTTTTTTGTTCTTCATGCGCTCATTTTGGTGCAAAAAGTAAGACTTTATAGGCAAATGGGTGAATAAACATATGGATACCTAGTTTAGCTCTGTGTTGTGTCTGTCATTTAAAATACCGGGGGTGGGGGAGTTCCTTTAAAATAACCCCAAATTTCCAGTGGCATATGGACACAGAGAATGCTGCCTTCGTGTTGGACCATTGCTCCTTTGGGCTCCCTGTTGTCTACTTTGAGGGTGGGGAACCCAAGGCCAGCCATGTCTTCTGGGGCTGGGCTACATGTGGGGTGAAATTAGTGTAAAATTTACCTTTATATGGTAGCCTAGTTTCTTATTCTTTATTCTGTATCACCACCCACCCACAAACCCCACTCTGTCCTCCCTCCATTGTATACCAATGCAAGCAGGGGGCATTACTAGAGAGTTCACATTCCAGCCAGGGAGTGGCACATCATATTTTGCAGCCTGAGGCAATATGGGAAGTGCTGCCCTGCTGCTGCCACCACCCCCACCTCCACCATACCTGCCACTGGTACTGCCTCTGTCTGTTGTGTGCTCTGCCACTTCTGACGCTGGTGGGGTGACCGTGGGGATGCTGCCTCAGGGATTTCTACTGCCTGAGGTAGTGATCTCACCATGCCTAATGGCAGGGCTGGCCCTGAGCAGAGAGGGTTGGGTAGGATAGGGAGGGACTGTAGCATGGGGAGGATCCTAAGGGTCAGACTCAGATAGGGAGACTTGGGTGTTGCATTGTCTCCTGGTCCTGAGGTTCCCTGCCATCCCTGATCTACTCTGTGTGGCAGTCTTGAAGATGTCCTGCTACCTGGGACCTTATAGCTGGAGATGCTGGGGGTTAAATATGAGATCTTTTGCGTGCAGGTCATGTCCTCTGTCACTGAGCCATGGCATTTTCCAACTATTTGGGATGGTTGAGAAACTCACATGCTCAAAACTCTTTGTTCTCTCCAATCCTGTGAGGAGATTAAGAAAACATCATGTTAGGTGGATTCTTTCATTCTGCTTTTGTGAGCTATTACGGAAGCACTTTTATGTTTTCTATCTTCTCTCAGCCATGAAGGCTAAGCTATCGGAAAAAGGAAAGCTTAGCGCTCTGAGAATTTCAGCCAGTGTTTTCAGGCTGCGCAAAAATGGCTCAGCTCCCGCTGCGAGGAGGCTGGACTTCGCTATCAGGCAGAAGACTCTGGCTCTCTGATCCTGATAAATTTGGTTATCAGAGCCCCATTTCCATTCCCTTTCAGAATCTTGTTAAACATTTAACGCCCTGCTTCATTATTTCACTTGATGGGAAGCTCAGCAGGCCGCTTTTGGACAGAGACGACTTGGCCACTGCACAATCTATGCCCTGGCAACTTCCAGATCGGATTATTGCAGCACATGCAACATGGAGCTGCCCTTGAAGATGACTCAAAAACTTCAGCTGGCCCAAAATGCACTGGCCAGATTACCGGACGGGGTTCCATTATACTCACATGGCTCAGCGTTTCAAGCAGGGCTGGGGGACCCTTTTCAGCCTGGGGAGCCATATTCCCTCATAGGCAGTGTTCTGGGGGCATACCTACAGTGGGTGTAGCCAGGGGCAACAAGTGGATGGTGATTCATTCCTCCGCACAATAGGTGCACAATTCAGAGGTTTCTACACCTGCCTCTCCATCTAGGCAAGAGGCAATGTCACAGTTCAAGGACACATTCCATCCAAGCAAAAGCACTCAAGGATGGGGTGGAGCAGGGCTACTGACACAGCAGGCATTGACATTTATGTGGCCTGAGGAGAGTCTCAAGGGTCAGATGGAAAGACCTGGAGACCCAGATTTGGTCCCCTGTCTGAAGGTTCCTTATCCCTGGATTAAAGCTTTAGTTGACTGAGGCCAAAAATACCTGAAAGATTGCTTCGTTCCCTAGAGGCCCTCTCAGGTGTTAAGATCAACAGATTGGGCCCTCTTGGTAGATCTGCCACCCCCAGGGCCATGTAGCGGCTCCCAGCTT
The DNA here is from genome assembly GCF_965153285.1 of Podarcis tiliguerta. Taxonomy (NCBI): domain Eukaryota; kingdom Metazoa; phylum Chordata; class Lepidosauria; order Squamata; family Lacertidae; genus Podarcis; species Podarcis tiliguerta. The sequence continues at coordinate 42,980,585 of NC_139538.1, read as the reverse complement.
CAGTCCTTGGCATCTCCAGGCAAGAGTTGGGAGAGACTTCCTGCCTGAAGCTCTGGAGAGCTGCTGCTGGTCAGTGTATACAGTACTGAGCTAGATGGGCCAATGGTCTGATTCTATATAAGGCAGCAGTTCCTATCTTCCTATCTCAGAGGTGAGGGAGGTGGTGACCTAGAAGAGAGTATTTTCTGTGGCAGCCTCTAAGCTGTGGGATTCCTTCCCTATAGAGGTACACCAGATTATAAAGGTTTTACCATATGCTGAAGATGCCTTTGACACCTGAGATGCATGTTTTTAGAACCTAACCTATTCTTTTGATTGTAAATTGTTTGATTTGATTTTTTAATCGTATTTTTAACATTGCTGTAAGACGCCCTGGGACTTTATGGTGAAGGGTGGATAAGAAAACATTTTATTCTTATTACCTGTTGAGTAGGAAGGGTATTCTTACACTTGTGGAACATTCCCTAATTTTTTGGCTGTGCTGCAGCAGGCAGCAGATGAATTTTGCATCATCTCTGATCTGGCCCATACGGGTAGCTCATTGTCTGTGCTGTTGCAGGCTCTGTAGGCTATTTTCCTCTTCGAAATTGCTTTCTCTCTTGAATAGATTCCAATTGCAAATTGTAGCGAACGTTGAATTGCGTTAACCCTGCCATGCAGCTACCTTTGAGTTAAAATCTGGCAGCTTTATAAACTAGTCTGTGCCGGCTTGGGGCAGGAACTGAATAATCCCTTGTCTATGGATAGGAAGCCTAAGCTAACTGGAAAGGACATTGATGCTATTCTGGTGTTCTCTGCAGCAAGTGCAAATGGTGTTTCTGTGGCCATTCATCTAGCCCCTTAGCTCCCCATCTGCCCTGAACAATTTCCTGTGGGCACTTGGGAATTCCAGCTCCACAGCTATAGACTCTGCAGCTTAATTATTTGCTATCTTATTATTTATGCCATCTGGACTGGGGGCTGAGCTGTCCATATTGCTTCCTCTACTGGGACATCCACAATCGGGGGTTTGTTTTTTGTTTTTTAAAGGCCTTAGCTTTCCACACTTCAAAGGCATGCTTATATAGAACCATAGCTGTCAACGTTTCCCTTTTTTAAAGGGAAATTCCCTTATTCCGAATGGGATTCTTCGCAAGAAAAGGGAAAAGTTGACAGCTATGTATAGAACATAAGAAGAGCCCTGCTGGATCCAGCCAAAGCCCATTTAATCCAGTATATTGTTCTCACAATGGCCAACCAGATGCCTGTAGGAAGCCCTCAAGCAGCACTGGAGTGCAGCAATGCTTTCTGCACTTGTGATTCTGTTTGACAGTAGTGAAAGTGTGAGCATGGAGCTAAAATGTATATGAGGTCTGTCTGTTTGTCCATGTAGCCCAGTATTGTGTACTCTCATTGGGAGAAGCATTCCAGGTACTCAGGCAGAGGTCACCTTTTTTAACTGGAAAGGCCCCATCACCTTTTTTAACTGGAGAGGCCAAGGACCGAACTTGGAAACCTCTGGATACAGCGCATGTGCTCTGCCGCTAAGCAATGGTCCCTCACCGCAGCATGTGCACAAAGCAATGTGTTCGTTTTCAGCAATCTGGAATTCAGATTCAGCAATTCCCTGTTGCAGTTTGGAAGCCTTATTTATGGCCAGGGTGGACAGCCAGTGGGCATGGATGGAACTGGTGGCAGGTGGGCTTCAATCCCCCACCAAATTTTTCTTTCTTCCTCCTCCTTGATTAGGCCAAAGAACTGCCTGGGCAGGCAACACTAGAGTCAGATTTCAAAGTGAGGCTTATGGTGCCCATGGATATGCATTGGCAGGTTGGAAATAAGAACAAACCTTTCTTGTTCTTCTGCAGATATGATGGTGTTGTTAAGGCAAACTATTTGGAATCGAACCGTACTTGAGTTTGTGTTCCCAAGCTTTGGGTTAGAGAAATGGAGCTGAGCTGTGACTTTTTGCAGATTGTCTACTGTTTCTCACACACCATATCCCCACCTCGGCACCTTGCTTCTAAAAAGCTTTTCCATGCTCTGCACAGTGCCAGTGAATGGATGTGGAAGAGAAGAGAGAGCTGTTTTCTCCTTCTCCCCTCCCACCACCTTGGTTCCTTTTAATTAACTGCATAGGATTGCAGCTCAAGTGTATGTCACTGCAGCCTTTGAGTGCATGTAGTGCATACAAAACCGGCTGCGGACAAACGTCAGCTCCCTCAGCCAGTAAAGATGAGCGCCGCAACCCCAGAGTTGTTCACGACTGGACTTAACTGTCAGGGGTCCTTTACCTTTACTGCACAGAAAGGCTGAAATCCTAGGTTATGTGTTTCTGCTTGATCAATGGGTGAGTGGTTCAGATGCAACGCTTGTAACCACTAGAAGCTGTGCATTCGGTGTAGTAGCCTGTGGAATTCCTTGCCACCTGACATGAGAGGTGCACCCTCCTTGCTGAACTTCAGGCTCATGACTAAGACCTCCTTGTTTCAGGGGGCATTTTAAGGTAGTGTTCAGTTTTATGATAAATGATACGAGCTGTTCAGTAGTGGAATGGACTCCTTTGGGAGGTTGTGGACTCTCTTTCATTGGAGGTTTTTAAGCAGAGGTTAAGATGGCCATCTGTCATGAATGCTTTAGTTGAGATTCCTGCATTGCAAGGGGTTGGACTCAATGACCCTAGGGGTTCCTTCTATGTCTACAATTCTATGATACATAATTTATTGTTTAATTTTCTGGGTTTTGTTTTTAGGTGCACCACTTAGAAACATGAATGATTAAGCAATATATAAAAGTCTTAAATACGAAAACATATATAAGAGTAAAAAGGATTAGGCTCTGACTGCAATTTCCTTGTTGATATAATTTTCCCATTTGACACAAGGGCGCTGGCCAGTATCAAGACTGTGTTGCTATTTTCAGTCTCCTTCTTGTGTGCTTGAATTTTCAAAATTCAAGGCCTTGTTCCCAGAAACATCCCTTCTTGGCCTCACAAAAACTAGAGTTAACTCTTCCTGCAGCAGTCTCTCCTTTTAAATTTCTCCTTGTATGTTATTATTTCAAACTTGTTCTTGTATATTATTAACTACCTCCCCCAGGTTTTTCTTTTTCTTTGAAGGCACAACTTTCCAGTCTTCTTTGCTATGGAAAAATGTTGGGGAACTTGACTCACATTTTTCTGACCTCTGTTTTGTAAATCTCTCCCTCCTTCCCTGTGCACTTTCATTGCCCCTTTGCCAAAACATCCAAGTTCTCTGAAAGCCCCACTTAACAGAAGCAGAATATACAAACAGAGACCGTGATCTAATTCGTATTCGCATGGACTGTACAAATGCATCTGGAATGTGGGGTTTGGGAGCAAAGGCCCATCCCATGACTCAGCGCTGGGCTTTCTTTTTTCTTTTTTAACAATCGGGGGAAGTAGAAGTTGTCAGGAAGTACTCCTGAAGTGTGTGTACTGGAAAGAACTTCCTGAGAAGATCTGATAGTGATGGTCTTCCTCCTTGCTTATTCCATATACACCCCTCTCCCCAGCCCTTTTGCTGAATAGGAGAACAGATTCTCAGCCATCTAAAATTCTTTGCAGTCATTACAAAATCACAGGGCTATGAGATTGTCAGCCAGACAAACAAGCCAAAGTGGTTTGGGAACATTTTCTTACAGCTAGCTGCTTTGGCTTCTTTTAGAAGAAGTTTTAAAAGGATGTTTTTTGTTTTGCAGTCGGCTCACTTTGTGCAAAAATGTAGCCAGGTAGGATGCAGCAGAAGTTACCCTTGAAAGTGAATCCTTTCCGTTGTACCTTTACTTCCCTCCTGTTTTTGCATTACGTCGTTTTGCCATGCTGTGAATCCCGTACTTGGAGCATCTTTCTATTTTCTGTTCATCACACATCTCTCACTCCTTAAGTTCCTTCATCTCAATATCTGCTCCTTCAGCAATGTAATTTTCCTGACCTTAACTGCACCTTTAGGTTCACCTGACTTCCCCCAGTCTCTTGCCACTTTCCTAACCTTGCCACTGGTATATTCTGTACTGCACTGGCCACATTGTTGGTACTTAATCAATTTTGAACAGTTGTGCCTGTCTGAAGATTTTTGTGAGTGCAAATCCCACAACCTCGGTTGCTATCATCTTGCTGCTTTCTGGTGTGAAGAACTAACAGAAATGTGTTGCATATGTTTTCACTTGTTAGTCAGTAGCACCTGTGGCCACCGTTCATTCAGCCGCTCTCTCACCTCATTCACATGCCTCCCATTCACATCTCACTGCCTGAGCAGCTGGATTTCAAACATGGCAATGCAAAAGTTATGACAGTGGTTTCTGTCCCTCTTAGATGTGTTGCTGTATCAGGAATGTTTGGGTTGATGATAGCACACAGAAGGCACACACCCCACAACCTTGGGCTAGGATATTTCTGATCTCTTTACATGAATTTGCAGACTGTAATCTGGGCATCTCAATCTGGCAACTGTTCCCTTTAACACCCTTTAAATCTGTGAGCAAGGGTAGATAGAGTCTTTTGTATGTTGGTGCTCTCTGAAACATTGTAGTGAAGCACAAATCCCTTTATGCTGGGGAGCATTGGGGAGCCTGCCTTTCATTACGCAAGACCAAAGGCTTGTGGTAAGCAAGGAAAACAAGGCCAAAGTATTACCTTTGAGGTCTTTCTCCTGTTGTAGATCCTGTTCTATTAGAGTCGTTCTCCGCTCCCAATTCCCCTCTGCTTTTCTAAAAAAAATGCTCATGTACTCATGCACTGCCCAAGATGGGAGCTGAGCAGGGGCTGGTCTAGTGCCTAGGGTTGGAATAAATGCGAGTTAGTTCCGCTCGGTGATCCTGAACTGCTGGCAGGAGCGGGAGACACAGGCGCTTTCTATTTAAAGCACAGCACAGAGGGCAGGTTATAAAAAGGAAATCTGCTCTGCGGACAGAAGCGAAGGGAGTGGGGAGCCGAGAGCGGGGAGGTGCTGCTGTGCTTGGCCTTCCCTCCCCCATTGCTCTTCTCCGTTGGTGGCATGGCGGAGAAATTGCCTCCTGGAATCCTTCTGCTTCCTTCCACCCCAGCTCCCCTATCAGTTCTAGGTGGGTGGCTTCCCCATTGACTACAGTACCTCCTAAACCGAACATGTAGCATGTTCTGCTTCTTGCGGAAGGGGGAAAATCACATGCATGTGCAGGAAGGATTAACAGAACCCGTATGTATAAATGGCAGGCTAGTCGTTTCCCTCTGTGCAACATTAGCAGGGTGGTTGTCTGCAGCCCCGCTTGGAGCTCCCGGCTTCAGCTGCAGAAAGGAAGAGGCGTGCAAAAGAAATCCACGTTGGAAAAGCAATTGGGCAATGGGCATTTTCCATGGAGATTGGCAGGCAGCTCTAGCTGGCTGTCCTGGCTCTTGGAAGCAAGGAGAGGCAGCCAGGATGCCCATCTTGGAGGGAACAAACAATACCCCAGCTGTCTCTCCTAGATTCAAGGGCCAGAAAAGACACACAGCCTTTCTAGCTGTGAGAGAGGCTTTGCACTTCATGGGCTGTTGCTGCTTGCCCTAGGCAAGTGGGTTGTTGCGCTTCTGAAACATAGTATTGCGTGGGAACTCTAAAGCAGGGATGGGGAACCTGTGGTTGAACTTTAACTAGCATCAGCCCTGCCTAGCATAGCCGATTGATGGGATTTGTAGTCCAACAACAGCTAAGAGGCCGCAGGTTCTGCTCGAAAGGAAACCTGCCTCTGTGGAAAGAGTTGGCACTCTGGTCTCCCTCCAGTTCCCTTCCAGCCTTTGAAACTCTTTGAACACCATCAAAGGTGCCCTTTAAATGATAGTGGTTCCTACATCCCTGCTGTTATGTAAAAAGGCATGGCAGGTACATTTTCTGCAGCTTTCCTATCACTCCTGCCCACTCCGAGTGTGCTGAATCTTGGGTGGGGACTTGCTCACTTCGCTGTGCAGTAGAGATAGCTTGAGAGGGCACTCCCCACATACACATTGGTGTATTTCGCAGTGGGGCAGGAAAGCAGTGGACGTAACTGCTGCTGATTCTTCCAGGACTAGTTTATATATGTAGAGCATACATTTACAACCGGACATGTGTTGAAATAGGAGGGTTTGTAGCATCCATAGCATTCTGTAAAAAGTAGCTCCTGGGAGTCTTCCTGGCTTGATGAAGACCAGGAAGCAAAACGCCCTTCTCCACAAGTGCAAGGTAGGCTCTGGACCTGCTCTGCAAGGGAGATCTCTCCTCCTTTGTGTTTTGGAAGCTATCTTTAACCTTAAATATCATTGCCTGGTAGTGATATTGGGGGAATTTGAGTTGCTTTTAGACTGGGATTTTCTGAATGCCAGTATTTCCCTGGCAGGAAAGAGACTGACTTAACTTTTCCAGTGTAAATGAACTATGGAACACAAACTCTGCTCCTTGGCCTGTTTTCTATTTTGCTTTTCCCTCCTTGCTGCCAAGGCTTCTCTTTCTCCCCTAAGCCACCTTTGATCGTCTCCCCACATAGCAGCTCAAAGGGACCTTTCCCATTGACCTCTGGCCTGGCAGAGTGTGGAGGTTGGGAGCTGATGGGCTCCTTTGTGTGGTCCGATTCCTCAGTGGTCAGTGCTTTCACTCCCAGGCGAGGCCTTCTTTTTCTTCTCCTCAAAGGAGAACCAACTCTGAGAACAGACCCTTGCGTCAGAGGCTGCTTATGCTGCCTCTTTTTGGTGGGCCCTGCTCATGTGGTGATTTCCTGGTCATGTTCTTAGCAGCCAATCCCTTCTCTCTTTCAGACCACGCGCAAAGCCCCTCCTGCGGACATCATGGCCATTGTGCAGACCCTGCCTGTCTCCATTGAGTCCGCCTCTGAAGGGGCTGCCCAGCTCCACACGAGTGCCTGCCCGTCCCCTGCAGCCATGGGCAGTGTCAGCAGCCTAATCTCCGGCCGGCCTTGCCACAAAGCCACAACAGAGTTTGGCCCTTTCCGCCTGCCTGGCGGGGCTGGTTCCCAAGAGCCCCTGTGCCATGGACTTCCCACCAAGAAGAGCAGCTATGCTTACGTAAGCGAAGAGGACTGGGCCGAAGAGGTGTCTCCCATCAGCCCCTGTAGTGACACGGAAGACCTTCAGGATGACAAGCCCCGAGTTGGCACCATCCGCGGACCACCCCCCAAGTTGGTGCCTGTCTCGGGGAAACTTGAGAAGGTAAGTAGAGAGCGTGCTTTGGGCAGAACAAGCTGGTCAGTCTAGATCAGCCTTCCCCTATCTGGTGCCCTCCAGATATTTGGACTACAAGTCCCACCATCCCTGACCTTTGGATATGCTGTACTAGGGCTGATGGGAGCTGTAGTCCTAAATTACCTGAAGGGCACCAGGCCGTGGAGAGATGTTCTAGTTGATGAATGTTTCCTCAGCCCTGTCAAAAGGCTAATAAGGATCCTCTTCCTCCATTGTTCATCTCTAACCTGATTCTGTCTTGAGAGAAATGCATACTGAACACAGGAGTTCACCCTTCTCAGTGCACCCCTACTGTCACCCAGTTAAACCCAGGAAGGCGTATGCAGCTAAGGCAAAACTGTGGCAGGGTGTCCATGGGTTTCTGCAGGGGCATATTAAAGCACCGAAAGAGGGAGCAGGTTAGTTTCTCACGACCCACAAAATAAGAATAGTGTCTCTGCATTTTGCCTCATAACTCAGCTTCTACAAGTGCCAGAAACGCCATATTTATTTTAAAACGAAAGCTGGGGATTATGGTTCATCCACCGTAGGGCAACTATTCATGAGCTCTCTTATCCATGTTGCTAAATGGTGCTCCTGTTTGCCTTTGTCTGTATCAGCTAAAAAAGGGCAGCCAGAGTCGCATCACATCAGTTATTACAAGTAGCACTGTAGTCACTCGTGCTCTTCCTTGCTTAGGAGAGGGTTGTGACAGCTGAGGAGAAGGCAGGTAGGTCCATCCTTGAAAGAAGTTCAGAAGTTCAGAAACAGCCCTTCTAATCTTGACTGAGATTAGACAAGGCCCATTACCTCTCTTGTGATATATGGAGTGCACGCCTGCCAAAAGTGTGATAAGGCGGAGAGGGTTCATTATCCATTGAGTTAACCTTCCAGTATCAACCTCCACCCTAGCAATCCTGTGCCTGTGTGCTGTTTTTCAGGCCATGGAGAAGACGCTTATCCGCCCCACGGCCTTCAAGCCAGTCATGCCCAAGAACCGCAATGGCCCACTGCAGGGGCACTTGGCTCTGCGTCCCGGTGCCTCCGTGCTCTCCGAGAGCCAAGCTAGTCTCGCCCAGCTCTTTGGCGGTGCCCCTGCGGGCAGCACCGAGAAGCACAACTCCCTGAGCTGCCGAACCAGCTCTCACTCAGGGACCATGTCGGACTCGGGGCGCAACTCCCTCTCGAGCCTCCCCACCTACAGTACTGGATGCAGCCAGCAGATGGAGCCAGTCAGCATCTCCATGGGCCACATCACCCTGGACGGGGGCGGCGGCGGAGGAGGCGGTTCGCGTGGCCTCACGGGGCCTTCAAACTCGGACAGCGGCCGCTCGTCGTCGAGCAAGAGCACGGGCTCTCTGAGCGGCCGGGGCCACCATTCCTCCGACAGCGGCTCCTGCGGGGGACGTTCGCCTGTGCACAATGGAGCAGATGAAGCCCTCCTCATTCATGAACTCGAGGAGAAGTTGCGGGAGCGTGAGGTCGAGCTGCAGCACTTGAGGGAGAGCTTGGACGAGAATGAGGTGGCCATTTGCCAGGTAAGCCGCTTGGGGTTGCCCGCTTGCTCCTAATGCAGGCAGGTCTGATGCAGCAGGGGGAGCGCTTGTGTTTCTCACTAGGGAGAGGTTTTCTTTGGTTTTCGAAAGGCTGCTTCTACTGTGGGACTGCCTTTGTTGGTGCTTGGAGCGGCAGCAGCTTCTCGTTTTACCAGGCAGCTTTCATGAGGCACTTGCTTAGGGCAGGAACCGGCAGGTTCATCTCCAATAACGTCAAGCAACTGGGAGCTTCTTTGTGGCACAATTAGGTTAAATTCACCTCAAGGCAGCAAGGGGTACACTGCCTATCTCAAGGTGCAGTGTGTTGTCGATGTTGACTAGGCTGGCAGCACTGCATGCTGGAAACTAGTCCTTGCAGGAATTAGCAGCATAACTTGGTTTCCAGTGTGCAGATTTGCCCCTCCCCTTCTTGGCAGCTTCCGTACTATGACATTAACAAGTTCCGCAACTGTTTGTCTCACAGCATCCTGCTGTCATGGACAAAAATGAGTAATCATAAATAAGGTCTACATAATCTAATAAAGGAGCATTGTTGTGTGTCTTGTTACCAGAGTCATGATTTCACAAATGTTTCCAGTCTGTCATCTTGCTTTTCCAGACAGCATAATAATCTGTTCCTGGAACCCAGTTTGCACTTTGTTATAATCTAGGTGAATTAGTTGTAATTTTGGGCGCTTGCAGGCTGCTATTATTGTAATCTTTCTGTTGAGACCCAGTGGTTGGCTACATCCCCTCCCATGCTGACTAGGATGTGTGATCAGGAGCGTAGTATCCAGAGCAAAAAATGTTATAGTTCCATTATTGTGTGCTGGTTGAATCTGGACTACTGCATGCAGTCCTGGACGCCATGTTTTAAGGGGGATACGGGCAAGCTGGAGAATGTTCCGTGGAAGGCAGCCAGGATGCTGAGATGTGGAGGAACCAAGTCATATGAAGAACGGTTGAAAGAGCTGGATGTGTTTAGCCTGGAGAAGAGAAATTTAAGGGGAGACATGATAGCTGCCTTTGACTATCAGAAGGGCTGTCACTCAAATCAAGAAACAGATGTGTTCTCTGTTGCTCCAGAGGGCAGAACTTGCACCAATGGGTGGAAAGGGCAAGGAAGCAGATTTCAGCTAAACATTAGGAGAAAATTCTTAATGGTAAGAGCTATTTATCAGCCTTAAAAAAAAGTATGCAAAACAGGGACTTTTTCCCTCCTCCCTGAAATTTGACAGGTCTGATCCCTGGGAGGGGTAGTGGAAATTCTGGAATGTTGATGCCAACTGATTTACAACACAGAAGCTGCAAGCGGCGGCAGAGCTTTCCTAATGCAAGCAGTGACCTGGGGGTTGATGAAAAGGGGTGCTTTCCTTCCAGGTGTACGAGGAGAAGCAGAGGCGCTGCGAGGAAGAGATGGAAGAGCTGCGGCAGGGCTACACCGCCAAGCTCCAGCAGTCGGCCCAGAAGGCCCAGCGCAGCCAGCAGGTGCTGCAGCTCCAGATCTTCCAGCTGCAGCAGGAGAAGAAGAAACTCCAGGAGGACTTTGCACAGCTGTTGGCCGAGCGGGAGCTGCTGGAGAAGCGCTGCGCCTCCTTTGAGCGAGAGCACACGGAGCTGGGGCCCCGCTTGGAAGAGACCAAATGGGAGGTGAGCCCAGGCTGCGGGAAAGAGGGGCCTCCCTATCTCCCCCGCCCCCAGGTTTGAAAGTTGCATAGCGCACAAGGTTGCACCGCTAGCAGAGGGCTGGCTGTGCTGCTTTTAGAGATCCTGGAGGTTCCCTCTTGCCTTATTTCCCTTTAGAAGTCTTTAAACACCTGCCTTTAGTCTATCCAGGGAAGTTACCCCCTCCCTATCACTAGTTATCCCTTTCTGGCCGAATTGGAGGACAGTCCAGAGCAGCCTTCCCATCCAGCTGCCCTCCAGGTGTTAGTTGACAACAACTCCCATCATCCCTGACCTTTCACCCTGCTGACTGATGGGAGTTTGAGCCCAACAGCTTCTGGCTGTTGAAGAAGGCTGGTATAGAGTCTTGAAGTATAGCTTTCAAAACACATCATTTTGGGCACTTTTCAGAAGATGTTGAGCAGAGATGTTTGGGTCTTTTCGGGTGGGGGGAGTGGAGGAAATATTCCTGTTGACAGGAGCGGATTATTCCTGGCCTTTGGTGGGAGAGAGTATCAGGGCTCACCCTGCTTGAGGTTATTGGACTCCCCTTTCAATCTTTTCCATCCTTGCCCTAGGCTGTGATTTTGCTCCTGGGCTTGAGGGCAGCAGGCTACCTTCTCATGGAGGAGAAAGCTAAGGATGGTTACTAGCCATGATGGGTGTGCTCTGCCTTCCACTGCTGGAGGCAGTAATCCTTCTGAATACCTGTTTCTGGAAACCACCGGAGGGGAGAGGGATCTTGTGCTCCAGGGGTCCTGCTGGCGGGTTTCCGCATAGGCATCTAGTTGGCCAGTGTGAGAACAGGATGGTAGGATAGCTCAGTCGGTAGAGCATGAGACTTAATCTCAGGGTTGTGGGTTCAAGCCCTGTTGTGTATTGAGTCAAAGGATTTTATATCTGTATTATTATTGTCTATATTTGCATTAGGGTAAAGTAACTGCCTTTTGGTTTCAGGGGGTACAGCTACTATTGGTTCATTTAAACTGCTGTATTTGGATCCTCTGTCTTATTGGTTTCCTCCAAAAGGCAGGACTGTGATTGCCTGATATTGTTCCCTCCAAAATGTATCCTTTCTAGCTAGTCCCCTGTCCCTATAAATGTAGCTTTCCCCTCCTCAGTCTTCAGTCTTGTTTGCTGTAATAAAGAAGTGTTACTAGAGAACTGTCTCCAGCAGATTATGTCAAGAGAGCTGAAATCACAAACCCCACGTCACAACAACTGGCGACGAAGGTGGGATCCGGAATGCTGAGGAGCGGTTAAACGCAGCCCTGCCTCAGAGTCCGGATTGCAGCTAAGAACAAGACTCACTGGCCAGCTGAGAAGACGACCCTGCCGCAGGACAATGGAGAGTCCAAGGGTATTGGAGCCCTTCCAGCCATCAGAGCCCCACACGTGGGAAGACTACGTCGAACGCTTCGAGTTCTTCGCAGTGGCTCAAGGGATCACCGATGCCAGCAAAAGAAGGGCCACATTCCTGAGCTACTGTGGGCCTGAGACCTTCAAGCTGGCCAAGGCATTGCTTGCTCCAGCGAAGCTAAGTGAGACATCTCTCAAAGATATTCTTGCCTGCCTAACAAGCCATTTGGCGCCTACTGAGACCAAGATGGCCCGGCGGATGGAGTTTCATGAGAGGCAGCAGCGTGCTGGGGAGTCTGTATCTGCATTTCTAGCTGAACTGCGGAAGCTCGCTCAGCACTGCGACTTCCAAAATCTGGAAGAGACTCTCCTGGATCGGTTTATCGGTGGTCTGAGCAGCAAGAAAGCCAGAAGACGCATCGTGGCTAAAGAAGAGGTTACCCTTGCTTCAGCCTTGAAGGAGGCCACCGCCACGGAGAATTATGAAAGAGAGGAGCTTGATGCCAGTCGCAAGGCCCCTAAGCCACAGATAGAAGTTGCGCATGCCATGGACGAGCTAGAGGCTACTCCGAGCCAGAGCCCAGTCCGTGGGGTCGAGTCAGTGCGTCAGGCCTGCACAGTGCACAAAGATCACCGAGGCAGGTGTCCAGGTTGTGGCGGAAACCATGAGCGGAAGAGTTGTCGTTTCCGGGATGCTATGTGCCGGACGTGCGGGAAGACAGGTCACATCGCCAGGGTCTGTAGATCGGCGGCGTTGGGAGCGACAGGAACACCTAGACTGGAGCATCGCAGACCGCCCACAGCAACCCATTTTCTAAAGGACTGCCACTATGTAACGGAGATCAACGGGAGGGTCGTGCAGTTCCCAGCGCAAGGCAAGGCACACGTCAAGGTGAAGATTGAGGGTCAGCAGTGCGACATGGAGGTGGACTCCGGATCTGGATTCACTATCGTGTCGGACCAGACCGCGAGGACATTCTTCCCCAGGGGTAAGTTGCCCCCTCTGGAGCCCTTCCCGGCAACCTTGCAGTCATACTCAGCGGGCCGCATCCATGTTATGGGAATGTGTGCCGTGAGAGTTCAGTTCCGGGACAAACAGGCTGTACTCAAACTGGTGATTGCGAAGGGCAGTCGCCCCAGTCTCCTGGGCACTGACTGGTTCCCCGCCCTGGGACTGAGTATATCAGGGCTTAATTCAATCCAAACCTGCCCTGAGATGAGCGAGGCATTATGCAAAGAGTTTGCTGGTCTCTTTAATGGAAAACTGGGTTGTTATAAAGGGCCCCCAGTTGACTTCGAGTTGGACCCTGGGGTGGCCCCAATCCGACTCAAACCAAGGCGAGTGCCATTTGCACTGCAACCCAAGATCGAAGCAGAGCTGGATAAATTGGTCAAGCAGGGAGTTCTCTCACCCGTGGACTCTGCTAAGTGGGAGACTCCAATCGTCACGCCCCTTAAAGCAAATGGGGAAGTCAGGATCTGTGCAGATTACAAATGTACTATCAATAAGGCACTCAGGGGAAACTCATACCCCATTCCAGTCGTATCACATCTGTTGGCTAAACTGGCTGGGGGCAAGGTGTTTGCCAAAATTGACCTGGCACAAGCCTACCAACAGCTGCCAGTAACCCCACAATCAGCGGAAGCACAGACTATTGTCACACATAAAGGGGCGTTCAGAGTTAACAGATTACAATTTGGAGTTTGTGTGGCCCCAGGGATTTTTCAAGGGCTCATGGAACGCCTGTTAAGAGGTCTGCCGGGGGTCTTGCCATTTTTTGATGACGTTTTGATTGCTGGAAAAGACCCACAGGAACTGGTTGCGCGTGTCCGTGCAGTGTTGCTCAAGTTCAAGGAGGTGGGGTTGCAACTGAAAAAGGAAAAATGCAGTTTTGGGGTGCCAGCTGTGGATTTCTTGGGGTTTAAAATTGATGCATCAGGCATCCACCCCACAGATGCTAAGATTAAGGCCATCATCGAGGCACCACGACCACAGAACAAGACGGAGTTGCAGTCATTCCTGGGACTTATTAACTTTTATCATTCGTTCTTACCCCATAAAGCTTCGGTAGCTGAACCATTACATAGACTGTTGCAGAAAAAGAATGTGTGGCGATGGGGGCAGGGGCAGCAGAAGGCTTTTGACTCCTTGCGAAGAATGCTGAGTAGCGGGAGCGTCCTTGCTCATTATGATGAGTCAAAGCCGCTGGTCCTGGCATGTGATGCCTCTCAATACGGCCTGGGGGCGGTGCTGAGTCATAGGGAACTGGATGGGTCGGAAAAGCCCATCTCTTTCTATTCCCGTACGTTGTCGCCCACGGAGCGCAACTATGCTCAAATTGACAAAGAGGCGCTTGCAATTGTGGCAGGAATCAAAAAGTTCCATGATTATGTGTACGGTCGCCATTTCTCCATTGAAACGGACCACAAACCACTGTTAGGGTTGTTCAACCCGAACAAACAAACGCCACAAATTCTCTCCCCCAGAATGTTGCGTTGGTCTATATTCCTGAACGGGTTCCAGTACACCTTGACCCATGTGCCGGGGAAACGGTTGTGCCACGCTGATGCGCTGAGTCGATTGCCCCTTCCTGGCGGGAGCAATGAGGATCCCGCTCCAGCGGAGCACATAATGATGCTGGAAACACTTCCGGGGGCTCCTGTAACGGCTACTGATATAGCTGAGAAAACGAGGAAAGATGCTGTTCTCTCCCGTGTGCTCACTTGGGTGGGGAGGGGGTGGCCAGGTGGTCCGCATGAAGACAAATTCAGGCCTTATGCGACAAGGCAGCACGAGTTGTCCATGCATAAGGGTTGTCTCCTGTGGGGAGATAGGGTGATCATCCCAGCACCACTGAGAAACAGGGTGCTTGAGACGCTTCACATGGGACACCCGGGAATGGTCAGGATGAAGTCGCTAGCCCGATGTTATGTGTGGTGGCCTGGAATGGACCAGAACATAGAACAATGGGTACGAACATGTAAGGCATGCCAAGAGGTGCGGCCAGAAGTGGCCAGAGCACCAGTTCACTGGTGGGAGCAGTCCAGATCTCCCTGGAGCCGGCTGCACTTAGATTTTGCTGGGCCATTCCAGGGGAAGGTCTTTTTGGTTGTCGTCGATGCATATTCCAAATGGTTAGAAGTGGCGATGGTCCCTAGCATGGCATCAGCTGCCGTAATCAAGGTGTTGAGGCAGCTGTTTGCAACCCACGGGTTACCTGAGACCATTGTATCAGATAATGGGGCAGCTTTTGTATCCCAAGAATTCAGGGCATTCTTGGCTGATAACTTCATAAGAGGGGTCACATCCGCGCCCTTTCACCCATCCTCCAATGGGCAGGCTGAGCGCATGGTAAGAACAGCCAAAGAATCCATTGCGCGCTTAATGGAGGGTAACTGGTCAGCTCGCATCGCGCGAATGTTATTTTTGCAGCATGCGACGCCGTGTACTGCGACGGGCAAGTCGCCAGCTGAGCTGCTCTTGGGTAGAAGACTGGTAACGGTGCTGGATTATGTCCACCCGGATAAAATGCCAAACCATAATTCAAGAGCAACCCCCCAGGCTGAGACTGACACAACAAGGTATCTCGCCCTGAAGATCTGGTCTGGGTGAGGAACTATTCACGAGGTTCGCGGTGGGTGGCTGGTGTGGTCACCCGGGCTAGTGGACCTGTGTCCTATTATGTAACCTTGGAAAATGGGCAAGTTTGGAAGAGACATATAGATCAGCTGAGGCGCCGGGCGCTCAGCAGGGAGGAGTCAGATAATTCATCCCTGGCTAACGACGCAGAGCTGCAAGACCAGAGTGAAAATGGCCCAGAGGTGCAGTCACCAGGGGCTTCAGCAAATGAACCAGGGTCTGCTAGTCCTCATGATGACGAGGTACAGGTAGGGAACCCTGAGATGTCTGGGACTCCATCTGTTCCTGAGGAAACCCCTATAGCAGCCCCTCTACCACAGGTAACACCCAATCCAGAACCGGCAACGCCTGTTGTCAGGAGATCAAGTAGAAGTTGTAGGACCCCACAGTACCTGAGAGATTACGTCTGCTGTGCTCACTAGGGGGGGAGGGGTGTTGTGTATTGAGTCAAAGGATTTTATATCTGTATTATTATTGTCTATATTTGCATTAGGGTAAAGTAACTGCCTTTTGGTTTCAGGGGGTACAGCTACTATTGGTTCATTTAAACTGCTGTATTTGGATCCTCTGTCTTATTGGTTTCCTCCAAAAGGCAGGACTGTGATTGCCTGATATTGTTCCCTCCAAAATGTATCCTTTCTAGCTAGTCCCCTGTCCCTATAAATGTAGCTTTCCCCTCCTCAGTCTTCAGTCTTGTTTGCTGTAATAAAGAAGTGTTACTAGAGAACTGTCTCCAGCAGATTATGTCAAGAGAGCTGAAATCACAAACCCCACGTCACAACAAGCCCCACATTGGGCAAAAGATTCCTGCATTGCAGGGGGCGTGGACTAGACGACCCCCTTGGTCCGTTCTAACTATGATTTCTATGATTTTTCTATGACTAGACGGGCCACTGGCCTGATCTAGCAGAGCTCTTCTTACATTCTTAATCCAACCAGGCCTCTCACTCTGCCGGGTCAGAATCTATGGCATCTTCCAGGTCAGCTAATGCTTCTTGTTTCACTCCCACCAGGTGTGCCAGAAGTCTGGCGAGATCTCGCTACTGAAACAGCAGCTGAAGGAATCGCAGGCGGAGGTAGCGCAGCGGGGCAACGAGCTGGTGCTTCTGAGGGCCCAGCTGAGGGAAGCGAGGGCTGAGCTGCAGGCTGGTGAAGAGCAGGTGCTGGGCTTGCAGGAAGTGGCCCACACCAAGTCCTTGGAGCTGGAGGTGTGTGCCAACGAGCTGGCCAGGCGCAAGAGCGAGGCGGAGCTGCTGCGCGAGAAGGTGGGGCGGCTGGAGCACGAGTTGGAGGGACTGCGCAGTGCGGGCGGGGAGCTCTGCCCCCTCTTGGCCGAGTGCGATGAGGCCAAGGCCCATCGCCAGGCAGCCGATACCCTGCAGGGCTTGCGCTCCCAGGCCGAACGGCTGCGCACCGAGCTGCTGTGCGAGCGCCGGCGCGGCGAGGAGCAGCGGGAGGCTTTCCACGCCGAGCGTGTCACTTGGCAGGGGGAAAAGGACAGGGTCATCCGCTACCAGAAGCAGCTGCAGCACAACTACATCCAGATGTACCGGCACAACCGTGACTTGGAGAGCCAGCTGCGCCACCTCAGCCTCGAACTAGAGGCCCGGGACATGGAGGAGTACGAGATGCATGGGGGCGAAGGCATCTGCTTTGAGGAGATTGCCGCCACTGAGATCTGACCGTGCCTGGCGGAAGAAGGCCTTGGTGAATAGGCTGTGCGGCCGCAGACAAGGGAGCGTGCTCCGTCGGACGTGAGAACGGAGTTAGCTTGGGACCACTGGTGGAGGGAGAGGTCTGCTATACCTGAATCCCACTGGGTAGCACTTGTTCCATTACTTAACTTGGCTGGGGAACTCCCCCCACCCCCACCAGCTTAACAGATTTCACTGCCATTGAGATAAGACAAGGACCAGAAGCCAGGCAGTTTCACTGGGAGGTAGAGGCTGCTAAGGATTTTGTCAGTATTTTCCAGACCTGCCTTGTAGGGA
The DNA here is from genome assembly GCF_965153285.1 of Podarcis tiliguerta. Taxonomy (NCBI): domain Eukaryota; kingdom Metazoa; phylum Chordata; class Lepidosauria; order Squamata; family Lacertidae; genus Podarcis; species Podarcis tiliguerta. The sequence goes on along the minus strand of NC_139538.1, from coordinate 42,963,227 downwards.
GGCGGGACTAACCTCTAACTAAGCCCGCCCTTTGGAATGTTGTAGCAACAGCAGCTCCTCCTCTTCCTCCATTCCCCACTCCTCCCCATGGGGAAGCAGCTGCCCACTAGGTCCTAATGCTCCTCAGCCTCCCACAAAGGTGCTGGCTGTGGTAGAAAATGGCTACCACTGTTTTGCCTCCTGTTCTGTGGGCTGGAGATACGGTGAAGGCAGGAAGCTCTCTCTTCTGCCACTACCTGTATGAAGTGACCCAGCTGGCCCTCAGCCACCACCTGGCTGGAAATTAGGCTGAGTTGGCTTTGCTGACAGCCATCTGATCCACTTAACTGATGGGAAGGAATTAGCATAGCCTGTTTTTAGGCTGGCTGGAGAAGCATTTTACAGGATGCTCTTTTGACCTTTGTCCCAGTCCTGGGCTGGGTAAAGTGAATCTTTAAAATAAATGGGGGGGGGGGGAGGGCATAAATCAAAAGCCACCGAGAGAACCCCGGATTCTGTGACTCTGACAAGTTGTACAAATTAAGCAAACTTGCACACATGCACTTTGTTTGCATAATTTGTGCTGCTTACAGTAGTTGTAAAGGGCAGGTTGTTTTGTAAGGTCCACACAAGCTATTTTTTTATAGTCATAAGGACAGCAATAATAAGAATGATAAATAGCAGGAAGACCCAACATTGATTCTCAGGATGCTGAATTCTGGTCCCACATTTAGTGCTTATTTCAGTGCTAAAGAAGGTTCAGAAGAGCTCTGCTGGGTTAGACCAAAGGCCAATATTATGTTTCCACAGTAGCCAGCCAGATACCTAAGGGAAGCTCACAAGCAGCGTATGAGCCTAGCAGCCCTCACCTGCAGTTTACCCACACGCACCTCAAAAAAAGCTGGTATTCGGTGTCAAACTGCTTCTGATGTATGGAAGTAGCATCTAGCAAATGTGACTGGTAGCCATTTTGTGGAATTACAGAAGATATGCAGGCCTAGCCTGATCTCACCCAAGGCATTGTGGGAAGACACTGTGCTAGGCTTGCTGAGGAAAAGTAGTCTCCCTCTCTGCTGTGGAAGCAGGAGCCACCCCCCACCCAGCACCTCCCCAAGAAGACTAAAAGGCCAAAGCTTCTCAGGCACATGCATTGGCTGACTGATGCCCTGTCACGTGCCCTAACCTTAACGGGACCAGGACAGCCAACGTGTCACAGTTTATAGACGATGTCTCTGAATTTTTATAGACGATGTCATCTGCATTCCAGCCCCATCCTCACTTCCATGATGAGTCCCGTCATGGAAAATAGGCAGGGTATAAATAAATATATAATAACAATGATGCCCAACTTATTTTTATAGGACATTCCCAGATATTTGAACTCCTCTTGTTGTAAGCTGGGGATGTCATGTTCTCCACACAAGAGCAGGGCCTGCCCATTCGCTTGGGGTTGCTGAGTCTTGTACCAGGGCTCCGAGTTACTTGCCAGTCCCACTCCTCCCTCCCTCCCCCCGGTGGGAACCCTGCTGCATGGGGATCTGGGATGTCCTTTCACCCCACCCCCAATTGCCTTTGTCGCTCCTGGTTGAGCTCTGATTTGAGAGTGCCTTTTGTTTGGCCTTGCTGCCTGGGTCTCCCCCCGACCCCCGGCTGCCCTCCTCCAGCTTGTGCTTTTCTGCCCAGCTGTATCCACTCCCTGCAGGCTCCATAAGCTGTTTGAGGGCCCAGTGGTACTGCCTTTGAGCCTGCCTGCAGCACCCTCCTCATGATACCCGCATTGCTTTCCTTTCAGGCCTGGCTGGCAGAGTGCCCTGCTGGCTTCTGGTTCTCATGGATGATGTGGGTAGGCCATCATTTGCCAGCCTAATGTCCTTCAGATATTTTGGACTACAGCCCCCATCAGCCTCAGCTGGCACACTGTTGGGAGTTGTAGTCCAAAATATCTGGAGGACACCAGGTTAGCAAAGGATGGGGTCAGTTGATGGACAGCGTCCCTTGACTGTTCCCAGATGCCTGCATTCTCCAGGGGTCTCAGTTCCATTCCACCTCATGGCTTCTAACCAAATGTGATTCAGTTTGAATCCTGGTTCTCTTTAATGCCTGGTTCCTGTTTTCAGTCCAGCCTTCCTTTCTGATCTTGCAGTACCCAGCTGTCCACTTTCTGTTGCAATTAGCTTGGAGGCAATTGAACACCAGAGTTGCTCCATCCAGTGCCCTCAAGCCCACACATCTTTAAAAACCTGTACTCAAGCTGCTTCTGGAAGTGAGGAAAAAGCCCGGCCCAAATGCCCACCCTCTACTCTCACATCCAAATAGCCTAGGACCTTTTCTGCAGATGGGCTCTTCAGAGGGCAGCATCTCACTTGCGGAGAGCGATGACCTCCATACCTGCTATGGAAACCCTCCCTGCTAAATTAAGCTTTACGCTGCCCACTAGCTTCCTGGAGGTGAAGTGTTTTCAAAAAGAGCTTCATTGCAAATACCCTGCGATATTTGCCCAGGAGCAAAAAAGGTCAGCGAAGCAGGGTCTTGTCTTCAGGGGTGCAGAAAAGTAATTTCCAGAGGAGCTTGACTGGGAGTGGCTGAATATCCTGTAAAGGAGAAAAGCTCTCTCTGGTGGAGAGATGTAGCCAGGCTGACTTCATATCCCTGGGGTTAACAGGGTATAGTTGAACAAGGAGGACTAGGAACAGGAATGAGTTATCATTTCAGCCAATGCAGGAAGAACCAGATGGCAGAGCAAACATGGCTCTGATAGCCACAGTGGCTCACCACCTTCTCCTTGACCACCCTGAGTTCTCCTTTGTGCAGCTAGTCCTTGATGTGCCCATCCTGCCAAGCTGGTCAGATGTTCTTAGCCCCGGCCCTCTGGCTGTGCAAGCGCTGAGCAGAGAAGCCTCTCCTTGAGTGACTTGTGACCAGAGTGCAGCCAAAGCCCAGCCTAGTTCAGCACCCTGCTTAAGCCACTTTGGAAATAACAGCCCCATTGCTAGAGGAGGGACTGCCTGATATCTGCCAGCCTGGTCTAGCCTTAGCTCCAGTTCCTCCTGTTTATCCGCATGCAAGAAAATGAAAGAGCACACTCAAGAATTTGGGGAGGACGCATTCCAGCTCTGTATGATACTTTGGATTGTTTGCAGAAGGGAGTTTATGGCTTCCACGTTCACTTGGGAGATTGTTGTGCATTCCGAGAGAACAAGCCATCTCCGCCCACTTCCACCCCTGGCCATTGTTAACTCTCCTGCCCATAGCTATGGGAGTGCATGAGATTGGCGCCAGGGACACACAACACTAGACCAAAGGAAAAAGCTTGGTGCATGTTATTTCTGTGACTGTTGCTTACCTGATCCCTCTCTTCCCCTCCCTTTTTTTAGCACCACTTTGTGTTTTACTTTTTTTTTTTAACTTTTATTTCTGAAATTGTATATTTTCCAAGCTGTGTAAATTTCTTGTACAAACCAAAAGAAAAGTGTGAATTAAAAAAAGAAGAAGACGACAAAGCCACTTCTGTGTTTTTAAAGACAAGCCACCTGGTGGTTTGATGGGTGGGGATAGTGGAGCATGGAAGGATGAAGACAGGGTAGAATGGTTCTGATGATGGATGAGAAGCAGAGGTGGGCGGGCTGGTGGTCTTGCACTTGCACACCCTTCCTCTTGTCGCTGTATAAAAACTGGGTCCAAATGCACCTTGGTTCACAGTTGCCACCTTCACCCAGTGGCTTGCAAAACATTTGTGGCAGCATCTTTTAAAAAATGCCCCATAGGGAATGTATCCACCTGGGAAATGGACACTCTCTGATCCAAAATAGCAACTTCAGCTCAGGGATAAGAAGAGGATGGATCTATCCCTTTCCTTTAGCAGATCTTCCCTATTAGGCAATAGCTGGGGGATGCTTTGAAACAGACATTAGGATTCCAGGCTAGAGATCCTCTGTAGGTCCTCCCCACGTGGAGTTCAGAGAAGAGGCTCTTCCTTTTTGCTGGCTTGCAACATCATGGCCATTGCAGAGCTGCTCTGAGGGTAGATGGAAACAGTGACCACCAGCTTGCTTTGCTATACGTCTCCTACTGGGACGGCTGCCTGTTATTTCTCTGTGGATTTAGCATTTGAGTTTCAATGGAAGAAAGTGTTGGGTGAATATATTAAGCCCTGTTCCCTCCACTAATGATCTCGTGGACCCTCAGACGGTTGTCTCTCCAAAAGGAGAGAAGAAAATCCACAACTCACTTGCAGACAGATGTTCAGATGTGTTAAAACAGTGCCATTGCCTAAGTGCTCAACCTGAACTAGCCAAGTGTCCAAAAAGTGGCCAGGCTGGTTTAAAGGTGCCAGCCCTACATCCTGCTATCTGAAACCTCCACTCGAATGAGAGCTGTACAAAGTTCCATATGCCAAAAACAACTCCGTTGCCTGCTCACTACAGCATGAAGTTTGTTGCAAAGCAACTAGTCCTGGTTGCAGCTGTCCCACTTACAGCTGCTCATGAAAGCATCTTCTTGGTGGGTTTTGGAAACAGAACACCTGATTCCTGTCGAGGCTGGTCCTATGATAGGTGCACCTGCGCTTCCCTGCTGCTACTCTGGAAATGGGAAGCTTGACATGTTCCCTTAAGCCCCCTGCTTGCTAAGTGGTTTCCCTTCTTACTCACCCAGCCAGTAGTTTGCTTCAGCGGTACCACTACCTTTCTGAGCAATAGGCAGCCATCATAAACAGGTCCTTTGCTGACAGTGGGGGCTTGCAGCCACTTTGAAGGCCTGGGCTGGCCACGTTCTTCAGGACATGTCGCTTTGTCCACGGCATTACCTGGCTCTCTTCGGCACCTTCACCACAATCTCCATGGGCTCCTTGGCTTTGTTGCGATAGGCCTGGCGGATGATGTCCACAGCTCGCTGGTGGGTCACGTTCTGCAAACTCTCCCCTTCCACTGCAACCAGCTCTTGGCCCGCCTAGCAAAAAAACCCCCCAAAGGAGTTAGAAAGGGAGGCCCAGTATTCCGATATGCATTATATCAGGAAGAGATGTAGCTCAAGAGGAAGGTCTATAGCTCAGTGACAAAGCATCTGCCTCCCATGCAGAAGGTCCCAGGTTCAACCCCGGGCATCTTCAGGTAGGGCTGGGAAAGACCCCTGTCTGAAATCTGCCAGGGAGCTCTTGCTTAGAGCAGAAACATGGTAAGTGCAGCTATACTTCAGAGCTAGAGTCACCAACTATGTGGTGTGCTGTGGTGATGCTGCTGACTTACCTTTCCTGTGTCTCACTTGTGTAAGCAGCTCCATCTTTGCTATGCCCCTTGGTACTCTGTATATCAGCCTTCCTTAAACATCCAGATGTTTTGGGCTACACCCGTCAGCCCCAGCTAGCCTGCTGACTGGGGCTGGTGGATATTAGTCTAAAACAGGAGCAGCCAACATGGTGTCCTCCAGATGTTGTGGAATACAACTTCCATCATCCCTGACCTTTGGCCATCTTGGTGGGTGGGGATTGTAATCCCAGACATCTGGGTGAGCACCAGGCCGGGGAACACTGCACATATTCTTCAGTGCTGGTTCCTTGGATATGATGCCCTCGGTGAGCTCCATCCCCTGAATGAGACCTCTTTCTCACTGCAGTTGTTGCTGCCCAATAACTTGCCTCTCCCATTGCCTTCAGTGGGCACTACGGCTTGCCCATTGCAAGGTGTGCAGAAGTGACTGCTCTTGCTCTTTTTGCACTGCTCAGAAGGTTGAAGAGGGGAGGAAAACAGGAAGTAACAACAAGGAGGAGGAACAGTATGTCCAGGAGCCTCCAGAGATTGGCAGCGGGTCCCCTGTTCAGATGTGGACCTTAGCAGATGCCCAGCAGTGCCACAAGAACCTAAGAACAGTCTGCTGGATCATCTAGCCCATCACCCTGTTCTCACAATAGCCAGGAAAGTGGCAAGGAGGACCCAAGGGCAAGAGCACGCCCCTTCTGCAATTCCCAGCAACTTGTGTTGAGAACCACAACTGCCTCTGACTATGGCTAGTAGTCATCGGTTTTGTTGACTTGTCTTTAAAAGCCATCCCAACTGGTGGCCATCATGGTCTCCTGTTGGAGAGAGTCCCATAGTTCAGTTACGTGTTAAGCAACAATGCCAAGGTGGATATTGCATCCTGAGTTAGCAGAATAGCTGGATCCCTGTGTATAGCAGTAATGCAAAAGCTAAGCTGGAGAGAGAGAGAGAGAGAGACTCCTGTCTCTGGGCTTGGCAGGGAGGTGGTCTGGCTGCAGAGAAGGGAGCTTTGAAGAAACTGGCAAGCCTTAGGTCAACACCCTCCTCCACCACCAGCAGCCCTCCATAAATATCGCAGAGGAGTGTCACCTCCTCTAGCCAGCCATTGACCGTTTCTCCCCGCCACAGCAACCTGGGGGACCATTAGGCTTCCCCCCCTCCAGAGCCACCTGGCAATCTGGGCCTGCCATCCCCTCAGCAAAGAGGCCACCGAGGGGGAAATCTAATTACAGCTGCTCCCGGGGACAGATGAAAAGTTGCCTGGTGGGCGGGCGGGCGGGCCAAGGCCCACAATGGTTCTTTGTCAGCGCCCGGCCTCATTACGCAGGCCTTGTGAAATGCCGCACAGCGCCCTGAACCATGGGGAACCCTGAATGGCACAATGGGGTGTGTATGCCTGCCGCTGGGGCCCTCGGCCTCATTATAGGACAAAGCACAATGAGTGCTTACTTGGTGGGGAGGGGGCGGGTGTCTTAAAAGGGTGAAAGCGCGCAGGGAGGTTGGGCTGTGGGGATGTCAGATGGGAGGCGCAACCCCTTTGCCATGGAAGGGGCAATGTAAGTGGGTGGGGTGGGGGTCAGATTCCTGGCATGGCCACCATGGCACACTCTTCTGTTTGGGAGCCAGGAGATTGGCTTGCTCAACTTGAGTTGGTGGCTCCTTAGAAAGCTTTGATCACTCTTTCGCAAACACAGGGATCAGTGTGGCTCACTTGGGATTCCCCTGCTTGTGATCTAGTGATCCCATCCCAGTCCTGTGGTGATGGACTCTGAGACATACTCTGGAATAAGGTGGGTCTTGAACCCTAGTAATTATGGGGAAATCCTGTTTTGCTAGCATAACCCAGTGTGTCCTCATACTGGGACAAAAAAGTGGGATAAAAACGTCATTGATTAATGAATAAATACGGTAGATCCAGGCTTTGCCGATGAAGGTCTCCCTCCCTGGCAAAGGGATATGATATGGCACACTTGTAGGATTGTTATATTACCTTCCTGTATATGGATTTGATTGGCTGAAATCTCTCTGTCTCTCTTTTTTTACTCCTTCCGCATTAGCCCCACTTATGCACCATGCTTTTTAGATTACAATGGTTTCATCAAGATCCTACAAGCTGCAATAGATTCCTCCATGCAGTCTTTTTCAGTTGTACAGTAAAAGCGTGCTTGCATTGAAAGCAATTTATAAATTCATAGCAATAGGAACAGAGGAGTAAATTTAGTAGGTTCTATGTGTCGCAATTCCACACAGAAGCTGCAGTCCTGTTCATCTTTGGGGATTAAGCTCCCTTGCACTCGGGGTGTGTGTGTGTTACTTTTGAGTAAGCTTGCATAGGATTAAGGCTGCATGAACAGTGGTGCAGAGGCACAGGCTGCTTTGATGGGAGGAGGAGGGGGGAAGAACAGACTGTAGAGACTGCAAAGCGAGAGTATAGGGATTAGGGAAGGAGAGAGATTGCTGCCTGCTCTATTACAGACTCCCCTGGGTGACCTTGGCCAAGTTGCTTCCCTGCTAGTATGGGGGATAGGAGGGAGGGTGGTGTCCTCCTCTGCTGGTGGGTTATGTGTGTGTGTGGGGGGGGGAGCAGCTGGATGTGCAAATACTGGCTCCCAACAGAGCTTCTGAAGCAACTGCACAAATCCTCTTGAAAGTGCACAGAGTAAGTGTTGTTTGCTGCATCCTGCAGAAGCTGTGTATGTTGCTGTGGGCAAGCTGAGAAGAAATATATAATGGCTATGCAAAGATCAGCTACACTAGGGACAGCCCATGTGCTGCACTCCAGATCCTGTTGACTTCACACCATCCCTAACCATGGTGACTTGGGCTGATGGGAGGTATAGTCCAGTAACACGGAGAGCACACACTACATTGGCTTCCTAGACCAGACTTTCTCAACCTTGGGCCCCCAGATGTTGGACTACAACTTCCACCATCCCTGGCCACTGTTCCTGCTAGCTTGGGATGGTGGGAGTTGTAGTCCAATAACAGCTGGGGACCCAAGGTTGAGATAGGCTGGCCCAGACCATCAATAACTGAGTAGTGGGTGTACGAGTGGGTCATGGGTGGATCATAATACTCAGCTGCTAAGTAGAGAAACAAGGAAGGTTTGTGGGTGGGGGGTACCTGGCCTCTGTATGATGCTGCTGAAAGCCAGCCTTGCTTTGCTGCTCTGCTTACCTCCAGTTCTCCACTCAGGGATGCTGCTCCCCCTGGAAAAATCTTTTCAATCTTCACCATTGGCTGCAATTTGGACTCTATCCCACCGGAAATACTGATCCCTGGAAAACAAAGTAGTTCTCTGTGAGCACTCAGTAGTAAGTTGGAAAGGTGGCTGAGCCAATACAATCCACTGCCAATAGCACCCTCCCTGTCTGGAGAACAGGAGCACCAGGTGTGCCAACAGCCTAGAACAGCAGCTGGTGCCAGAGAGTGGTGCACATGCTTCACTTGCTGGCAATTTGGCAAACAATAGGCCTGCAGACTCCTTAAGTGCATGGTCTTCCAATTTGGTGTCCTGACCTTGTCAGGTAGCAGGACCAAGCCAAAGACTCGTTTCTCTTTCCTCACAGCAATTGGACTTCTCCATGACTGTTAAAAGTGGCATAATAGTGCTTTAAAGGTATGGTGTGGATGAGACCTAATTCTAAATGGGTGTTCACCACCTTGTTTACCAGTCCTCCAAAGCAGGGTAGTCCTGCTGAAAAATCAGAGAGGTTTCTAAACTTTCCCTTGTCATCCTTGGGCAGGAGAAGGACAGCTCCTGTCCTCCTTCACCATTGGCCACAGTGGCTGGGGCTGATGGGAGTCGAGTCCAATCTCCCTTCTCCTGCTCTAGGGAAATGTGAAGTACAATCCAGGCCACCACAGGGGAACACAAGCAACCTGGGTGCAAACCATTGCAATGCTCCTCCCAGACTGAAGGAAGTCTGTAGCTGCTATCGACTTTGCTGGAGGTGACAGGAAGGGCTATCCATATGTGACCCCCCTCCCTTTGATACCTTCCAATGAACTGAAGCCTGAAATCTCAGAACTATTCCTTTTGGTAGCCTGAGATTCCTCACCTCGTAATAGTCAGAGGGAGAGAGTTGAGAACTGTTTCCTTAGTTGTACGCAAATCACCAGGAGGAAGGGTTGGGACCTTTGCTTCCATTACCAGGGCTGTCAGTGGTACCTTTAACTTACCCAGAGACTGTTTGCTCTTGGACAGGTTGACCGTCAGCAGCTCATATTCTTCCTCCAGGACATCACTGGGGCCATTTTGGAGCAGGCCCTCTTGGTCAGAGGCCGGGGCGTCCTTGAAGAGCTGCTTCAGCTGGGGCCTACCTCTTCGGGGCCTGTTGACCGCAGAGTACAGGGTGTCCTTGGCAGGCTGGACTTCCCCATGTGGCCCCCAGACTGTGGCTTTGCCATGGCTTGACTTGGGCGTGCGAGGCCTCCCTCGGCCAGGCCGCCCGTCCCCTTGCTCGTGGGGTTGCCCCGCCTCTTCCCGAGGGGGTGCTGCTCGCGAGGGGCTCGCTGACATTTTTGCGGGCTTGCTTAGGAACCAGTGGGGCTGCCCACCGCCCCCAGCAGTTGAGGCGGAGATGCTGTGGGAGGCGTAGGCATCCACTGGCACGTCGGGAAGAGGGGTATAGCCTCGGGGGTGAGTCCGTCTAGGGCTGGACGAGAGCTGCAAGCCTTTCATCCTATCCTTCAGCGCTGCTGCTGCTTCCTCCGCCGCCCCTCCTTTCTCCTCGCTGGTCACTGGCTTCAGGAGGAAGCTGCCCCGGAAATCTGAAACCAGAGTCACAGGATGTGACCATCACCTGAGCAGCCCTGTCCTATCAATCCTCAGAAAAAGGGAAAGCAGCTAGGTGAGATGGGTCTAATATCTGAATGCCTGAAGTGAACTTGGAAGGAACCGTAGCTCCGTGGGAGAGCATTTGCTCTGCGTGCAGGTCTCAGGTTCAATCCCTGGCTAGGAATGTTCCCTGCCTGACACCCTTGAGAACTGCTTCCAGTCAATAGCAAGCTGTTTCTACACCTATGGTCTGGGTTTTAGGAAGCTTCCTCTGTCCCTAACTTGTGGAAAGGACTGGAAATGTGTGGTTGAAGTTGGCTAATACTTCCCAGTTCCTTGGTTGCACTGGAACTTCGATGCGGATAAGGATTTGTGAAATGGCAACCAACTTCAACCTTGTTCAAAACATAACATTTTGAGTTAATGTCACCATACTGAATACAAAAGAAATGGTTGTCTCGACTGCGCTTCCTCAGCTGAGATTTTTTGGAGGGGTGTGTGTGTGTGTTAGCAGGAATCACAAATATGGCCCTTCTCATTGGTTACCACAATACCTATGTGCCATTCTTGGTTCCTAGGTAAGGAGCTGGCTTAAGCAAGTCAGTCCAATGGCCCCCCTCTTTGCTGAGCACCATCTCTCCCTATGAGCAGAGGCTCACAGAAGAGTTTCACCAGCCCTGCTGCCTGAGTTAACTGAACCAGAGGTGCCAGATATTTGGGCCTGACACCCTCCTTTGCCAAACACACCCCACATTTTGCAGAAACCCCAGCGCTGTAACTAGAACATCTCTTGCAAATGAAATGAAATGCACACATTCATGCCATCTGTATTATAACTCACTCTCAAACTCAAAGTCTTTCCCCCCACATCGATTCCTAAGTACAATATTTTGGGGGCTACATTTAAGCACGGTGTGCGTGTGACCCCCAAGGATGAAGGCTGGGGACTCACCAGGCACTGGGGTGATGAGATGTCTCTTGGGAGGTGTTTCTTGCTGTGCTGGGCGGAGAGCAGGTGACCTCACTGTGAAGAGGGAACGGTGGACAAATTGAGCTTCATTTTCTTTTGCACAGTGATCTTGGGTGGCATCGTGGCCAGCCTTTCTTCCTGGCTACTTTCCCCTCAGGGGTTAATTTCTAGAGAAAAAGGAGCTTCCGGGGCTTCGGAAACCAGGCCTTCTTCTATAGAAGGCTTATTTGCACTACTCCCATGAGAGCATTATGTATGTATATATACACAAAGCTAAGCTCACACTCTGTGACGAAGGAGGATGTGCTATGTACATGTTCAGAAACTCCCTCGTACTTTGCATTAAGAATGGGGCAACCTGAGGCCTTCCAGGTATCGCTGGACTCCACGTTCCATCAGCCTCAGCCACCCTGGCCAAGGATCTGGGATCTTGGGAGTTGGAGCCCAGCCCCATCTTCAAGGACCACGTTTCCCTTCCCTGCTTTACGCAACTCCAGGCTCAGTTGCTGGCACTCCGGATAGGTTGAAGGCACAACCAGCAGTGGAGACTGGCAAGCCAAGGAACTGGCTGGGGCCCCTAGATAGTCAAAGGGTCCACTGCCACTTTTCTCACATTGCACGGGGCAATTGCTAGTTGCATGAATGGCACTACATCCATTTTGCCCACGGGTGTAGCTAAGGAGGGCAGGGGGGGCAGCTGCCCCCCTAAATCAAGTAGATCAATAAAAATACTTAACTAAGTTTCTGCCCCCTAACATGAAGCCTGCCCCTCCCCGCAACATAAATCCTGGCTTTACCCATGATTTTGTCTCTTGGTGCCAAGAAGAACTGAGCAGAAAAATCAACAGTCATTTGGAATAAATATTCAGATGGTTTGCAAGAAATGTTGATTCAGCTGAGCTCTCCCCATATCACCCCATTTGCTTTCTTTTCCGGACAAATAAATAGACTGAAATGATCCTTTCCTCGTGGCAACCCTTTTGAATAGGAATGTTTTCCACCAACTGCTTCTAGCATCCATAAAATGAAAGAGAGCTTTGACAAGCCCCCCCCCCAATCCATCACCCCCTCCTCCTTCCACCTGTGATCCTTGCTGGCTCCTTCCCCACCTGTTCTGCTCTTCAGGGCATCATAAGCTTCAAGCTCCACCGGCACAACCATACTGTCAAAACGGCCCAGATCCGTGGGGGTGATCACACTCCTGTAAAAAAAAAAAGTGGGAGAGAAGACTCATGGGTGTTTGGTGGCTCATGCAATGCAGCTGTTTTAGGGGAAGAACATGGCAAATAACCAAAGAGAGCACCAGAAGGAAGCAATGGGCACCCTGGGCAAGCCTGGGGTGATGTGCACTTCTCTCCCCACCCTCTGAGTTTAGTGGTGCAGTTCAGCCTCCCACGGTTTATTGCTTCCTGTTCCTACCTGATATCTCTGAGGAGAAGCAACTTTTCGGGCCGGTCGAGAATCGCCAGGAGTGGCCTCACCAGATCTTCCACCCCACTTTCTTGGATGTACTGTGTGTTGGGGGGAAAGTAACCATCAGCAGAGATCAAATGGAATAGCCCCATCTTGCTATTCCGTTTGAAGCAGCAACAGATCCCTTGATCCCCGTTACTATTCTTTGTTGCTCAGTTGATGGGTGGGGAGTTTAATCCTGCTTTCCGTAAGGAACTCTTTCCCAGGATAAGCAGGATTGAACTGCCTGGGCATCAATGGATGGCTGGGGGGTTCAATCCGGCTTTCTGTTGGGATCTTCAGCTGTACCAGATGTGAAGCAGGTGTTCATTTGGGGAAAATGGGGAGGCCTGGCAGGTCAAAACTGGTTCCCCCCAAAAGGTGGTTCCCCCTCCCTGACCCAAAGTTGGACTAATATGCCTCATCCTAGCTCCAGGTGGGCAATGTGTGGCCCCAGCCCCCTGCAAGCAATCAGTTCAGACTTCTGACAAGAGTCAGGCTGGGAGGGGGGACAGAGAACAAGGCATGTCAGAGATGCAGTGTGGTGCTGGTGTTACAGAAAGAGCACAAGAAAATGGGTAGCCACCCCACATTGGGCTCTGCTTCTGCCCATTGCTGGTTTCAGCACTGCCCACCCCAACAGATTACTCCAAGGGAGTGTGACCCTTGACAGGAAAATCTAAGAGAATACAGACAGTGGACCTATCTGCAGACTGAGCCATTTTAATCAGAATGCTATCCTTAAACATTTTAATAAAGCATTTTAAGGTTGCAGTCCTAGAGACACGAGAATGTAACACACACACACCGTGAACACAATTCAACATGCATAGGGCTGAATTGCATGCTTGTAGGTGGAAGTCTTTATTAGTTTATAGGATTCCTGATAATCCTGCCCTTAGGAGTCTTAGCAAAAAGAAACCCGTTTCAGGGTGGCTGCTGCATCAGGCTATCAAGCAATCCTCTCCCTGCCCTAGTTTCATTTGTCCCTCTCTGCACGAAGATTAGTGCCCCCCTCTCTTCCTCGGGCTTCCCAGAAGCAGTCTTGGGAATGAGTTTCAACAATGTGCTAGCTCAGAGCTCCCTCTAGTGGCACATCAAAGGCCAACAGGAATGGTGAGAAGTGGGAGGTACCAAACTGGTGAGGGCAAACATTCCATGCCCTGCAAGCGTCCCAGAAAAACCAGGACATCACATTTTTTCTCACAAGAGGACACTGGCCTTTTTGGGTGCTGTGACCTTGTGCAATTACGCACAGCGACACCCCCCATCTTGCATGCCACCCCATGCCCAAAAACACTGGGGTTTTTTTGGGGGGGGGGATTGCAGTGAAAAATGGTGCAAGATCAAAGCACTGAAAATGGCCACTGTCCCCTGGTGAGAAAAAATGGGAAGATGGCATCCCGTTTTTTGCCTTTGATGCTTTTGAGGGTATGTAAGACCTTCAAAGCTGCAGTGAATGTTGGATTGCCAGACATGCCAATGCCTGCTTTGCCCTACCAGATTTTCACCCTAAGTCTGCACAGAATAGGCTCCAAATAAAAGCAAGCAAACCACCTGTGGCCACAAACACTCTTACTCCACTTTAAGAGTTGTGTCTCCCCCCCCCCCCCAACAAGAGTCCTGGGAACTCTAGTTTGTTAAGGGAGCCAAGAACTGTTTGAAGATTTTCAACACATCACAAATCTCAGGATTCTTTGGTGGGGAAGCCATGACACTTAAAGCAAAATGAGAGACTCTTAGTTAAATGAACGCAATGGGTGCCAAACCATGTGCCAGAGTGAGACAAAACGCAAGAGCCTCATGTTGGACCATCCTGTTAATCGTCCTGTTTGGCACAGTAGTCACCAAGCTGGTGCTTCTGGGAAGCCTGTCAGCAACAGGACAAATGGGATGCTTTAAAGCACAGCCTTACGGAAGAGAGGTACAAATGTAACTGAAGGCAGAGTGAGGCAACTATAGATCATAAGTTGTTGCAAGACATTTCACAATCAAGGGAGAGATTGGCCCATTCAGGCACACATGGCGGCTGTCCTCCATCCTTACCCGGGTGCAGTGTCTCAGCACAGCTGCCACTTCATCCTCCATCAGCAGCTTCCTGGCCATGTCTTCAATAAGCAGCAGGTGGCTCTCGGTGACTTTGCTGCGCTCCGTGCCATTGTACTGGGGAGAGGAGCCCAAGGAGGGGAAAAGGCGGCCTTTTTCTGGGAGGGGCACCACAGAAAGTCAGTGCAAAAACATAATCCGGGAATAACAAAGCATGAGGCCATTAGCCACCTGGAACCACAAGCCTGAAATGCATGCATGCACTTGAAATCTTATGTCTGTGGGTAACTACTGGCACTGCACATGCAAGTTATTCTGTACCCACAAGCACCCCAGTGTAGATGAAGATGGTTAGGGTGCTGGATTTGGATGTGGGATGTTCAGGTGTTGTACATTCGCAGCTGAGAAAGGAAAGGCGTGAAGAAGTGGCAATTGATATCAACACAAAAGCACACACATGCACAGGTTTCCAAAGGCATGCTCACGTGAAGCTACATGCTTGTTGCTCAGTTACCCCGTCTCAGAGTGCGGGTGACAATCTTCTGTACGACGCTAACTGCAGGCAAGAGGGTAAGATGGGAAGAAAGAGCAAAGACAAATAGTTTGGAATCTGTAGTGGAGAAGGGCAAATTGGAGGGAAGCGGTGGCCATTTTGGACTGGTCTCTGCTCTATCTGATGAAAAGGGAGAAAAGGAAAACTGTACTGCCATTCTGCCTTTTGTTTTTTCTTACAATTTGTGCAAGTCTGACAGACAGTGCTGTCTATACCACCTACTGGCCCCTACAGATTGTTTTATGTGTGTGTCCTTCAACCAGTCACGGTGGAATAACTGTGCATTAGTGATGGGTTTATACCGGGCTATCCACACATCTTTCTGCTTTCTTAGTTGTCCTGCGATGTTTCCCCAATGTTAGTGCATTCTTACTATATAGAGGGGCACGTCTGCGTCTAGTGCAACACAAGTGAAATGATGCCCCCCGCTCCAAACATTTGTGGTGTGAAAAGTTACAGGATTTCAGCAGCGAGTTACAGAATGTGCACTGACTGCACAAAGCAGTATGCACGCCTTGGACCTTTGCAAGTGCAAACAGCAGCAAAAGCAGAAGGGTGTATGACTGTCCCAATAGCATCATGAGCACAAATAATCACAGAAAAGATGCCTGAAGAAGACCATATTCCCTCATGGTCAAACCTTCCAGGGCCCACATACCAGTGGTGGGTGTGGCCAAAGTGTATTCTTGCACTTCAGGGACCCAGCCCAGCCAGGTAAAATAACTAGACAAGTGTGGAGCAGGGCCTGAGCAGAGTTTCTGAGGACCAGAGAGAGAGAGAGATCTGGAGAAGGGGTCACATTTGGCTCCTGGCCCTGAGGCTCCTCCCCCCGACATAGGGAGACAGGCCAGTATACAGTACAATTCTCTGTGCCACATTTTCCCATGTTTCCCAGAGACTTTTCCTGACACTTCCAGTTTAGTGATGAAATGCTGAAGCAAGGGTTATGACAACTTGTTCTGCCAAATGTGACCTCCAGAGGATTCTTGTGCCCCACAGACTGACTCTGGCCACCTTCCTGCTCTAGGTGCTTCACACCAAAGCATCAGCATTTGGCAAATGCACTTCCATTGTGCTCCCTTGTTGCCCAACCAGTAGAAAGGATGAAAGGCCAAATGGAAAAGCCCTTAGCACAGAATGGAAGATGCTGTTTCTCAGTGCTCTAGTAAATGAACCAACAGCCCAGTCTACGTCCACCTGGTAAAATGGGCCCCTAATCTTGGCTAGGCCAAATCCTGGGGCCTTCTCTTTTGGTCATGGTGTGCGGAGAGAAATGGACAGCCAAGAAAGGAACAGAAATTCTCCAGCTCAGCTGTTGATATAAATAGGAATGGTGATTGGTTCCGCTGCCTGCTGGCTGGCAATCACATTCAGGCTGTGTACACACTATAAGCTTTGAAGCACATTCAAAACACACTCTTGCCCTTTCTGAGCATTGTAGTTTGTTAAGGGTCACTGGGAATTTTACCTCTGTGAGGGGAAATGCTCACACACTTGACAATCTATTATTCTCCCTGTTTCTGTCCCTGCCCAATAAAGGGGGAAAGCCTTGTAGTGAAAGGTTCTCTTCTCCCCACCAAAAATCTCAGTGGACCTTGCTGCCATGCGCAAGTTTACAATGAAGCAGGACCAGATTCAAGAGCCAGAGTACTGTGCTCTCTGGAGGATGCTAGAAACAGAACATCTTTTTGTTACCTTTCTCGCCATCAGACCGTGCTGGGGATTTGGATCTCCTCTGTGTCTCTGGTGACCCAGCTGCCGAGCTTGGCTTCCCTGTCCGGGTGCTTTTTAAGAACAGGTTCATGAGGGTTTTGGAGCGCTGGAGCGTGGCCTTCTTCTCCGAGGAGACCGGCTTCTCTTTCTTCCTCTGGCGTTTCTCCTCTGGGGCAAGAATCCAAAAAGTCATACCTGAAGATCATAGCCCTGGGATAACCCAAAATATGATCCTTCCCCACTCCAGCCCCATTGACAGCGTATTGTGGGTACCATTTTAAGAAGGAGAAGAAAAGGTATCTGGTTATGTAACTTTCTGACTCTGCCTGTTAAATGGGGCCAGAAACCTTCTGCATGATGGAACAAAATGCACAGACCAGTGTCTTTCAGATGTGCCATGGGATTTTCTCCTCTCTGCCTACATATTAAGGGTCAGGACTGTTTAGCAATAAGGTACATTTTCGAAACTCCCTAGGAGAGAAGTGGTCAATCAAATCCCTGTGGACAGGCTGCAAGCTGGACAGGAGCGCAATAGCACTCTGCCCACCTGCGATTCCCAACAGCTGATATTCAGAGGTGTAAAGTCTCTGACAGTGGAAGTAGAACACAACCATGGCTAGTAGCCATTGATAGACTTATCTTCCATGAATTTGTCTAATCCTCTTCTCTTTGCCTTATCCCTCTCCCCTTCTTCCTCCATAAAATTATTTCCTGGGTTCACACTTAATATTTGACATCAAAATAATGTTGCATTAATGTAAAATGAAAAGGGGGGGGGGGAATGTAAGTTTTCCAAAACTGCAACCCTCCTGATTTACACTACATTACTGTATTGCTATAATGATAATGATGATAACAGCAGCAGCAGCAATCTCAATTCTCCCAGTATTTATGTAGTCAAAACAGAAAGGTACCCCCATCACCCCAGCAGCCCAATAAAGACTGAGCATGCTCAATGTGTGTGGAATGCTCCCTGGGGGGAAACGGGACATGGGGAGGGGGACTGGAATGGGGTGCCTGGAATCCTGTTGCAGTTTCCATGAACCATGGTAAGAATGGTAAGAATAACGATCCCATGGCACCTACCATAAATGGTCAGATAGCTCTGCGATCTCTTGATGGGCTGTCGTGGACGGCTGAGTGCCAGAAGGAGGGCAGTTTTAGGGGAGGGGTCTGTTGTCTCTCTGCTGGCAAAGGGCCGGTGCTTCTTCAAGCGGAAGGACTCTTTGAGGCTCTCGGTGCGGATGGCGGTGTCTTTCAGGATCTTCAAGGGCTCCACAACCCGTCGGGTCTCCATCACCAGACTCCCCGAATAGGAGGCACCGTCTGACAGCGGATCAGTCTGCATGGCGGTCTCTGCTCTTTCCAAGGTGTGTCTCTGGACTGGCAGCTCAGCAGAGATGCCAACATCCACCATGCAACTTTGTGCTGCTGAGCTGGGGATCGGGGCCATGAACAGGCCATTCATGGAGCTGAAGGGGGTCCCTGAGGAGTAGGATGACGCAGAGGAGCTGGATTCCGAGGTCTGGGACAGCTCCTGCAACCGGCCATTGGTCACTGTGTGGAGAGAGAGAGAGAGAGAGATGAGTATTATAGGAGTCTTTTCTGTTTTGACAATCCATGTTAGTACAATAAATGCACAGAAGCTATCCATTATTGCACACAGGCCAAATGACTTGCATTGCTTTTGTTGTGGGAATACTGCCTTTCCACAGCAAGGAATGTGCTACAACTTTGTATCTGGGGAAAAACAACAACCCCAATTGTTGTGCTGGATAGTTCAAGCACTGCTATTATTATTGCTGTGTGGAATGAGATTATGAGTGTGCCATGAGAGATTATGAGTGTGCCCACCTGATACTGAGTTAGATGTACAGTGGTGCCTTGGTTCTCAAACGACTTGGAACCAAAATATTGCAATCCCGGAAGTAAGTGTTCTGGTTTGCAAACTGCTCCATTTTAAGTGTTACGCTTCCGTTTGGAGTGCCAGACTTCTGATTTGAGTGCCACACTTCCGTTTTGAGTGTTACGCTGAGGTCTGTCTGTTTTTGCTATTTGTTTTGTGTTTTTGTTTTTGCGGCTCTTTTTTGTTTTTGTGACTGTGTGTAACCCAGTTCAGCTACTGATTGATAGATTGTGTGACTGCAGTACATTGTTTATTGCTTTCATTTTATGGATCAGTGGTCTCATTAGACAGTAAAATTCATGTTAAACTGCTGCTTTAGGAGTTGTTTTTAAAAGTCTGGAATGGATTAATCCATTTTGCATTACTTTCTATGGGAAAGCATGCCTTGGTTTTGGAACGCTTTAGTTTTGGAACGGACTTCTAGAACGGATCAAGTTTGAGAACCAAGGTACCACTGTACCAATGTCCTGACTCAATATTAGGCAGCTTCCTATGCTCCTCTGAACTGCTGTTTTCTTTCTTTATGCAACAGACTCATAGATCTATGCTATTGCAAGCATGTTCTTAAGGGTGAAAATGCCAAGTGGGAGGAGAGAATTTGAGCTCCATCAACAATGGTCTGTGCAACACAGCACCCACTCCTGGGCTATTCTTTCTGCATGTTTTGTCTTTTGATGACACTGCATTCTTTGCAAACAGCCCAAACGCAAGGGTGAGGGAGGAAGGAGGATTGTTTTCTGAAATGCAAGGAGGGAAAGCAATTTGCTTTCAGAATGCTCTGGCACTCCTTACTCATCCTTAGCAAAGCAACACCCAGCATATTAATGTAGACAGAAAATGTGCATTTGTGTCTTACATCTGTTGAGCCAGCAATACTCAGCCACCATTTCCTTGTATGCAGGGAACCTCCCCGTCTCCTAGATGGAAAGCACAGAAGACAGACACAACACGTCATGGGATCATTTGCTGCCTGCCCAGCACTGAGCGGTGTCTTCAGAGGCTAACCCGATCCCAGGCGGAGAGACACTTTGATAAATAATGCATCCCCCACTGCCAGGTCCCTTCCCAGCTGAAACTGAATCTGCTAAGTCTCAAGAGTCTGGGTCCCACAGCGTCTTGGGGAGGGAGTTGCTGGGCGTCACAGAAGGCAGCAAGAAAGAGACTTCAGTGCTGCTGCTTTGGCAAGCAACTTCTTAGAGGGCATGGTCTCTTTTTTGGGGCACATTGAGCAGAAATGGAGGGCTTCTGCTTTCCACCTCTAGCAGCTACCACTTCGTAAGGGCTCATCAACACTTTTGCTTGACCCGTATTTTTTTACTTTCTTTCCACTTTCTTTCCGGTATTTTGATTGTATTTTATACGAGTTAATTCAAGAGCTTTCCTCTTGGTTTTGTAGCCGTGTCTTGTAAAAATCTCACCCACTGAATCAGATCTCATTATATGTGCAGAAAATCTGAAGAGAGATTTTGTTTAACTGAGCTTCAGTTCAGTGGGTAAGATCGGATTTTTGCTAGGGACAGCTGCAGAACAAAGAGAAAAGCTCTCAAACCCTGGGGAATTAATGGGTACACAATATGGTAAAAAATAAGGGTCAAGCAAAAGTGTGGATCAGCCCTTTATCAAAATAGTAGTCTTTGCTCCCTGGCCCTTTGTAGCCTACTTATTTATAAAGTGCCATTTTCCTAGGCCAGGGTGCCACGCTCTCTGCTCAGCCATAGAAAGGATGTATCCTATGTCTGGCTAGGTAGAGAAAGAGATTACAACTGTAGGAAGCTGACTATGGGAGCTGGTGAGAACTCTGACAATACCCAGCAATCAGGATATTGGTGCCTTGTCTCATGGCCCTAGGGACGCGGATGGTGCTGTGGGTTAAACCACAGAGCCTAGGACTTGTTGATCAGATAAGGTCGGCGGTTCGAATCCCCACAACAGGGTGAGCTCCCGTTGCTCGGTCCCTGCTCCTGCCAACCTAGCAGTTCAAAAGCACGTTAAAGTGCAAGTAGATAAATAGGTACCGCTCCGGCGGGAAGGTAAACAGTGTTTCCATGCGCTGCTCTGGTTCGCCAGAAGTGGCTTAGTCATGCTGGCCACATGACCCGCAAGCTGTACGCCGGCTCCCTCAGCCAATAAAGCGAGATGAGCACCGCAACCCCAGAGTCGGTCACAACTGGACCTAATAGTCAGGGGTCCCTTTAACTTTACCTTTACTCATGGCCCTAACCTCCCATAGTAATGGGACCACTGGGTCATCTTCCAATAGAGTAACACCGCTTCCTATCCCAATCTTGGCCCAGCACTTGGCAAGGCACAGGCCTCACCTTGATGGTCAGCATGATGTGGGTCTGCCCCTTTAGCACTTCCACTGCCTTGCTATGGCTGATGTCGTCAAACTTGACTCCGTTGGCTGCAAGGACTTGGTCGCCGACCTTGACCCCATGAAGCTCAGCAAGCCCGCCGGGATCCACTCTGGGAACGATACAACATTAGGATGATTATTCTTGAATGGGAACAGTGAAGCTTTGGGCAGGTATACAAGGCATTCCAAGTCAAGTGAACAGGACAAGGGGAACTAGAACATGTTCTTGGTCAACGGAGAGGGGGAGGCTGTCAGAGGGTTGGGCCTAATGACCCGTTGGGTCTTTCCAACTCTCCAGTCCCAGGATTCTATGACAATAAGAGTGGTGCAACAACTCTGGTTCCTTCTAGCATAACTGGAAGGCATGTCCCTCTAAGGCACTTTCCCTCATGGCTCTCAAAGGAGAATTGATTCTGAAAACAGAAGAGCCTTTTTTACCTTCTCTTTAGATTATGGTTACCAGATTTTTTTCAATGAATCCGGGGACACCTTTTTTTTTTTGGAAGCTGAGTAGCAACAGGGAGTCAGTAGTGGGGTTGGTGAGGCAAAAGACCCTGGGCCCAAGCACACATGCATATTGTATAAAGGTGCAAAGCCCTTCTTTCTCACCCTGAGAAACATAAATGCACAGAGTTGTTAAAAAACTGGGCAATGGCTACCCACCCGTGGCTCCCCAGCCTCCCCCGATCTGTCAAAACAAAGGGGGAAGGGGGCAGGAGATCGGGGGAGTCATGGGTGTGCGATGCGCCATTGCCCAGTTTTTTAAAAGTCTGCGCATTTATGTTTCACAGGGTGCGAAAGAAGGGCTTTGCACCTTGCCCGGCAGAGAAACCGCACACCTTGCGCCCCTCCTGTGCAATGGCCACCCGCCCGCTAACAGACTGGCTCCGGGCTGCTGAGGCTGCCACTGCCATGTTTCCCAGGGACAAATTTGCAAATCTGGGGACATTCCGGGGACGGAATTTGTCTGGGGAAAGATTTGCAAATCTGGGGATTAGATTGGAGGTAATAGCCAGGATGTGAGTGACTCCTTCTAATAAATTCACCAATGTCTCAGTAAATTATTGAAATGACCCAGCTTTTAAACTAATTGTGGAAGATTGGCATAAGCCCCGTATTCAGAGCTGAAGATTATTTGTCCCCAGTTCATAGAAAGCCATGGATCAAATCTAATGATGTGGTCATGCTACAGAAGGTGACATCAGCTGTGGCTTCTCTGAGGTTGCATGCATTTGGGACTGAACAAACTTGATTGAAAAAGTCTAAATACAAGAGGCAAGAGGGCTGCTACAGTCGCATACAAATGCTACACAGACACAAGATAATACTACAGACACAAGATACGGCAATTTTACTCTAGATTAATTAACCTGAAAGAAGGATCTATATTTGGTATCAAATTCAAATAAGATTGAATAACCATTACAGTCACAGCCCTGTACCAAAAGAGTGGGGGGGAATCTATCTTTTTCTCATGATATACCTAACCCAATTTTACATTTAAAAGGTGGATCAAGGGTGTTAAAGAGCACCTATTAAACAGATCCAGTAAGTTTAATAAGATTTACACCCAAGTAAACATTCATAATTGAGGTTTAAGCAAGCTCTGGTAGTTTATTCTGCGGCTTGCAGAGTGAGCAAGGATAGCAAGCAAAACAAATTCTACAGTGCACCACTGTATTTCTACAAAGAATCGTATCATATCATTATGGCTGGAGCTTCTTAATAGAAATGGGTCCTAAGTATTATGCAGGGATAGTAAACCTAATCTTAGGCTGCATACAAACCATACATTTAAAGTACATGTCTTCTTCCAAAGAATCCTGGACATTGTAGATTGTTCAGGGTACTGGGAGTTGTAGCTCAGTTAGGAATAAATTACAGTTCTCAGGATTCTTTGGGGGAAGCAATGTGCTTTAAATGTATGGTGTGTACTCAGCCAAGGTGGTATCAAGATTCCAAAACAGTTAAAAGTGGCAAGCTCCAGTGTGAAACAGCTCTTTAGTGCTCAATCAGAACAAAGGCAATTCAGGATTTTTTTCTGGGTTGATGTTTGCTCAAAGAGCACTAAAGAGTGGGTTTTCCCTGAGAACTGAGTGGGGTGAGCAGAAAACCGCTCAGACTCATGCTTTCAAGTGGAAGTGTGGACAAGCCTCAAGACTTACTTGGAGACGTAGATACCAAGACCATACTCTTTCCCCCCACGGATGTTGAAACCCAAGCAGTAGTCATCAGAGGTGGTATACAGGTGAATGATCCGCCGCCTCCCAATCTCAGAGCTCGTGTCTGATGGAGTTGAGCCACTCCTCTCCACAATCAGACGCTTGTTCACCACATCAACCCTGTGGCGAGATAAAGAATTCACCGAGTATTCTGGACTCTGCTGAAATATTTTTGAATGGAACTTGGAAAATCAATAAGCCCATAGGTGGCAGGCAGAACGTAAACAGAATTGCAATCTGGATGTTGAACAACCGTAACTGAGACTTAGACCCAAGGAACAGGGTGATTTATTTATTTTTTTGTACACAAGGAGGGTTCACTCTTCTTCCACCTACCCCAGCTACCACCCTGAGAAAAATAGCTCTCCCCATGTGGCAGTTAGGCTTAGAGGAAAGCTTCCATGGATGCAAATGGGAGCTTTTCCCTCTTAGGGACAATTGCCATGTGGGGGAATGGGGCTGAGGAAGGGGAAGAGAGAGAGAGAATGAGAATTAATGTGTCCATGTGTGAGACAGAAAGAGAATGAAAGCAATGTGGGGTGGCTCCAGCCACACTAGCATATGGCCACCTCTGGAACAAAGCTTTATTTGAATCAGGGCTTGTTAGGGCTGACACCCAACACACCAAAACATGTCTCCAGAACATGCTTTTAACAGGGACTTTGAGCATGTCTACTCATTTCCTCTGTTTTATGCAACCATGTCCCACCCATATCTTTTCCATAAGTGTGTTTCTGACTGACAAGCAGGCTTGAGCCTGGGCATTTCTGGTTTCAGAAGAGAACCTCTCCATGCTGGATCGGGGGATGATGTATTGTATTTTAGGAAATTTATGTCCAGTGCTATTTCCCTCGTTCTCTTAGAATTGCAATGGGACGTACCTGAGAGGTGCGGGAACTGAGTTTGGGTGAGTTCCCGCTGAAAAAAAGCCCTGTTTATATCCCACCCTTCAGAGCAGCTGACGTAATAGAGCAAGTATCAGTATCAAACTTTATTTCAGTCACAGACCAGCATAAGATAAAACATATGGATAAACAGAACACATAAGACTTAAAACAGGTAAGGAATAAAAGCTAGTAGTTAAAAGGTATATCATACATAACTTAAAAAGATAGAAACAAGGACAAACGGTTAAAAGCAACTATAAAGGAGGGAGTGTAAAGAAGCACGGGTTTTGTATTTTGGGCCTAATTTGTGGCGCAATAATATGATAATCACCAACAAGTATAACCTAAAACAACAGCAGTGAGAAAGCCCCCCCGCCCCCACGATAAACCAGATTAGAAGAGTGTGCCAAAGCTTGCACAAAAGCTTGGCGCCAGCCAAACCTTCCTGAGAAAACATTTCCACAATCACAGGGGCTACCACTAAGAAGGATTTGAAAACCTGTGCAGACCTGTCAATCATTAGCAGATCAGTTGCACACTTTGAGGAATGGTTTCAAAAGATCTGACGGCATACCAGAAGATCCCTTCCCTGACATTAACTACAAAGTAGGCCAGTCCTGCAAGCAAATCAGGAAAAAACAAGCAAATGCACCACCAGTGCATCAGAAACAGCACCTGAATTTTAGAGACAAATTTCATGTATCTACTTACTGTGATATAACTGATACACCTGAAGCTAATATGAAGAGAAGTGAAATGTATGTGAAGAAGTATCAAGTGGATTTAATTTTCTAAATAATATAGACTTATCTGATGTACGATAGTTACAAGATTCCCAAAAGCTAGCTGACTCATACTCCCAGGACTTTAACTTGAATCTTTTGTGGGCAACTACAGCAGTTCTACTGTTATATGTGACGAAGTTTAATGAAACAGAAAACATAAAATTCAGTCGTGGATCTTTCACAGTAATGAAAGACTGAACACAATATGCACTTCCAACTGCAGAGATCGGGTTATGAATGCTGTGAATAATGCTTTTTCCTCAGCTGAAATGAATAAAAAGTCCTCAGAGAGAGAGGACTTATGGAAGCGAATGTGCTTCATCAAGTCAGTTTTGATGAATTTATCCAGAGTTTTGCAATCAGAAAACTTAGAAAGAAGCTATTTTAATTTCAACATGTCTTGTGTCATTTCCAGAAATAACATGTTGTTTTACAGTTTAGCATTGTTTGAATTGCATATGGGGGCACCAAAATCTTTTCAGTGCTTAGGGGCTCTAAAGGCTTTAATCCAGCCCTGCTGCTTACAAAGTCCCATGCATGCCCCCTTGATCCTCTTCTGTTTTCCTCTTTCACATTAGCAAATGATTTCCCAGCCCTCTGCTCCTCACTATTCATTTCCTATCTACATATTATGCACAAAGCCCGTGTCCAGCCTCATTTCCCCATGTGTTTTAATGGCCTGTTTATTCATCCCAATTTGTCTGCAGGGAGCTTTGGCGATGTTACCTAAAAGCAGGAGTTAGCCCATATTTTCCAGTGCATTTTCCTGTTACTTTCCTTAATACAAAAACTCAGATCTTTTGAGGTAGGCTTGCCATACATCAGCAAAATTCCTCACACATCCTGGTTTTCAGGTGTAAAAATGGCGTCGGGGAGGGGGATTTTACTGAAACGGCAAAATGTCAGGGAAAACCCAGATGTATGACAATGCAATGGAAAAAGCAGCGGAAACAGCTCCAAAAGCTTAAAATCACTATTTTGGGGGTAGGTTCCCCCCCCCCCAATTAGTTTGGTGGTTTCCTTAAAAAGCTCTACAATTTTGGAGGCTTCCTAAAAAAAAGTTTGCGGGTGTCATAAATTATACTTTTTGAAATATGGCAACCCTGTTTTGAGGGATCGTTGCATGACATCCTAGTCAACTACAGCTGGCTGCATAACACACCTATAAAACGCAATTAGAGCACCTTGCCCTCCCTGCAAGAATTCTGAGAGCTGTAGTTTGCTAAGGGTGCTGGGAATGCTAGCTCTGTGAGGGGTAGACCACAGTTCCCAGGATTCTTTGGTGAAGGTGGCGGCGTGCTTTGAACGTGCTTTAAAAGGTATGATGTAAACACAACCCAAGCAGTGCAACTGTATGTGATTGAACCCCACCTGGAAACAGCAGTAGTCTGGAAGCGCCCTAAGTCAGAGGGGAGCATTTAGCCCAGTAACCCCAGGTCACCTTGACCCGTCCCTCTCCTGCGCCCTGGTCAGAGTTCATCCCGATAGCATCTCCTTGCTTCTCACGAAACCCGATCACACCTTCTCTGCTCCGCTGAGCCCAGCACACTTGCCTCGGCCCTTACAAACAACACATTGTGATTTTTGGTTACCCAAGGGCCTGCTGACAATAGGGTGTCACCATAGCAGGCAGTTCCGCTTACCATGTGGTCTTTTCTTTGGAGAACTTTATCCCTGGCACTTTGCCCATGCGTCTCACGACCATCCGCAGCCGGTTGTTCCCCGTCAGGACTTTGACTGCGCTTCCCATTGTAATGTTCTCCAAGCTCACACTATTCACCTCTGTGATTTTATCTCCAACACACAGCCCAGCCTGTTCTGTTGGTATTAAATACAGGTAACTCAACTTGGGCTAAGGATTAGAAAGGGTTTCTCTTTCCTGGTTTTCTTTTGTTTTAATTTTGTTTTACAGTATTACTAAAATGACAAAATATAAAAGTATGTAGCATGCACATTTTAGAGTAAGGCAGGGTTTCTCAAACTTTCTACTCCCAGTTGAAACAACTGAAAACTACTGAGGCCTACCTCAGTCAGAAAATGGTGGTTCAGGAAGCAGAGTTTGGAACAAACAGCTGGCATTTACTGACATTGTTTCCCACTGATATCCAATCTATCTTTGGAAATGGTTAAACTCTGCCACAGCGTTGTTCTTGTGGCAAGGAGTTCAACAGGTCAGTTTTCCTCATGCTAAGTACATAATTTGCCATGGAGATATTGTGAGGACTTCCTCAGCAGGATTTGCTGATTCAGGGGCTCCAAGTGGAAAACACTTAAAAAAATATTTTCCCCTCCCCATTCCCACATGACCCTAAAAGTATTTTTACCCATCTTCTGTAATTTCTTCTCCCACTCTCCTTTCACATTCAACTTCTACCTAATTTCTGCCCCTCTCTCACAACTAGTTTCTTTCATCTCTCCTCCATTGTCCTAAGACATTTGCTTCTTCCTCCTGTAAAAGCTTTTCTCTCTTATCCCCTTCCTTTATATTCCCAGTTTATTTATATAACAACAACAGCCTTTTTCTTTATAATTTCCTTCTTTGGCACTTTCCCCTCCGAGGAGGGAGAGGACCATGTACACCACATTGAGTTCCTTGGGGAAAAGGTGGGCTAAAAATGTAATAAATAATAATAATAGCCTTGATAGCATATTTTCTCTCTCTGTTTAAAAGACTTATTCTTCTCTGGAGCTCTAAAGACCTGTATGCATGGCTTTCGGAGAATCTCACATTTTGCAATGTCATGGAATTCTATACTGATGTGCTTCCAGAACTACTTAGCAACATGACAAATAAACATTGTCTCAAATAAATTACTTTGCTTGGGTCTTGTTGCAACCTCCAGACATGGGTTAGGTACTGAAGAAGAACTGGTCAGCACTGGAAGACCACTTGCTGGCAGAGATTTAAGTCTAGGTGATTCTGCCAGTGTTGCAGGCACTAGAATGAAGTCCTGGTTTTATGGCCAGAACATCCGAGCAGCTTGTTGTCTGTTTTTAAGGCTGGAAGGGTTGGAGAGATTTTGCTTACCTGCACTGCTGCCCTCCTCCACCTTGCTGACGAAGATACCCAGGCCATGCTCCGAGCCTCCGCGCACACTGAAGCCCAGCTTCCCATCTGTGCTTTTTTCCACCGTAACGGCATTGATGGCATCACTCTCATCACTGTTAGCTGTCATGGGGATACAGCATGATATAATTATGAAATGGCACCACTAAGGACACTCACTGTGCTGGAATGACCAGCAAAAGGAGCTACCCATGATTCTCTACCCTAAACACTGGGAAAGTGATAGTAGAAAGAATTGCAAGAGAAATATGCCAAACCTCCCTACACTCTGCAATTTAGCCTCTCTTCCCCACCGTTGTGGGTTCACCAGACCCAGAAATAACATCTAGGCAGGCTGGAGGGCAAGCCATGAAATCCCTAACAGTTTACTTCCTAGGGAGACATGGGAGCGTTTGTCAAAGTGTATCTTCTCTGTCAATGCACACATGGATTTCCTATATAATATAAATGGTTACAATACACAGAACGCAAACACAGAATTGCAAGGAGCATCTCCCCCTCCTCTTCTCCTATCAGGCAGCAATACTGTAAATGCCTTCACACCCTGGGAACATGGCCAGCACCAGGTCAGAAGAGTTCCCAACTAGAACTGCTTTTTTATGTGGATGTGATTTTATACTATTTTATTTTGCTCTCAGCTTTTCAATTTTGTAATTGGTGTTTTTATCTTGACACTGGCTATTGACCATAATAAAATGACTGCAACATGTTAATAGGAGCCATGGGAGTGGCTTAGTTCAGGGCAAGGTCAAATGAGGAGGCAAATCAGTCTATTGGAGGGGGTTGGGGTGGCAGGAGCCTTTTCTCCCCTAAATCTCTAGATTTTGACCTCTATATATCAAGGAGCCTGCAAAATGTTCTATATGACACCTATATCTTTTGCCACATGGGGCAAATAGAAGAATGGGGGGGGGGCAGCCCCAGAGAAAGCTCTATCTCCATCATGGCCCTGATCCAAATTAGCTCTTCCTCACCCTATGATCCCTATGGTTGCTATTCACAATTAAAATCAGGCCCACGAAGAGCTTGTCTGAGGCCTGATGAAGGAGTCTTGTTAGAATAAAGTTATAGACCCTGAACAGTGTAAGTCTGGCAGGCCTGGTGGCACTCCCCATTTGGCTGGCTTAGCCCTCTGAGGCCTGGAACAGGTATACCCAACTGTATCTCACCCTCTCTGCTTGAGCCTGTTTAAAATACACCCTGTTTAAAAAGGATCCACAGTTCTGCTCATGGACTTCCCATGCCGTGTCTTCTTTGGTCCTCAATCAGAAAGTGGCAGCATAGTAGAAAGTCCCATTTTGCTGACGCTCAGCATTATGGGAAGCTGCCTGAATCAATTTTATCTCTCTCCCTCAATGTAGAGGCTAATTTAGGGGAGCATGACTGGTTCAGTTGCACTGGGCGCAGAGCCTCGGTGTGCCATAGGGGCCACTGCAACTATAATGTAGTATGGAAGGCAAGAGGCATGGGGTGCTGAATTTTGAGACCCCAAGGTCCGCCACTGCTCCATGTCCTCTTACGTCTGCCCCTAACACCTCATTTCTTTGCACCAAATAATTGCCGAAAACAACCCATCCTATATAACATGAGGTAACATTTACTTCCTGGAATTATGCATATTACAAATGCATGTTTCTAATTACTGTGATACTTCCTAATCACATAATTGGCTTATTTACTAATACTGGAATGTATATAAAATTGCAGGGCAATGAGGTGCGCGCGCTAATTGGCTCTCCTGGGTCACAGCAACTTCCTCATAAATCTGCAACTGATCTTGCAAGGAAAGGAACAAACAGCACCATTTGGCTATGGCTCTACTCCTTTGCAAAAGGATGACATCAACTCTCTCCATCCAGCCAGGATCTGGCTTGGCTATGTATGTAGAAATGACGTCCTTTGCACACTGCCACCTCCCACCTTCATCCCCAACGGTACCTTCAAGGGGTGTATTGATGAGGATAACTCTTCCCATGGGGGACGAGGTGCGGTAGTCCCGAAGGTTCCCATTCAGGAGCCGGTTCTGCCTGCTCAGCAGGAGGCGATTGGCAGTGCTGATGTCACTGCTGGAGCCCCGGGAATGAGTCGGGTAAATGATTTCGCTCTGGAATGAATCAGGAGTGTATGCCATGGCAGGACAGGGTGCTGGTTACGCACAGAAGGACTCTCACTGTTGGATGGTGTCCCTTGGTGGGTTGGAGAAGCACACTGCGCTTGGGCCTGATTCCTTCAGGAAAGCTGGGTGAGTTTGTTTCATTTTGGCCCCTTAGGTTGCTTCCCACCAGCGGAAACCGTTGCTGGACATGTTCCCATCAATCATAGTATTACCTCTCGTAGACTCATTTTGTTGTTGTCGATGGTGATGTTACCACTGAGGATTGTCCTTAGGAAAATTCACCTATGTTTAAAATGCAGGATCCAATGAAAACATCTTGCCTCTCATGGGTTCAGATTCATGCTCCTTTTCTGCCTTCCAGACAGGTATGCTGTAATAATAGTAGTAATGGTAGTAGTAGTAGCAGCAGTAGTAGTAATAATATTATCATTTTTTTTTACCCTAAAGCCTTTAGTCAAATTTAAGTCCTATGCACATTTAACTGGAAGCAATTCCCATTGAATTAAATAGGACTTATTTCTATGTAAATAAGTGTAGGATGGCTGCATGGATTTCTTTTGAGTTTGTGGTGCAACAAGAACATGTTTTATGGCACTCCAGAAGTCTTCTTGACAAGGGAGCGTACCCTCAGTCAGTCCTTCTAGGACCTGAACTTTGAGGACAGTCATAACAATATTTTTTTGCACTCACAAGGTTGAGAATATGAAATTTAAAAAAATGAAATTTGTGGCTGGCAGAATTTTCACAAAAATATTTCTACCTTTCACACAATGCTCACTGCACCCACTCTTTGAAGTTAGGTGTGTGTGTGGGGGGGTGTCTAATGCTAATTCAACAGTTTCAGACATGAAGGCAATATGGTGGATGAAGACATTTTTAAGTAAGACATAAGCATGTTGCAAACATTGTTTGAAACATTTTCAGTGTAGTGGGACCATTGTGTTCCATGGAATTTATGTAGAATAGAGAGCAGGAATAATATTGTTTGACTATGGCTGACCTAGCTAAGTGTAGAAAAATTAAAGCTGAAAAGAAAATGGATCAGATTCTTTTCTTTCCAGTATCACAGTGTGATTCTATTTTAGCACTTTTAGTCTAAAACATCTGTTGATTTCAGTGATGTATCTCCAGGTTTATGGCTTGGCAACTTAATAGAATCATATCATTCTAGAGTTGGAAGGGACCATGAGGGTCATCTAGCCCACCCCTTGCAATGCAAGAATCTTTCACCCAACGTGGGGCTCAAACCCACGACCCTGAGATTCAGAGCCTCATGTGTTCTACTGACTGAGCTATCCCAGCCAAATCTTCCTGGTTTGCACAGCGTGACTGGATATGCACTTGTTCAGCTGAGACCAGAAGTAACCCTACCTTGATATGCTTATATTTCTCAATGCATTTACTGCTTAAGAATTACACTAGGGTGGCTTGAAGTGGGTACACTAGTTTACAGTAGCCAGTGCCAAGCTGAAATGCTTTCAGCTTGCTGTATAGATAAGAAAAGAATAATTTTCTATTTAAAAAAAATATTCAAAAACTTTTAATGGATTGTCCAAAAAACACTTTTTAGAGCTTTGTTTGTAAATAACTCGAGATGCTGCAGGGATTCTGCTTTGATCTCTTAATGCTCTCTGCTAAATATCCTGGAAGATTTGCATTCCACCCAGTATAAAGCAGTGTGCAACAGCCAAAGCTTTTGCACATTGTAATATTCTTAATAAGAAGCCTTAAAAGAGACTCTGTCCCAAGCGGGGGCATTTGTTCCTCTACAGGGCTGTTCAGTCCGAGAAGATGGAGATCTCTCTGCTTTTGCTATGTAATCACTCAGGGGAAGAGAGGGGGATTTTCCAGCTTACTCTGCATCACTGATACGCAAGCCCCAGTCTCCCCCCTGCCGCCGGCTCCTTGCCTGCACATTAGCTGGAATGAAGCCTGCGTGCGGAGTGACCTGACCTTAATAAATAAGTGATGTCATCTCTTCCATTAGAGATACAGCACGGGGGCGGGGACCGCAGAAACCCTTGTGGGAGAGGACAAGATATGGGGCACGCCCCAATTCTGATACAAGGCCACTAGTCGGCAACTTCTCAACAACCGTCGCTTCTGCTCGAGTGTGAGTGGAGCGGGATGTTTCAGCACCTTGGACAGGTCTCCCGAAAGCACCTGCATTAAATTGCATCCTGCTACCTGCAGGTAAAACCTTCTCATGCCTAACGCCCTTGTTCAACCTGGCAACTCTCTCTAACCTAGCACAAAATAATCTACAGACAGTAGAGAGACGAAAAGGGAAGGGTGACCCGCTCAGAAATGCAAATAACCCCTGATTAACATACCCCTCCCATGCCCCCCTCACCTGTTTCCATGTTGCTCTGCAAACTTCCTCACCTGGGACAGACACACAGTTGAGCCTGCAAACCTGGTGGCTGCTACAGGTACTTCTCACCCCCGTCACATGGATTGGCTGGTCAAACCAGGAACAAGACCTCTCATAGGTCAGAAGAGCTGTCAGTTATTCGCAGCACTTCCTCGTTGTATCTCTTGTGGAGGGAAGGGGGGAAACTCAGCAGGTGTGTTTCTGGACTTGTAACAAGCAGAGAAGAATGGAAGCAGCTCCAACAGAGAACATTATTAGGACTATCCATTTGTTCTGCAGTCAAAGTGAACAGGTAACGGCATGTGATTGCTGAACAGGGATGTATCCCCCCAATTTTAAATGGCTTATGTGTGTTAATTACGGGAAGCAATTTTTTAGATATCAAAATACCCCATTGAGATTATTGTCTATGTTTTGATGCTTTTGTTGGACTTTGTGTCCTGCTTATGTGTCCTGAACATTTATTATAATAAAAGGAGACATATCTATACTTTAGTAAGGTGTAGAGGAAAGTCTGTACATCTGGTAAATTAACTTTACATTTGAAGAAGAAATTCCCATTTTGCATTAGTATATTTGCTGGGCAAAATTATCTAAAATATACACATTTATTATAGCCATTAACATCTAGTCCTAATAGGGTGGCCAAAAGCAAAAGAAAGTGGGGCCTTAATAGTCACCTTTAATAGTTAGGTCACCTGCACCTGCTGAAATACCCTCTTCTACCCTGCTGTACTGAAAGAGGCAGGAGCCTTGTTGTCTTTTGCACTAGGTGGAGGTGAAGTGATGACACTGGACTAAAGCACTTCCTGGCATGCAGGCAAGACTGAACAGAGGTAAATCCCAACCAGAGTAGCATAGTGTTTTATTGAATTAGTCCATATCAACAGAGAACAAAATAGAATACAAATAAAGTCTGCGTAAAAGTAAACTGCATTTAAAACCCTACATGAAAGGAAATGTTGTATTTGCTTTTGCTAAAACAACTAAAAACCAAAACATTAAAAATAAAATAGAGTTAAATAGGGGAGAAGGACATCATACTAGTTTAGGTAGTCTGCTAACCCCCTGAAATAAAACCTGCCAGGGAGATTAGTTCATGTACCAAACTTGCTAGTTGCCTGTCTCTGATAGAGTGGCCTTTCTCAAGTTGATCATTCAGATGCTCTTTGGACTTAAGAGAGGGGGATAGTCTGAGGAATGTGTGATTTGCTTGAAATGCTGGTTGGTGCAATAGGTAGATAGCTTTGCAACCCTCTCTTGTATAAAGGGCAGCTCCTTTTAGCTTCCCTCATGTGTGGGGGCACTTATGCTGCTCTCCCCATGATGTCAGGGTGCATTGGTGGTCCTAGGGCTGGTGGAGTTTTGCAGGTCTTGCAGTAAACTTCAAAGAGACTAGCCACGGAGTGCATGCGGTAAAAGATGCCCAGTGGCAGGGAGATCTTGACCACGATGGCCCAGAGTGTGAAGCCATAGAAAGACTGCTCAATCTGGCTCACCAGGTGCGGGCGGGTCCCATAGGCATATAGAATCCACACCTAGTCAAACAAAGGAAACAGGGAAAGGAATAAAACCAACTTCAAACTATTGGCACAAGTAGCCATTATTTTGGGGTAGCTGCATCCCTTCAAGGCAGGGATGGGGAGCGTGTGGCCCTCCATATTCTGTTCTTATTGTTGAACTACAACTCCCACCAGCCCCGTCCAGCATCTGGTGGGCCACCACTTCCCCATCTTTCCTGAAATGTCTCCCATACTTATTTAGCATTTGACGTGCCTATAGAGCACATGGAAAAGCTACGTTGTCTAGGATATACACCTGTTTTTCCACTGTCCTCTTTTGCTTTCTCAAGCACATGAACAACAGTCAGAAGTTTTCATGTGCCAGATTAGAAGGTTCTCTTTGAGCCAACCTACATGTTCAAAGAACATGTTCTAATCCACTACTGCCCTCTACGGGTCACATAGATTCTCTCACTTGGAACACATTCAAGAACTGATTTTGCAAAGTTGGTTACTACAAATATTATTAGACAATCTTCTGTGTTTTCCATTTCAAATTTGGCATGATTGGAGCTCTAACAAAATCATCAACATCATGACAAGATTAGTGCATGTAACATACTGGGGGGGGGGCGTTCTTTAATAAGGAATTTGGTAGAGCAAACTGAAATTTGGCAATGGGGATCACCAACATAGTGCTTGAGGGCACCAGTGTTCCCGCCAGTACCTACTGTGATGCCCACAAAAGGTCTCAGTAAACACTCTCTCAAAAATCCACAGTTCAAAGGAGACTGTTCACTCTTCTTGCTCAGTTCCTGATTGCATTGGCTCAGCCTCTCCTACACTGAACACACTTACACACCACTCTTAAACATGCCCACAGTTCATTGGATTCTTGAATTGGACACCCATCCTCTCATCTATTCTGAACACAGGAGAGGTGCAAAGAGCTTCTCTCTGGGGGAGCCCTAGGATGGATGATAAAAAGGCACCTACATCAGCTACCTCATAGAAAAATGCTCCTTGCAGTTCTCTGTTTAGAAATCAACTGCTCTTGGTGAGTGAGCACAATGTTGTCTGATAAAAAACAACTTTGCCAGACACACCTGGGTGTACAACAGTGTCCAATCCTGTAAGAACCTGTTTCCCATTCATGAGGTGGCTGGTAGTTGTGGACATGCCCATACAATTTTGCGGTTGTATCCCTCTTTCTGCTGTTTTAGATGTGGCAGCCATGTTGTGTTGCGCCACACCCTCAAGATAGCCATTTCATGACTGGTATCTGTGGCACTTTCTGGTATGTAATAACTTTGCCTGGGCCTAGTGAACACAAACCATTATTATTCCTACAGTGCACAAGTTTTCACTAGGCCTGGGCTAAGACCTGGCATGCTGACATAGACTGATCATATTATCAAAACTAAGCCAACAGAGACTACTGCCTCAATTATGTCATGGACAGCCTGGTGCCTGGTTGCATAGCATCTCCCTAGAAGCCCTTTCCACAAAATCCCCCACCCACTGCAATTTTGGTGCTACCTCTAGATGAAGAAGAAGAAGAAGAAGAGTTTGATATCCCGCCTTTCACTCCCTTTAAGGAGTCTCAATGCGGCTAACATTCTCCTTTCCCTTCCTCCCCCACAACAAACACTCTGTGAGGTGAGTGGGGCTGAGAGACTTCAGAGAAGTGTGACTGGCCCAAGGTCACCCAGCAGCTGCAGGTGGAGGAGCGGAGACACGAACCCGGTTCCCCAGATTAGGAGACTACCGCTCTTAACCACTACACCACACTGGCTCTGGTTTAAGATCTGTCTTAAACCAAACCCAACTTACCGATATGTTGTAGAAGATGAGGAGAATTGAGATGTTTTGTAGGACCTTCCTTCTGATACTTTGTTTTTTAGGTTCTCTCTGAATGTGTGAAATCTGGAAGAGGGATGGATCATCACCATGATCTGACAAGTCCATGGGCAGTTGATTTTCCAAACTGGCCATAATGTTGGTCAGTGTATGGGTTTTGGAGTAAGGTCTATTGCTGTCCTGTTCTGCAGGACCTCTGGAAATGGAAAAGATCCAGCTGGCAGCAGCAGAATTGCTGTTGTCTTGGCCATCTGGCTCTTGAGGGAGGCTTGAGTACAAAGCTTCAGTAATGAAGAGATTCTGTCCCAATATCTGGATGGTCTTGCAGAGGGAGAAGCAGAAGTCTAGGAGGTGGAGGCCACCATTGGTATGCAGAAATAAGATGGCAACCAAAGAGAAGATGGATACCATGAGGGGACCACAGGAGCTGCCCAGAAGCAAGGTGACATCTAAGTTTCTTACCACGCTCTTGTCAGAAGGGAGAGCTGCAGATTTTTTCTTCATTCTGTAGGTGGCAATGCCAATCAAAGTTGCCAGGAACATGGCAGACAAGAGCACAGAGTTGAAGATGTAGTATGTCCGTAGGGCTTCAGGAATGGTGTGGGGAGACTTGGCAAGCACTCCAAAGGAGATCATCACCCCAAATGTCGCTGAAATGGCCAAGGCCCCCAGCACTAGCCCCACAAAAGCCCCACTGAGATGGAAGTGTGCCTTGTGAGTGAGCTGGGGCTTTTGGCTGGGGCTTTGCCGCCCTGTGTTCTTCCAGATAATGTACAGCATTGTAGAAGAGAAGAGACTGAACTCAATGTTGAAGGGATGCAGGTAGGCGGCCCCTTCTGAAAAGATGTGGCAAAGGCTGGTGGTACAGATGCAGCTGTTGGTGTGGGAACCACCTGTAGGAAGAAGAGGACGCTTGCGCTAGAAGATGGATATATGTTTAGCAGAGGAACAGCAGAAAAGGTTGTCTGGCAACTTCTAACTGGAAGAGAGGACAATTCTATCTGCTTAGGTCACACCCACAGCAAATATTTAAAGCATTGTTACACCACTCATGGAGAATCCTAGGAACTGTAGTTTGTTAAGGGTGCTGGTAATTGTAGCTTGGTGAGGTCAGCGCTACAGTTCCAAGGATTCTTTGGGGGAAGCCTGACTGTTAAAATGGTATTAAGAGCACTTTTTGGTGTGGCTGTGCCCTGTGCGCAGTTGAGAAACCGCATACAGTTCTTTTCCACTGGGTCATATAAGACCAGCGCAAACAGTTGGGCCTGGTGAGCACTCAATGTTCCCATCCCCTATAGTTATAATCCGTGGGTTGCCATCTGATTTTATTCTGCTCCAATCTTGATTTTAAGCTGTATTTTAATTGATTGTTTGATTTATGTTTTTAATGTAACATACTTTGATGGTAGTCACCCTGAGCCTGGTCCTGGCTGGGGAGGGTGGGGTATAAATAAAATTATTATTATTATTATTATTATTATTATTATTATTATTATTATTTTCTGCTTTCTTCATCCAATCATGACAACTTTATACCAAAACATGCTGTGGGAAGGGGAGCTGCAGGCTAACTGTATCTGTAAATAATTTCTTACCACTGAATTTGGAGGATGGGGTGCTTCAGAGGAATGGCATGAGATGGAACAGCATGTATAGGAAGCACAGTGATCGTAGGGTGGATAGTTAAAGCATGGATGGGAAATGGCTCAATCCAGGGGGAAACTCAGGTGAAGTGAGTGTTAGGGCTCTGCAGCACTGGGGAAGGGATGCAAAGGAGAAATATGGGGAGCGGCAGCTGCAGAGCTGCATTCTACAGGGGGCCTCTCCTTATGTTGTTGATGCCAAATATTTCCTTATATGCTGGGCTGAGTTTCAGCAGTTTCCCAGTCCTATAATGAGGGGCTCAGGAGTAAATGGCAAAGTAAGGGGGCACATCTGCTGGAAAGAAGGCCAGAGAACGGATGTGAATGCTCAGAGAACATACATTACTGGGCTACCATATAAGTATGGTAAGATAGCAAGTAAACAGAGGTCCCTTGGACAGGGTTGCCATACATCCAGAATTTCCTGGACATATCCGGAATACCACATTCCTCAGCAGAATCTAGGTGGAAATAGGCCAAATGTCCGGGAAAATCCGGATGTATGGCAGCCTATGTCGGCAGCTTTACAACTTTGCTGTCCGGATTTTCCCTGTTTGAAATATGGCAGCCCTAAGTTTGTCACTGATCAAGCCAAGCCATTTGTAGACCTCTCTTTGAGAGCTCGCTCCCCAGATGAGAAGGACGGTTTGTACCATGGGGGGCCTGTGAAGTCTCTCCCTTGTGAGCATCATAAAATTCTTCCAGCTGCTTCATGGACTCATCCAGCACCACACTCATCCACAGGAGCACGTTGGTGGCCAGAGTGTGCATCAGCCCAAACCTAGAAGTCACAGGGAGGAAGGAAGGAAGGGGATAAATGCAAAATCTCTGCACTTCACCCTTCCCTACTCAATTTGGTTCAAAGTTAGATAGAGGCTCCCTGGCCCCAATCCAAATATTCCTCCCAGCCATGATTAGCATCTTCGTAGCCATTTCATGCACTGGCATTCTTACGAGGCTGCCAAAAACCTGACTCGCTTTTCCCTGCATGGTTGCCTCATCTGCAACATTCAGATTCTTCCAGGCGTCCTAATCCTTGCCCGAGGCAGAATTTTCATATTACAGCTACCCAATGCAAACCCTCCTGTGGCGCAATGGGTCAGCACATCTGCTTGTTAATTGGAAGGTGGCAGTTCAAGCCCTCTCAGGGACAGCTCCGGGCAAAAGATTTCTGCATTGCAGGGGGTTAGACTGGATGACCCTTGGGGTCCCTTTCAACTCTATGTCTCTCATTCTCTGTGATTCTAATTGCATCCAGTGCAGTGCTAAGTGAGTGCCCTAGCAGTGCAATGATTACTGTTTGTGCAACAGGGCTTTCCTTCCCTGCCTGCGTACCCCTTAAATATTTTCTGGACTTTCCTTCACCCCTCTGGAGCACATTTAGGGAAAGGGCACAGGATGGGGGTGAAGAGGAGGAGAGAGAGTCCTGCCGTGCAAACAGCAGTCTTTGTGCTGATGGGATGCTTTCATTTATTGCATTTTTATCCCGCCTTTGAAGAAAGATGGATGAAATAATAAAGAATCCCATAGGTTAGAAAAGACTGTACTCCTTTGAAGTTCAAACCTTGGACCAATGTGTATGCCTGGTAGCTGTTTGGGTTGCTGATTTTACATAGCTCAAGAGAATGCACCTACCTATTTAGATGCTGGTGTTCCTGGATGCAAACTTTAGCATTAAACAACAGCACTGAGACCTGTAAGAAGGGAAGGAAGGTGCCAGGGAGGGGAAAGAGACAGAAGACCACATCACCATTTGCCACTAATAGTATAAACCAGTCTTCCCCAACCTGGTGCTCTCTGCATTTATTGGACTTCCAACTCTCATTAGCCCTAACCAGGAAGGTCAGTGGCCAGGGATGATGGAAGTTGTAGTCCAACAACATTTGGAGGGCACTAGCTTGACTATCATTGCTGAAAGCCCACTAAGTTTGGGAAGCCTGGCACAAACTGTTCCTCCAGTACAGTGGTACCTCGGGTTAAGTACTTAATTCGTTCCGGAGGTCCGTTCTTAACCTGAAACTGTTCTTAACCTGAAGCACCACTTTAGCTAATGGGGCTTCCTGCTGCCGCTGCACTGCCGGAGCCCGATTTCTGTTCTCATCCTGAAGCAAAGTTCAGGTACTACTTCTGGGTTAGCGGAGTCTGTAACCTGATGCGTATGTAACCTGAAGCGTATGTAATCCGAGGTACCACTGTACTCTGAAATTTTGCCTTATGCACTGCCTCTTTAACAGTAGTGAACATTTTGCAAGGAGAAAGAACACAGTGGAGAGAAGCAGAAGGGGGCAGATAACCTAGCTGTATGGCAGAAAAGGAAGGAGAATAGCTAACTCCTCTAAGGCTGAGCCTGCCTGTGCTGTGGCATCCCCACCAAAGATCTGACCACATTTGACCTCACCTGGATGATGGTGAAAACAGCCTGCACGACAGGGAAGGTGGTAATGAGCATGGAGGCGCAGTGCTGCAGCTCGTAGCAGTACCCCAAGGAGAGGCAGTCCAGAACCAAGGTGGCCAGTGCAAAGAGAGAGAGACCGCCTGCCATGACAAGACAGCACGGTCACCACAAATGCAGCACAGAAAGCAGGCACTCTGATAATTTATTCAGGAAGCAGAAGGGGGCAGGAGGTCCTTTCATATTAAGTGGCAAGACCGTGGGACCAGAGAGAGCAAGGGGAGCAGGCTTCCTGCTGATGAAGGAAAGCATCTGCATCCTGACAGTTCCACCCTGTCAATTCCAAAGTGAGTCCCCAGTGCCTTTCTCCACTGACCCATAAGACTACAGATTAAAAAACAACAACATGAGCTGCATGGGAAGGGGAATTGTGAAACAAGACTGAGAAATCTGTGGTTTCATGGGAGTCCCCACCCTCGCCAATCATTGCGATGCTAATAGGGGTAGGCAGCTGGTGCGAGTGGTTGTTTGTGAGAACAAATTGGCTGATATAACCAGTGCTTTTTTTTTCTTTCTTAAAAAGTGTTAAGGGGTACTCTCATTTTGACTCAAGAAAACCACCATTTTATAGTTCGAATCGGAGAAAGTAAATACAGTAAATGGACAAAGTACAGAGATTCACAAAATGTTTAGGGGTATGCGTCCCCCCAGGAAAAAAAGCACTGGATATAACAGTAGGTTCTCTGCCTCTCTGAAATGAAATGAAGTGCAAGTCAGGCTAATAGCAGTGGACTGAAATTCTGAAACATCTTCTGGTTGGCTTGGATCTGTCAGACACCAGCAGATCCAAGAACCACATTTTCTCTGCAGGATTCAACTGTAATGGTGTCTTGTGTGTCGCAGCTCCTCTAGTGCGCTTGCCTGAGTCCCCTTTTAGTAGAAATGGCAAAACTTTGGAAGGGTAAGGAGCTTTCACTGCTAGTGATGGTCTTCGTTGTTTGAAGGATTGCACAATTTGCTTGGGCATGAGCATTTTGCAATGCATCCTATCTGTGTTAACATCTCTACCTTTTAGCCAGCTTGCTCCTGCCTGGTGATCCTGGTGCCTTTTCAGCTGCTTGTTGCGGGAAGAGTGGCAGCCAAACCAGAGCATCCAGATGCAGGAAGAGATCATGAGCGCCTCCAGGAAAGCATGGACGTTGCGGCTCTGTGAGCTGTGCTGGTGCATCTCAGCAAGGAGCACCGCACTGCCCACAAACGTCAGAAGCACCAAATAGAGGAGGGAAAGCAGGGAACTGGAGAGCATAGTAGATGCCATGGCTAAGCAGGGTCTTTTTGCTGGGTATCTGCAGTGCAGCAAGGTATAGCTCAGCATTACAGGGAATATAACTGTAGACAGAAATAGACTCAAGAGAGAAAGGTCAGGAACACACATCCTATGTGCCACGCTATATAACTATGTGGATCTTATAACACAGAGCCGTGCACACAGCTCAATGTGAGGGCTGTAATAGTGCATGCATTCCCTTCAGCCTGCCCAGTGTATGAGTCCAAAAGACTAAATTTTTGAACTGGCAATGCTTTTCAACAGTTTATCCCAGGGGTCAGCAAACTTTTTCAGCAGGGGGCCAGTCCACTGTCCCTCAGACCTTGTGGGGGGCCAGACTATATTTTTGGAGGAAAAAATGAATGAATTCCTATGCCCCACAAATAACTGAGAGATGCATTTTAAATAAAAGGACACATTCTACTCCTGTAAAAACACCAGGCAGGCCCCACAAATAACCCAGAGGTGCCTTTTAAATAAAAGGACACATTCTACTCATGTAAAAACACGCTGTTTCCCGGACCGTCTGTGGGCCAGGTTTAGAAGGCAATTGGGCTGAATCCGGCCACCGGGCCTTAGTTTGCCTACCCATGGTTTATCCCATGGTGGTCCACTGCCAGGCTGCACGACTTCCAAAGGAGAATGTTAGGATGTTAGAGTTGATTCCTTATTCTGCATTTGATTCAGCTGCAGCTGTAGTGTGGAAAAGCTCTGGGCAATTTAACACCTTTGCACTATAAAAACAAGCCATCACAAATCGTATACATCCATGTCACCAGGAGAATGTGACCTAGCTGCGTGACTAGCCCACAGCTTCTGTCACGAAGAGGAAAATCCAAGGAACAAAGAGCTCATCCGGCCTGCTGCTCAGTGCCAGGGAATCTGTCTTCCACAAATGGGTAACAATGCAATGCTTCCTAACCATGTTTATTCAGAACTAAATCCTACTGAATTAAGTGGGGTGTGATCCCAGGTTGTGCCGTTAGGATTGCAGCCTAAATCATCCGCCTCCACCCTCCTCTGCAGTCATATACTACAAATAATAATAATTTTATTATTTATACCCCACCCATCTGGCTAGGTTTCCCCAGCCACTCTGAGCGGCTTACAGCATATATAAAAAATTGTAAAACATCAGACATTAAAAATTTCCCCATACATACCTAATGAAATCAAACCCCAAACCTATAAACATCCCCTTCTAATATCTACTCATAGTTATGCTTGTATTCTCTGCAAGATGTATGAGAGATATATGGACACAACAGGAAATGTTTTTGGAGGGCATGGATTTGAATTTTTGATTGCTGGGGTCAGACTTATGGGGCTAATCAATAAACTCTTCTCTTGTTAGGCTTTCCATGACCCCCATCTGCCTATATATACTGTAACTGCCCATCTGCCCTTCATATACTGTAACGCAATTGCAAAATCAAGCTTTGGGCCAAAAACACAAAGTGAGGAATGTGAGACTTGCTAACTCGGGCTGGATAAGAGAAGTCAGAAGATTGATATTGTGTCCTGCAACACAGGTGCTTTTCTTGGAAGCAGTGTGCCTCCTACTCATAGCTAGGTTGATGCACGGGACTCTTTTTCATGGACAGTGGGAACCCTAACACCACATTTTGCAGCTGAAATAATGGGGTGATCCTGCATCACCAAGAACATTAGTTGTCACTCACCCTTCTGAGATAGTTGAAATTACTAAACAGACTTTCCTAGGGGGTAAAAAAGAAGGCAATATAATGAGTCTTTGCACATGAGCATGGAAATAATATTTTTGAAATGGAAAAAATGATACCCCAAGCACTCCCTCCAGAATTCTTAGGGATGGAGCCCTTCCCCTCAGAAGCCTTCCCCTTGGAACAGTGGGATCCTTGTATACATGCTCATTATAAGATCTAGATTCCAAAGCACACCTTATTCTGCTCTAGGCCCTTTCCCTGGCAAGATCCTACTCACCTGGTCGTGTCATGCTGCTGAGAGTCCAGTTCTCTCACACGCCTACCACAGATTTGGAATTTATCTCAAGGAACCAGCAAGGCAAAGGTATTAATATACCAGGAATGATGGCCCCAGGGGACAACTTGGGACCACCCCTACCAGCATAATCAGGGGCAGGGAGATCAGGATTTCCATATCATTTCTCCTTCACTCCCTGCCCCCATCCTCGCCTGGTGTTTAAATGTCTCTTTGTAAGCTAATGGGATTTGAATATAAAGGGCTGGGGCTTTAATAATGTATACCATCTAGCAATGAATGGGAAAACAAGTACATTTCTTTTACATTAACTGTTGTGAGCAGAACAAACAAGCAAGCAATTTCCATGAGGTGGTTATATCCCACCAAAGAAACATGGGAATGTTTTCTTTTGAAATGTATCCAAATAGTAGACATACATGTTTTAAATCATTTTATTTTTATTTAAAATAATATTTCCAAAAGATCTCATGGTCATCAATACATGTTTCAAGATTGTATCCTAAATCACACTAGAACATAAATACCAACAAAGCAATAAACCACATTGCTTTTTTTTGTCTATTTCAGCTGCAAAAGCTATCCATGCATAGCAATGTAACAATTCATAGATTACCACTAAAGTAATGGGCACTACAAGTATGAAGCAATTCTACCATAATATTGTGATTAATTCAGCCAAAGATATTTTCACATTGAGATGTCATGAATTCATACACGTTTGTCACACA
The DNA here is from genome assembly GCF_965153285.1 of Podarcis tiliguerta. Classification (NCBI taxonomy): domain Eukaryota; kingdom Metazoa; phylum Chordata; class Lepidosauria; order Squamata; family Lacertidae; genus Podarcis; species Podarcis tiliguerta. The sequence continues at coordinate 42,919,334 of NC_139538.1, read as the reverse complement.
GCATCTAAGAAATGTTCTGGCATTTGTTACAAATTCAGTAAACAGCAGCCCATTCCTGACATCTGATCTCAGGTGGGACCCTATGCCATATCCCACTATTCATAAGATTGTCTCCCTGGCCATCCTAGCTGGGGCTGATAGGAGTTGTAGTCCAAAACGTCAAGCAGGTGCCGCTTCCGCTTCTTCTGCCCTAATTTATGCTTCTCATGTGAGGCCATTCCATTCCACTGCACATGCAATAATATATTTTATCCATGGACTCTAGAGACTCAGCTAGCTCCTCTGGCAGATCCTGTTACAGGCCACCTGTATCCTGACTGCCAGCTTACTCTAAGCAAGCTGTTAAGAAACAAAGCTGCCCCCCGACCCACCCCTCCGCCGCCCCTTCCAATCACATTCTGGGGGATGGGTCGTACAATGGCCTATTTTAAAGAGAAGCGAAGGAAGGAAACACTCTGCACATGTTCAAGGGCACTTTCCTCTAGCATCTCGCCCATTCCAGGGCCGGAAACAGGCTACTGGAGAAACAGTGGAGAAGCTACTGGTTTCAGGCTTAAAACGTGGACAGCTCCGGCCGATTGCCACTGAGCGGGGCAGGATCTGACCCCAAAGCCTGTGTCAAGCGGCACGTAGCGCGCTCTAAAGGGGAGGCGCCCACCTTGCCTGGCGGGCGAGGAGCAAAGCAGGGAAAAGGCCGGCAGCCAGAGCAGCTGGCGCTGCCGCCGCCTCCTAATCCGATCCCCGCGAGGGCTGCCAGGGACAAGCCTCTCCCCTCCGCTCCTTCCAGGCAGCCCCACCCGGGCCAGCCTCCCGCCCGCTCCGCTTCCCGGCAGGCTCCGAGGAACTGGCTAGGCCGTAGCCCTGCCTCTTGGCCGGCTCTCCCTCGCCGCTCATTGGCTCTCGCCTCGCCAGGGGGGCCGCGACGCTCGGGCGCCGTGACAAGCCAAGGAAGGGGCCGGCCTCGGGAAGCAGCCCAGCGCCGCCGTGTCACAGCCGCCGGGCGACAGGGTTGCAGCCGCCACCGCCACTGCCGCCGCTCGGAGGAACAAGTGAGTTTCCTCTCGCAGGGATCGCGACCCAGCCCGGCCCTCCCCTCGCGGGGCGGGGACGCCTCCCGGCTCCATCCTCCGCTTTGCCTCGGGGCTCCTGGCGCCAGGATCTCCCTCGCTTTCTCCCTCGCTATGCAGCCTCTCCCTTTCTCCCTCCACAGCCTGCGGATTACTCATCACACGTTCCCATCTCTCTCTCTCTCTCTCTCTCTCTCTCTCTCTCTCTCTCTCTCCCTCCTCCCCACCCCATGCCGCCCACTCCGCGCGCGCTTTCCCTTCCTCCTCCTCCTCCATCCGTTTTTATGAGTCACTCCGGGGTTTTGGGTGGGGGCCCATCCGCGTCACGAGCTCATGCACGCGCCGGCGGGTGACTCCCTGCGCGCACCGCGTGCCCAAGGGCTGCTGAGCATCTCGCGGGGATCTGGGGAGTTGGCTGGGAGGGCGGCAGGCAGAGGATGCGAGTGACAGGTAGCGGCACATAGCGGGATACGCAGAGCAGCCCTCTCCAATGCCACCTTCAACTTCCCGGTTTCTGTGGCGGGGTAGCCTTGAAAGACGGGAGTCTTTCTTTCTTTCTTTCTCTTTCTCTTTCTTGGCGTCAAGGTCCCAGGGTGGGTTACAACATTAAAACACAATATTAGAAACAATTGAGAACAACTAACAACCGGAAAAATAAGGTGAGCCCTGAAATTAGATGCCCCAGGTGTCAAAGTCAGGCAAGAGTTGCCTCTTCAGCATCCCGCGGCAGCTGTATGATGAAGGTACTGGGTGCATCTCTGTGGGAAGGGGGCTCCACAGCTTAGGGGCTGCCATGGAGAATGGCCTCTCTTGGGGCACCAGCACCCCAGACTCTGAGGGTGGAGAAAGTACCAAGAGCCCCCCCCCCGTCTCCTAATCTCAGCACCCAGGAAGGTGTGTAGGGCTTCTTTCATCCGTGAGCTTCTTCGCATGCCTTCTGTTCGATGGCCCACTTTTTGTTTTCATTTTCTCGCATTTAATAGCCCACCCTTTTCTCCAAGGAGCTCAAGGTGCATGGATCTCCCTCCTCTCATTTAATCCCCTCAACCTCCCTCTGATTTAGGTTAGGCTGAGAGGAAATGAATGGCCCAAGGCCACCCAGTGAGTTTCATGGACCAATGGGGATTTAAACTCTGGTTTCCCAGGTCGGCATTCTAACCACTATACCACACTGGCTCCCAAGAGGACTGCAGAGAGAGAGACTGAGGACTTCCCTGTTTTCTTTATTTTGGGGTCTCCCATTTGCTCAGACATGCACCTCTTCTCTTGCAGTGGTTTTGGCCAGATAATATATTTTATTTTTAAAGCACCAGCTTTACTTCATAGGCTTCTAACTAGTTCGAAACATCACAACTTCATATAAGCAAATGGGTCATCACTTAGGACCATAGAATTGTAGAGTTGGAAGGGACCCCAAGGGGCATCTAGTCCACCCCCCCCCCGCAGTGCAGGAATCTCAGCTAAAGAATCCCGGACAGATGACTAGCCAAGTTCTGCATGGATGGAGCGATGTGTGTATAGAAATCCTTACTTTTTGCATGGCCGGCATGTCGCCTACTATTCTTGTGCCAGGACAAACTGATCCATAAAGCATGCTGTGATTTCAGCAGACCATTGTAGGACCATTGCTGGTTGTGGCATTTCCAGGGTTGCCCCCCATTTTTAACCTGGCCATGTCCTATTTCTTTTATTTATTAATTTTCTTACATCTGTAGTCAGTAGTGGCTGGTGAGGTGGTGTGTGCACTCTTCAGGAAACAACTTGGCGCATGGCTGCAGGAGCATCAGATTGACTCTGCCGTCATGTGCCACACGAAGCTTCCCCATGCTGCTTCACTGGCCAATGCTGTATATAGCTCACCTTGGTTCCATGTGGTCTACATGTGGTTCCTGGTGGTCAAACATCTAGGCACTGACCAGACCTGTTCCTGTTTAGCTGCAGCAAGGCAGTGGCCTCATATGCCTTCAGGCCATATCCTGGGTTCTAGGAGAAAAGTGCTGGCATATACTTAGTGTACTCTTGGCTGTGTGCTATAGTGCCAAACTGAATGCTTGGTAGGTTATAGACACACCAAGTATAGACACACTCATAGTATTAATGTGGATACAGTCTTAAGTAACTACTCAAGTCGAGGATTTCAGACTTGACTATTCCTCCTAACCCAGGAATTGTGTTGATCATCCAATGTTAGTACAAGCTAAATTGATAGAAGGTCTGAGGGAGAACCCAGTGGCGTGATTTGCTGCATTTTAACATAGAACTGCCTCCTCCTTTTGCAGCTCTTTGGCCTCTTGATAGACCAGCAGCAAGTACAGAAATAAAAAATGCTTGTGAAGCTTTTCAGGTTAAAGAGGAAAGGGGAGGTGACCTCTTGATACCTTGCTGGTCTCCAGATGAAATTGACTAATTTCCTTGTTCATGCCATTTTCACCCACTAATGAGAATAGAATTCAAATCCCTGAAATTTTATTAGGTTCAATCTGTATCTCTGCATGTTCTTTGTGTGCAGTCTCTGCAGGAAAGCTTCAGAGTATTTGTTCTAATAATACTGCAGATAAAATCTTTATCGGCTTTTTATTTTTTATTTTTGAATATTACTGTTGTGCCTCACAGGGTTTCCATCCAAAAGGATTATTCCTTCCAGAGAGAATTTGTGAATATTGGAGGCTGACATTTTTCTTTGACGCAAGGAGTATGATGTTTGTTATTTTAATTATTGCCTGGGCAACAGTAGGGGCATGACAAATGGGATTTAAAGGGCAACCAACATTTCCAGACGTGAATCTTGATGTGAGCCTTAGTGTTGATGTAACCTCTATAAACTCAGCTTCAAGTGCTAGAAAATAAGCAACTTAACATGTATATTGATTTACCTGTTTTTATTGTACTGGCTCAATTTTGCTTAGGCACATATTCTGCTGTGTAGAAGGCTCAAGGGCTAGGAATCTCTCTAATGAGATGCAAAGAACCCTCTTGCGCTTAACAGGCAGGATCCCCTATGTATGTAAGGAGGAACTCAGGAGCAAAGCACCAGCATATCAGCAACTTGTGGAATGGTGGAGATGTGAGAAGATCACACCATCCTTGTATGCGAGTAAAAGCGAAAGTCGTGCTTTCAGATGGTACAAAAGTGACCTTGTACATATCTGATAACTTCCCCAGTTTTGCTTGTTCCTGCTTTCTTGGAGAGCATTGTGTGCGAGTTCTAATGGTCTTTGAAAAACAAACTTTCAGCACATAAGCTTGGGCTCTAAGATAAGATAACTTAATCAAGTTCATGGGAGGAATTCTTCCTGTCCCTTCCTCCCATTTGCAGCCACTCGCTTCCCTGAATGGAGAATGGAGAGAGACATTTGTATGGGTAGATGCCTCTGACTTTAACGTGGATGGAATTTAGCCTGCTGTTAAAGATAAAGAGTCACATCTATTGCTCTGACTGCTTTTGCCTCCGGCCCCACCCACCCCTGGCAATGCGGACCCAACCCTTCTGCTTAGCCTCACAGTGCATGAATTCAGTTTGCTCTCCCTCCTTTGTCTCCTTGCAGAAGATGTCTGGGGAACTGTCCTTGCACATCGACACCAAGGAGCCACGATGGGACCAGAGCAGCTTCACAGGGAGAGCAAAACACTTCTTCACGGTGACAGATCCTCGCAACCTTCTGCTCTCTAGCAAAACTCTGGAAGAGGCCCGGAGGGTGATTGAGGATTACAGGTTCTCTTGATAGTCTGGGGATTGCTTTGGTCCTTAGAGAATGACAAGGAAGGCAGTGAGGGGGTGAAGTTGTGGGGAATCCTGATGTTGTGCTATCTAGAGGCTTTTAAAGCACTTGGTGTTAACTATGGCATCCAACTTCCTTAGCTCTCCTCTAGTTCCTGGAATTCATAGATTCTTCTTAGCACTCTGGAGTGGCTTGTTGACTTTCAATATAGTGGCTCTGGGAAAGCAGAAGCAGGGAGAACGAACTCCTAGGGAAGAAGGATGCACTTTTAGAAGAGATGGAAAGGTGAAGCTTAGAGACTAAAACATCAAGTTTATTTACAGGCCACTTTCCCAAAGGATGCTCCAAGTGGCTCACAAGAAAAGCAAACAAACCAATATATAGGTGCAACGAAAACATAAATATATCATAAATGCAGTCTTTTATGTTCCCATTAGCAAACAAACATATTAGTATTAACGATTCCCTCATTAGTATTAATGTCTCCTCCAGTGACTACTGGCCATTTGGTGACAGAGCATTAGCATAGTCCCAAACCATTGCCCTGTCTACACATCCTATTCCAAACCCAATATTTTGAATTAATCAGAACATTCAAAGGAACCCATCCAAGACTATCCACAGGGCAACTGGTTCATATGAAGAGTCTCCTTGCATTTCACAGTGTACATGAATAGAGAGGAGTGTTGAGGGGTACCTCTGGTCATTGCTAATACAGCTATTCTTACCTCTCAAACTGACCCCGCCTCTTCCTAGTACAGTGAATTGATACTTCCTGCCCCAGCAACCTCTGCAGCAAATCTACTCATTTCCCTAAATTGCCTCCAATCTTCTTTCCTTTTCTTGGTTGTTTCAGGAAAGGGAAGGTGTCGCCAGGATTGACTGAGGACCAACTATGGCGGGCGAAATACATCTACGACTCGGCTTTCCACCCGGACACTGGCGAGAAGATGATCCTGATTGGGCGAATGTCGGCCCAGGTGCCCATGAACATGACCATCACTGGGTGCATGCTCACTTTCTACAGGTACGTGCACAACTTCTAAGGTCCTATTGGTGGCCATGCAAACTGCAGCGTGACAACAGCCTTACGTTTAATGTAATGCAGCAATTTAGAGGCCTAATTTGAAGCAGTCGGCTGTGATGGGGTTTAACACTGTTCCCCTCTCTCCCCTGCCTCAGTGCTCAAGTTGCTCTTAGCTGCAGGTTAGGGAAAAAAGACAAATACTATATGGGCAAGTACCTCTCAGGGAAATGCCAGCTTTGGGGCAGGAAGAGGGAGCAATCTAACATTGTGGCTGGGGGCGGGGGGGGGGGGGGAAGAATTAACCCCGCTTTCCCCCATGCCATGGACCTTACCTAGGGTTGCCATATTTCAAAAAGTGAAAATCCAGACACAAAAGTTGTTGAGTTTTCTATTTTTAAGGAAAATCGACACTGCCAACAAGGGTTGCCATACATCTGGATTTTCCCAGACATTTTAGCAATCTCTGCCTGGACACTGCTTCCAACTGCAGTATTCTGGCTATTTCTGGGAAATTCTGGATGTATAGCAACCCTACCTCATTCAAATTGCCCCCTAACATCAGCTAGTTTTAATGAAATAAAAAAGACAGAGATCTGTTCATGGATTTTCTGTGTTGGATGTAGTTTGGCCCTAAATCTGAAGGAGAAAGGAAGTGCTGTGTAATGTGGTAGAACAGTGGCATTGAAACTGCAGGGTACCTCATTGAGTGCTTTTGTGTGTATGTATGGAGAAGGGGCTATGAGAAGCACACACCAAATCAGCACATAGAGCTCGTCTGCTACTTCTTTGAGAATTAGCCTAACATTCTGGTTTTTGTCATATTTATGGGAGCCCTGACTTTTCTCTTTCCTTGCAGAACAACCCCTGCTGTTCTGTTCTGGCAATGGGTGAACCAGTCATTCAACGCCATTGTTAACTACACTAACCGGAGTGGAGATGCTCCCATAACCGTCAGGTAAGAAGACACTGAGTCCTGCCCAAGAGCCCTGGAAATGAATGCAGGCATATTTGTGGGAAATTGCACCAGAGGGCCATGGGATTGCCTGATACCACTCTAGGAGCTGCCTCTACAGGGTAGCTTTTCAGGATTCATGCCTGTCAAGGAAGCAGATCATCAGGCCCAAAAAATTCTGCTCCCTCATACCAGATGGCTATAGGTGTGGACTCGGATTATTCCACATTTGTTCAGGAGCTCCTTCCTAATTACATTTCAAGTGGAAGCCATGACAAAACATTGCACTGTTGAGTAATCCTATTCAGGGTGCCAGCCAATTTTCAGAATACTCCATTTCATTCTCCTTCCCACCTGTTTCTCTGCCCCCTACAACAGTCAGCATTCTATTGCTAGTGAGCATGCTCAGTCCTCACTGGGCTGTGTTTGGGCTCCTTCCCTTCGGTTCATAGTTTCCCTTAAGTTTATTTTGAACTTCTGCGAAATTTGAGACTCCCCCAAGTCTGCTGGTACCTCCCTCTTGTGCGTGAATGGGTGCCATTTTTGGCAGGTGGGGATCCACACTGGGAGAATGAATTCACTCTTAGCCTTTTCCCATTGTGAATCCCAGGAAAACCCATGGGAGCTAATTCTTCAAAGTGCTGTGCCTAGGAAGCAGTGGTAGCCCCATTTGTGGGGTCAAGAGGAGAGGATTGCAGGGGCTGGGCTTTCCAGGAGTCATGGAGGGAAAGCTTGAAGTCAAAAGCAAGGTAGACCATGGTGGAGACCTTGGAAACGGGTAGGGAATGAGGCAAGAAGAAACACTGGCAGTGCTAGGAAAGGCGGTGAAGATGTGTGACTGCTTAGTCTTGGTGGGGATTTTTAATGGTGGGAAATAGGAATGTTCCTGCATGTCCCACCCATTGAGTACCTTTCCCAGGGGAGCATTAGGGCTGGGACTTAGCCTCACCTGGTTACCTGCTTCCTTTACAGCCAGCTGGGCACTGCCTACGTCAGTGCTACCACGGGAGCTGTGGTCACAGCACTGGGCCTCAAGTCCCTCACCAAGGTAAGGCACCCGCCAGCTGTGTCTGCTCTGGCACAGCAAGGAGGATATGCCTGTTCTTTGAGATTAGGGTGTCACACTTTGGTGTTACAAACAAGATCTTTCATAGGACAAGTGAGACTCTTTCCTTATTTGCTTATCAGCATTCCCTGGCCACTGAGCATGCTCAGCACTCACTGAGATGTTTGGAAAGGTTTTCTTCCAGTGGTGTGTGTGTGTGTGTGTGTGTGTACTTCTGCAAATCTTGGGTTCCTCTTCCTGTTTTCTCTTGTGCATCGGTCAGGCCTGTGCAAGGGGGGTGGGCAGCTGGGTGCACTTTCCCTGGGCCAATTCATCCTGCTGTTAATTCAAACTGTAACACATGCCTCCTCTCTCTTTCTCTTTCCCTTTCAACTCTTCCACCTTGGTAGCATCTTCCACCCATCATTGGACGCTATGTGCCTTTTGCAGCTGTGGCAGCAGCTAACTGTATCAACATACCATTAATGAGGCAGAGGTAAGATAGGGCTGGGTGATGGGGAGAGGGTACGAACCTAGGAAGATGCCTTACACTGAGTCGATCTAGCATGTGGTTTTGGTTCCTGGGGAGTGGTCAGGTGGGATAATGTGATGGAGCTACTCCACATTGTTCTGTGGTCCTATAGCACATTGTTCCAGACCATCCTTTTTTGGAGATCCAGCAGGACAGATGTGGTCCTGTGCTGGCTGGTGGGGTGGGTGGGATTTGTAGTCCAAAACAACATCTGGAGTTGAAGCCTAGTTTAATACTTGTGTTCCTTGTCTAGAAAGACACGAAGCACAGACAACTAGGACTCAGAAGAATTGCTGCATTTCTGGCAGCAAGCGAAAGGAGAGGCTGAAAATGACAATAAAGGGTTGTATTATTATTTTTTCCCCTTAACCATTTTTACAGGGAGCTAAAGATTGGTATCCCCATTACAGACGAGAAAGGAAATCGGTTGGGTGAGTCAAAGGCAGCCGCTCAGCAAGCCATTGCACAAGTGGTGGTGTCTCGAATTGGCATGGCTGCACCTGCCATGGGTAAGTAGCTGCTGCATTGGCCCTTGGCGAGAGCGGAAGCAAATATATGAAGTTCCAACTTCGCCAATAAGGGATGATGTGGTTTTTTATGGGTGGAAATGTGAATGATTTTGATTTGCTGGCTTCTCTCAATTTTTTTTGTAAGATTCAGATATCAAATATTATAAACTGAGGAGTGTTTCTTTTTAACTATTAATTAATTTGGATGCTTGATGTGCGTTGATGTGCTCAATGACAGAGCACATGTTTGCATGTAGCAGGGCCCAGGTTAAACCTTTGGCACTTTTAATTTAAAAGGGCCCTGAGATCTGCTGATGGAAGGCAGTACAGTGGTGTAGCCTGGGGGGTGCCAGGGGGACCGTTGTCCCAGGTGCACAATAGGGGAGGCGCGAACCAGGCACCCTTCCCCCGCAGAGATCCGGCGCATGAGTGCCCACCTGCCGGCAGGGGCTAAACAGCACAAAGGGTGAAGAGCACCCTTCATTCCCTGTGCCCCCATTTGAGCATTCACAGATTGCCTGGAGAATATTTGACATCAAAATTAAGCATTTTGAAGAGCCCATTAATTTTAGTTCTGCTTTTGGTGCATACATGCTGTGCTATTTTGTCATTATCTCCTGAAAGGTTCTAGCAAGGTAGAAATCCTGTTTAAGTTGTTGACATTTGCAGGGCCAAAACAAAATGACAATCTGGGCTGCCTTCGCATGACAGTTTATTCCATTCTCATGGCTTTCCCCTAACTTCTAAGTTCTGCATTATATTTGAGCTTTCACATGGTGTAAGAGTGACTTCTGGAACTGTAGTGGAACATAGTGCAAGATAAGTGCTCATTTCCCCGTTTGCAAATAATATGGAAACCAGTGCTTAACCTGTGCTGTATTCCACTATAGTTCTGGAAGTGGCTTTTACATTGTGTGAAAGCATAAATATAACGTGGAAATTACCAGTTAGGGAAATGTCATGAAAATGAAATAAACTGCCATGTGAATGCAGCCATAAATCAAATTCCAGTGCCAGTTGGGGCACCTCTGAGCTTTTAAGTTTGTGAACTACTCATTGTGAAGTTAGTTTCCGAGTATCCTCAATGGATTCCAGGATTTCCTAGAGAAATAAAACAACAATAACCCTAGAACCAATCCAAAACGTGCAGGAGACATTTGGCTGGCTGGGTGTGTCTTAAATATTCTCCGTCCTCATTTTCCTTATAGCCATCCCTCCTGTGATCATGAACGCGCTAGAGAAGAGAGCATTTTTGAAGGTAGGTCCTTTTGGATCTTAGTTCAGCTCCCAGGCCTCCATTCCTATAGGCTGGGAAGGATGTGGTTGCTTTCCTGATATGAGCCATATTTGTTGTGTGTGTGTTCAGCTTACTTCTCAACCCTCATGAACAGGAGAGGGTTACTGCCTTCATGTCCTGGTTGTGGGCTTCCCAAGGGCGTTCAGCTGGTCAGTCTGCAAACAGAATGCTAGATGAGATAGGCCTTTGGGTTGATCCAGCTGGGCTCTTCTTACGCTGGTCAGGAAGGGGAGTTTAATTTCTTAGAAGGTGTATTGACTGCCATCTTGGAAATGCTAGGGTCAATTGTTGACAATTACAAAAAAATATTCAAAGCTTCTTAAGCAGGGGTGGTTAACCCTTGGCTCTCTAGATGTTGCCATCATCCCTGACCATTGACCATGCTAGCTGAGACTGTGTTGTAGTTTAGCACTATCTGGAGTGCCACATAGGGCTTTCCCCAAGAAACGTATGAGTGCTCCTGCTGGGTAAATGGCTGCACCTCTGTAAGCAACAAGCGACAACGACTGCTTTGGAAACAGATGTAGATACTGAGCACGAACCAACGCCTTGTGTTTCCTTCCAGCGGTATCCTTGGATGAATGCTCCTCTGCAGGTTGGGCTGGTGGGCCTGTGGTAAGTGCGCTTCTTCCCTTGTGCAAATTGGAGTATTGTACGTCAGGAGGAGAGAACAGGTTGCCAGAGCTCTCTGAGAAGAGTGTCAGTGCAAACCGTGGTCACATTCACACTGTGTGTTTATAAACTGCCATGATACCACTTTAAACAGTCACGGCTTCCCCCAAAGGATTCTGGGAGCTGTAGTTTGTTTACAGTGCTGAGTTTGTTAGGAGGCCCCTATCGCCCCCCCCCCCCAAAAGCTCCAATTTCCAGAGTTCCCTGTGAAGAAGAATTGAATGTTAAATCACTCAGGGGACTGTAGCTCTGTGTGGGCAGCAGGGATCTCCTAACAACTTAACGAACCCTTAGCACCCTTAACGAGCTGCAGTTCCCAGAATACTTGGGGAAAGCCATGGCTGTTTAAATTGATACCATAGTGCTTTAAATTTATGGTGTGAATCTGACCAGTGTGGGGAAGTAGAGTGCCTATGACTGGGGGGGGGGGGCTCAGGTTCAAATAGTCTCTCAGCCAGGAAACTCACTTTCTCTCAGACCAACCTGGTTGTGGAGGCTAAAATTGGGGATACAGTGGTACCTTGCAAGACGAATGCCTCGCAAGACGAAAAGCTCGCAAGACGAAAGAGTTTTTTTGTTTTTTGAGTTGCTTCGCAAGACGAATTTCCCTATGGGCTTGCTTCGCAAGACGAGAACGTCTTGCGCCTTTTTCTTAAAACCGTCAATGCATTTCCTATGGGAAACCGTGCTTCGCAAGACGAAAAATTCACAAGGGGCATGATTACCTAGGAGCCTTGAGCTCCTGGGATGAAAGACGAGACAAGCATGGAATAAATAAATAATAAAGAAACATGTCTTTTGACTAGAACCAGATAGCATTTGGCTTACAGGAGCGAGTGAGGTAATCTCCTGAGAGGGTATGATTGTGGGAATCAGGCACGGGGACCCACATTCCATGGCCCTTCTGGATTTTCTTCCCTGGCAACTGTGGCTTGACCTTTAGGCTGATCAGAAATTCTACCAGTTCCTATCAATGTATATCAGCTTGAAGGTGTTGAAATTTCTGAGTGGCAACCTGTTCCATTCTGAATATTTCAACTTTTGTGGGTTGCCCCCCCACAAGCCCCATTGAAATGACATTAACATGATACCCTGCTTATTTGTAATGGATCAGGCAAGGTAGCTTTCATGACATAGTGCTATTCCTTTTGGAAATTTGACTAGATCCCCATTCCAGGAAAATGGGTTGGGGGCCCTTTGCCAACCTGGTGCCCTCCAGATGTTTTTGATGATCAGTTGTAGTTGGGAGTTGTAGTCCAAAACATCTGGAGAGCTCCAGGTTGGTGAAGGAGGCACAAGAGAAAAGCTTTGATTGGGATGTAAGATACTGCACTCCATGGTGTGTTGTTCGGCACCCACAATTCTGACTGTGAGCAAGAAAGCAGCCTATACCCCCAACACATAGAGCAACATAGAACATTGCCATTGCCCCCCCCCTGGGTTGGTGGGAGGGGGGTGAGGGTTATTTTCCCCCAGAGCGACTCCCTTGCCCATCCTCCAAGGCAGAAGTGACTCCTCTCCTGTCTTTGTTTTTCCAGTTTGGTGTTTGCTACCCCCCTTTGCTGTGCACTCTTCCCCCAGAAAAGGTAAGCATGCCATTGCATGTTATGTTCTATGAGAGTGGTTCCCAATTGAGGGTCCACCCACCCAGGGGGTTCGTGGCACATACCCATCAACTGTCTGGGACATCCCATTTTTTTTGGGGGGGGGCTGTGCTCTCGTGTGAGATCTTGGTGCCCCAGAATACTCGTTTTGGGGAACTGTGCTCTCGCACATGGGTCACATAGACCTTAATGGACCTGTTAGTCATGTTCATTAACTTCAGGCAGTCTGTTCTGAGTAGACCTAGCACTGAATGCAAGTCTCAGTGCTAAATCTGTATAATTTTGAATGGGGAGTTCCTCATAAACTGTTTCTTTTCTTTTTTTTAATATTTTGCTGTTCAAAGTCAACATTTTCACAACTGTTTACTTTCAATTCAAAATTTTGAATTTTTTTTTTTGCCTTGTTTTTTTTGCCGGGGTGGGTGGGGGAAGAAGCATTATTTTGAAAAACATGGCCTTTTTAATGTTTGTGTTGCTACGGTTTTCATGCCCTGCTGGTGTGTTACAGTCTTGAAGACTGATCCTGTCTTAAGTATAGAAGCAATCCTATATTCTTTAGGAATCACGGATGTTTCCCCTTTCTGCTTGGGAGGTTTTCAAATGGGGGCAATGCCACAGTTGGGGGAAATGCCACACCGTGTGGGAAAGAGAATTCCACATGAAGTTTGAAGAAGACACCTCTGGTCACCACATACTTGGGACCTGGTTTCTCCTTCAGCGACTGTGATGTTCTCCAGAAGCATACATGGTGGACACACTGTAAGCATCTCTTCCCCATAATATACAGATTAGCCTACTGCTGATTTAAAACATGACATGGGAGGTCATAGCCCATTTTTCAGAGCGTGGCTGTGCACCTCTTGAGCTAGCCCTGCCCCATAACTTTGCTTTCCATTTCCTACTCTCTCCTTTGCCCTAAGAACTAGAAAAACATATTGTTTTCCTTTTTCCAGCTCAATGCGGGTGAGCCGCCTGGAACCTGAAGTCCAAGCTCTGATCAGGGAGAAAAACTCTGACATTGAGGTTGTCTACTTCAATAAAGGGCTTTGAGAGAAGCTTCCTCATGCTACCCTGGTATGGAGTAAAAAAAAACACCAGGAAGAAGTAGAAGAACCAGGGATCCGGTGCTCCTGAGGAGGAATTTACACTTTGTAATAGTATAATCCCTTTTATATGCTGCTTTCTTATTGGCTGTCAAGTCATGGCAGGCCCTATGTGTATGATATAACCTTCCTGAATTCAGGTGAACCTTAGGGTAGATTGTAATGTGGCAGTGTGGCAGTTGCAGTGATGTACGTTCATACTCTGAACAAAGCAGAAACATTCCAGTGATGACCCATTTGGGTTTCAGGAGCAAAGAAGTCCTTAAGCCTAAATCCTTACATTACACATAGTTCTACAGTGGTATGTGTACGGGTGTGGATGTATGTGCACTATAATCTTAATGATGTATTATCCTAAGAATGATAACCTTGAGAAATGTTTGGGAAGAGGAGAAATCCATGGGACACCTGAGAATCAGTTGCTACAAGGAAGGCAGCCTGCTGTCCTGGTTAGTTGGAATTTCATGCATTCAGAGGTAAAGGAGATCACTCTCCCACATAAGAGCATTATGTGTTTTTGCAATACCTACGTTCTTGAGATGTTTTTGCAACCAAAACATGTTTTTCCAAGAACCTCTGCATTCTCTTCCTGTTCTGATACTTTGCTGATAAGAGAAATGTACGAGAATGACAGTACGTGCAGCCTTGAAACCACAAAACCCATGATGCAGGGTGAGTGCTAGTCAAATAAGCACACTGCTTCCTACATAGGGGAGCAAGCAATTGACCATATTGAGTTAGCAGGAAACTGCTAAAATTCAAACAGGTTGGTGGATTTTCTATCACCAATCTTCTATTCGGAGGTGAGCACATGCTTCGAAGATGAAGCAAAGATCTGATGTTTGCATAATTATGTTATGGGAGATGGTAACATGGAAATCAGCTAACATGCCCCTTATCTGCCCCTTGGAAACCACAGAATTTCACATAAAGTGGGAAGGGATGTGTCTATATATGTAGAGGCTTCACCCCTTATGTTCTGCTTAGCTGTTTTAGCATAACCACAGCAATATTTTGTATGGTTGCATAGCTTGCTTGAAGGCCCAGGGCAATTGATAGGGATGGCATCACGTCTGCCAGCTTCATTGGATCAGGTGAGGGTTGTGACAGCAGCAGCCCCATGCTCATGGGGCCTGGTGGTTTCACCTCCCAGACCGAGAAAGAAATTTGTTCTGCTTACCCTTTCCACACACTCACTCCCCCACACCTTTCATTAATACCATGGGTGGTATCCAACTAAGTGGTTCCACTGGTGCAAGCATTTTAAGAACACAATACAAGCCTACTGGTGCCCAGCATCCTCATGGTTGCTGACAGATGCAAGCAGGACATGAGCCTAACAGCACTCTGCCCACCTGGGTTTCCCAGCACCTGGTATTAAGAGGCATAATGTCTCTGACAGTGGAGCTGGAACATACTTATTGTTGTGCAAAGGAACTTCTGGTCCCTCTCCTCTCCCTGTGTGTCCCCCGTCCCCTGAATCTGTCCTAGGGGTTCCCAACCCTCAAGAGCAAATGGGGGGGGGGGGGCTTGGCACATAGAGAGGGAAGAGCAATATGAAGAATTCTGTTGCACAAGTAGAAATCTCACAATTTAGTTGGAGAATGCCTAACCCCACCCCCCAAATTTCTAAGCACATACCTTGTTGCTCCAAGTGAATACTTACTTGGATGAATTTGTCTGGTAGAAAATGGTCACACCTGCCTGAGAGCATAAATGACTATCTTTGGTGGATGTGGCTGTGACTGAATAGTGGTACACATAAGTATCTCTTCTTTATCTGGACCTGTACTTTACTAGAACAGTTGAGACAACCGCTCTGAGGTTTTGTTTCATTTTTTACAATCAAGCAGTACATAAATCTTACAAAATAAATAAATTAATAAATGATTTTCCGGCATTTGGGAAGGTGTGTCTGCACAAAAGCTCTTGGGTATATGGTTTGATGCTTTACTTGCTAAAGCAGTATGCAATACGCAAGAGTGTGCACTAACCACAAGGTTTGGTTTGGACCCTGATTCAGCACTTTGGAAATTACTCCAGTTTGGCTCAGGCAGTTTGAAGGCTGCCTGGTTCATCTTGGCACTGTATCAGAATACTGATCTGGGAAAAGCTGAAGCTTTGTGCCTCCCCATTGGCTGTCATGAGGAAATCAACAAATTATTATAGCCTCTTTCCATTTGACAGAATTGTATGCAATTTGCAAGCATAGCAAACCCTCTGGACTGGAAGAAGCCTGCCATAATTCCAGTTAAAAAGGTGCAGGTTTGTTTGCGCTAGACTTCTTCCACTCTCTTCCCACCTTGGCTTTCTTCTTAAATGGAAAGCTTGAGGAGAGATGTTGCCATTTTTTTTTGCAAACACACTTTCTGTGGTCCTGTTTTGGCTCTGAGCCTCAGAATTGCTCAGAAGATTTTCAGAGGACCTAGATTCAGTTTGAGGTGGTTCAGAGAGAGCCATCTTTACTGTGGACAAATCTGACTCTCTCTGAATAAACATTTGCTCCTAAGAAAGAAAGTAATGTGGGCAGGAGGTTTTCTGCAGTATTACCCTCTATTGATCATGGTACCTGCCTTGTAACCCTACAGTTCCCTCTGTCTGCCATGTAGACTTAACTGGTCAGTGCTAGGATCAGATTTGTATGTAGTGATCAGGTGCACTGAATCAGTGCATCCATAAGATAAGAGCCTTTGGGTGGATTTGACCCATAAAAATTCTCTTTGCTGATGGTCTGAAGGGATAAAATGCTCTACAGCAATGTCCATCCCTGTAGTCCATGCTGTTGCATATTCTGCACAATCTAGCATCAGATTCCATTTGCTCAGAACGTTTAGTTCAATGTCATTTTTGCCCTTGACTTCAGCAGCAGCAGCAGCAGGGTCCATAGCAATTATTTGACCTAAGCAACACGCACACAGAGCTAAACTGGAACAAGTGTGTGTGATGACACATGATGTTTGGCCTGCAAAGTAGAATAAAGAACTGCCAGAACTGCCTTCTCCAAAGGTGGATGAAGGTCAGTGGCTTAATCCAGTTTTATGTACTTTTTATCCCTGGAGCAAATCATTTATTTTAATCTGAGCAGAACCGCCTGGGTTTGCATGCTTGCTTCCTTTGTTAAATGTCATCTTTGTTGGAGCCTCAGAGTTCCATCAGGGGTTACTATATATGCTCTTTATCACACTCTCTTAATGAGACCTCATCTGATCCAACTCTCACAAGCTTAAAATGGTTTGAGTCAGCTTATTTTTCTTTTACTGTGTTGGGTTATGTTTGAGGCTTATTTTACCAAATGCAAAGCAATGTTTCCGCGCAGGAATCCTCATTGATTCCATGTTATACCTCTTGTATAGCTTTAAATAAGGCAACTGTTTCCAAATAAAGAATATAATTTCTGTCTCTTGCACATGTCTTTGCTGTTTTCTTGAACTGACAGGTAAAATGCATTGTTATGTTTCTTGCTCACATACAGCAGATTTTAATGCAGAGTTTTGTTTTAAGGAAATGTGACCAAAATTACTCTTACTGGCGATGAAGGCAAAAAGCTTCCCACTAACTTCCAAGTGTGGGTCCCCTAATTCCCGCATTCTTCAAAGGTTAATCCTTTTATGATTACAGTGATTATTCCTGTTCATGGAAGGGCTATGCTGTCACTTGAGCAAAGAAATCAGCATACTCTGAAATATACTCAGAGTCGAGAGTGGATTTCATGCTATTTATTCAGCTCATAGTGGTGAGGAAGAATGGAAGTTTCCCCAGAATGTCTGCTTTATATACATTATTTACACAAATATACATTATTTACACAACGTGGTCCCCACGTGATTGGTTAATTCCTGGATTCTCCTGGAGCTGGATTGGGTGGCTCCTGTGGTCCAATCAGACTGCTGCATTCTGGAACCTATTGTTCTAGGACCAATCAGACTGCTGCATTCTGAATCCTATTGTTCTAGGACCAATCAGACTGCTGCATTTTGGATCCTAGTCAATTCAGTACATAACACTCTCCAGGTTGTGTCCCACATTCAGGGCCATTTTTCACCTTACAAAATTCCTACACAAAACACAACCTGCATGTAGCACAACATGTGATTTATTCTGAGAGCACTTAAATGTTACTAAGCACTGTGCAAAGCTAATTTAAAATCACAGGGGCCTCCTTGCATGCCTACAATCTTAAAGCTTTCTGATGTACCAAGCAAGAAAAAGTGGGAGAGTGAATGTGATCTAGACAAGAAGGGAAAGGAAACAAAAAACTTGTACATGTGTTAGGAGGTTGTGGGCCACATTTGAGCTCCCACTGTGTGTACAAACAGCAAAAACTCAATGTGTGATAATCATGCATGACAATCTACATATTTCTTCCACAGCAGAAGAAGCACATGCTGAAGAATACTTAGGCTCTGATCTAGAAGTCTTTTGACTGAAGATCAAACATAGGAACTTACATGTTCTCAAAGCATGTATTTGTATCACTGAGGAATTGTGTGCTCAGGGCTTGTCACTTCCTGCGGGGATGTACAGACTTCAGGCTTGCAGAATCCACTTTGGGTTTTTTTACTAGAGATTCACCAGCCAGAGTCTGGTGTAAAAGACATACACATGGAATGAGAATCTTCTGAGCCTTGGAATTTGTTTTGAATACCAGAATGGAATGAAGCTTGCAGTTCTTCTGCACAAAAATCCACTCCCAGTTACCCCAGTCTTCCTTCATTTCATTACAGTGGTACCTCGGGTTAAGAACTTAATTCGTTCTGGAGGTCTGTTCTTAACCTGAGGTACCACTTTAGCTAATGGGGCCTCCCACCACCGCCACGCTGCTGCCGCCACACAATTTCTGTTCTCATCCTGAAGCAAAGTTCTTAACCCAAGGTACTATTTCTGGGTTAGAGGAGTCTGCAACCTGAAACACCTGTAACCTGAAGCATCTGTAACCCGAGGTACCACTGTACTATGTATGTTTGTGTGTGTGTGTGTGTGTGTGTGTGTGAGAGAGAGAGAGAGAGAGAGAGAGAGAGAGAGAGAAAGAGTGATTTTGTCGCTGCTATTGTTAACCGATTTGGAATCGGAAATCGTTGCCATTCTACAACAGATCACCCAGAGTTCTATCAGTTGATCCAGATCTTTCTTCCCACCTCTGATCAATAGTGACTTAACCAAGAGAACCAAGTCTCTGGCCAACATTGGACATATATTTGTGACATATGAAAAATCCACTTGCACAACATGCCCTGACTGGAGTGAGAAAAGAATTGAGCCCAAAGCCAAGGGAAGAGGGGCAGGTGCTGCCTGCAAAGGCTCTCATCCCCATCTGCTTGCCATGTGAGCCTCCTGCCCTGTTCCCTCCCGCCTCCTCCAGCTTAGCATATTGCACGGATGGATCTGGGATGAGCCATCAATCAATGGCTGATAAATAATGTAGGAGTCTGCGGTGCAATAAGACTTGTCAATTGCAAAGCTGCCCTCATAAATTAAAGATGAAAAGGTACAAGGCTCTTGCCAGAAAAATGAAGACAAATTTTTAATAGCTTGCCAAGATGCTGCGAGATGGAATGCTCAAGAAAAATGAATTACGTTTTTATTATGTGTTTTATTATGCTGTAATGAGCGGGATTAGTTGAGAAAACAATACATTTCTAATGCATCTGAGTGGAAGGAGAACCCCAGGCACACTTTTGCAGCCCTCCCCTCGCTTTGCCTCCTCATGCAGACAATCGGAGCATATCCCACGGAACTTGCAGCGAAAGGGAAACTTGCTCTGACATGGGAGCAGCCTAGGGCAAAAGTTCGGGGTGGTGGAGGATTATTTTTGATGGAATGGGATAATAAACTGGGTCCTAGGCTACACAATTGCCATGCAGAGGTCAACAGGTAGAAAGAAGTGGCGGCAGATGTAGCTGGGGAAATAAATAAATACTTGAGGCCTGTAACCAAATACTTGACTGACTATGCGAAAGCAATAAGCAACAATTCCAGACCACCTTACATTTGAAGTTCGTTCTATGCACACTTCACTAATGATTTTCCCATTCCTCACACTCCATTCATTCCTATGAACCAGTGTTCTTCAGTTTTAGGTCCTCAGATGGTGTTAGACTACAATTCCCATCATTCTTGACTATTGACTAAGCTGACTGAGGATAGCGGGAGTCCAACAACATCTGGCAACCCAAGATTGAAAACCACTGCTCTGGACCATTTTCTAAGCCCACTCTTTGTCTCATCACACAGCCTTCCCATGCCCTATGCTTCCCCCTTTTCTAGGTCACTGCAATGCCCTGCCTCCTTCCTGCAACCTTTGTGTCTGTCTCTTTGCCGTCTCTTCAGTCAATGGCTGCCAGAAATCTCTGCCCACCTCCCTCTCTGTAACACTAGGACAACTCAGCCAGCCAGCTAGAGGTTTCATCTCCATCAACCTTCGAAAAACCCCATCATTGTATTGGGATGAGACATACAAGTACATAACTTCCAGAACAGCTGTGTTCTTTTTGGATCCACATGGCCTCACAGAATAAATACCCCTCCTATAAAACCAATTCATGAGCTTTGCAGAATCCCACAGAGCACACATATGTGATTAGAGACCTGCGGCTTAATAAACCCACTTAATGCCACTTCTTAGTACAGCTCTCTTAATGTTCCAGGAAAGGTCAGATAAACTGAAATGTACTGAGAGAAAAACAATCTGAAGTCACTCAAGTGGGAAGGCTGTTTATGTAAAACAAGGTTCAAATAAATGTGAATTGCAAACGGCAGGAAACGGCATTTTACGTCATGAGTAGACTTATTACTTGATGTAGTTCACCTCCAGACTGCCACTGTTTTGTGGGAAGGATTCCACTGCATACCAGAAAATTAGCTTTGTGCTGCTACAAAGTGGATTAAAGTGCTGTGGTGTTCTGATGCAATCTCCAAACAGATTGGATAACCCTGATGTGCCCCAGATCCCTGGCTGGGGACTGGGAGGGATAAACACCCAATGCCTAAGCCAAGGTCTTCCTACATCTGAAAGTTTAATAAAGTTGTGGTCAAATTTAATCCCAAAACACGTTGTCACAAGTCATTATTCCACCCAGGTGTCACCTAGGGTCAGGGGGAGGGGTCTCCACATGGCCACGCAGTGAATGTTCAATCAACAGGTCATCTGGAGGAGCCCCAAGAAACTACAGTAAAATGCGTCAAGACACCCCTTCCCAATATTGAAGGAATCATTATACACCTGTTGCTATAATTGTATGTATGTATGTATGTATGTATGTAGGGACGCGGGTGGCGCTGTGGGTTAAAGCCTCAGCGCCTAGGGCTTGCCGATCGAAAGGTCGGCGGTTCGAATCCCCGCGGCGGGGTGCGCTCCTGTTGCTCGGTCCCAGCGCCTGCCAACCTAGCAGTTCGAAAGCACTCCCGGGTGCAAGTAGATAAATAGGGACCGCTTACTAGCGGGAAGGTAAACGGCGTTTCCGTGTGCAGCTCTGGCTTGCCAGAGCAGCGATGTCACGCTGGCCACGTGACCCGGAAGTGTCTCCGGACAGCGCTGGCCCTCGGCCTCTTGAGTGAGATGGGCGCACAACCCTAGAGTCTGTCAAGACTGGCCCGTACAGGCAGGGGTACCTTTACCTTTTATGTATGTATGTATGTATGTATGGCCTGACCCATCTAGGGAGAGGGCTGGGGTAGAATTTGGTTCTGATTTTAATGCAAACCTACCTAATTTGTACTTTTCAAAACAATATGTGCACTAAAAAGCAGCCTATCCTTTGGAATTTGTGCAGCCGAACTCCAACCAAATAATGTATACACAAATGTGTCTATTGGGGGGGGGGGATGTGCATTAAAAAATAATATATTAGTGAAAATGGCATATAAAATGTGTTATATTAAGGAAGATTGCTTGCAAAAGATTTGTATATCTGGCAAAATTGCATCCAAAAACGCTACATTTGAGGGAAAGGCTGAAAGATGAGGCACACTTAGCCCATAAAGGAGAAATCTAAAAATCCTCCTCTGATTCCACTTGTTTTATTACGTATTTATTTATTTAAAGCATTTATAAGCCTCTTGATGTAGTATATATTTAAAATCCCTACATAATTGCTGCTATGTAATTGTTCCCAGAGGCTATTCAGCCAGATTTTAACTTCTCCCAGCAATAGTATTCTGATTTTGAAGTAATTAGCAAGAAAGTAAAAGGTTTGTTACTGTCTGTCAGAGAAGTGACAAAGTGAAAATAGTAAATCAAAAAGGAGGAGTATGCAGAGGGAATGGCAGGGGACCAAATGGAACTGCCTGTACATGTCTTACTGTACAAGCACGAGGAACATCTGTGGATCAAAATAAGGAACCACCTGCCCTGGTTTAAAGGCAGTGTAGGGTAGTTCCACAAACCCCAAACTATTATTTTCTCTCTGTGAGAACTCTCTCTAATCCTCCAGGAATCTCCTTGCATACCGCTAGTGCTCTACAAGGAAAAGCACACCAAACTTCCCTTTCTGCTTGCCCCACTATTCTGCCCCCAGACAAACGTATTACCATTTTCCGTTTCCTCCCCTTTCTAGCCTCATTAGTGGGTTCTCTTTCTCACCTGCTGTAATCTATTACCTCCTTCTCCTTGCCTCTCCCAGGGATCCCAGCGCTTGGTTATGATTAAGCAGGCCATTAAGTGGAGAGTGTTTTTACCTTTAGGGCTGGATCGTCTGCTATCTAACTTCTCAATTAGTATTTTGGAAAACGTCAACCAAGATTAATAGTTGCATTGCTCCGGGACAGGGTAAATGAAGACTGGGAGAGGCAAGTTGCAACTGGCAGGAATGTGGTTGGCATGGAGGCGAACTCCTGCCAGGAAAGGTGAAAGATTCCAGTTTGGCAAGCTTGAATTGGTTTGGCAAGGGCCAAAGATATTGTCCGTGGATGAGAGATGAACCGGTGGGGGCAAAGAACAAGCAGGGAGCAAAATGCCTGGGGATTGAAACTGCTTTATATTTGCTTAATGTGAAATGACTGGCATGCATATTAAATGTTTGTGAGGTTACATGACGCACCCACCCACAAACATTTTAATGTCATTCCACCTCCACTAAACCCCTATTTCATTGTACTTTGCAAAACTGCGTTACCGGGAAAAGTTGTAAAACACATGTGTCCAAGGCGGAACACATTTCCTGCTCTGATGGCATGAAGAATTACTATGACTGAGTTGTCTGTTATTGTCCACTTTTAGGTTCACAATAGTAGAGAAGAGGGGCAGTCAAATAGAGTTCCAAACTTCCTGGGCTCCTATAGAAGAGGCCCTTTAAAGATGTCACTTTTCAAGAAGTGCTTATTGACTGGTCTCCAATCTTGGAGAAAGTGTTCCCTGAGATAATCAGGGCCTAGACCATTTAGTCAAACTGTTGCTCAGAAAACCGGACACCTACAACTGAGCCCAGAAACAAAGATGGCAAAGGGCTTCACAATTCTGTTGATATTAGAATCCACACCATACAATGATAGCACTTTCAGAGATATTGGACATTCATGTACTAGTCGTTATATTTCTTGATTATGAGAATAATTTATATCCCATCTTTCAAGGTACAAGTCCCCTCCAGGTGGCTTACAGACACCCTTCAAGCAACAACTATAAAATAATTTTAAAACACCAAAGCAAATAGGGTAAAACATATTAAAACCAGCAGTCATCTTCACGAAAAGATTTGGAAAGCAGGTAAATCTTCAAAGCCCATTTAAAAGCAGCAAGACTGTAAGCACAGTGAGGGAGGCCTACAGCTGACAGTGTGGCGAAGTGGTTAGAGTATTGTATTAAGACCAGGGAGACCCAGATTTAAGTCCCCACTCGGGTATAAAGCTCATGGAGTGACTGGGCCAGTTGCATGAGCTGAGTCTAACCTACCTCACAAGGGTTTTGTCCCTCTCCCTCTTGGGAGCAGCAGGAAAGGATGTGGTGGGCAAGGCAGGTCACCAGTGCAGCCCTACCCATGCTTCCCTGCTGGCCAATACTGCATAGAATAAAACAACTTGTGAAGCCACCACTGAAAAGCCCTGTCACTGGCAGCCATCAATCTGATCTTCCTTACTGGTGAGCTAGAGAATGCACTCGCTACGAGAAGCCAAGTTACAGGGAACCAGGCAGAGGTCCTTCTCGGTAGTGGCACCTGCCCTGTGGAATGCCCTCCCACCAGATGTCAAAGAGAAAAATAACTACCAAACTTTTAGAAGACATCTGAAGGCAGCCAGATGGGTGGGGTATAAATAATTTATTATTATTATTATTATTATTATTATTATTATTATTACTCCAAATCAGGGCTGAGGCACGGTCAGAATTCAAGCTGGTGGGATCGAGTCATTCTCAGCTGTACATTTCATCTACAAAGCAGGCTGGCTTCACCTGCAGTTTCTCAAGATCTTGAGACCTTCCATCTTGCTGCTGCCGCTGCTCATTTCTTCCTCATTTCAATCCCAGTTCAACACACCTGATGTCAGCTTCTTGGAGCAAAGGATGGAGGGCAGGGGAAGAAGAGGGAGCCAGGACTCTGCCATTCCAACATTTCAGAGCAATTACAGAGAGACCCCTGGGCAAGGGAGGGGAGGGGCAGGGATCGATTAATCTCTGGGATATTTAATGAGGAGCCCCCAACCGCAGACTTTAACCTTGCAGATAATGGGGTTAGCGCTGGTAATTCCTATCGACAGAGTAGGTTCCCCCGTCCTTAATGAGCTAATCAATACTTGTTCTCAGCTTAATTTCCATCTAATTGCTCTTTAACGACGCCTGATAATGGCCAGTCTCCTGTGAGTGCATGGGGTGGGGAGAGATGTTTTAGGTAGGGTTGTCATCATGGAGGGACGGCAAATTCTCCTGTCCCTTCTCCTCAGTTATGCTCCTAAGAAGGAGACATTGTCACTTCCCAAAAGTAACTGGGACTAAGAGTTGCCATCCTTTCTTTCTTGCCCTTCATCTCCTCCTGTGGCTGCCTGCCTGCTTGCTCTATTTAGGATCTGTACAGTCTTGAGAAGATCAATGTGGACTTTCATCCATGACCAAAAATGAATTTATTTTACAGTTTCCCTGGGCTTTTTGGCTATGCATCCCTTGGCAAATGGTCAGATCTAATGTTCTACCCTACCTCAGCAACTGAACCTCTTCTAGGCAAGCTACGATCTTGCTTCCCACATTGCTTTCCTGATTGCTACAGTTTTCTGTAGTCACAAACACATGTAATCATCTAGTGATTCTTATTCCTACAAGCAACTTCCTGCTTGTTTCCTTCAGAGGACTTCTATGCAGGCATACAATCACCCTTTCAAGTTTCTTCTTTAAAGGATTTAAGTTTTGTAAAGTTTTGAACATTTTTCAGGCATTGTGATGATGATGAAGAAGAAGAGTTTGGACTTGATATCCCGCCTTTCACTCCCCTTAAGGAGTCTCAAAGCGGCTAACATTCTCCTTTCCCTTCCTCCCCCACAACAAACACTCTGTGAGGTGAGTGGGGTTGAGAGACTTCAAGGAAGTGTGACTGGCCCAAGGTCACCCAGCAGCTGCATGTGGAGGAGCGGGGAATCGAACCCGGTTCCCCAGATTACAAGACTACCGCTCTCAACCACCACACCACACTGGCATGATGGTGGAAGAACATGCTGCTCACCAAAGGCCCTGTCAAATATAAGCACAGTTGCTTATTAATCAGAGAAGCATTTTTTCTGGAAATGTCCAGAAGAGATTTCTGTGCTGCTTCTTTGGTTCTCTGTATCTCCAAGAAAGCTCTCCAATCCTAGCCTGAGAAATTTGATTCAGTTCACACTTAAAGGTGATTCTACCACAGAGGCACCAAGTTGCCTCCAAGATCAAGGTGAACGTTTTGTGTGTGTGACATCACATGAGCAATGTGTGTCGCATGTGTGTGATGTCACGCAACATTGAGGGGCTCCAGCCCATTCCAGTAAATATTGAGGGGCCACCACCCTGCTGTGCCAAATCCACACCTTCTGAAATATGTGAAGCAAAACACAGCTGCACTTTGGAATTCACACTTATTCAAAATTTGTGATGCTGTTCTCCAATCAAGCGATATTTGCAAAAATGCCACATGTTAGGGGAAATTGTGTATAAAAGTGAATATATTAGTGAAAATAACATGCACACATGCATTATATTAGGGGAAATTGCTTTCCAAAATCAAAGCAGCATACAAAAATGTGTTTATCAGCAGAAATTCACAGTAAAATGCTGGTGAATTTTAATGAGGATTTTAAAAAACAACAATAAAATTCTCAAATTGTTGCAAAAAATGTGGAGAACTGAAATTCACAGGTCCTTCTAAGCTTATTCCACACATCTTCCTCTTGTGAGCTCCATTCTCTCATCCTTTTCTTTCTCTTCTATGGAGAATCCATAAGCAGTTTAGTTTTAAAAAGACTTTTCAAAGAGGAGCCAGTCCCCAGTAGAGACTGTAACTAACACTTGTCCTCTAGATGGCAGCAGAAGGTCCTATATTTTACATTGCATAGAATTCAAGGTAAATAACTGCCCTGTTAACTCTTGCTAAACTGACAGGCGGTTGCCTCTGATAGGTGAAGACTATGGTTTCAGGAAGTGAAATCAACATACTTAAAACAAGTATCAGATCCCCAGAGAGAAAACAGAGTCCAGAACTGGGCCCAGCATGCTTTAGACACAGATGCTGAGCTTGCAAAAGATAAAAGAAATCTCAAGTCTAAGGGGATTTTAACTTTCTGTCCCAGAAACTGGTTTTACTGCCTCTCTTTAAATTGTGGGAGAAGTGACTTCTTAAGCAGTGAGTGATTTATTCTGGGTGCAAGTCTTTACTTGAATTGTAGTTAATATTATACTATGAAAAAGGTGGTTTAAAGTCTTTCCTTTTGGCACTTCAAATATTGGATCTACTGGGGATATCTGAGGTGCGTCTGGCATCTATGCTCAGGCGTCCCAGGAAAATAACACTTCCCAAAATCCTTGGTGCCTAACTCACTGATCTAGCACCAGGGCACTAGGGAGGGAGGCTCACCAACTTGGATCACAACTGGAGACAAAGTGTTCAGACAAAACGGTGCTTGCTTTGTAATGCAGGGAAGTATTCTTATCTGGCCAAGTTTGTATCCCAAGGCAGGTGGGTTTGAACTTCAGCAGCAGCAGTAGTAAAAGACTGTCTGGGCAATGCAGTGGGTGGTGTCTTGCCAGCCCTTGTAAATATAGATTGGCCTTCTAGCCATGAGGCAGACATTACCAAGATGTTTATTCATCTTATGTTTCATGGTAAGGATATCAGAGGGGTAATTCTTCCACAAAAGACAAGTTCAGTTCAAAAATGCTTGTAAACTTTTAAGGAAGTAATTGATATAAATCTAGTCTTCTTCTGAACAGAAGTCTACAGTGACAATTGCTCTTGTTTCTGGCACTTTGCAACCTTTATACATATATCTTAATGTGTGATGTGCAATCATTTGCACGTTGATATAGACCTTTTAGCATGTTTGGGCTACAGCAATAATATTCTGTATTATTGTGAAATTTCTATTCTTATGATATTTTAAAATTGTTGTATGCCATCTGTCTCCTATAATATATAATAAAATTCCACAAAATCAGCAAAACTCATGAAAGCTATCCTGATTCCAAAGTCTCCAGATTCCAGATTAACAAAGTCTTTCCACACCTGAAAGAGATTTGCTATTCTGCAATGTACCTTGAAAATAATGATGGTGCCAATTTTGAAAATACACCATTATCTGGATTGCTATGAATGATGTGACGATACCAGGTGACCAGCTAGTAAGTTTCAGCCTTTTATTGGGTAAGTTTTATATCTGTTTAGGTTATTTCTTCCCATTGGTTCTTACATTTTGTGTGTGTGTGTGTGGTTGCTGCTCTCCATCCAATGTAAGCCCTTCTCTTTATCTTACGTGAGCTTGCGTGGAGTGGGCAGTTGTGTTTTCAAGCAGATTTCCAGCATGTTTGGTCCCCTGGGGTGGATGCAGGGCAAGTGAAACAGCTAAGCTACAATTATTGGGGAGACTGAACTATCAGAATACAGTGGTACCTTGGTTCTCAAACTTAATCCGTTCTGGAAGTACGTTCCAAAACCAAGGCACGCTTTCCCATAGAAAGTAATTCAAAATGGATTAATCCGCTCCAGACTTTTAAAAACAAACCATAAAACAGCAATTTAACATGAATTTTACTATTTAACAAGACCATTGATCCATAAAATGAAAGCAATAATCAATGTACTGTACTATAAAATAAATAAGACAGTATTGTAGATGATGAAAATTAAAATTATTTTTTTTCTTACCTGCACTGATGATAGTCATTGTTTGCATGGGGGGCTTTTATCTATTTCTACAGTCTCAGAATCAATCAATCAATCAATCAATCAATCAGAAGCTGAACTGGGTTCCACACAGTCACAAAAACAAATTAACTGAAAAAGCCTCAAAAATGCAAAATAAATAGCAAAAACAAAAGCGCCAAACTTAATTCATTCCGGAAGCCCATTTGACTTCCAAAACATTCGAAAACCAAGGTGCAGCTTCTGATTGGTGCAGGCGCCCTGGAAACTATAGCCGACAGCCGCATTGGACATTTGGCTTCTGAAAAACGTTCGAAAACCGGAATACTTACTTCAAGGTTTTCAGTGTTTGGGAACCAAGGCATTTGAGTACCAAAGTGTTTGAGAACCAAGGCACCACTGTACATGCATCAATGTTGCTAGCTGGAGGGATGACAGCCAGAGAACAGGCGAGCTTGTAAATACCAAACTGATTCTGAACTTAGCCAAAGAGAGTTTGCCTATACTGCTTGGAAATATAAATGCACATGGAGTCATGAAACCAGGGGCAGCTCAACAATAGAGGCGGACTAGGTGCTTGCCATAAGCAACATGCTAGCCTTTGCTCTTGTGCTGCTTCCAGTCCCCTATAAATACTGAGAATGTACTCCAGGGTTTTTTTTTGTGGTGGTGGCAAAAAACCTTGAGCTGTCCTGTGTGAACCACAACCATTTTGTAGTCTCACTTCATGAAGAATACAAACGTTGGTCCTCTACTGTGACTAATCAGATATGCCT
This sequence comes from Podarcis tiliguerta, assembly GCF_965153285.1. Classification (NCBI taxonomy): domain Eukaryota; kingdom Metazoa; phylum Chordata; class Lepidosauria; order Squamata; family Lacertidae; genus Podarcis; species Podarcis tiliguerta. The sequence continues at coordinate 42,890,725 of NC_139538.1, read as the reverse complement.
GTACAAAAAATGGATGCACGGAAGATCACACCTCCAGTTTTTCCACATTGAGAGAGAGAGAGAGAGAGAGAGAGAGAGAGAGAGAGAGAGAGAGAGAGATGAATCAAGTGAATTTCATTAGAAACTCACACATACCAGAGGAAATCTACTCCCTGGTTTCAGTGATCAAGAACAGAAATACATTTCACAGGGGAGGTATGTGTGTCCCGTTTAACTAGAGATTACCTTGCTTGAGCTTCACATTTGAGGCCAGGGCACAGGTTGCACATGAACCGAGCTACATAGCCTGCCCTAGCTCAGGATGGTAAAACTCCTTTTTTGTTTAGACTGTTTCTGGCTCAGAACAGCAAAGATTACAGAGGCATAATTAACAACAGGAATGGCGAGGAGCTTCCCCCACCCTTTTGTCTCTGCTGAGCTACAGAATGGGCTCTGCATCCCTTTTCACGTTTGGAAACCAGATGTTTGATTATCGGAGACCCTGCAGCAGTCATCCCTGGGAGCCAAGCACACTGGGCTGCCAGATGTTGGGAATGGGGCCAGTTTTGATGTCTTCCTGTTCTGTCCAATTTTGCTGGGTGCGTCACTTGTCTGGTTAAGTAATGAGATGTTTAGGTTTGATGGCAGAGAAATAAATGGCAAGCGCAGTTGCATGATGGTAACTGACTGATCAGCGAGGCTACTTGTGAAGAGGGCAGCCGCCTAGGTTTATAAAGCCAAAAGTGTGTACTGCTTGACAGTTTTCTCTGCCTGGCTACATTTGGGCTACATCTGATCAGCCTCAGATTAGACAATGGACAATCAGATTTGGGCTCCTTTAAATGAATAATGTAGTTGAAAATGAAATTTGCAAAAAGAAAAAGAAAGTGAGCAGCAAGACTATTTGTGGACACTGAGTAAGGCCACAGTAACACCAAATATTGAAAACACAATGATACCACTTCAAATTGGGCTTCCCCCAAAGAATTCTGGGAGCTGTAGTTTGCTAAGTATGGCAAGAGTTGCTAGGAGACCCCTATTCCCCTATCATTTCCAGAGTTTCCTGCGTAGAGGGATTGATTGTTAAGCCACTCTGGGAATCGTAGCTCTGTGAGGGGAATAGGGATCTCCTAACAAGTCTGAGCACCTTTAACAAACTACAGCTCCCAGAATTCTTTTAAAGGGGTATCATAGTGCTTCAAACATGTGGTGTGAATGTAGACAGGGTGAGAGAACCAACAGGATGGAAATATGCTGAATGCTGAGGGAATAATAGGAGGAGGCATGGATTCCTAGAAGGCACAGTTACTGTTTGTTAGTACAGTCATACTTCTGGTTGCGAACGTGATCTGTGAGGGAGGCAGATTCACAACCCGCAGTGTTCGCAACCTGCAGCACTGCGTCTGCGCACGCACCTGACGTGATTTGGTGCTTCTGCGCATGTGCAAAGCATGATTTAGAATTTCTGCGCATGCGTGCACGCCGAAACTCAGAAGTAACCCATTCTATTACTTCCAGGTTCAGCGCGGTCCGTAACCTGAAAACGCGCAACCCGCAGCGTTCACAACCCAAGGTATGACTGTACTAACCTGGAAGAGTGCAGCAAATAATGTCAACTGTCCAGAAATACTTCTCTTGTTTTCACTGAGCTCAGGTCAATATTCTGGCCTAGCAAAACGGAGGAAGTGTGGAAGTCCTTGGGACCTTGAAGGAAGTTCTGGATCAGCAGGGATGCGGATGGCTTTCCAAGAAGTTCAGGTGCTCTGGCTTTGTGAGAATGGGAGACCTCACAAGATCCCTTCTATTGCTCTTGGCTTCATCTTCCCACCAACTGCTGAGTTGGCTGGAAAAGCACAAACCACAACACAACCACATATCTCGGGAGAGAAACTGGGCTCAAGATTCTTCTTGTAACTATTTTATCAGTCTTGAGGAACTGCTATTATACACAGGGGAACCCCCCTCGAGACTGCTGGTCTCCTTAGCCTTTAAGGCCAGAGCTCAGGGATGGTGGGAGTTGTAGTCCAACAACATCTGGGGACCCACAGGCTGAGAACCACTGCTTTAAGGAATCCCCGACACCCAATTTCAGATATTTAGGAAGCAGGGGGACAAAAGGCAGGATTGAAGTGCAGTTACCTGGCTGCTTTAAAGTCCACCTCATTTTTCCTGCCTCCCAATAGTGTTGTGCTTTGACTGGTTATTAAGCAATAAGCATTTTAAAATTAGATCCACTTAAATGGATTAATGTATGACTGGCACATCTTTGAGAAAGAGCAAACCTAGTCTAGGCTAGACAAATCTAAGGAATCTACATTGCAAGATGTCCTGCAAGTTGGTTGCGCTGGTCAGTAATCTCTGCCAGGCTAGGGAGAGAGGTGAAAGCTGTTTCCTGCTTCTGCTGGATCTCTGTGTGACTTCTGATACCATTGACCAGGCATAGGGCAAACTCAGCCCTCCAGATGTTTTGGGACTACAACTCCCATCATCCCTAGCTAACAGGACCAGTGGTCAGGGATGATGGGAATTGTAGTCCCAAAACATCTGGAGGGCTGAATTTGGGGATGCCTGCCATTGACCATGACATCCTTCTGGACCATCTAGAGGAGTTGGGATCTGGGGGCACTGTTATGCAGTGGTTCTGCTCCTTCCTCCCGGGCCATGTCCAGAAAGTGGTGTTGGGGGGATGAGTGTTTGGACCCCTGGGCTCTCACTTGTGGGGTGCCTCAGGGCTCTGTCCCCTCCCCCATGCTTTTTAACATCTATATGAAGCTGCTGGGAGAGATAATCAGGGGGCTTGGCTGGGTGGATGATACCCAGCTCTACCTCTCCTTTAAATCGCAACCAGTGAAGGTGGTGAATGTTCTGTGTGAGTGTCTGGAGGTGGTTGGAGGATAGTTGGCAGTTAATGGATTGAGGTTGACTCCTGACAAGACAGAAGTTTTGAGGGATATGGGGTGGGTGGGGGTAGAGGACTCCCTGATCCTGAATGGTGTAACTGTGCCCCTGAAGGACCAGTTGCGCAACCTGGGAGTCATTCTGGAGTCACAGCTGTCCATAGAGGCACAGGTCAATTCTGTGTGCAGGGCAGCTGTGTACCAGCTCCATCTGGTACACAGGCTGAGACTCTACCTGCCCACAGACTGTCTCTCCAGAGTGGTACATGTCCTGGTTATCTCCTGCTTGGATTGCTGCAATGCGCTCTACGTGCAGCTACCTTTGAAGGTGACTCGGAAACACCAGCTAATCCAGAGTGTGGCAGGTAGACTGGTGACTGGGAGTGGCCACAGGGACCATATATCACTGGTCCTAAAGGATCTATACTGGCTTTTCCAAGCACATTTTAAAATGTTGGTGCTGACCTTTAAAGCCCTAAACTGCTTCGGCCCTGTATACCTGAAGGAGTGTCTCCACCCCCCCCCCCCATTGTTCAGCCCAGACACTGAGTTCCAGCTCCAAGGGCCTTCTGGCGGTTCCCTCACCATGAGAAGTGAAGTTACACGGAACCAAGCAGAGGGTCTTCTCTCCAGTGGCACCCTCCCTGTGCCACATCCTCTCCCATCAGATGTCAAGGAGATAAAGAACTACACAACTTTTAGAAGGCATTTAAAGGCAGCCCTGTATTGATAAGTTTTTAATGTTTGGTGTTTTATTACATTTTTATATGTGTCGGGACTGGAGTCCCTCAGAGTGACTTGGGCGGCTCAGCCAGATGGGCAGGGTATAAATAATAAAATTATTGCTATTATTGTTACTGTTGTTGCTGTTATTTTGCAGATCTGCCAGGCACCACATTGGCTAGCCCCTGTGCACCACCATTACAGCCCTTCTAAATGCACAGATTTCCATGGAGCACTGCATTGTCCAGGTTTTTTGCTTGCTCTGGAGATTCTGCTTTGCCTTCAGGAATTTCCATGGCTCTGTTTTTTGTTTTGTTTTTTAAGACACGCCACAAAACAAAACAAAAAGCTCCCTTTCAGGACAGCAATAGGCCTATTTACGTTTCCCATTTTCTTTGGAGTGGATAGGAATGGAAGGGCTGGGGTGGGGGGAAGGGGTCTCATAGTTGCTCCTGTAACTGGCCCCTTCCCTCCCAGCTATAATGCTTTTAGCAGCAGTCATGGCGGGACTGCGGATCAAAATGCCATAGCTGTGGTCTCACCAGCAGCTGCCTGGACTCCTGAATCAGCATTTCTGCAACACGGCATTAACAAGACTAGCACATCTCAAGTGTGCACAGATCTCACGGTAAGTATCTGAATAAGCAGAGGAGATTTGAATAACGTCTCCGTAAGTGACCATGAAAAAAATGTGGGTTAAATGTGGGGAGCTGTGTGGGGCATGTGTGAACTTTCTATGTACATACTTTAATTGAAGTGGATTAATGCTAGAGGTAGGTATCAATTTAAATCCAGTGTGTTTAATATGTGCATATCTGTGAAAACTCATAGTAGTAATTCCCAAGCTGTGTTCCAGAGCATGCTAGGGAACTTTGAGTGTGCTTCAGGCTTCAATCCTGACTGTGCACACTTACCTGGGAGTAAACCCCACTGAACACAGTGGGACTTAGTTCTAAGTCAACATACATAGGACTGTACTGTCAATAAATAAAATGAAGGATGTGGATCAGCCTAATGAACCCACCCACACAGAAACCCGCCTGCTGTTTCTCTGCAAGATTAACAGCTTTGGCCTTTCTTTCTTCTAGTTACCTGCTTTTATTACAGGGTCATTGTCTACATATGCACCTACTGATGTACTCAAAATGCACATGCATTTTGGGGTCTTGAGCTCAGAGGAACCATGCACCACTGGGCAAGCTGCACTTATCGAAGACTTAACAAGGGGAACAAACAACCAAGAGGCTAGAGCTTAGAATGAAATAATTTACAAACCTTACACAAATTAAAGCAATTCAAACAGTAAAAACAAGTAAAAACGGTTAAAACAATTGTAGCAGCAGCTCTGTCTCTGTTTTGTAGCTGGTGCTGCAGCCAGGAGATATGGATTGACTGCAGGTGCAGGGGTCACAAGACTACTGCTAATTGTGGCTAATTGGTTTACAAATTGGAGATGCACATTCGAATCACATTACCCCGCCCTGCAAAGAATTCTTGGCATTATAGTTTGTTAAGGGTTGCAGGGAATTGTAACTCTCTGAGGAGTAAACCACAGTGCCCAGAATTCTTTGAGGGAAAGAATGTGCTTTGGATGTGCTTTAAAGGTATAGCATGTACAGGCAGCAACCATTCTAGGTGTGTCCAACTGATGTGTGACTGCCAACATGCGGGTCCTTTTGGATCCAGAAGAAGGCAGAATGGGGTGGGGTGCGATTATACATGCTCCACCGATGCTCGCAAGGGCCAGGAACTGAACCCCCACACAAAATCATCGCTGCCTGTACTCTGATCGAAACAAGCAAGACAGAATGCAGGTGTAGCTTTTTGTTATGTATTAAGCTTGGATCCTAGAACAATAGGCAAGTAGGATCCTAGAATACAACAACTGATTGGCTTGCAGGAAAAGACCAATCAGGCTCCAGGAGGGAAGCAGAATCGGCCAATCAGATGGGACTCATTGTGTAAATAATGTATATAAAAGCCTGAGGTATGGGGGGGCAATTCAATCACTGTTTTAATCACTACAGGACTCCGAGTATATTTCACTTTTCCTGGGAAAGAAGGCCTTTTCTATGGGGGATCCTTGCAGATCATCTTGAGGGCCAAGTCACCAGTGTTGTTTTGGTGTTTTGCAATGGGCTGCTGAGGGAAACATATGAATTCACAGTCTCTAACCTCTGCCCCCACCTTCAGTGTGGCAAGAGCAAATCAAAGCACTCTCCAATCCAATAGGGGCAAGCAGAGGCATATGGACCGAATGGAAATAGCCACTGAGTGTTATGACAAACTCATAATGCCAATGTAGGGTGGACCTCCAGCTTGCCTAAGATGTCTGATGTTTCCTTTGGGACTCTGAAGATGACAACCACATGTCATCCTTGTCAACCTTGCAAACCCTGGCAGTCCCTTCATAGACAGTGAGGGTTTGTTTGTTTTTTTTAGTTACTTGTAAAAACTGAGTGTAATCAGAGTTTAATAACCAGTGTCCACAGTACACTTCATGATACTGTGCAGACAGAAAAGCAGCATGGGGCATTACCCAGGAGAAAGAAGAAGGACAAGAAAGAAGAGCAGGGAAACGGAAGCCAGAGATGGGAAACAGAGCGCTGATGAATTGAGTGTGTGAGAGAAGAAACAGGCAGTTGCCATCTCAGGTACGTCATATGTTCTGATTACCCTCCAGTATGAGGAGCAAGGGCGGAGAAACTCTGCTGTGTCTCCATCTCAGTGGATAAAGGGCCCAGATCTGCTGTTGGTTTGTGTTGTTATTCCTGTGGGCATCCATGAGATCAGAAAAATTGTAGGTAGAGAATTAGCAAGTGTAGTGGCCATGTTTACCTTTGTAATGCCCTGTTTGGGTCTTTCCATCATGGAATTCAAGGCAGGATACAACAGGTTCTTAAAAAGGTAAAGGTACCCCTGCCCATTCGGGCCAGTCTTGACAGACTCTAGGGTTGTGCGCCCATCTCACTCAAAGAGGCCGGGGGCCAGCGCTGTCCGGAGACACTTCAGGGTCACGTGGCCAGCGTGACATCGCTGCTCTGGCGAGCCAGAGCCGCACACGGAAACGCGGTTTACCTTCCCGCTAGTAAGCAGTCCCTATTTATCTACTTGCACCCGAGAGTGCTTTCGAACTGCTAGGTTGGCAGGTGCTGGGACCGAACAACGGGAGCGCACCCCGCTGCGGGGATTCGAACCGCCGACCTTTCGATCGGCAAGCCCTAGGCGCTGAGGCTTTAGCCCACAGCGCCACCCGCGTCCCTAAGAACAGGTTCTTAGATGGTCTCAAATCCAGGAATGGACCAGATTCAGACCTTCTTGACTTTAAGAAGCTAAAAAAAGTATTTATTATATGATCCATACAATTTTCTGTTGAATGGTTTCTTTAAATGTAAAGGTTCATCATTTAAGGGGCCAGAGCAAGGGCCAGAGCAAGATAACGAGACCCAGCTTTACAGCTGTGAAACATAGCAGGTGCTGCTGAGTTGTATTGATTAAGCTGTGTCAGCAATTGGGTGTAGTATATAAGGAGCAGCACCTAGCTCTCCCATTACCCTGGGGGATGGGTTGGTGGTTGGGTCTGGTTTGTTGATGTATTTAGTGTAAATGGAGTTTTTGTTTTTGCTATTAAAACCTTGTTTAAGTTATTTTTGAGTCCCTTTTTAATGCATGGTCTCCCCAGCAAGCTCTCTGCGCTACTAAACTGCAAATAGCCAACATTTTCCACTGTAATAAGTCACAAAACACCAAATTGCGAAAACACTCCCAACTCACCCACCCATAACAAAGGTGCAGTCCAGCACAGGTAAGCATAGTATATGTAAAAAACAGATTATCATGATTCAGGGAATTGCAAGAAAGGATATACAGTCCAACTATTGGACCAACAAAAATATATTATAAACCCCTAGAAAACCAGTATTGTCCACTGTATTCATAATAAAACAAAAGCAATCTGCTGCAGATATGCTCTTGGAATGTTTCTGTGCCCTTAGACCTTGGTTTAGAAAGTCTGCCTATGGTCTCATGCAGTCAAATTCTTTCATGGAAAGATGGTAGGCATTCATTACACAGAGGTTGCTGGTTGGTTCTTCCTCCTCCTAGCATTTGCAAGAATGTGTCTCTGCTTAAGCAGCACTTCTTATTCACATTTAAAATAAATATCTTGTAGATTTTTGAGTGCAACAATAACATATACAAACAGCAGTAAATAAGACAAGAGTTTGGGAGAGAAATGAAGATACGTTGCTCATTTCAACTTCTGTTTTCTGTCAAGCCGCATTTCTAACCTCTGCTGTTGTTTCACTTCCTGTACAAGTTTTATGTGGATGTTTTTGGAAGGAGCCTATGGAAAAATCCAGGCTCTGGCAGTGGAATAACGTGCAGAGTTTAAATCAATAGTAGTAATTTTTAAAATGGCTAGGTTGTTTATAGACATACACCCTACCAACATTGGAAAGCGAATGGGTATTTTCCTCTTATGCAGTTAGTCCTAATGACCCACTGTTACAATTTTTAAAGAAAGGCCTGGTTTCAGGGAGCAACGGACTTTTTGAGGGATAAGGCAAGAGCTGAACATCACTCCACAGACACCCAGATGCTGCAGAAACAGAATTGTGAATGACCTTGGCTAGTTACTGCAGGATGTATAAGACTGATAAAATACTCTGATTAACCCCTCTCACCAAATAGCCATGTAAAGTGTACAAAGTGTGTTAGTTACTGTGGTTTCGAAGAGAAAAGGTTGATTTCATGAGGGAACTGGTCGGAGAGAAACACTCTAAAGCAAATCTCATCTTTCGTCACCTGTGTGATGCAGAACAGAAAAAAGTTTGAAATTTTAATTGTAGTAGTAACTCCTTCTTCTCCTCCTCCTCCCCCCCCCCCCAAAGGAGCCCAGGGAGGAAACACACAAGCGATAAAACAATTAAAACATTTAGCAGTCTCTTTTCACCCTGGTGTGTTCTTTCTCAATTTCATCATGTTTTATTGGCAGTCAAGTCACTTTTTAACCTCAGGTGGCACTAAATAGACTTTGCTGCCAATATATCTCACACTACTTGCATTTTATAGGGCTGCAGTGTTATACTATAAGAGAAAACATTTAAAACCTTGGGCTACACACACACACACACACACACACACACACACAACATTTTATTCTATATTTAATGGAGACTGAGTACTTATTTTTCTATGTAGATCTGTTGCATTTATTTTTTTTGCCCTTGAAAAACACTTCTTCAGAAACTGGTTTCATTCTGAAAAGTAAAGCTCACTGCAGACTGATTTGGCATCACCCCACAGGTGACCATTTGAAAACAGATGAAAACAGATGTAGGCAGTCCCGGAAATGGTGTGTTTGTGTGGCCACACCTGTCCAATGATGTTTTGGGTGGGCATATACCACCACTTCCTTCTTCATTCACCTGGGGCATGTGCAGGGTGGAAAAGGCATGGGAAATCTAATCAAGGGGAAAATTTCCAAATGTGTATCAAGTAACCACAGGCTCCCTTCTGGGGAGAATCTAGAATCTAGAATCAATCTAGACTGAAAGCAGTATGTTGTGGATTAGCATGAGTGATTGGGACTGATAAAAACTACATTATTGTTCTACAAGCAGGTTAGCTGTGTATGCATCTAAAATCTGCAGAATGCATGTGTTTACATTTGATGCTCTTCTTGCAATTAGAGTTTGCAAGTTTTGTTTATTGTTTATGAGTTTCATTTAAATTCATGCAGGAATTTGGGAAAGGTTTTCTTTCTGGATCTCAAGCTCATTTAGAGCAACTGTGGTCCCGTGACCAGTTGGGATCTGGGAGACCTTGGTTCAATTTTTACCTTTGTCTTGGAAGTTCTTATCTCTCTACATAAATAGGCAATGAGAAGAAAAACAGTTCACCTCCACGGGTTATTATGAAATTCAAAAAGAAAAGGTTTCTGAAGCCCCCCTGCACAAAAAGTGCTACGGCATTTTGCACAAGCAAACAGAGGGGAGCAGGCGTCTTGCCTTGCTGGCAGAGGAAGAGTTTCAGGAATAAACTTTCTGTATAATGACAGAGTGAGATTCCACTGCAGGATATTTGTTTGGGAACTGTGGCTTCAAACTAGCACTCCTACATATTTACTTAAAATAGAAATATATATTTTTAAAGCATCAGGAAATGCAATTCAGAATCCCCCATATCTGGGCCTTAGCATTCTGTTCCATGCATGAGGGACCCTATATTTCCAAACAGCTGAAAGGAAACTGGATTATTCTCAAAGAGGCCGTATACCATTTAAATATGATGGTGTTTTGCCCTTAATTAAACAAGAGGGACTGCAGTGTTGCTCAGATGCAGTGTTGCACCCTTTAGCAGGTTTCTCCTCTAGGTACAACTCAGATTTATTTATGTTATATATTTTGTGCCTGCTTCCCTCCCCATCCCCATCCCCAACATACACATTAACATGTGCTCAGACTTAGAAACTAAAAGATAGTAAATAATAAAACACATTAAAAAGAAAAGAAGCCTTAGTGTGGTAGGTTATAATCCTAATCCTGTACACCTGTGAGTAAGTCCCATGAAATTGAATGGGAGTTCTGAATAGGGATGGTTAGTATTGTAGCCATAGATGACATTGTGATGAGCTAACAGGGGTACTCCTCTGGAAATTCATTAATTTTGAAATGGAACACACAGTGAAGGTAATTCATTTGTAAATATCTGTTGATGGGTAAAATATGTGTGCCTATTGTGTGCTATGATATACATTTTAAAATGTGTGGTTTCCCATTCATTCCCAAAGATCTACTCTGAGAAACCAATTGCAGTAGAACAGAAAACACCAGTTGAAAAAAAACAGAGGAATGAATGTCGGAATGGGTTGAAGCACTTTCAGACAACGCTATGATGTCATCCCATTAGATGTTGTATTATCACATTAACAAAAAAGGTGGGGCACCACAGTCAATAAGATCAAAGGCAAGTGTGGGCAAAGGAGACTGAGATGGAGCTGTGAAAGCAATGAAAAAAAGAAATGGAAATGGTGATGGGAAGTACTGAGACAAGGCTCGTATGTTCAAAACAAATGCCAAAATCTGCTGAAAAGGGGAGGTGCTTTTTGACATGAAAACAAATACAAAAATGAGATGAATAGTTTTAACCTTGAGTGGATGAAAATAAAACACTGCTAGCTGTGTAGACTGCAAACTGAGCAACATTACTGCACATGCTTTAATTTTACAAGGTGGGCATAGAATCCAGGAGGCATGTTAATGGACAGCCAGTTGGCAGCAGCTGCAAGATTGTAGAGGGGCTCCGACTGCACGGATGTTTTGTCTAGACCCGGCCCAGAGAAGGGGCTCGCCTCTTTCAGCAGTGTGCAGAGAAGGCCTGCAGAACTCCACTGTGAATGTATTCTTCATGCCTCAATAGTTTGTCTGTTGTACATGATTCCCAGCCCATTGCATTGGAAAGATTAATGCCCTCCCAAGGGGTTTGCTGCTTCTTTCTCTCTCTCTCTCTGCTACTTCAATGGCATTCCCCTCTCAGCAAAAATGCTGCACTGAAAACAAAGTTCCATTCAGTCATTTCAAAAGTGGAGCAGGTTTAACTCATTCATTCCAGCAGATGGGCTTTCCCAGCTTTTTAATGAAGTTATGGCTCAGATGGCTGGGCCTTCGCAACACATTTAAATGGCTCTTATTGATTTGCAGAGCTGTAGGGGTGGAAGAGGCCTCAAGAGGCTCACTGGGGTAGGATGTCACCAACATGTTATCCTGCTGTTGAAAGAATTACATTGGCTGTCAATTAGCTACCAGGCTAAGTTCAAGGTATTGGTTTTGGTATATAAAGCCCTGTGCAGTTTAGGACTAGGATACCTGAAATATCATCTTACCCCTTATGTACCTAATCAAACACTGTGATCTACAGATGAAGGCCTCCTACCGACAGCACGTTATAAGGAGGTCCATTTTGCACAAGGTAGGGATTGGATCTACCCATTAGAATTTCCTCCCCTTGGATGTTGTCTTTTTAGTACCTATTCGAAGGCCTTCCACTTTCAACAGGCCTTTTAAGTTGAGATCTTTTCCAGTCTGCATCTATATTGGAATTGTTTTTAAGATGTTTTTGAGATGTTTTATTTTCCTATTGCTTGTTATTTCCTATCGTTTGTTAGCCATACTAAATTTATAACAAAAGGGTTTAAAGAGGATAATTTGTAGAATTAGTTGCTTATCTAGCTTCTTTGGTACTCATATTAGGCTATGATATGTGATCCTGTACCATTTACACAGCGATAAGAGAGGAAGGCTAGCCAGGAGTTCTAGTGAACTGAATTCTAATACTGATTTGCTACATTGCATCAGCCTTGCAAATAAGCCTACAAAAGTTAAAGGTAAAGGTACCCCTGCCCATAAGGGCCAGTCTTGACAGACTCTAGGGTTGTGCACTCATCTCACTCTAGAGGCCGGGAGCCAGCGCTGTCCGCAGACACTTCTGGGTCACGTGGCCAGCATGACAAGCTGCATCTGGCGAGCCAGAGCCGCACACGGAACGCCGTTTACCTTCCCGCTAGTAAGCGATCCCTATTTATCTACTTGCCCCCGAGGGTGCTTTCGAACTGCTAGGTTGGCAGGCGCTGGGACCGAGCGACGGGAGCGCACCCCGCCGCGGGGATTTGAACCGCCGACCTTTCGATCGGCAAGTCCTAGGCGCTGAGGCTTTTACCCACAGCGCCACCCGGGTCCCTCCTACAAAAGTTACTAGCCTGAATTTTTTATTTTTTATTTACTAGTCTGCTAAGAGACTTGCAGCCTGTGTTTCCATCCTGGCCATGGAGATGGGGAGCTTCCTCCTCTACAGCTGGCATGAAAATGAACAAACAAAAGTCATACCAAGCAGGCTGACAGAGGAAGACTGGATCACTCCATCCCCCACCCCCTTCACCACCATACCACTGCATTTCTGTGCTGGTCATGAATGAAGTTTCCTCCTTCTGTGGAAACCAAGTGAGCTGGTGGAGGGGGAGGAATGAAGAGGTTCATCCCTCCTCTTCCAGCCTCATCATTCCCCTGCATGGAATTCCTGGTTGTCTCTGGTTACCAAGCAAGTAGTTAATTATAAGACATGGGCATGGGCATGGGCATGCCACTTCATTTGCTTAAGGTCCCCATCTTCCCTTTCAACTGCATTCTTGTCTAATTTTGCTTTACGTTCTTCAGCAAATGGATCAGCTCTCAGTATGTGCCCATAAGTATCCATTTTTGCGAGCAAAGGGGGCCTTCATATACGATTTTTATGCTGAGAACAGCAGTGGGACGCTGATCAGACCTCATCTGCTTGCAGCCCTGGCCTGCCCTGTAAACTTCAAATGTAACCACAATAGCAGAAATGTATGGCACATGTACTCCTTGTTTTTCCAACCTCAGAAGTAGTTCCTGATGTGATCTGTATGTTTCAAATTCTGTTTCTGAGTTGTTAGAAATGGTTCGGCTGTCTGTAGCACTTAAAGTTAATGCCAGCTTGCTTTCTGTAGCCAGACATTATATGAAGCTGAGCTGTAGTTGCTGCTTGGAGGAGACCAGAGAACTCGGACAAGGCCTATAATGGAGAAAACATGCCTTGAGACTGGATGTCCCAGGGAACCTTGGGAGGTGCAAGGGAGTGGGAGGAGAAACACACACCAGGTGCTGGACTGTTTAGTCTGCAACCTTCGAACTCCCACTTCCTCCAATTTAGCTCCAAGCAAAGGAGAATGTAGCATTACTGGAAAGAGACTTAGTTGGACCAACTTCACTTTATGAAGAAAAAGATGTAGTACAAAAATACACAAACATGCAGGTTAAGGTGTGTGTGTGTGTATGCGTTGTGCATACTAGGAGAGGATGTCATTGGGCAGACAGCTATACTTGGTTCTGTAGGATTTGACTGAGTTTCCACCAGGAAAGCACATCTGGGTGGCATCTAGCTGACACAGGGGAAGAGCTTACTAGCTCAGCTTGCAGCCCAACCTTTGCTCTGCTTGGGCAGAGCCAGTCCGAAATATTTTGCCACCTGATGCAAAATTGCAATGCGAACAGCAGGTTTATTATTATTATTATTATTACTTTTCAAACAGAAAAAACACAAAATCCTAAAGAACTATACTGCTTACTGAGTATAGTCCTCACATGGCAAAGCACCAGCAGTGATAGCATAAAGGTAAAGGTAAAGGGACCCCTGACCATTAGGTCCAGTCGTGACTGACTCTGGGGTTGCGGTGCTCATCTCGCTTTATTGGCCGAGGGAGCTGGTGTACAGCTTCCGGGTCATGTGACCAGCATGACTAAGCTGCTTCCGGCCAGAGCTCTGAACCAGAGCAGTGAATGGAAACGCCATTTACCTTCCAGCCTGAGCGGACCTATTTATCTACTTGCACTTTGACGTGCTTTCGAACTGCTAGGTTGGCAGGAGCAGGGACCAAGCAACAGGAGCTCACCCTGTCACAGGGATTCGAACCGCCAACCTTCTGGTCAGCAAGTCCTAGGCTCTGTGGTTTAACCCACAGTGCCACCCGCATCCCTAGTGATAGCATAGCTTTTTGCAAATTACTTGGGCAGCACGAAGAACAGAATTTTTCTGGGTTTTGCAGCAGGTGTAAAATTCATGACTAGAGTGTGTGTTTGCCATTGAGGATGGCTAATGGCCCAGAATGGAGTTTAGCACAGGCCATGCATTCTTTAATACGGTTCTGTCGCTGCTCCTTTTGCATTTGAGTAGATGCACAAAATCTGCAGGGCTTTTTTGAGGCCCCTGCTTTCTGCTGTGCATCAGAACAGCATGCATCCCTCATGTGTCCTGCTACAAATGGGGGCAGGTGCTGCTGGCTGAGGGAACCTCACTTAGAAGGACACAGCTTGGCTGCTGATACACTCATGGAAATTTCTGGCTAGTCTTCACCTCATGCTGGATCTCTGCTAATCCCATGCGCCCCAAAGTTTGGGAAACAAAACAGAGTTTCCATGGTGTGGAGGCCCTTCAAACATACCTGAGGACTGAAGGGAGGCTGTAGCAGGATCCTTTGGCAATGCTACTCAAGAGCCTTATAGCATAGTATGTTGGGGGCTGCAAATCCTCTACTTCTGAACCCATGGGGTAAAATGCTGAAGAAAACACGTTGGCCTGGAGAGAATCAGACACTGGCCTGGGAAAGGGAAAGGTGCACAGAAAGCAGCTTTACCAAAGTGTAAAGGGTGAAATCGCTAAGGATCAGGGCTGGCCTATCCTAACCAGCCTTGGAGCATTAACAGTTTTTCTGGCCCCTCTGAGAGGAAGCCTGGGAAACTCAAGTGTGGCTGGCGGCAGCAGGCAGAATGGTTTCTGAAAGAATTTGCTGAGAGGGGAGTTTTTAACGGGAAGTCGGCTCACAAAGTGCCCAGAGAAAGACAAGCCAAAGGCCCCTCGCTTATGGATTCTACAGTTAATACAGGTGGGGAACGTGTGGCGCTGCTGAACACAAGAGCAATTGCTCTAGCATGGCTCTTGCGGTCGGCAAGAGATGTTGTTAGAGATGCAGTGAGCATCATTAACTTTTTCAGGTCCACCCACCCTGCTGGCTTAAACAGGTTGGATAGCCATTCCCTGTCTGCAGGAGATCCTGGGAACTATGAGGTGGCTTGTATAAAGGGGCCTGTAGTTCAGTGCAGGGCCTAAGCATCTCTAATGGAGGATTCCCAGCCTTTAATGCACTTTGGCAGACACTAGCCCACTAGTCTTACTGCTGCTGTAAGGAAGAAAACCACCACTATGAAAATAGTGTTGGTTCTTTTTCTTACAGCTGCAGTAAGACACACAAGTCTCATTGGGGACCTGAATGTGGTGGGTAGTCATGGGAAATGAGAATCCTTTAGAGGCCTGTAGCCAGAATATTTGTGGCAAGGAAACTTGAGGACCACAGAACAGCCAGAACAGGTAGCCAAATAAATGCATTCAACACTATTCAGCTGAGTTACTTTTTAGTCACCAATTGGGTACAATACAGTCTGCATGGTTTTCTTTCTGCAAGTATAAAGGCTAACTTTCCTTTTAAAAAAAATGAAAACTGAACATTTAGGGAGGTGTCTAAATCTGGACAGTCCCTGAGGTTTCTAGGCATCCACATGACCCCTTGGCAATGATCCTGATTATTTCCTAACAAGATCAACATTCTGGCAATGGAATAAATGAAGAACCACTTGGACCTATAGTGTCTGGCTTCTGCTTCCTCAGTTTTTAGTCCCTTTTGGGTGCGCCCAGTGACATACTTCCTTCCTACATGATCATGCCCTTTCTCATCAAAGAATGAGTTAAGCATTAGAGAAGGAGAACCATGACTTGAGGCACATTGGTTGGGTGGGGCAGAATAGGGGATTGTGAGGTTATGTAGGGGAAAGTCCAGTTGTTAATAAACTATAGGTGCATGCACTCCAGAAGTATAGGGCCATATCCAACGCTGCAGCTCCTGCGGTGCAAGGGCCTTCTTTGCACACAACAGAACTTCCTCTCCAGTCCTCTCCAGCCCTTCCCACACATGTCCTCAAAATCAGCTTCACAGAGTTGGCAGGCTCTCCAGGTCAGGTTTGGGAGGTGCACAGAGGGAGAAGAAATGGAAGTCTTGTTATGCAAGCAGAAACTTTTCATTTCTACATTGTATTTGCTCGGGTTGCCATATTTCAAACAGTGAAAATTGCTGTTTTTATGGAAAATTGGTAAAAAAACAGCCCTGTCAACGTGGCCTGCCATATGTCTGGATTTTCCCGGACATCTTTGCTGATTTCTGCCCGGACACTGCTGCCGACTGCAGGATTCTTGATATGTCTGCATGTGTAAGTGAGTGGGCTAGCGCAAGAGGGCCTGTGCAGTGAGCAGGCAGGCAGATAGAGCGACCTGGCCAGCAGGCAGCCCAAGGCAGGGCTTTCTGCACTTGCCCTGTTGTCGCTGTTGTGGCCACCATCACCCCTGACAGAGGAGAAGAATGAAAGGGAGAAGCTCTTTCTTCCCTTCCTCTATCTCACCCCCAGCAATGAGAGAAGAAAGGCTGCATTTAAAATGCAGGCCTCCTTCTCCTGGCCAAGGCAGCACTGGCGGGGTTGGCGGCATTGATGGGAATGACAAAGGGAAGAAAGCATTGGTCCCCTTCACCTCTCCCTGCCACACCACCTCAGCTGAGAGAAGAAAACCTTTGGGGATGGGGATGGCGGGGAATTGGGGTGAGCTTTGAGCAGGATGAGTTGTAAGGGAAGCAGGGAGGGAAAGCACATCAAAGTGCAAGTAGATAAATAGGTACTGCTCCGGCAGGAAGGTAAACAGCATTTCCAAGAGCTGCTCTGGTTCACTAGAAGCGGCTTAGTCATGCTGGCCACATGACCCGGAAGCTGTCTGCAGACAAACGCCAGCTCCCTCGGCCTATGGAGCAAGATGAGCGCCGCAACCCCAGAGTCGTCTGCGACTGGACCTAATGGTCAGGGATCCCTTTATCTTTATAAAGGTAGGTGTTTGGGGGCTGAGGTGTGAAGGGCATTGGTATGGGGGTTTGGTGGGGGGTAATTGGGAGTGACAAAAAACACATGCAGGAGTGGCAGCCCCTGGTCCATAAAAAAAGAAAGAAAACGAAAGATTCCAAGATTCATAAATGAAAATATCCCATCTATGCATACATCTGGGCTTGTTAGTTTTTCCACTGCTAATATGAAGTCTATGCCAGTACTTTTGTCCTTCTGTTACAAAGCTTCTCCTCAGACCTCAAAGCCAAGCAGTCTCTCTATAGGAATTCCTTGAAGAAATAAAACTAACAATGGCTAAAAAGTCTATGTTTGATTTCCTTGGCTCAAAGCCCTGGGATTTCTCTGTGTTTGCATAGGAAGAGGTTCCAAATCAGGTGCTGGCGGGAGGCAGACTTGTCGGCTCATTTCCTCAGATCTCTGGGCTCTTGCCAAGAAAACCTATAGAGGAATTCCAGCTTAAGGAGCAGTGAGTGAAAGCTGGTTTAGATGGCATTGACTAGAGAGATTTATGAATTGGCCAGCAGTGCTGCGGATTACAACTGCTCACAATGCAACCCCATGGCTTGTTCTAAGAATGATGGACTTGAGACAAGCTTGTTTAGACACCTGGCTTCATAGCAGATGAGAACAACAACCAAAGCAGATTCCCTTGAGCAGGACAAAGCACTGAAGTTGCTGCCAACCTGGGAAGGGAAGTCTAATGATGTGTAGGAGGTATTGTTTGGGGAATTATTAAACCCATAGTGAACAGACTCTTTATGCCAAGGATGGGGAACCTGTAGGCCTTCAGACATTGTCAGACTCTATGTCCCATCATCCCTGGACAGTGTGGCCAATGGTCAGCAACAACAGGATCTGTAGTCCACAACTTCTAGAGGGCTGCAAGCTCTCCACCTCAACTTTATGATCTATCAGAGCCTCTCACAGCTAAGTGTCTGCAAGCCCATGGAGCAGAAACAGCATGCCTAAGCAGTAATTTGTATCTAGACACTACTCAGGTGACTGGCAAGGGGGGAAAGCCTTTTCCGTAGCTCAAAAGCGCTGGACACTCCCCAGCACTCATTAATTGTTGCTTTCACTCTGGTCCCAGAGTGTGGCCTGAGAGGACACTGCATTCTTCCCACCTCCAGATAGACAGTAATGCAAATGTTGGTTCACATCCAAAGGATCCTTTGGCAAACCAGTAAAGGGTTTTCTAATCTAGCATGCTTTCTGACATGCAGTGTGTTGCAATCTTCTGATCCTAAGCATAAGGATCAATTACAATGAGATGCTGGCTGTACGAAAGGAATTTTCCTTATGCAAGGTTCTGTATGGCCCCTGGCCTGTGTTTAAATTATACTTATTCATGTGTGCAGCATCCACATGGAGGAATAGTATCTGTCCAGGCCAAAGATTGCTAATGAGCACATGCCTGGAATTGCACATGGGTCAAGAAGAACCCTTTAAAAATGGAGGCTGCATGGGACTCTATACCTGTGCACACACAACCTCTCCTTTAAATCAACCCCAAGGAATTTCCCCTCCAAGCAGACTCAGCTGCCAGCTTTGCAGTGGTTGTCAATATAATGGCCGCATGATAGTCATCCACCATCCAATGCCCTGATGATGTCCTAGTGTGGGGTGGGAATCAAATGTTTCCTTGCACAAAGAAAACCTGTGTGTTTGATCCAAATGACAAAATGCCTCCAGTGTTTAAAGGAAAGAACAGCGCAAGGGAGATTGGCTCTTCCTACAAGGGACAGGAGAGAACAATGGCAGGCACAGAACACAGGCAATTGTTATTATTTCTTTAATTTATTATTTATTGAATTTCTATGCTTCCCTTCATCCGAGGATCACTGGGCAGTTTAAAATATAAGAACACAAACATATGTAACATAAAGGTAAAGGGACTCCTGACCATTAGGCCCAGTCATGACCGACTCTGGGGTTGCGGCGCTCATCTCGCTTTATTGGCCGAGGGAGCCGGCGTACAGCTACTGGGTCATGTGGCCAGCATGACTAAGCCGTTTCTGGTGAACCAGAGCAGTGCACGGAAACGCCATTTACCTTCCCGCCGGAGCGGTACCTATTTATCTACTTGCACTTTGACGTGCTTTCAAACTGCTAGGTTGGCAGGAGCAGGAACTGAGCAATGGGAGCTCACCCTGTCACGGGGGTTCGAACTGACGACCTTCTGATCAGCAAGTCCTAGGCTCTGTGGTTTAACCCACAGCGCCACCCGCATCCCAGTCACTAGGTTGGCAGGAGCAGGAACTGAGCAATGGGAGCTCACCCTGTCACGGGGGTTCGAACTGACGACCTTCTGATCAGCAAGTCCTAGGCTCTGTTGTTTAACCCACAGCGCCACCCGCGTCCCAGTCACTAGGTTGGCAGGAGCAGGGACAGAGCAACGGGAGCTCATAGTAACAAACAAAAGCAATACCCCCGTCCCTGCACGGTCTAAAAGGCCATAGACTCTATAATTAGCCAAAGGCCTGGGAGAAGAGGAATGTTTTTGCCTGGCACCTAAAGATATGTAGTGAAGGTACCAGGTGAGCCTCCCTGGGGAGAGCGTTCAGGAGAAAGCTGTGGTTTGAGTAAAGCTTTTGACAAAGTCTACCATGATATTCTTGTGGAGAGGCTGGTAACCTGTGAGCTGGACAAGGTAACTGTTAGGTAGTAGCAGTACCACAATATTCTGCCTTGGTCAGACCACACCTGGAATAGTATGTCCAGTTTTGGGCACCACAGTTTAAGAAGGGTGCTGACAAGCTGGAATGGGTGCATAAATATATGTATTGAAGGTGCCAGGTAATCCTCCCTGGGGAGCACATTCCACAAACAGGGAGCCACCACAGAAAAGTCCCATTCTCATGTTGCCATCCTCCAGACCCCTTGTTAGGATATTTCTGTTCCACCTTAAAAGGGAGCAGGATGTTTGTGTCACAGCCTGCGTATTTCCTGTTCACAGGATGTTTCTGTTGTGTCTTTGCTTTCGTTTTTCTCTCTGTGTGTCTGAGACACTGAAGCAGGCAGTCATGTTTTCTTTGTTCTGATCAACGCTGAATAAACTTGTAAATAATGCTCTCCTGAGTGCATCTTTCGCTGTGCATTATCTGCTGATAGAGCGTGCATCAGCTCTGGAATGTGGCAAGCTATTTCTGAAGCTCGTGTCACTAATTGCTGATACTGCGTGTCTACGGGAGATCGATGGACGTCTGGAGACGACGTGGAGTCATGATGGACTTTGTCTCCCTGGCAGTATCCCAACAACCCTCGGGGGGGGGGGAGCACATGAAGAAGGGTCTCAGGTGGGTCTTGTAGGCCCAGGTGGATCTGGTAGGCAAACCAGAGTTACCTCCTGAACCTTTTAAGCATAGTCCTGCTACTTAGGTTTAATTGCAGGTCACAGCAGTGGCTTGTACCAGTTTGCAAGAAGAGGAGGAGAAGAAATGCCTCCTCAACTGTTTCTCAGTCTATCTACTTCACAGCAACTTCTGGCTCATCAAACTGTTTCTTGCATCTGGATTCTCCATAACACCCTGCAAGACTACTCCTTTTCTACTGGATTCCTCTCCTAGCCCATCATGACTTTCCTCAGGATTCAGGTCTTTTCCTGGCTGGGTTTCTGGGTGCTGCGATTACTGACATTGTGATAAAAGTTTCCTGTCTCTGTTTCAGGGTCTCATTTTGAATGTATATTAGGAAAAAACCTTCACTTTGTTTCCCAATTCTCACAATAGGTTGTCTGTAGTGGAGATCCTTTGGGGCTGGAGATTTCTTTTAAGCTAAGGTAACTGGAAGGAGCCAGTTTGGGTGGGTGGATTTCAAGCTCAAAGCTGCTGAAAACATTTCAGGGGTTGTGTGTGTGTTTTGTCAATAGCCACTCTGCCTCTCCTGGTTACTCCCCCCCCCCCATCATCAGAAGTTGTTGCTGGAGAACCAAGGGATGTGTAGAATGAAAGATACTAATGGAAGTGGTAACATTGATCATAGAACTGCAGAGTTGGAAGGGACCATGAGGGTCATCTAGTCCAACCCCCCCGCAGTGCAGGAATCTTTTGCCCAACATGGGGCTCAAACCCACAACAATGAGATTAAGAGTCTCATGTTCTACCGACTGAGCTACCTCGTGCACTTTAAAATAAATACAGTGAAGTAGAACACAAAAGTCTGTTGCAATGGGTCAGTTCCCATTTGTTATTTGCACAACTCGACTTCTCAGAAGCTTGCAAAGAAATTAAATCTGTATTTCTGCTTTTTAAAAGGTAGTCTAGATCTTCTATTACTGAAAGCATCATGCAAAGCCTTGCAAATGCTACTGAGGCCACAGGATGGCATTACTTTGTTCTACTGTTTGAATCTTTATTGTAGCCAACTACTAATTAGATAATCATCACCAATTTGAATGTGAACTGATGATACTATTTTGAATACAGGCCCACTCCCTACCTTGGAGGGCTCCAGTTGCCCCCTCTTTAATTGTATTATGACACTCTGCAAATATTTCTTTGCCCTGCCAAGATTCTGTTTTGATTTAGCCTGCTCTCTCTTCCCTTTGTGATTATGTTTGGATAGTCAGCTCTGGTATGGGTTTGTTGTTGTTGTTTTTAAGCTCCCGGCTTTATTTTATTGTTTGATTGTGTTTGTTTTAGTTTGTGATTGCGAGCTACTTTGGGGACTCTGTGAGAGGCTGAAAGGAAGAATGGAAATATTGCAATAGATAAATAAATGAATACTACTCTGAAAGAATATCAAAGTAGTGCACCCAGGCACCATTTCCAACCCTTACTCAGTCTTTCCTAGCTCAGTTTTCAAGTGGTGTTCTTTATAAACACATGAGAGGTTAAAAACATAGGAAGATGAGATCAGGGGGCCATCAAGCCTAGAGTCCCCTTTCCTGCAGTGGCCAACTGCCTACAAAAGCCCCTAAGCAGGATGGGAGTGCAACAGCACTCTTTTGTTAATGGTATTCAGGGGCAAGTTATGGTACCTCTGTTTCTGGAGGTAGCATACATCCATCATGACCAGCAGCCATTGATATCTTCCCCGAAGTTGTCTAATCCCCTTTTAACCATTGAGGTTCCTCAATGAAAAGATTGGCAATGGCACAGAAGCTGCCTGAAGTTAGCTTGTCCACAATTGCTGATTGTCCTCTCCATTCCACAGGAGTAGAGGGGTGCTGGGCCCAATCCAGGGATCCAGGATCTGCACTTCCAGATCATGCTGAGCAACAGCTAGACTCACAGCCACAGTCAGAATCCTATATGTGAATTGTGGTGGAGGCTTAGGATGGATCCCATAATCCTCATCAATGAACTTTTCACTCAGTGCTAAAAGTCTTGGTCCCTCCGTATACATTTAGTTGAGGGCTGCTCCCTTAGTTACACCTATAGTTCTGCAATACATGCAAGTGCAAAAGATCACTCTGGGGTTGTTTTGGTGGGAAGCAGCATACATATCAAATCAGGTATCTTCTCTTTGAAAAGAAAAGGGACACACTCCTGTTGCTGTTCATATGAACATAATTGGATCAGACAAAGAGTCTTCATTGAACCTTTTTACCACATAGGCATCTTAGCCAGCACAGCTTTGATATCCTAGAGAAGACAAAGGCAAATGTGTTGATCGGTAGCATAAGGGCCCATCCATAACAGTAACAGTATGCAGTTGTCAGAGAGAAGGCTGAGGTAGGCCTCTTATTTTTGACATGCCTTAAAAAAAACACCAGGGTGGGGCCTTAATTGCAATCTAGCGCACAATATGATTCTGCTGCCCTTGCATTTCAGTTGGGAAACCTCATCGGTGAGACAATCAAGAGAAGGATCACATGACTTTCCCAAGGAAATTCTGTTGTGATGCCTGGCTTGTTTATCTAGGTTTACATTCTTTCTCAGGGTATGAAAGAGCCCACATCTGAGTGGCAGACAAAGAAAAAGAGGGATTGCTTATTTTGGCACATACCAGATCAAACTTTTCATCTTTTGCTAGCAAATCATATGCAGAGATCTTTCTTTCTTTCTTTCTTTCTTTCTTTCTTTCTTTCTTTCTGTAAATTCGCATCTATGTAAATTAGCATATGCCATTTTTATGCAAATACGTGCCCTCTTTAAATGTTCTATTTTGGGAGGCAGTGTGTATGTGGCTACATCTCAGCTGAACTTTGGCAGGCTGTGGATTCTGTCTTGAACCAACCTGCACTGTTGCTTTGGCAGAAAAAGTTCGATATTTGGCTCCTGTCATGTCTTAAAGGTGCTGCCTCTTCCCATCTCACCACTCTGATGTTCCTCACTGAGAATGCCCTCTGAAACATACCATCCATGTAGCAACTAAATATCACTTTCCCCAAATACCTCTCACTTTCACAGCTTTTCTTTACAGCAAGCAGAAGGGGCCACTCCAGGAGTTTCTGGGGGCTCTTCTGCTGTGGAATGTTTTGCTTCGGAAAAATCAGGCACATCTGCCACCCAAGAACTCTGAGCTCCCCCCTGGACATGTTGAGTTCCAGTTTATACTTCTAATAAAAAAAAGGATTTTTCTGCCTAGAGCCTGCTTCCTAAGTAGTCAGTGAAAAAAGTGTCTAGTTACAATTGTGGTTTCTCCATAGAGCAGAGCCAGGAGTAGCGAAGGAGGTTTCTGTTGGGCTTCACTCGTGGCCATTCAGCATGAAAACAAGTCTAGTGGCTAATCAGGCAGGCTTTGGTGGAAGTAGTACTGTTTGTGTGTGTTGAGGGGCGGGAGAGAGGAGAGGGCTGGGATCAGGGGATCACGTTTCATTGTGACATCACTGGTCCTCATTCCAAGCAGAGATGCAGACAAACTAATCCACTGGAAAAGGCAAAAATCATCCAGCTTAACCCGGTTGGAGGGGATATTCAGGACGGCGTTGGAAGCAACTGATCACCAGGATTTTGAACCAGCCACAGGCTTTGCTTAGTCTGAGCAGAGGTAGGTGCATCCACCACTGTATGGGGAGCAGAGCTGCATGATTTTTTTTTAAAAAAAAATGAAATATTTTAGGGCTACATTGTCTACTGTATATAGTATGCAAGGAAATGGAGAGTTCTCAAAAGAAGGAATATTCATTACGATGATTCTCTGGATTAAGGCAATTCAAGTCAGGTCTAGCATTTAAAATAAAGGCAGGTAAATATTTGCATGGTGAGACACTTTCAAATACTGGAGCTTCCTAAACCTTCCTTTCAAGGTTAAAGCATGGTCCTCCAGACCAGCTGCTCAGATTAACTTTCTGACAGTAAGAGCTGTTTGACAGGGGAACAAATTCCCATTAGAGGTGGTGGATTCTCCTTCCTTGGAGGTTTACAAGCAGAGCTTGGATGGCCATCTATCATGTATGATCTAGCTGAGATTTCTGCATGGGGGCAGCGGGTTGGAGTAGATGAGCCTCAGGGTCCCTTCCAACTCTACAATTCGATGATTCGATGAGCTCCTTGACCATTCCTGAAATCTCAAGGTATCCATTGATTTCTGAAACTCTTGGAGTCAATTCTGGAAAAACGAGCATTTCAGACTTGGCTCCAGGTTTTCAGCCACAGGAGATACATATCCTTGGAACCATTTAAGCATTGGTTGGATAAACATCTGTCATGGATGGGATGGGTCCAAGGAATCCTGTCTACAGGCAAAGCATGAAACAATTGGCCTCTAAAATCACTGCTCACTGTGTCTCTATGGGCCCTGACGCTTCTATTATTTCCCCTGGTCTCCTGCGCGAAGTTCCTCTAAAGATGTATCTAAAGTCTAGCAGAGTTTTCAATTAGCAGGGAGAGAATAACATTGTTGAACAGTAATATTCCTGAGGGTGTTTGGAAACTGAGTTACAGCACTTCATTCATTCTGATGTGTTATATTTAGCATCATACTGTTATTTACATCACAGTCCTAGACATGTTTACTCAGAAACAAGTCCCACTGTGTTCAGTGGAGCATACTCCCAGGTAAATGTACATATGGTTGCAGCCTTAACTTCACAGCAATTGAGCCATCATAGGGCCCATCCAAACAACTTTTTAATTGCATGTTCATGACGATTTGTGATAATGATGGTATCGGGGGTGGTCATACACAATCTTGCTTTCAATACTGTTTGCACCAGCAAATGTTTAGGGGTGTTCATACGGCCACATTTCCATTCAGTGCATATCCTGCAACTTCCTGCTGAAATTCCAAAACTTTTTATACCACAGATGTTCAGGGTGTTGTCCTGCATATGTCCCACTGTAGTTCCTCCAGACAGCAATAATTTGGTAACACTGGGGAAGCACTGAAGAACAATTAATGATCTATAATAAATCCACCACTATTGTGTCAAGAATATGTTGCCAAATTCCTCTGCAATAAAATATGTTGTAAAAATCATCCACAATAAAACACATTGCAAAATTCATCCACAACCAAACACTAGAGACCTGCCCTGAGTCTTTCTCTCTCCCCCCTGTATTATTATCATCAGAGTCTCAAGACCTAGTATGTTGGCAGAAGTGTAATTTCTAGCTCACCAATAAAAGTTGCTATCATCATGGTAGCTAACTAAAGGTCTGGTATGAAATGTGCATGTTTGTGGTTAGGAGGGAGTGGGGAGTAAAAGGAGAACAATTCTGGGAAGGCTTGGCTGTCACAAGATAGCCCTTAATGCCCGGGGCTATACAGAGTGTGTTTTCTATAAAACAATAGAACTCCTTCTGTTATGGATTAGTTTCATCTGAAATGCCATGCAATTTTTTTCTTTTTAGCGCTTGTCTGTAAGTGAGAATATTGCTAGCAGTGCTCATTAGTGCACTTCCATAATAACAGTGGGGTTTCTATCTCCAAAGTTGGGGGGGAAATGCAGGTTGTCGTGTTAGTCATTAGGACCTGGATGGACAGAGAAATCAAGAGGAGATGGTACAAAAAAGCATCTGAAATACTAGGTTCTGTCTTCAGACCTGAGGTGTGTGTATTCTAGTGATACAGAGCAGCCCAGAGGAGTTGGGTTGTTTTATTTATTGCTGAGGATATATCTGTTTGTCTATTAGACCAAAATAGGTAGGTGGATCTAGGATCCTAGCTTTTGGAGGCAAGAGGCATGAAATAGACAATACCATGGAGGAGTGGGAAAGGGGGTGGTAAAGGTGATAAGAACCAAGGATAATGTACTGGGGGGGGGGGGACCTGCTTGACACTTAATTGGCTGCAACTGCAAGTGAGTGACAGAAATAGCAATTGCATCCCCTCTTCCTTACCCAAGGGCCATTTCTTTCAGAACAACTGTTAACTACCAGATACAATGCAACAGATGTCCCTGTCTCAATGGCAGCCGCATGGCTGAAGTCAAACAACCCCCAATATTTTGAATGAACTAGCCTAGGAAAATGATCATGGACAAGAATAACTTAGTGCTGAGTGAATATTTTCACAGCATGACTGCTCCCTCATTGACCTCGCAGGCTTTGTTCTAAAAGGAAGCTTGTACAATATACATGAAAGGCAAGCTTGGGAATTAACATTCATAGCCTTATGGCAGAGAAAGCACAGCGGCTTAAATAGACTAAGGCTTGGGTTCCTGGCTTGGGACAACAATAGCCCATAACCACCTGTTAGCTATTATATTTTTCAATGCTAAAATAATTGTAAATAAACTGTGATCTGAAATGATCGAAATGCGCTTTTACTATTGTTCTGGATATAATACCTCAGGTTTAAATTTCCTGTCTGCCTGATGAAACATCTTGCAGTTATATATATTGTATGGGCGACTCTCAACTTTCATGGAAGTTACATTCCGGCGATAGTGTGCAAAGCTAAAATAACATATAGTCAAAATACATTGGGTTCAATGGTGGGTGGGATTGCCTTTTTCCCCAGTTGATGCCCCTTGTTCCTCATATAGTTCCACAGGAAGACAAGAAACTTGGTATAAGTCAGCCCAGTTGTCCATCTAGTTTAGTATTGTCTACACTGATTGGCAGGAGGTCTCCAGGGTTCCAAGAAGGGGACATTCTCAGCCCTACTTGGAGGTACAGCCACTGAGCCACAACCCTTCTCCACACCTCAGGGATTCATTAAGTGGTTGTCTCTGAATATATCCCCCTCTTCTAAGTTCTGTTTCTTTTTTGCAGGCACTGATGGCCTTGTAGAGAAGATTGCAGTGACCGGTGCTGAGGACCCAAGTGTCCAAAGGATGTTTTTCGGCAAGGGTGATGAATGGATGCCAAGTTCCCAAAAGCTTGTGAGAATGTCTCGGCCTGCTAACTTAGTCACCTTTCTCTTGCTGCTTTTGTGCTGGGATGTACTCAGTCGAGCCCTGCCTGTCGGCCCAGATTACTTGCAGCGTGGCTGGCAGAGGCTTTTGGAGGAGGGGGAAAGCTGTGTGCAATGTAGATTGGAAGAATGTCCCACGCCACGCGGCTGCCTTGCTGGGGTGGTGCTGGATGCTTGTGACTGCTGTTGGGAGTGTGCCAATCTGGAGGGCCAAATCTGTGACTTGGACAATACCAACCACTTCTATGGCAAGTGTGGGGATCACTTAGAGTGCCGCCTTGATTCCGGGGACCTGCGGCACGGCGAGGTGCCTGAGCCTCAGTGCACTTGCCAATCTAGCCAGGCTCTCTGTGGCTCCGATGGCAAGACCTATGCCCAAATATGCAAATTTCAAGAGGTGCATAACTCCCATCCAGAGGCTAATCTCACTGTGGCCCATGAAGGACCCTGTGAATCAGGTAAGGCTTTTGCAGGTTTGCTGCAAGCGATGATTTGGAAATAAAATGAGAAGGCATTTCTCCATTTACATTTCAAGAAAAGGGGGCATTTGGGAAATGAAACAGATGGACAACTTTAAGGTGAAATGGGGAATGCTTTGACAACTACCTTAAACCAGTTCAAGCTTTTGTTTTTTTCGAGCCCAGTACAATGACTTGTGGAAGTGTTCCAGGATCTCAGGCAAAGATCTCCCCCATCACTTGCCATGTGAGCTTTTTAAACTGGAAATGCCAGGTATTAAACCTCAACCTAGGACTTTCTGTATGCAAAGTACAACCTCACCTTAAGAGTGATGCATAGACCTCTTCACAGTGCACTGTAATTATTTTCTATGGAAAGCTGTGAAGACCAAGATCATGGGGTTCCACCTCTCCCAAAATCAGTAAGTAATTGAAAAGAAGGCCTGTATGGTTGTTAGGGGGCACCTCCCTATGATGTCATCTCCAGTGCTTAGAGTGAACCTAAACATCTGGCCAGAAGCCTCTTAAGTGGCAAAGTGAGACCAGTCTTCTTTTTTCATTTTCTGTGTCCAGTCGCGGATGACTTTGGGGTTGCGGTGCTCATCTCACTTTACTGGCCGAGGGAGCCGGCATTTGTCTGCAGAGAGCTTCCGGGTCATGTGGCCAGCATGACTAAGCCACTTCTGGCGAACCAGAGCAGCACACAGAAATGCCGTTTACCTTCCTGCCAGAGTGGTACCTATTTATCTACTTGCACTCTGACATGCTTTCGAACTGCTAGGTTGGCAGGAGCAGGGACCGAGCAACGGGAGCTCACCCTCTCGTGGGGATTCAAACTGCTGACCTTCTGATCGGCAAGCCCTAGGCTCTGTGGTTTAACCCACAGTGCCACCCGCGTCCCTCTTTTAAATATTTACTATCCCACAAAAAACACATTTCTAACCCGATTTTTCCTCGAAGCACATTTTTCTAAACATATTTTATTCTAAAATATACAGGTTGATCTGCATTTTTGTACATATTTTTTAACCTGAGGAGTACATCACAAAAATTGGACAAAAAATAGATTGCTATTTAGTGTGCATGTTGCATAGTCTGGTCCGGAAAAGAAAGGGCTGTGTCAACATGTGCGTATCTTAAAATAGATGGAGCAATTCTGCTGGATTCCTTTGGGGGGGAACGATAGAAGAAATCCAAGGTGTTGGGGTGGGAGGGTGTCACTGGGATTGCTAACTTTTGGCCTCACATCACTACACTATTTGGAAAATCCAACTGAAACTTAAGAAGGTGCCTGAAATTAGCCAGAGACTCTTTGGTGAACTGATCAAGGATTACAGTACCCATTCTGCAGCGCGCCAAGGTCTCAAGTAGAGAGCTATCTATCTATCCCAACACTTGGCACCCAATCCTTTGTTAGCTGGAGATGCTGGAGATTGACCTTGGGGACTTCTGCATGCAGAGTACATGCTCTACCACAGAGCTATGAACCCCTCCCTGTGCAGCCAACCTCAAAACAGGAGGAAGAGAGGGACTAGGATGCTTAAAATGTAGCCAAAGCATCTGACAGTAAAGCAGGCTGATTAGCAGCTGCCACAAGGATGTCACGTTTCTGCTGCAACAGGAGACTCAAGCGACATTCCCTGAGAAGCACTTCATTTAAACGAGTATGACAAAGCTCTGGACCACCGTTTAGGGGCCAAGGGCTGTGGTTCACAGATGTGCCATGATGCAAACACATGCTTGACTAACAACTGCTGGTGGGCATGGCAAAGAGGACTATTCAGCTCAGTCATAAAAAGCCTGGCTTTTTTCTGTTTATAAGAAATACGGCAGCGTAGTGCAACAGCTGGACAGAACAATGTGCTTAATTATTATTGTGGTGGTTGCTGCTGCTGCACCTAAAATTGCTAGTTGCTGAACAAAAATATTAAAATTACACAGGCACTGCTTGCAAGCTGACAATCGAAAGGTAAATAACACATCATGTACTAGAAAGATTACTTGGAAAACACACCTAAATCAGATCTCAGCTAGAACAAGCTGAGAGAACTAATCTATAAAATCCAGCATGAAAATGTTTTGTCTTCATATATAAGCAACCCAGAGATTATTTCCCTCAGATGGTTTTGGGTCTTTTCCAGAGCCCCACATCATATCGCCTCCCTATGACATCTGGAACATCACTGGGCAAGATGTGATCTTTGGCTGTGAGGTCTTTGCATACCCCATGGCATCTATTGAATGGAGAAAGGAGGGATCCGACATGCTGCTTCCTGGAGATGACCCCCACATCTCGGTTCAGGTGAGCTACGAGTTCCAGCAAGAGCTCAGGGGGAGAATGGCTTGTGTTTATGGGGCAGGTCTGAAAAAGGATTTTGCAGCAGAAGATACTCAGATTACTCAGTTATTTGGCAGGCCTAATTTACCTTCTTTTAGCAACTGCATATCATGTTTAGCATCTTCCATCACTTACCGTATTTTTTGCTCTATAAGACTCACTTTTTCCCTCCTAAAAAGTATGGGGAAATGTGTGTGCATCTTATGGAGCGAATGCAGGCTGCGCAGCTATCACAGAAGACAGAACAGCAAGAGGGATTGCTGCTTTCACTGCGCAGCAATCCCTCTTGCTGTTCTGGCATCTGAAATTCAGAATCTTTTTTTTTTCTTGTTTTCCTCCTCCAAAAACTAGGTGCATCTTGTGGTCTGGTGCGTCTTATAGAACAAAAAATATGGTAGGCTGACATTAGGTCTTCTGCCCGCCTATCACAGATATGCCACAGATGAAGTTTCATTTTCTTCAGAATACAGTGGTACCTCGGGTTAAGAACTTAATTCATTCTGGAGGTCCGTTCTTAACCTGAAACTGTTCTTAACCTGAGGTACCACTTTATCTAATGGGGCCTCCAGCTGCTGCTGCGCTGCCACCGCACAATTTCTGTTCACATCCTGAAGCAAAGTTCTTAACCCAAGGTACTATTTCTGGGTTAGAGGAGTCTGTAACCTGAAGCACCTGTAACCCGAGGTACCACTGTATGTCTTTTCTGCTGTTGAAAGAACAGTTGCATTCCTGCACGTACATTTCCTTTGTTACAGTGAAGTTCAATTATCTTCTACTTTTTACTGTTCCCTTTGAGGAAGAATAATACACATATCCACAATGGCAGGTGTGGAATATTGTACTCACTGTGCCTAACCCTAAAAGGCTCACCAAGTTATCTTCAGAAGGGTTAACAGGCTTGGAGCTCCATCCCAAAATAGAACTTGAGAGGCTGTAGGGCAGCCGCTTGTATACCCTTCTATTTAAAGGGTGTGTAAGGAAGTCCTGGGAAACTTTTATAGAAACTACAAATCTTTATTATTATTGTATGGAATGTTTGGGTGAGGCGAAAACTACATCACTGCTGGATTGAGAAGCTTGGGGAAGCTCCATGTTTCAGGCAGGGGGAAAGTAGTGTTATGCTTCTGATGGCATCTTCCAGCTAGAATGAATTTCAAGTCACTTTCCTTGACTGCTTTTTCTGGCTGGACCACACATCGGGGATGCAACCCAACAAATGAAAACTGGAACCAGAAACAGCTTTCCAACAGGGAAAAGCTGAAACAATGGAATAATCTCCAGAGAGAAACTCCATTTTCTGCGAGTTAATTAAAAGCAGTTTAAATGAAACATTATGGAATATATTGCGCAGAAAAATCTTCAGCGTGAGGGTAGGTATTAAACCCGATGATGCTACCAAGTTCCTAATGCACCCCTAAATCCCCATGCACCCCTACAGCTTTAGCATTCTATCTTTAAAATGGAATGGAAATCCTAGGCAGGTGGGAAGTGGTCTTCATTAAACACAGTAGTATTTACATTCTGGCAATCCCGCACAGGATTGTGCTGTAAATCAGTCAGTCCCACTGGAGGATCCTCAGTTTAAGGTTAGGTTTCCCAGTTTAATCAGGTAATCTACTGCTTTGTGACTGCATATTTTAGTCTATTGCACAGACTTGTATAGCTTTGTAAGAATGCAGAGAAACCTAGTTTTCATTTTAAAAGTTTCTAGACCTCATCTTAAAACTATATGTATGTAGACATATAGTTAAGTATGTAGACATAATCTTCTAAGAGCTGAGAAATCAAAGGGGATCAGGGTGTGGCATTCAGCAATTGAGAGTGAAGTTTTTGAGTCCCATATAAAGCTTTTTGATTCAATCCATGGCAAGCGGTCCCTCTCCTACTGACTCCACAAACCCTTCATTTTCTCCTCTTTTCTATTCCAGCCCCTGCCAAGACATTACAAATTCTGGAATTTGTTTCAGTGTTGCGCTGCTATTAGATAAGCAAATGACTATTTCAAAGTGATCTTTTAAATTCTGTGCTTCATGCATTTCTGCCCATTGGTGAGGTAACATCACTTTTTGGACGTGGTTCTGTGCTCTCTGAGTTGACAAAAGAAAGAGAAAGACAGAGCCTGTACATTCACTTTCTGAGGAAAGCTGCTTGTATCCTGTTTACAAAGGAGACTGAGAAACAAGAAGACAGTTTGTGGTCACTTTCCAGTCCGTTCTGATTTATGCTCTAAAAGAAAAGAGAGAGTGTGCCACAGTACAGTTTGCTACATCTGCAAGGAATTTAGATTGTTTTCCAGTTCAGAGTGGGGGTGAGGGGAGACTTGGTATTTCACAGCAGGCTGAGATGTCCTAGAGAATACACAAGTACAAAATACGTATGTGTCAAGTGTGAAATGTGTGTGCTTATGTATGTCTTTTAAAAACCCGGAAGTGGGCCACCTTTCTTGTTTATGTGTACCCAAACACATAGGATGGTGGAATATCCCATTTAAAGTGAGAACAAGAAATATGGTGGAATCCTACAGTTTCCAAATACAGTAGTACCTCAGGTTACATACTCTTCAGGTTACATACGCTTCAGGTTACACACTCCGTTAACCCAGAAATAGTGCTTCAGGTTAAGAACTTTGCTTCAGGATAAGAACAGAAATCAGGCTCCGGCGGCACGGCAGCAGCAGGAGGCCCCATTAGCTAAAGTGGTGCTTCAGGTTAAGAACAGTTTCAGGTTAAGAACAGACCTCCGGAATGAATTAAGTATTTAATCTGAGGTACCACTGTACGTACAGAGATTACTGAAAGAGACTAATTGTTTGCTCTAACTGCTGGGATTAGGAAAAGAGAAAAAGGGTCTAAATTATAGGAAGAGAAATAATAAAGAAGAAATATGCATGCCTTAGAGGTCGTGGAGACCTTTTAAAGTGAAACATTCAGTCATTTTGGCCCTGCTTTAGAACAGGAAAATGAGGCAACAGCTTTTGCATTCCAGGTGTGTGGCTTTCTAAATAACAAAAGATGTCCTGTGTGACAGAGGTAGCATTTATAAATGACAAGATATGCTTGTGCAAGAAAATATGTTTCAGAGAACATGATAGTGCTTCACTTGAAAGGAGGGCAAACGGAGCAATGCTAAAACTGAGATTTGACTGTGCAACCAATATCTTAGATATGCCTGAATTGATTGATCTGTGATACAGGGACTGTCTCAATAACTCCCCATTGGAGATTTCGGCAGCAATCCACTTGCTGTAAACTTTTTAACAATGGAATTGTGTCTCTCCTGTTGGTATATAATTAACTCTAGTTTAGGGGAGGCCCTCAGAAATATGAGGTGACCAGCTGGCTGCAGATTCAAGCTGTGCGAGTAACTGATGAGGGGACTTACCGCTGCTTTGCGAGGAACAACGTTGGGCAGGTGGCAGCTCCAGCCAGCCTCATGGTTCTCACTCCTGGTAAGTAATTCCTATTCTTCCTCTGCTCCTCCTGACAGATTCATTGTGTTGACATTTCAGGCCCAGCACACCAAACACCCTTTGCCATATGTGAGAGCAGATCTTCAATGTCTCTTTAGTCTTCCCCTCTTCTGAGCTATCCGATATTATTCAGGCAACCACTGATCTGATATTCTTCAGGCAGCCGCTGCTATCAGTGCTCCTTAACTACCAAGCAGTGTTTCATATATCCTGTGTAACCAACTGCGTTACGATTGAAGTTTTTTTAAAAAAAGAAGAATCAAATGGTTTATCCATAACTACTGACTATACCAATCTAGTCCTTAGTAAAATGTTGTTAACAGTGTTTTCTAAATAAAAGGAATTCAGGTATATGGAATACCATTTCCTCACACTCAGGGCAGAACTACACATTACCAAAACATGGTTGCCAAAAAAACTGGCAGTCCTGTGTCCATTTCCCCTAGATTACATCCTCATTTCAATCAACATTTTCCCACCCCCTTTAGTGGCAGCAAGTCCTGTGTGTAAAGGGATTTTCAAAAAGCGAATGTAATGCTGTCAAGATATGAGGGTAGTTGAACTACATGCTACAAAGGAACAAGTGGGGTTCTTAACAGGGGGCTCCCAGTTTCAGTGAAAACCATGTGCTTCCCATAATGTTTAGTTCTTCTCTATGGTCACAATTCAACACAGAGTTAAACAGTTCCATGGCAGACGACTTCTGGGCCCAAATTCTATTTTTTGTTCATTGTATCAGGATATCCCTCTTTAGCATTCAATTTAAAATATCTGCAAAAACAATTAACACCAAATATTAGCTTAAGCATGCTATTGTTTGTGACATGCGTGCTTGGTTGATTTATTGGTTTGGTGAAAAGAAATGCAGACAAAGACATGGAGATAAAATGTTTGACAAGTTGTTTGTCAGACGAGGCAGCTGCTTCAAGCAATGGATGCTGAGATGTGGACAGGGATGGTAGCCAATTCTTTCTGAACCCCTGTCCCAGCTATTCTCCTGTGTTAGAGCATAGAGAAGGGTGTGTCATGGGACCTGCGCTGAGTCCCCCAAGGATGAGTAAGATTCAGCTGTCAATCTGGTAAGTTTCTGCCCATGGAATGGGGTAGTGGTGACATCTTGTCCTTCACCTCAGGCAGCAGAACTGAGACTTGGGCCAGCCCTGATCTTGGCTGCTTGTAAAATGGACAACATCCAACTATCCCCACAGTGGTGAAGGATAGATAGCAAAGAATACAAACACTGTACAAGGACTAATAATTTGCTTTGTGCCCTGTACTTGCAGATCAGCTGAACATGACTGAATTGGCCCTGCCCAAGATGCCCAGACTAGGGCCAGACGATGACATGGAGAGTGACGATGACTCATATGACTATTACTGATGGCACATGCATGAGGGAGCTGTCAAAGTGAAGAGCAATCTATTCCATTTTGAACATTTGCCTCCTCATCTACTGCAGACCTCTGAGATAGCCAGTACTGAACCTTTGTGCTGAAAATCTTCTATGGACAGTTTGGATATCAGTTAATTTTGGGTGGGGAAGATTTATGTATTTAATCATTTGACTCCTTCTTTTGTTAGGTGAAGGGGACAACAAGCAAGTGGAAAGAGGGGTTCTGTTTTTTTTAGCTGATCCTAGAGCAAATGGGCATTAAATGGTACCTTGATCACCTTTGGAGAATATAGTTTCTTTGACCTCGCACATCTCAACACTCATGTAAACTCCCCCTTGGAGAAACAAGAGGCTTTATCCTCAATGCAGATAGCAGATACAAGATCCTTAGTTGAGAATAGAATATGGTGGGGGAAGCACCAAAACAAAAAAAAAACAAAAAAAACCCCAACCCCTCCACACCAGGGTCCCAATCCAGATTGCCCCCCATACTTCAATTTACTTTTAAAAAACCAGTTATGCAACTGCTAATTGCATGAATGGTATTTTGACTAGTTTGATCAGAGACCAGGGCTTCATCTAGACAATTTGATGGCACAGCACAGAGTCTAGAGAAAAAACAAAGCTATGAGACCCCTTCTTGGGATGAGAACCCATCCTGTTTCTTCTGTTCCAGATGCTCTCCACATGCTTGTTCTCTACCCTGCCCACCATTCCTTTGTTCCTTACCTTAAAGACTCCAAGTTGTCTTCTTAGCCTTGATCTGTACTTCTGTTTGGTCTGCTTCCTCACTTTGGATCAGCTCTTGCCCTCCAGATCAACTGCAGTGTCATTGTATGAGACACTATTCGCCATATGAGCTGAATGCCTTGACGATTTTAAAGTGAAACCACCACTCACATGAAGCAGTAGATATGAAGCCTCTTGTGCAAATACAGTGGCATGATCAACTCTTCCATACTGAAGACAGTGCGGATAGGTTACAATGGTATATAGTAGGGATGAATATCCCTGCAACCCACTGAATCCTCAGGGCTCTGACCAGGTCCCAACCCTCACTGGTCCTGCTCTGTATCTTCCTTTAGTGATTTCATCTGGCTGAAATGTGTCCTTTAACTGTGGTTACAACTCTTGCTTGCCTGGATGGACAGTGTGTGTCTGACCACACCGACCACAGGTATGCTGTCCCCAAAAGGTTAACCACAAATGAATGTGGGGCCCTTGGCTGAAAAACGTTCCCCATCCCTGGTGTACAGCAATGTAACAAGATTGACCTTTGAATAAGAACCACAATTCTCACTCCTGAAAATAAAGCAGATCTGGGAGAATCTCACTTTAAAGCACAACTGGAGGCCTGACTTATATGCAGCAGCTTCTCTCAAGCCTTTTGTACAGATTCATCTGTGATCTCATTTGTGTGGTTATATTTGTTACAGTCCTTAGCTTTCTAACAAAATCAAAAGCAGGGCAGGGTGGAAAGCATTGTATTTCCTGAAGTGCTAGCGGACAGATCCACTTTCCCACTGTGTTTTCAAAGGTCTTTTCAGGTCTCATCAAAAGTCCTGAGGGAGCAGCTCCTGAGGATGTGTACACATCTGTTTTGTCCTTCACAGCTGAGATCCTTAGATGAAACTCTGGTTTCTGGGTGCCTCCCCCAGGAATAAAATCATGTGCTCATTCAGAAGAGCTGGTGGGTAGTCCTTTGCCAAACCAGGATTTTCAACAAACAAGAGATGAACAGAATGGTCTCTTTATAGGATTCGTATGGGCTCCTTTTGATTCTTGGAAATGGATTGTTTTCAGTTCTGGAAACAATTAATCAATTTATAAACTAGTCTCAGAGCAGCTGACACATAAACACCACATACACTATGTGAGCAGATCACAAGCTTGGAGGACTCATATAAACTTGGATCTGATGGCCACTGCTGCAGTGTGCTAAATGAAATGTGCATGAGCAATGTGCCATTCTACAGGGACCAGTATGCCTGCTTCCCCTGTTCACATGATATGGGGTTTACAATGAATGCCTGCAGAGTGATAGGATATAATCCAATCTATACACATTCAACAGACCTTGTGAACAGATCCTATGTGCATATAGATTGTATGCATGTAGGCCCTGTGTGTGCAATCTGGGACAGTAGTTCCCAAAGTTTTTTTCTCATCCGGACCACTTGAAAATCGCTGAAGGTGTTGCCAGATCACTTAATGATTCCCTCCCCCTGAATTTTATAAGCCTTCACTCTCTTTCTTTTCCATGTCACTGCTTTCTTCGCTTCTATGAAGCAACTCTCCACTCCTTTCCAAGTGCCTTTTCAGCCTCTTTCTCTGCTTGAGATCTTGCTGCCATGGCTTTATTCTTTTGAGTACAGCAGAGCATCCTCCCTGCTCCATCACCGGGGCCTAAGAAGGTTGGGGTCTAAGAATGATAGAGCAGCAGCTGTGTGTGCCCACAATATTCGTCACTCACACATAGCTCTGCCGCCCTGCAGAGTAGCTGCTGTGGGCCACCTGTATAAAGCTCATGGACCACAGCTGGTCCATGGACTGTGCTTTGGGAGCCCCAGATCTGGGACCTTTCAAAAAGCAGGATCCTCAACTGTGCAGAAAAGCCAATGTGTGTTTAGTTTGTACAAAGGCAGGCTCTATTGAATGTTGGAGGCAGAGTCAGTGGGTGTACTCATTTGACACCTCATGTTGTTTGTGTGTAAGCAGAGTTAAATGGCCAATTCATAGGTTTAGGTTTACTGTGGAAACCAAGTGATCTGTATGTGTGTGAGGTTTCCATAGTTGCTACCAGACTCAGCATCAGCACCCCGGGCAATGTAGGGGTCCCAACCCTGGGAGGGTTTGCTCCTGCCCACTCAGGCCCTTTGTACTAAGCAATTGAATCTGCGAGCCACTGATTCTCACAATGCCTTTGAGTGACACCTACAGCAGGAGCTTTGTAGGAAATTTAAAAGGCAGTTCCCACCGGGCTCTGAACAGAGCTCTGCTGCCTATGTTAGGGGCCCACACAGTGTGATGCTGACATTCAATGCAGCAGCTCAAACAGTACAACTAGGGGTACCATGGGATTTTCAGGTTGGTCTAAGAGAGGAACAGGTATGCTAAACGGAGGCTGATTTCTACCAATGTACAATATTGCTTTCACCTCTCACCTAGAAGGTTAGATTGAGGAGAGTCTGCTCTCAGAATGCAAGTTTTAAGCATATGTGCCGCCATCAGATGCACTTGCTCTCATCTATTACCTATGCTGAGTGAACAGTGAGCAAAATGACCAGTTCACACAATGGTTAATCTTCATCTCAAGCAATGAAATTAGCATTGAAGCTTCTTCTCACTTCTGACAGACACTGCACTCATCTTTAAACAAAGCTCTTTGTGACCCTTGCAAGTTATTGCAAGCAAATATGGTGCAACATGATGGTTGTATTTATTGTATGACAAACATAAATGAATTGTCCCCAGGAAATCATGTGTTGACATGCGTAAACCCATCAGTAAGTATTAGAACTGTGGGACAAAGAGAAAATTATGCACAGCAGCTTTCTTAACCAACTAAAAAGATTTCCCCTCTGCTTTCCACAATGCACAATTGACCTGTGGAATTGATTACTGCTGGAAGTTGAAATGGTAAGATGTGTAAAGATGTTTTTAAATAAAAAGGATTCATACTTATTGAAGACAGGGGAATTAACTGGGGTCAAGCACAGGTGGGATAGGAAACAAGTGCACTTTCCTGGGAGAGGAATCCCAGGCTGCAACCCTATTATTATGAAGAGAAAAAATAGGCTAAATTGCATATCATGTTTGAGGATGTTTATAAAAGCTTCCTATAACTGTACAGGGTTGTCAATATCTTGTTAAGATATTGTAAAATTTTCTGGAGCCAATAATAATTCATTAATTCCATTTTTATCTTGCCTTTCCTTTAAGGAACTCAGAGCAGTGCACATGGCTCCCCTCCGCCTTTTATCAATATGAATGCTCTGTGACTTAGGTTAGGCTTAGAGGTGGTGACAGTTGGGACGCGGGTGACACTGTGGGTTAAACCACAGAGCCTAGGACTTGCTGATCAGAAGGTTGGTAGTTTGAATGCCCACGACGGGGTGAGCTCCTGTTGCTCGGTCCCTGCTCCTGCCAACCTAGCAGTTTGAAAGCATGTCAAAGTGCAAGTAGATAAATAGGTACCGCTCCGGTGGGAAGGTAAACGGCGCTTCCGTGTGCTCCTCTGGTTCGCCAGAAGTGGCTTAGTCATGCTGGCCACATGACCCGGAAGCTGTCTGCGGACAAACGCTGGCTCCCTCGGCCTATAGAGCGAGATGAGCGTGCAACCCCAGAGTCGGTCACGACTGTACCTAATGGTCAGGGGTCCCTTTACCTTTAGAGGTAGTGACTGGCACAAGGGGATCTGTGGGGATCTAAACCCAGGCCTCCAGGGTCCTAGTCTGACACTCTAGCCACTCCATCACACTTCCCCTTAAAGACTCGGTTAGAACAGAATAAGCAACATTCTGAAAAGTGAGCTGCTGGCCCAGGCCTTCCTTTAGAAGAGAGAGAGAGAGAGAGAGAGAGAGAGAGAGAGAGAGAGAGAGAAGTCCCCTCCGCAAATTATCCCCCATGCATTCATTAATTATACCTGTGTATAATTAACATGTACGCAAGCCATATTGCCATGCCTGGCTTTAGATACAAGCCAGACAGCCAGTAATGTAAGGCGCTTAAACAAAGGGAGCTAACAGAAACTAAAGGAGACCAGTTTTAAAAACAGACAAAACCTTTCTTCTTATTAAAAAAGAAAAAAAGAAAAGAACCAGAGAAATTAATGGGGGAGGAGGGGGTGATTAGCTTCAGCAATGGAATGAACATATAGTAAGATGTTCAGTGCATTCATCCTCTTAAGGGTGAGTGTGTGTGACTTAATACCTTGAGCTTCCTGAAGCATCAATGTCTGTTTAATGTTTGTGTCATTACAGCTGTCCTTCCCCCGCCCCCCACAGCTACATGAGAGTGTTTCATCATACCATCACTTGACTGCATCATATTCCCCCATCCATTTATCATAACAATTATTTAAAGCAAAGGTTTTCAACCTTTTTGAGTCCGCAACTCCCTTAACCAACTACATTCTTTCTGCAGAAGCCCAGTTATGTCACCCCTTGCCTGCAGAGTTGGCAGCCTCTCATCCTTTTTCGAACACCCTCCCTTATGGAGTGTGCCCTCAGCCTCCTCTCCTCTCTCCTCTCCTTGCTGCTGTCCCTGGTCTCTGAGCTGCCCACCCCACCCCACCTGCTTCAGAGAGAGGTGTCTCCTAGAAGCACCATTTGCCAGCAGAGCTTATGGCCAGGGCTGCTGCAAATAACAGCTGTGCAAGCCTTTGGGAGGCAGAGAGACAAGAGGGCCTCAGAGGAGGGAGGGAAGGAAAGAAGGACAGGTCAGCATTGCCCACGGCACCCCAGACCATCATTCAAAGCACCCCAGGGTGCCACGGCACACTGGTTGAAAACCACTGATTTAAAGGTACAGTGGTACCTCGGGTTACAGACGCTTCAGGTTACATATGCTTCAGGTTACAGATTCCGCTAACCCAGAAATAGTACCTCGGGTTAAGAACTTTGCTTCAGGATGAGAACAGAAATTGTGTGGCGGCAGCAGGAGGCCCCATTAGCTAACGTGGTACCTCAGGTTAAGAACAGTTTCAGATTAAGAACGGACCTCCAGAACGAATTAAGTTCTTAAACCAAGGTACCACTGTATATCTCTCATAGACGGTCCTAGGTCAAGCAAACCTAAAAAATGTGCCTGGTGATCCCAGACCTGACTCTATTGCTACTGACAGGCTTCCCAAATAACTAAGACCTGCCATACGACCCCCTTCCAGCCTGTGGTAGGAATAGAGTAGTGGCTGAGGCATATAAAGCTGATTTCAGTTCTTTCCCAGAAATGCCTTCATTCCATCACCACCATTAAATTCTATCAACCGGGGAGTTCATACAGGATGCTGAAGACTGCTCAGCCTGTTCTTTTGCTGCAGAGAGAGTCTCAAGGGTCACAAATCTTCCTTGTTTCAACACCACTTAAAAATTAAAAGAAGAAAATAACCTTCTCTGCACCGGGCCTAAGGTTAATTGTTTGGAATCTGTCACTGCCACAGAACTTAATTAAAGTTATTTGTTGTTACTTTAAAATATGCTGGTTTGGCATTCCTTCCGGGACAGCGACTGGCGTCCAAGTGGTGGCTTGGAAGCTTCCATTAACCCTGCAGTGCCTGGGCTTCCCTCCACCTACCACACTACTTCTGTTTACCAACAAACTTCAACTAGGGTCACGGAACCATTTTAAAAAAAAAAACTGGCAAGATTTCCTGTGTGACAGGCAGATATGGAACAGGAGAAGCATTTCTCAGTGCTGCACCTCTGTGGTGGGGCAGGGCGGAACCTTCATCTGCTGAATTTATTCTTCGCATTCAGGTTTTAAAAGGCACAGAAGCCTTTCCAGGAGAGAACAAGTAATGTCAACCTTAGTGCTACTTCGCTCGCCCTTTTGCTATTATAATAGCTGTATGCTGCCTTTGTGTTGGCATTGGGGGCTCATAGGAAACCAGTTCCTGCTCAGTGTGTTCCTCTTTGCTATGGTTCCTCCCTCAGGCACCCTAGAGTCTGCCATACACCAGGGAAGGCACAGCTCTCTCTCCTTCATTTGAATCAGTTTTCCTCTGGGCAGTGGAC
The DNA here is from genome assembly GCF_965153285.1 of Podarcis tiliguerta. Classification (NCBI taxonomy): domain Eukaryota; kingdom Metazoa; phylum Chordata; class Lepidosauria; order Squamata; family Lacertidae; genus Podarcis; species Podarcis tiliguerta. Next base: position 42,848,978 of record NC_139538.1, on the reverse strand, counting down.
CAAAATAAGCATTGCCATAATAACTGTCTGTTTTGTCTTAGTTACACTTAGAAGAGCTTGAAAAAGTTTTTAATCATGCCCTAGGGAGGCTCAGTATGGTAATAATGTTTAAGAGCCGTTGTTCAAGCTTTAAAAAAAAAGAAGAAAAGCCTTTAACGTATTTTCCTCATTTTTAGTCTTTAATTCAATAACCGCAATAGGAGGGGGTGAAAGAAATGAGAGAAAAATGAGCACAGAGAGACTCTGTGCCTATGATGCTGTGCGGGCTTTGGACTAGCCACTCACAGGGTGTGGGGGTGGGGAAGGCATCATTTAGGATGTGTACAACGCGGAACCTTCTAGAACAGTTGTTTAATCGAAGTATCCTCACCGAAAGGGGACCATATATCACATCTCTTTGCTCTGGGTTTCATCACTTATCCAGCTACACAGCAGTTTGCCAAAAAAGAAATATAGGCCAGGGAGTCAGAGATCTCCACCTCATAGCTAGAAACATAGATTTATGACTCAATGCATATGGATCAGCCTTTGGGGGAAACCAGCCATTTTATCCTATGACAGGCCATAGTTTCAGTGTCAAGACTGGAGCACAGATGGAGGAAGCAGTGAGTGCATTACTCCATTAACAGAAGCCAAGGAACTGCTCCTGGTTTCCTTCAGGGCAGAATGTCCTTTCTGGCAAGAGTCAACAAAACAAAACAGCCAATTAATTCAGATGAGATGCATTGTCTTATAAACATTGGTCACATTTTCTTCTTGTCTTGTAAAACAAGAAGAGCTTGGAGGATCCGGGTTCTGTTGTTGGGTCACAGAGATGAAATGCGATCAAGTGCATCTATTGGGCTTCCAGACTTCCCAGTCATACTCACTTGTTGAACTCATGGCAGAAAGTGGAAGCTGGTTTCTTTTTTAAAAAATCCATCCAGGTCAGAACCATCTTCTCTGATTGACAGCAGCTCTCCATGGTCTAATAGCTATCTGATCCTTTAATTGAAGATGTGAAGGTTCAATGTTTTAAATTTCAAGAACAAGACTTGGAACACTTCTCTTAAAAAACAGTAAAAAAATGAAATATGTTTGTGGTGATTTTGAAAAGTGCTTCAGATTCACTCTCCACACAGCACAATTCTAGGATTTCTCCTTCCACTACCTGTTTGTGAATGATTGTCCACTAAATAGTGCCATCTACTGGCAATCTCTTCAATCACATTGCAATCTTCTGTTTTGTGTTGCTTGAAGCTGAAAACCTTTGAAACTGATGGATGCGGTTTTTCCATCCATCAGTGTGTTGGAAACATCTATTTGCATTTTGTGCTGGCAGAAAATAATAATAGTAGTAATAGAAACAAACAAACAAACAAACAAACAAACAAACAATACATTATTTATACCCTGCCCATCTGGCTGGGTTTCCCCAGCCACTCTGGGCGGCTCCCAACAGAATATTAAAAATAGAATCAAACATTAAAAACTTCCCTAAACAGGGCTGCCTTCAGATGTCTTCTAAAAGTCTGGTAGTTGTTGTTCTCTTTACCATCTGGTGGGAGGGCGTTCCACAGGGCGGGCGCCGCTACCGAGAAGGCCCTCTGCCTGGTTCCCTGTAACTTCGCTTCTCGCAGTGAGGGAACTTCCAGAAGGCCCTTGGTGCTGGACCTCAGTGTCTAGAATTTTTTCCCTTTGGATTCTCCATCCTTTACAAGGTTCTTGTTGGAAACCCACATAGTCCAAAGAAAAATTGCCTGCTTCTTGCCTCCCTATCCACCCTGGTCCACTCTGCCATCCTGGCCTTCCAGATAAATGTTATGAATACAGAAATACATGGTTAGACTTACTCCTGGAAGTGGTACATATCTGTACCTGCACTAGGTATAGAGTACAGAGATAGCAGGGAAGAATCTTTCTGTCTCTGCCAGGCTGGAGATTAATTCATGCAGGATGAACTCATAAGTTACACCTGGTCCTTTGTATTCACTGGTCATTAGAAGTCTATCTTTGCTGTAGCAGGTTTTCTTTAAAGAAAACCTCTCTTCCAGCATCCCCAACCATTTCCTCCTTAGATCAACAACATTCCTGTCAACCTGCCCCCCTTGTTGGCTGTCTTCTGTTGTATGTTTTCCAATCTCCAAGGGCTTGTTAAAATACTCTTCCTTGGAAGCATATAGAATGTTTTCAGACACTCCTTCTTGGATTGCATGCTATTTCATGGGGAGGGAAAGGGGGGGTTGCATCATATATATATGATGATATTATAGCTCATGGGAGCTAAATGTGCAGAGGGTAGAGAAGGGAATGCAGGCTTTTGCCACTTTCCCATCTCCATCATCTATTTGGATGGTGAGCACATCCAAATATCTAAAGAGCAATGGGAGGTGGCCCAACCAACAAGCACTCTGAATCGCCATATTATATCACAGAATATGTGGCATCTTCCTCTTGCATCTTATTTCAAATATTCTTCTTAAAATTCCCCATTAACTTTAACCAGAGGCTCCGCTCTGTAGCCGTAAGTGACATGCCCATTTCCCGCTTGAATACTTACTTTCTAATTTCAGTTAAAAGAATAAGCCACTTTATCTCTGTCTCTTGCTGGCACTTATTCTGTCTGGCAAATAAAATGGGGAAGGGGGAAAACACCTTTTGCAGTTGAAGCAAAGGGGCCTCATGGGTGAGGGGGGCTGAGGGGGGCTTCAATAATTCACAAGGCTGCAGCATACTGAGTGAGCAAGCTCTGGTGGGTTTTAATAAATGCAGCTATAATGTGACATCCAATTTATTATTAAACTTTAAAAAGGAGAGGAAACGGCAGAGTTTAATAAAAACGTTCAAATGCCCGATATTAGTCATGGCAAATGGATGAAGGCTGTGGATTTGGCTGAGGGTTTTAATGAATAATATCTAAGTTGGTCCCCTGATACATGCAAGGGAAAGGAAGGATATACTGGCAAGACTGTGGTGGGGGCAGGGAGGAGAGGCCTGGTCTCTTTGATACTAGCGTTCTCCATAATGTGGGCTGGACAAAATACCATAACTGTTAGGTGGATTTATAGCTGGTTGACTGACAGAGCCCAAAGAGTGCCCATTAATGGTTCCTCATCATTGAGAAAAGTGGCACATGGGGTACTGTAGGGTTCTGTCCTGGGCCTTGTTGTTGTTCAATGTCTTTATAAACAACTTGAATGAAGGAATTGAAGGGATGCTCATCAAATTAGCAGATGACACCAAACTGTGAGGGGTAGCTAATACAGCAGAAGACAGAATCAGGATTCCAGATGACCTTAACAGATTGGAGAACTGGGCCAAAATGAACAAAATGAATTTCAATAGAGAGAAATGTCAGGTTCTACACTTAGGCACGAAGAACCAGCTGTACAAATATAAGATGGGGGACACCTGGCTTGTCAGTAGAACACGCGAAAGGGATCTAGGGGTCTTATGAGACCACATGTGTTGACAATGTGATGCAGCAGCAAAAAAGTGACTGCTATTGCAGTTTGCCTCAACGGAGGTATAGTGTCCAGATCAAGGGAAGTCATAGTCCTGCTCTACTCTGTCTTGGTCAGAACCCACCTGGAGTACTGTCTGGGCACCAGAGTTTATGAATGATATTGACAAGCTGGAATATGTGCAGAGGAGGGCTACCAGGAAGAGCAAGTTTGTTTTCTTCCAACTCTACAATTCTATGGTCCTGTGTTTGAAACTGTTTTGCCTGCTGGCTCTTGCCACAGATTGGGCTGCTAATCCAGAATTTTACCCCTCTAGTCTTGAACTCAGGTTTGGCCATGACCAGATAAGCACACCACCAAGGAATTAAGCTTGAAAAGTTGTAAAATGTTGCTGTCAGTTTAATACTGTTTTGAAATCATGCCACTATACATTACATAAAACTGGTGCATCATGCACAAACAACTTTTCTACATTAAAATGAATGAAAATCAGCAATGAAGTAGAGCAAAGTTAAATCCTTTTTAAGTGCTTTGAATCACTGTCAAAACCAACAGATTTAAGCACTATGTTGACTCTCCCCTTGAAAGCAATAGAGCTTCAAAATACAGTACTAGTTTTAGTCTATCTCCATCATTCTCCTAAAGAATGTGACAATAGAGTAAGCAGCCATAATTCATCTGCTCAATCTGACATGATGCTTTGCAAGATATAGAGGAACTATGATCATTCCAAAGTGAATTGGGTCTGTCACATTTTCAACCTTGCAGTCACATTCCACTTGAGGAAAACTCTACAACATGCTATCAGTCCGTTTCAAGTAATGGCTGAATAGTTGAGGCAAAATGAAGTGGATCTGACAATGGGGTTGGATGCCAATGAAGAACTCATACAGAAATACCTAGAGTGAAATTGGGGTGCTCTGAGGACAAGCACCCATGGTCCTAACATGGGAAATTGAAAGGATATGCTTACTTAGATAATGCAGGGCTTATGTTGCTAGATCCTCATCTCAGAAAAAGGGCAAAACACCAGCAGCATAACACTGGGTGAAGAGATTCACACTGCAAGTGTCCTTTGACCAAAATAAAAGTGGGCGTTCCTACCACATTATCCTTGCATTCATCTGCACTGCAATCTATTGCAGCTCAAGATTACAGCGGCTTCACAATCTCTGTATATTTTATAGAATCCCTTAAGGGATTGAGCGTAGTGCACTGCGCAATAGCCAGGCTCTAATCTTTCCTTAGTCATGAAGCTCACTTAAACCTTGACTACCAGTAGCCAGTCCAAACAAATGGCTTCCCGTGGTTTTTCCAAATGTTCTAGCTTGGATAGCAAGTCTTAAAGGGGAAGGGAGGTCTTAAATATGGAGCAGCAATGAAAAATGCTTCTTCTCTATGATCTAAACATGGCACATTGATAGTCTTACTGAGAGGCAATTGTAATTTTTCTTGGAGATTGGGTGATAGGACATGGAGGGAAGTGACCATCAAGCTGTTACAGTTTTTAAAAAAATAAATCAAAGCCAAATTTAATAGAACCTATATGGTGGATTCACCTTTTCTTTTCATTGATACTGTGTCCCCCCCCCCCCCCACAGTTTTCCATGGAATGATGTGCTATTTGCAACATATGTTATTTATTTTGAGTTCTTCCAGATTCAGAATAGTTTTATATCAGCAGTTAAATAACAGGTGGTGCCCTTTAATACAAGCACTGATTAGGGCAGTCACGACACAGTTATTATACAGTAAATTACCAAATGAAATTGTAACCACAAAGATCATTATTTCTCTTCAAGACCTGTGTTACTGTCTAGGTCAAACTTGCTAGGAGAAATATGGCACAGCTGATTTTTGTCTTTCCTGGAGGGAAATGGACTCTAAGTGGTGATAGGATACAGGGCAATAAATTGTCAGTGGACAGAAAGGAGAAGCCCGTATTTGCATGTGGTTTGGCTTAGGAGTCAGCTAGGAGTACACCCATTCATAAAATCAGTAGTAGCTCTGGCTTCAGTCATTTTTGACCCTCAGCTCCAGGTTATCTCCTTGAGTAATGGGACTGTTTTGTGGAGAAAGAGCTTATCAGAAAGCAGCTTAGCTGCTTGTTGTCTTTCCTCACATTCATTTCCACCCTAGCCATTGCTATCTGTTACTGTCCTGGTCTGTAGTTGCCTTTGCCTACAGTCTGTCACTTTGTTAAGATTAGGCATTTCTCTTGCTCCTGGCCTGCTTTGAACTGCATAGAAAAACCACAGCTCGGTTCAAAGCAGGTGATATACTTACAAAACATGTTAGGTAGAGAGGTAATTTAAACCTGCAATTAATTTGAAAGAGTTGCATTTCATCGCTTGAGCATAAAGGGGCAAAACAGAAGAGAGAGAAAAGGAGCAGCAGCATTGGTATGTTGAACCACGTCTTTTTAAATAATTATTGACAAAATGTAAGAATATAGCCAATATATTGCCTGGGATTATAGTACTTGGGAACATTTAATGGTGTGATCCTACTAATGTATCTCACTGGCAATTGAGGAATGCTGCTAATGGTACAAATGGTTCTAAGAGATAGTCAACATTCAAACGAGCTTTGTATAATTCCTAAGGAGTTTAACCAATGAGAGTTTGCTTTTCCTCCCAAGAAGAATGGTACAAATCTTACTCATCTTAGACATTGTCATTGCTCTATTGTGCCAATGTTTACAATTCTCTGAATGTTTAAACATGACATTTTAAATGTTGCTTTATTCTATCTGTTTTTGAAGGTTGTTAACATCTATCCCTATACTCTGCTTTTTGGGGCACTACTTCCTAATCTTAAATCTGTACAAATAAAAGAATAAAAAGCAAAAGATTTCTAACTAGGTAATTGCACTCTGAGACAGTTGCACAGCAATTAGAATATACAGACAAATATCCTAGCTAGCAGATCACTCTTGTTTTCTGCATGATAATTCATTAATTTGCCATTAAGCCAAAATTACGTGGAAATTAATTTAATCAGAGTACATCTATGCAGTCCCAGTAGACAAAAGAACAACTACATCCAGTAAAACCTTGAGCCCCCTCTCCATATTCAGGTTCCCCTTACCACTTGCCTGGACTTTTTAAATCTGCCAACCATGAAGAGGAAAATCCAGCCACTTCCTCTTGTTAACAGCTGACAAGGAACAGACCGCACACTGGGGCAAAACTGGATAGCATTGTGTGCAGTGATGGGGATGAGCAACAGGCAGGTCTGGCAGCTAAAGCAGCACTACAACAGATCCAAATGGGGATTTGTCCTGCCCTTGGGGCATCTCTGGCTAGTGCTGCAAAGAGAGATCACAAGGTGATTGCTTCAGAGTTTTTGGAAGCACATCCCCTTCACTGCACCAACAAACCTGGCATGGATGGCCTCCCAAACCCATATGAACTGAAGCATACTGAGTAAGAAGAATGCCCTGAAAGCAACAGGACAGCTCCTTAGAAATAGGCCATTCAAATGCATCAAGCGATGCTAGTAGTTAGGAAAGATCATCAGGCTCAAAGACACATGCAACACAGATAATTAAGAAGAAGGTTTTGGATTTTTCAAGATTGCTGTTAAATTGCTAACAAGTAAGTTAGTAATTTCAGAGTTGTGATACTTCCCATATATCAACAGACCATTCCATTCATCTTTTTTTGAATTATTCCTTCATACAGATCCTTGAGAATAGGTGCTAGTAACGGCAACATTTTGGCTGGTCTGTTGACTCTCTTTTCTTTTACTTGTCAAAGTCTGTCTTGCTCAGTGCTTTCTTCCTCTCCTCCAGGAGGTACTCAAGGGTACGCAGTACTGGCACCTCTTTTTGTTGTTGTTAAAAATGTGGCACTTACTGTAACAGCTTCATGGTGAGTACTATTTTTTGAGAAAAAAGCACGGCCTGTAAGTCAATACATAAGTCTTCCCAAAACTACCAATTTCCTTCATAAGAAGTAAATGAAACCCAGCTCAGTTCACAAGGATGCACTCTTATGTTGGGGGAATTGGGCCAGAGTTAGGACAGTTTAGGATCAGAGTAAGAAGCTACATTATCATACATTCCAAGCAATCATGCAACACGTAAAACAGCCTGTGACCTCTTCATCGCCTAAAGTCTATATTAGCACAGGAGAATGCATAACTAGCATTTTTTTCCTTATTGTAATGACTAAAGCACAGGCTCCTGCTGAAGGAGCATCTGTCTCTCTTCTTGCCAGTTCCCTGTGTCTTTCTGGCAAAACAGATGAAATTGTGCCCCTCACACTGAAGCCTGAGGGGATAGAAATCTGATAGGCCTGAGTACTGCTGTAGAAAAGGCCCATCTTTTAAAGCAGAATCCTGTGGGAGTTGATGGGTGGGAGAGAGAAAGAAGGCCTTCAAGGTGGGGGACACACCACTATCCTCTCACAATGGCTATGCTGATTTAGTTTAAGTCTCCCCTGACAATGACCTTGCAAATGGTCCTTAGGTTCTTCTTTAATTAAAGTTTGAAGGGTTTTGCACAAGGTAGCAGCATATAGGCCTTTCAAAAAAGGGAATTTATTAAAACTCTGTTTCAGACTGGCCAGATTTTAGGTGGTCCAGTAGCAATGAAATAAGGACAAGAATAAACGAAGTTCAGTAATAAAGTCTAACTAGTCTTCTGGAGGTACAGGATAGGACCTACATACTTGTTAGCAACTAGAAAGAAATCTAGCCCTTCAATGGACAAAGAAATACAAATATTTCTCCCATGTTTCAGAGTGAAACACTTGAATTTCAGAAATGCCCAGATTAGCAATTTGCTTGGACTCTGGTCTTCAGAGCAGAGAAACTTAGTGCTGGCAAGTTTTTGCATAATAAAACTAAATAAACCACAGTGTTTGAAAGAGGGCTCATTCACACTTCCACTAATACTAATACTAATACTAATACTACTACTACTACTACTACTAATAATAATTTATTATTTATACCCCGCTCATCTGGCTGAGTTTCCCCAGCCACTCTGGGCGGCTCCCAATCAAGTGTTTAAAACAGTACAGCGTTACATATTAAAAACTTCCCTGAACAGGGCTGCCTTAAGATGTCTTCTGAATGTCAGGTAGTTGTTTATCTCTTTGACATCTGATGGGAGGGCGTTCCACAGGGGTGCTGCTGCTACTGAGACGGCCCTCTGTCTGGTTCCCTGTAGCCTCACTTCTCGCAATGAGGGAACTGCCAGAAGGCCCTCGGCGCTGGATCTCGGTGTCCGGGCTGAACGATGGGGGTGGAGACACTCCTTCAGGTATACAGGACCAAGGCCGTTTAGGGCTTTAAAGGTCAGCACCAACACTTTGAATCATGCTCGGAAACGTATTGCCTTGTGCCTAGAAAAAGCATGGATCCGAGTGGTTTTCCGCGTTTCCCATCATCTGGCCATTATGTAGTCCTATGACATCTGGAGGGCACCATGTTGGCTCCCTTGAGTTATGCCAACATCACTCTCCTGTTTATATGCCAACAAGGCTCCCCCCCCCCCATATTTCTGAAAGCCTATGGAGATTAAAGAGGAACTCCTAGTGCTTAGCAGCAGGTTCTGTGGGACTACTGCCTCCACAGCATAAAATATCTGATATATAAGTTGAAAATAGGTGTCCAACAGGGGGACACACTCACAGAAGCTTCTCAGCTGTTAATTCACCAATCCGGATATATTCCAGAACTAGAAGAGTTAATGTTTCTGCACAGGAGCCCCCACTCTCCAGTGCTCTCAGCTCCTCTCGAATGATGTAGCCAGGCCTGGAGTTCATGGGAGCTGTACCTGTGCTTTGTCTTCATCTGTCACCTCTACTGACAGTCAGATCCATCTTAAATTGGGAGAGAGTCGGGGTGGAGGGAAGCAATAATTAGCCTCTGTGCAGTTTGCTCTGCTGAAATACCGTAGCCCAATGATGCACAAGGAGACAGTCCTGACACTTTTATTGCTGCCCGGCTGTCCCTATTCATCCTCCGTGTAGGAGGGGATTCTTTAGAGCTGTGCTGCCTAGGATAGAGACCCAGAAAGGGCTTCAGTTTGTTAGAGAAAAGGCTGCCACTGATTCATCATCACCAGGGGATCCAGAACACGTTGCCCAAACACTCTACAATTCTGCAACAGTACAACTTAACATTCTGTGATGAGAATAATTATGTAAACAGACCTCTTTTGGCATCCCCATGCCCCTTTATTGAGAAGGTAAAGGTAAAGGTACCCCTGCCCGTACGGGCCAGTCTTGACAGACTCTAGGGTTGTGCGCCCATCTCACTCAAGAGGCTAGGGGCCAGCGCTGTCCGGAGACACTTCCGGGTCACGTGGCCAGCGTGACATCACTGCTCTGGTGAGCCAGAGCCGCACACGGAAACGCCGTTTACCTTCCCGCTAGTAAGCGGTCCCTATTTATCTACTTGCACCCGGGAGTGCTTTCGAACTGCTAGGTTGGCAGGCACTGGGACCGAACAATGGGAGCGCACTCCGCCGTGGGGATTTGAACCGCTGACCTTTCGATCGGCAAGCCCTAGGCGCTGAGGCATTTACCCACAGCGCCACCCGTGTCCTTTATTGAGAAAGCATACATTTATTTTTATTTTTGCATGAAATATTTCACTTGCAAACTCCCCCCCCCCAAAAAAAACCCCCCACCACTGTGGAGATGAAGGTTGCAGAACTTGAGTTTTTTTCTGGCAGGGACTGGAGTGCACAAAGAAGAAACTGGGAAAACCAAAGAGTGCATGATGGGTGAGTTTCAGGAAACAGAATGCTGTAGTCTCTTTTTCTGACCACTGGAAAGCCTGCAGAAAGGACAAGTGTAATCTTATTTACCTAGGAATAAATCCCACTACTTCTAAACTGCTTAATTAACTACTAGCTATTTTTGTAAAAAAAACAAACCACCAACCACATAGTTTTCTGGACCAGTTTTCAGATTATATATCAGGTGAAGGATAACAGAACAAGAGTTCATGCCTCTTCTCACCAAAGGTCTGAAGATTTTGAAATTCAAGGTGCTTAGATTTATAAGAATTAAATTGTTTTAGACCCACTTGCATATCAGCTTTGCCCCACTCAGCAAGCCACTTCTAGAATATACAAAGTCTCTTTTGTGTAAAATCTTTATGAACTCTACTGTCATTACTCCCCCCTGGGGTGGATAACCTTAAGCTGGGGTCTGACTGTGGCCCTCTAGGTTTCTCTAGGTCAAGAGCACTGTGTAAAATGATAATCAGGACAATAACAAAGAAGGAAAAACTAAAAAAAAAAAAAGGGCAATTGGATTCAGAGAATAAATGAAGACAATACCATCAGCCAATATCAGTTATTCTTAAATCACCATGAGTTTGAAGTGGAATAAAAGTTGTTTTCTTTATTAGAAGTGAATTCAATAAAAATCAATAAAATGACACCATGTTTTTTCCCAAATTTGTCTGACTCCTTTGCTTTTCATAATGCTTTCATTTTATGTGCTATTTTTCCATATATATGGTTGACTAGATTTCTTGGACTCAAACTTCCAATAAACCCAAATGGGAAGCTTTCCAATATTTTGCTAATGTTAATCTAGCAGCTGTCAATTTGTGTGAAATCTTACCTGCTCAACCCTGCAGTAGTGTGAAGGAAGCTACAGGTAGGATTATGACAGATAGAAAGACAAAAGCAGAATTTGGTTCTGAATGCTAAGACTTGTTTTGTTCTGGGAAAACCATTTGAACTTGCTTCCAGGCATTTTGGGCAAGCACTGTTCAACAGTCTCGTTTAGGGAACATAGAAGAAGGGACAATATGGCAGAAGTAAAGATCTTGTAAACTCTGGTATCTTTTTGCTCTGTATATTCTTTGTCTTACATGGGACCTTTGCAACAAAGATGGAAATTGAGATAATACATTCCCTGTCACTCTCCTTTCCTTGAGTCAGCATAATTGAATTGTTATCTAATTAGCACTCTCTTCAAGAGTATAGTTTTGCTCAACAACAGCTATGTTTAATGTTATAAGGAGTACCTGTGCCTAATGAACAGACCTGTGTGGTCTGAAGTGTACACTGGTACCAGAATTTATTTTATTTTTTTTTGCACTGCAGCCCTTTTGAAAAAGAATTTAATCGTGGTAGCTGTCCACAGTGCTGAAACATGAGGCACTCTACCCCTAATGGAAGCCTTGAACGTCTCTCAACAAAAATGTTCTTCATGTAGTTTGATTAGAACACATAGTGCTAATTCATAGTTTTTGGAGAGGGTTATCTTGAACAGTGCTGAGCCAAAAGAGGGAGACACATCTTGCAAACATTTCAGCACACTACAAAAACTTCTTTCCTCTTTGTGGGGGTTTTGCAGCAGAAGCCGTCTGAAGCATTTTAAATGGATTTTTACATCCTAAAGTATTGTTTTAGCCTGTTCACAGTCAGCATACTCTGCTTCCCTTAAAACTGAGAATATTCAGTGACGGTTTCCTTAGAAGAAGAAGAAGAAGAGTTTGGATTTGATATCCCGCCTTTCACTCCCTTTAAGGAGTCTCAAAGCGGCTAACATTCTCCTTTCCCTTCCTCCCCCACAACAAACACTCTGTGAGGTGAGTGGGGCTGAGAGACTGTGACTGGCCCAAGGTCACCCAGCAGCTGCATGTGGAGGAGCGGAGACGCGAACCCGGTTACCCAGATTACGTGACTACCGCTCTTAACCACTACACCACACTGGCTCTCCGATTAATTCAGAGAAAGGGGAATTGTGCATTTGTTTGGCTAAGCATATAACCACACAACCTCTCAGGAAGGAAAGTTAATTCCCAGAATTCCCCTTTCTCAAGAGCATCCTGTAAAAAACTGTTTCCTGGCAACACAACATGCATTATATCGCAACATCATGAAATGTGGTGCTGAATGGATGTATCAGTAGAGGTTAAATGATTTGTAAACTGCTCAGAGACTGTATTGGAATTAAGCAGCATATAAATATATTAAAATTTAAAAATAACAATAGTGATGGAGAAACTGAGGGACCAAGGTGAGGAATGCATGAACAAAGCTACTGAAAAGTTTAAGTATAAAAAGGACATCTGTGAAAGCAAGCTGTTGTACTTTCTCTTTTACAAAAGGGGTATTGTCATAGTCTATGCCTTCTTATTGCATATATCACTGTAATAGGATTCTTCCCCCCCCCCCTCAGTCAGGGATATTAGGTTTTTTATCCAATTTGGTAAAACTGAATTTATTTTTAATGCACCCATGTCACACTATTAGGGATTCTTGCCCAAGACTATTTTAAAGCTTTGTGAAAGAGACAGGAACCCAAATATTCTAGGTCCCTAGACAGCTTCTTGACCGCCCATCATGAATAAACCTTCCTGTCTTTAAATAGGTGTGCCACAAAAGTTTCTAGGATTAGAAATTATTCTAAACCTTAAGTGTTTTGTAAAGCCCCAATCTGCTGTAAATGTTACACAAATCAAACATTTCTTTGAACTCTGCTGGCCTTTTCAATTTGGCCCTGATGCACTGAGCCCCTCTGCTAACCTATTTTTCAATGAAGTATCACTGAACAGGCCAAACTTCAGAGATATTTTGTACTATGTTGTGAAAGAAGGAAACACAGCTTGAAATTCCCTGGGGTGACAGATGGGGGCAGCAATCCTAGTTTTAAAACAAACCTGAGAACTAGTTAGCACAGTATTTGCTTTGGCAACGAAAAGTAGGTATTACCCTAAGAGACATTGATAAGTTGGATGTATTAATAACAGACATCCTTCCCCTCCCACACAAGCATCCAGTTTCAAAACAGTAGTCATAATAAACCCTTCAAATGTTGGAAATGCACAGATGGGATTTTAATCAAGCCCAGTTTGAGCACATGGGTGCTCAAGCTAATCTAATTCCAGTCAGTTCATTAGGAAAGATATAAATCACTCAGTGATTGACAAAAGGCTGTAAGTCAAAGTGGATTCTAAGGAGCTATGTCAGCATTGGAACTTATCAGGTGGGACATTGCCCAAACTTTTCAGTGCTCACTTTCTGCTGTAGAAATGTTCAGAATGATAGCTGCAAGTTTATTCTCAATTTGATTTTTAACAGATAAAATGTAACCCTCTATTTTTCTAAATGTAATTTTTCAGCATTGAGAAACTGCCTTTTTGGCATTTCCAATTAGTTAACGTTCTTCTTCGTTAGATTGTAAGATCTTTCAAGAAGTGAATGGCTCTTATCATATGCAGTAACATAGGTGATATTGTCATAGTGCGATCTTATCTGTGCTTACTCAGAAGTAAGGCGCTCTGAGTTCAGTGGGACTTACTTCCAGGTACATGTGTCTAGAATTGCAACCAGAAGCATTTAGGAGGTAACTTCAAAGGTCAATGGGACAACATATGATAGAGGTCAATTTCCAGAATGATCTGGCAAAAATTTAACAGGACAATGGGATGTTTGAAAGAAAAGAAAATGACTATAAAATATTATTTAATAAAACATAGAAATATGTGAGTAATAAATGTTAATCGAAACCAAATAATGGCTTCTTTCATATTTGGTGGGAATGCTCAATAATGAAACTCTTTAGGAATAAGAGGAATAAGGTAGACTTTCTGCTGGCAAAGTCCAGGTACATCACTCCAACCATCATTACTGCTCAAACCCTCATGAGCATTTTTGTCTGCAGAATCATACTGCAGAGGCATGGAGAACATTATATTACAGCCTCAATGGAGAAATATATTCACAGCCTCTCCCTTCCCCACATGAGTGGGGAGGATAAGACAGGAAAAAAGGTTGAACACCTGGATGCCAACACTCACTATTCTCACTCACTTACTCCCAAATGTATTGGACAATCCAGTTCCGTGAATACTTACTGTTACTCATTATTCTTTATCTATGTCTCACTTTGCTCTCCGCAGGCCACTCTCATGGGAACAAAATTAATCTCATGCCTGGTTCTGTCCTGACCAAGGCCCACCCCATGACCAGCAGTAGTGAGTGGGATGCTTCTGGCTTTTCCTTCATAAATGTGTTAGCTACTTGTTCCAGAGCCTCCCACACTCTTGTAAACTCTGTGGCACATGGTTATGCAGCAGGTGAAGATGCTCCTAATTCACTTGTACAACACTGGATTCTGCCATTTTCTATATGAGCCTACACAAAATCAAGTCATTTGCTCTCCTCCTCATCCATCCTTCCAACATACAACCAGGTTCTTCTCCTGGGTGGCCTCTGTTCCCACACCAGGCTCCACAAAGTCCCACCCCAATTCTACCAAGCTCAACCACCAGATTTGCCAGGATCCACCCCTTCAGCTGCACCTTCGGGAGACCCAGCGCAGTACTTCATACTTCAACTGTAATGTTTGAAGAGACCACAAGGGTCATCGAGTCAACATGGGGCTTTTTGCTCAACATGGGGCTCAAATCCATCACCCTGAGATTAAGAGTCTCATGCTCTACTGACTGAGCTATGCATTTCCTTACCAAATAATCTACCATGGTGCCCATATAGCTAAGAATTATTGTTCATGATCTGTAATTTTTGTTCTTATCAAAAATTCCATCTTCCAATTTTCTTTCGTGATCCCCCAACTTTTCACTATAAAGTCATCTCCTGGCAAACAGTTCCTTCCTTTGCGTTCGTCCCATTTCTTGCATACAAACATTATATATATATTTTTTAAATCCTTAGGCAGCTTTTCTTTATTTCACTTCTTAAAAAAACCCCAGCCTCACCAGCCCTTATCTTGGCTGTGTGTCCGTGAGCACACACACTCTCTCACTCTTTTATGGTGGCTCCAAGGGTGGAGCTCTCTGAGGCAGACCAAGAGGAAGCCTCAGCATCAGGCAACCCCACTATTTGAATGGGAATGGCAGGAGCTCTTTGATGGGAGTAATCTATCTCCATCACTGTAATGACCATTCCCATTAATCGGCCATAAACTAATAAAGTAAGCACTTTCCCCTCTGCACCCCCCACCCTTCCAAACTTCATTAAGTCTTTAGTACATTAATATGTCTTACTTAGTGTCTGTTAAGCCTCTTTTTCTCTGCGTACCTGATGAAACACCTCCCGTGGGACAGCTGAAGCCTTGACAGCTCAGGCCTCAAGTTAGAAGCCATCACTAGGCCTTGTTGTTACGGCAACACCACCCTTGCTACATGCACAGCGGGTTGGGGAGGGGGGAATGATGATGAAGGGAAGGGGGAGAACAGTAAAAGAGCTGCTACACCTCCAAATTAAATTTGCGATGCCAGGCATCAGATGGGCCCACAGCCAGAGATTAATTCGCCTGATCAAGTTATAAAGAGTGCTGAGGCTGGTAATCAATCTTGTAGCTGTCAGGGAGATAGGCAGTGGTATTAACCTGGCAGGACTCACGAAAATGCAGGCCTCTTTCATTCTTTTCACAATGACTATTATTTCCCTGGCCTGTTTTGTCTGGTTGCGCTGGTGGTGTCAGGGTGGGATGGTGTGGGATTGATGGCTGTCCTCCCTCCCTCCCTCTGTCCAAGAAATAATTCTGCATTATTTAGATTTCGGTTCCAATTTAACTTGACTACTGGCTTCCACTCAAACATTTGCCTGGGAGTCAGGAAGGTGATGGTGGCGAATCAGGGAATGGACATCAGGGCCTAATTTTTCCCCATGATTGTGAACAGGCAACCTTTGGGTGGGGGGGTGGGGGTTAAGGAACAATCACTTCATGTTAATTTGCTGCCCCATTAAGTAAAGGTAAAGGTACCCCTGCCCGTACGGGCCAGTCTTGACAGACTCTAGGGTTGACTGCTAGGTTGGCAGGTGCTGGGACCGAACAATGGGAGCGCACCCCGCCGTGGGGATTCGAACCGCCAACCTTTCGATCAGCAAGCCCTAGGCGCTGAGGCTTTTACCCACAGCGCCACCCGCTGCCCCATTAGTATGCTTTTAATTCTCAGGATCTTGGGGGTGATGACAGAGTAGCAAAGGGTGGCCTTTTTCTACCCTTTCAATGGGTGATGTGTGACCTGTGATTGTAAATATACAACAAGAGCATGGTATTCCAGGTTAATTAAAGGTAAAGGTAAAGGTACCCCTGCCCGTACGGGCCAGTCTTGCCAGACTCTAGGGTTGTGCGCTCATCTCACTCTATAGGCCGGGAGCCAGCGCTGTCCGGAGACACTTCCGGGTCACGTGGCCAGCGTGACGAAGCTGCATCTGGAGACCCAGCGCAGCACACGGAACGCCGTTTACCTTCCCGCTGGTAAGCGGTCCCTATTTATCTACTTGCACCCGGGGGTGCTTTCGAACTGCTAGGTTGGCAGGCGCTGGGACCGAACGACGGGAGCGCACCCCGCCGCGGGGATTCGAACCGCTGACCATGCGATCAGCAAGTCCTAGGCGCAGAGGTTTTACCCACAGCGCCACCCGTGTCCCCAGGTTAATTACTCTGGTGTAAATGTGTGATTAATCCAGTGACAATGGTTTATTGCCAAAGCCTAGGTATGGATTGTTGTGATGATACAAAGGTTAATTAGGAATTAGAAATAATTAATGAGGTGGTGCTGACTCAGGCAGAGATATTGAATTGGAGTTAGCGGTGGGACTGAGCAGCAGTGATAACTGTTAGCTATACATCTAGATTAGCTAATCTAGATTAGCTACATCCCTTTCTGCCTGTCCTACCTTTCTTGGTGCCATCTGCTTCTCAGCTTAGACAGTGAGCCTGAGTAAAAGCAAGAGTACACATTACGCTGAGTTTTAGGTAACATTCCCCTACTTGAAAAACAAAAAGAAATTAAAGGAGGAGTGATGGAGAGAGGTGTTTAACCTCAGGATGCTTTTCCTCTCAAAATTGTCCCCAGCTGCCTTCCTTCCTTACAAGTTCTTGTATCATTTCCGCTACAGAGGTATAAGCAGTTTGAGGTGACCTTAGAAGGAAAAACAGCTAGCAGGGAGGAAAAGTTAATCACCTTCTTCCACGTGGGGGAAAAGATACCTTGAATTTTGTGCTATATGTTGTGCAGGTGTGTGGCCTTCCATATGTTGATGGACCCCAATTCATTCCAGCCAGCATGGGATTGTGGGAGCTGCAGTCCAGCAACATCTGGAAAGCCACAGGTTCCCCACTTTGGTTGTCGAGTTTTGTCCTTGTCCTTGCAAGCAAGAATCAGATTCATTTTCTAGTGGTAAGGTTGTAAAACCCTAATTCAGGCTGCAAATAGCATTATCTGTTTTGAGAGGACTGTTTTGAGAGAACCAATTGGGATATTTTCGATCATACAGACCTGGAGGAACACACGGCGGCAGTTCTGTGCTATATCAATCACTGCACAGACACTGTCACAGTAAATAAATCCATCCGGTTTTACCCCAATCAGAAACCCTGGATGAATAGAGAGGTCCAGTGCCTGTTGCGGGAAAGGAACAGGGCTTTTAGGTCAGGCGAGGTGCAGCTTTACAGTGTGGCAAGAGCAAACTTGAAGAGGGGTATTCGACGGGCAAAATTGGATTATAGGCTGAGGATTGAGGATAATTTAAGGAGCAACAACACAAGACAGATGTGGCAGGGGATTCAGCATATTACCAACTACAAACCTAACCTTGGTGCTGTCGACGGTGACCCTTTGCTGGCGGAGGAGCTTAACCTCTTCTTTGCTCGCTTCGAGAGGGAGCCACCTGAGACGCCGGTATTACAGCCACCAGCCCATAGGGGCCCCTCATTCACGGTAGAGGAGCATGAGGTGAGACAGGTATTGAGGATGGCGAATCCGAGGAAGGCGGCTGGACCTGATGGCATCACTGGAAAGGTGTTGAAGGGCTGTGCGGATCAGCTGGCGAGGGTCTTTACTAAGATCTTCAATAAGTCCTTACACCAGTCTATTGTCCCACCCTGCCTGAAGTCGTCAACTATTGTCCCTCTGCCTAAAAAATCCACAATCAGTAGTTTGAATGACTACAGACCAGTTGCACTGACTCCAATCATCATGAAGTGTTTTGAGAAACTGGTGCGCCGTCACATTATTTCCTGTCTTCCATCAACTTTTGACAACCACCAGTTTGCATACAAGGCAAATAGATCCACAGAAGACGCTATCACCACCACTCTCCATGCTGCTCTGTCCCATCTGGAGCAGCCGGGGAGTTATGTGAGGCTGCTGTTTGTGGATTTTAGCTCTGCTTTTAACACTATCCTCCCCCATAGACTGGTGTCCAAGCTAGAGGCGATTGGACTCTCCAACTCCACCTGTCTCTGGGTTTTGGATTTTTTGTCAGAACGTTCTCAGAGGGTTAGAGTAGGGTCACATATGTCCACAGCCCTTAGCCTTAACACCGGCTCACCACAGGGTTGTGTGTTGAGTCCCCTGCTCTATGCTCTCTATACGTATGACTGTACAGCCATCTATTCCAGCAACAAAATCATCAAGTTTGCTGATGACACTACGGTGGTAGGGCTCATTTCAGGAGGGGATGAGTCCGCCTATCGGGACGAGGTGGAGCGGCTCTGTGTTTGGTGTGGAGAGAACAATCTGGCTCTTAATACGGCTAAGACCAAGGAATTGGTGGTGGATTACAGAAAAAAAAAGGCGGACATTCAGCCCTTGTATATCAACGGGGAACGGGTGGAGAGGGTGGCGGAATTCAGGTTTTTGGGAGTAACTATCGATCAGGGCATGACTTGGAGCGCAAATACCACTGCTCTGGTGAAGAAGGCCCAGCAGAGAATTTATTTCCTCAGACTTTTGAAGAAGAACAATCTGAGTGAGAGACTGCTGGTGTCCTTCTACCGAGGCTCCATAGAGAGCATTCTTACATACTGTATTTGTGCTTGGTTCTCCAGTTGTACAGCTAGGGAGAGGAAGGTGCTCCAGAAGGTCATAACCACAGCCCAAAGGATTATTGGTCATCCTCTCCCATCTTTGGAAGAACTGTACGGTTCCCGTTGTCTTAGGAAAGCAAACAACATCCTGCAGGATTCATCTCACCCGGGACACAGTCTGTTTGCACTACTGCCTTCTGGCAGGAGATATAGAAACATCAAGTCAAGGACAAATAGACTGAAAAACAGTTTCTATCCAAGAGCTGTGGCCTTTTTGAATGCTGTAACTCGATAGTGTGACCTGGGAGTTTGATGGGTGTTGGTGTGGGTGTGGCTGGAATGTGGTTTGTTTGGTTGTTGTTGTTGTTTTGCTTTTGTTGTTTTTAAGGGATGGCATCCAATTTCGTTGCACTTGTGCAATGTTGCACTTGTGTAATGACAATAAAGAATCTATTCTATTCTATTCTATCTATTTTGACTGCCATTATTTCAGCTGGTCTGATCTCACAGAGAACTCTGCCATAAGCATTTTCATGAAATCTTGAAGATGCATTTAAGCAGAAACAAGTATTTATGTTGCTTATAGATTGCATGATTATAAATAGAAGTAATAAAGTGTCCAGCTTTCCAAAAGTTTTTAGATAGAATGCTGTTATTCTAAGCCTAGTAGAAATCCTTGGAAATTTAGTGTCCGTCTTTCCAACTGCTGTTCTCCTTCTACACACACTTCTGCTGCTCAGAAACAGCAAGAAATGAAGGAAAGACAGGGGGTTATAGATGCAACAAGCAGGGGGAGTGAGGACTGCAATTAAATGTATGTGTAAACATCTATACAGTGGTACCTCGGGTTACAGATGCTTCAGGTTACAGACGCTTCAGGTTAGACTCTACTAACCCAGAAATAGTACCTCGGGTTAAGAACTTTGCTTCAGAATGAGAACAGAAATTGCACAGCGGCAGCGGGAGGTCCCATTAGCTAAAGTGGTACCTGAGGTTAAGAACAGTTTCAGGTTAAGAACGGACCTCTGGAATGAATTAAGTTCTTAACCTGAGGTACCACTGTAGATGCATCCCAACAGCACTTGAAAACAGAAGGTTCAGGTATTCACTTATAGCTTTAAAGCAACAAATGTACAAATGGTGTACAGAGAGCAATTTTGAGTTTCTCACAGCTCTTCTCGTAATACAGTAGCTAATTCTGCAATGGGGGCATTTGTCCAATACGCTTCTTTGGGCATGGGATTTCCAAACCTCTCAATACAAATCAATGGGTTGAATTCTACTTCAACAACTTTTTGAGGGATAGTTCTCCATTCCCTAGGGAGAGCACTCTATTCAGGAGCTGTAAGAGGGGAAGGGACACACTTTTGGCCACAATTTACCTTGAAAGAGATCTTCATTTTCTGTATGGTTCCTGTTAACAGAAGGTTGATGTTTCTGGCAAATACAGAGGTTACTGCTCTGATCTTTTTTCCCCAACTATTAGGGTCAGGATGCTAACTGCTCTTTCAAGGTCACATATGGCAGGAGCTTGTACCAGGGTCATGAATAGCTCATGAGAGATGTATTTTATATGAAAGTCATGCCAGCTGTTCTAATACCATGAATCACAGAAATAAGCCATGTAAAATGTCCAGACTAGCACCCATCATCAATACACCCTTAACATGGGTCTCAAGGTGATTTACAAGCAAACAAGAAAAAAATGTCAATACTTGTTGAAACAGTACAAAAATAGTTTTAAAAACAATACACAATAAACAGATATGTTTGGGGATAATGTCTCCAACCGTTTCTAGAAAGTACAAATAGTGGTTGTCCCGCATCTTTCAACAGCATTGTTGTTCCACAAATCAGGGGCAGCCACACTGAAAGCCCTGCTCTAGGTTGCCGTGGAGAGAGCTTCTGATATTTAGGGACTTCAAGAAGAAATTCTTCTGCAGAGCACAGACCTACTGGGTACATAAGGCCATGCCAGGCTTTTTTCTAACTCGATGCTTTTTGTTCCAAGTGGAGTCTTCCACAACAGGCATACTCTGAATGTGGGAGATGCCAAATCCTCTGGGAATTTCAGTGGGGGTGGAGGATGTGTGGGAGAGAGTAGCCACAGTTCCAAAGCTATGTCAAGTCTTTTAAAAGCTTCCCGTTTCTTACTTCCTTTCCCTTAAACCACATCTTATGAGCAGTCAGTCATGATATTACATCTTTTACACAAGCAGCTAAGTAAGATAAATGCGAGGATATGGGAACTTCCTGTTGAAGACTATAGCATGTGGGAAGCTTGCAGAGGTATCTGGCTGTTTGTTGTTGCAAGCAGAACAGTAGACTAGATGAACCTTGTCCTTGGTCCATCAAGCCGCAATCTTATGCCATGGCCCATTTTCTGTGATATTGTGGAAGGGCGCTTTAGGAACATAGGCGGTTGTCTTATACTGAGTCAGACCATTGGTCCATCCAGCACAGAATTGTCTATGCCATCTTTCAGTTGCTGTCCAGAGATGCTGGGAACTAAACACAAGAACTTCTGCATGCAAAGCAGATGATCCACTACTGAGCTGCAGCCTTCCCTATGCTTCATTCAGTGGCTTAGCATATGGGAACAATGATAAAAACACAGGTGCTCCTTATACACCTTTTCCATTTGAAACACTTGCTGAGTGGGTATATTCTTTATTTAAAATATTTATTATCTGTTCTTCACTGCACAGCAATTTCAGAGTGGTTCACGACTAAAGCAAATTCAGATTCAAACTAAGGCCACATCCACATCGTATACTTAAAATGCTATTAGACCACTTTAACAGCCATGGTTCCCACCTCCCAGAGACTCTTGGGGGTTGTAGTTTGTTAAGGGTGTTGAACATTGTAAGGAGGCCCCTATTCACCTCACAGAACTACAATTCCCAGTGTGCCAGATTGATTGTTAAACCACTCTGGAGGAAATAGGGGTTTCCTATTCTCTGGTGAAACCCTGAACTGTTAAAACAGTTTAATAGTACTTTATTCTACAAATATGGCCAAAGCAAGTACACGGGTAATCTGGTCACAGTCTCCTATGCTATGCTGAGCTGTATTGTACTTCTGTTTAAATTCTAGCAATTATTTCAAAGTGCTTATTATCCCTAAATTTGCATCTATCAATATAAATCAGCATGGGTACATTTTATACAAATTTATGGGGTGTGATGTATAAGTGCCCCTACCTGGCACAGCTTATCTGTCTTGTCCAGAAGCCATAGGGGCACCCAGTGTCACCTACACCTCTCTCAATATCTCAGCTGCTGTCAAAAGGCTTTGCATACACAGTGCCAGTGAGTCACCCTTAACAGGTGCTGCTTGTATGGGAGCCAGGAAGCTCTTTGGCTTTGATTGGCACTAGATGGCAACCATGTTAAATTTGTGCAATGCCCACGAGCATCTGATACAGCTATACTGGTGGGCACATTGGGCAGCACAGTGGGAAATCTAACAGGGTGGCTGCTCAGTTTATGTGTGGCCTAGTGCTACATCCGGGAAGTGTTCTGGGTTTGATCAAATAAGGTCTCCTAAAAGGAGATAAAACGATACTTTTCTTATACAGCCTTGCAACAGAAAAATAATATGGCCACAATCACAACTTGAGCAAGGGAGGCAGGAATGAGCCTAACTTGATACTTGGCCTATAAAAACAACTACCAGAGCTTTTCTCTTCCGCTCTCACTGACGGCAAGGCGCCATGCCGGCTAAGGGACCCCTCCAGAGCGTGCAGGTCTTCGGCAGGAAGAAAACTGCTACTGCAGTTGCTCACTGTAAAAGAGGAAATGACCTCATTAAGGTGAATGGAAGGCCTCTGGAAATGATAGAGCCCAGAACTCTGCAGTACAAACTGCTTGAACCAGTTCTCCTTTTGGGCAAGGAGCGCTTTGCAGGAGTCGACATCAGAGTCTGTGTGAAGGGTGGAGGTCATGTAGCACAAATATACACAATTCGGCAGTCTATTTCCAAAGCACAGGTGGCTTATTACCAGAAATATGTTGATGAAACTTCCAAGAAGAAGATAAGACCCTTCGATAGGACCCTTTTGGTTGCTGATCCTCGTCGTTGTGAATCCAAGAAGTTTGGTGGACCTGGTGCTCGTGCTCGTTATCAGAAGTCTTACCATTAAAAGAAAACTATGCATTTGTTCAGTCTTTTAAATAAAGATGGAGAAAACTGAAAACAACAACAACTACCACCAGAGAGGTAAGGGTACATCACTATCTATGAGTAATCTATTAACCACCACTAGAGGGGGCTTATGTGCTGTAACTGCTCTCTGAGCTCCCCCCCCCCCTTTTAGTGGGTAGGAAACGGAATGGGTGGTTATTGCTTTTAAACAGAGCCTAGGGCTTGCCGATCAGAAGGTCGGTGGTTCAAATCCCTGCGACGGGGTGAGCTCCCGTTGCTCGGTCCCTGCTCCTGCCAACCTAGCAGTTTGAAAGCACATCAAAGTGCAAGTAGATAAATAGGTATCGCTCTGGCAGGAAGGTAAATGGCATTTCTGGTTCGCCAGAAGTGGCTTAGTCATGCTAGCCACATGACCCAGAAGCTGTACGCCAGCTCCCTCGGCCAATAAAGCGAGATGAGTGCCGCAACCCCAGAGTCATCCACGACTGGACCTAATGGTCAGGGGACCCTTTACCTTTACCTTTAATCTAAAATAACCATCATGGTTCTGTAATCACAATCAGCAGCATTAATTACAATACTGTTCTATAACCATACAATGAAAAGGATGGGGAAAGCCTTACCACTCTTAAACCGCCCTAATGGGAAGTATGGCAGGGTGGTTAACTGTTCAGTCTAACTAATGCAACTTAAGGAATCTTGAGCTTACTGTACTCTGAGGCTCAAAGAGCATAAGGAAATTATCTAGGTTTACCCAGAACTATAGAACATGGAAATGAATTATCTCCTGATTTCCAGTCCAAGCCATATCATCATCAGGATATGCTAATGATGCCATGGAGATAATTCTCAGCCAAAGAACACAGGAGAAGTCAACTGCTTCTTCCCATCTATCAGTTAAGTCCAATCTCTGATTAATAGCTGAACTTTTCTTCTTAACTACTCTGCAACTCATCAGACACCTGTTTTCCCCACATTGGCTGCATCCAGTACGCTACCACCATCCTCCAAAGCCAAAGGCTGCCATGGAATGTTGAGGCCAGCCGTGCTCCATCTCAAAGTGCCAAATGTGAACTGCTTGGACATGCTCCAGTGTATTTTGGAGCAGATCGTTGCCAGCGCATTTGCTGATTAATTCCTACCCTCCTCTCAGTCCAGGATAGGCCCCATCTATCTTAGAAATGTCCAATTGGGTATATATAGCAGAAGTAAAATATTTTTCCTTGTATCTTCTCCCCCTTTAGAAGACCAGAGGGTTTGTGTGTGTGTGTTTGTGTGTGTGTGTGTGTGTGTGTGTTGTGTTGGATATGATTGTCAGAGAGGAAGATGCTGAGGCAATAATAAAATGAGCAGAAGCAGCTCTGTTGTGGCAGGCCATTACATGCACCAAGCTGTGGAAAAGTTTGGTGATCCTACAACTTCCAGATTCCTTGCATCTGACAAAGTAGGCTGTTGCCTATGGAAGTTTGATGAGAAATGTATTTGCTAGCCTTTTTAAATTGTCAGAACCTGGTGTGTGAGGGTGTGTGTGTTCAATCAAACCTTCACATTTGTGTGGTTGAAGCTGGGTCATTGCTAGTTAGCCATTTCTTTTGTCCAACAGGAGACACAAAGACAAAGACACACACACACACACACACACACACACACACACACACACGTGTTTACAGCAAAGAAAATCAGAGGACAGCTTTGCCTGTTGTCTGCCTGTCTGCCAGGGCTGGTTTTTTTTTTTTTAGGACTTATCCAAATTTTAAGTAATTCCAATCACAAATATGAACCTTACTGCGAAAAACCGTTCAGCACTATTTTAAATACCTTTGCATCACCTCTGCATATGTCAGCTAAGTTGCAGGGCAAATGGACCCTTGCTGCATGACTCACAAGGTAATCTCTCTCACTAAGGACCAGGAAAAAAATGCTCTGTAAACATAATTGTGGGAAGAAGGGGGAAGAAGCTACATTCTGAGGTCAAGGGTTAATGCTGATAGAGCTACTAGTACAAGCAACTAAGAAAACAAGGATTTCAGCCGTTGATAAAAGAAACCACCAGGGAGCTGATCACAGCAAGGCAGGGGAAAGGGAGTCCCAGGAAGAGAGAGTGGCTGAGCAAACACATTGATCTGTCCAGCCTGGGTCATTCACCTAATGCCTGGACGTGGGCTCTGCCCGGTAGACTTACAAAGAATGTGTTATAAATGGTTGCCACTTTTATTCCTGACAGAGGCTCTGGACCTTTAAAAGAGCTGCATGGCAAACAGAAATTCAACAGGTGTAACTGCTCCCATAACTGTGTCTTACTTACTTGGCAGACGGATGCCAACAACAGTATGCTTCCAATAGATACTTTGCTACAGCAACAAGTGGCAGTAAAAATCATCCTCACATCTGTTTGTCATTCAGATCAGTTTCCTCCACTTTGTGTTGTGCCATCCCAGTTCTTGTAGGAAAGTCCATATGGCTGTAGAACCTTCCATTGTTTCTGAATCCATAAACACTTGCACACATTAAATTTGTTGCTTAACACCGCTTAGTAGCACTTTGCTATGAATCAGAGCATTCCTGCCTGGTTTTAAGAATGTAGCTCTAGGAGAAAACACACGAGGTAGGAAAAGTCATAGCATGTCAGCACCAAACAGGTAGGAAGTGGGCAAACAATGGAACACATCCAGCTTCCCCACTTGCCACAGATGCCATTATTAATCCTGGGGAGGGCTGAGCGGAAGCCTCAAAACGTAACAATCTGCCAATTATTCAGCCTGTAAGTCTGATGAGGCATGGGGTGTGGGGACAGGGTACAATCTTGCAAGGACCTTGGAGGCTTTGCAATGGAATTCAAAGTGATTTGCGAGTACAGGAGTCAGTGCCTGGACAAGCACCACTCAATACATTCCAAGGCATTAGCTAACCAAACCAGTACCAAACGCTTTACCCACTCGCCCACAATCTGTATCTAGCTTGCATTAGCACTGCATATCCCACTGCTTGGGGATATATATGTTATAGGACAGGATGGAGGGGGCTAACTTGTTTTGCTATTAGCAGGCTAATAGGGTTCCTTAATGGGGTTTGAAGGAGGTACGCTGGATAAACAAAACAAACAAGGAATTAAGGGGATGAGTAACTGCCCTGCTGTCTACAGCTCCTAATCCCTCCTGGGTTGGTCATGGGAGCCTGAGGTTACAGGATTTGCAACATTTACCTGGGACAGCAAATGAATCCATAGAGTTTGGGTCTGAGGTCTGTGCAGTTTGCCAGCAACTCTTATAGTAGCAAGCTCCATTGGGCATTCTGCTTGGGTTCTGAAAGTCTATGTAGAAAAAGCAGCTGTGGGCGTTTCTTTGTTTCCCTCTGTAATGTGGGAATACAGACTCTCAAAAACAGCGGGGGAGGGGGACTTAGAAAAGGGAGGACATGAGTGAATGCATATCTACACTTTTTTGTTTTGCATTGTTTAAGGCAGTGTGCTATAGTAGTTAGAGTTCTGAGCTAGGACTGGGAAAACCAAACATTTGGTTCAGAGACTAGGTCTGGCTTGCACGCACTGGGACTTTTTCAATCATGCCAGATCTGCTGAGGTCATTCCCTGTCTTCAGTACCATTCCATCCTGACACATACCTGATGCCTCATCTTGTCAGATGGTAGAAAACTAACTACATTTCTCATTGCATAGTCACTTCCAACTCCTCTCTGCTTCAGCGGTATCCTTCTACATGAATGAGAAGGCTACTTCATGCAGAAAGCTATCAACGTCTGCTAGTCATGGTAGCTGTATTTTACCACTATGAACAGAGGTGACATCTCTCTCAACTCAAGTCCCTGGGGAACAACAGCAGATTTTGCATTGTATCTACTTGTAATCATATAACTATATATGAAGTCTCCCAGAGATATCATGTCCTTAGTATGCTGTTAAGGCTGCAACCCTGTGTTCACTTATCTGGGAGTAAACCCCATTGAAGTCCGGTAGACATTTGTAGATTTATGCTGTAAGACAGAGGTTTTCAACCTTTTTGAGTTCACGGCGCCCTTGACCAACTACATTCTTTCTGCGGCATCCCTGTGGGCCTCAGGAGCCCAGTTATGTCACCCCTTGCCTGCAGAGCTGGCAGCCTCTCATCCTTTTTCAAACACCCTTCCTTGTGGAGTGCATAGCTGTCAACTTTTCCCTTTTCTTGTGAGGAATCCTATTCGGAATAAGGGAATTTCCCTTAAAAAAGGGAAAACGTTGACAGCTATGGAGTGTTCCTTCAGCTTCCTCTCCTCTTCCCTCTCCTTGGGAGTCCTCTGGGCTGCTCAATAAAATTTGAGTTGCTCACACTTTCTTGGAAAGGTCATGTTGTGCTCCCAAATGTAGCATGTAAAACATTATCTTAGCATCAAACAGAATGACGAGAAAAACTTTATCAGCAGAGTTCCTTTTTGTCATATACCTGCTAAAGGTTTAAGAAGTCTGCTTTTGGACAGGATGAGTTAATCTATCTACATAGAACAGAGTATTCAAGAAAGCAGTGGTTCTGAGACCAGGGTGCAAAGTGTCCTTTCTCCAAAGATACCCATTATCAGACTCTACTTCATGGTGTACACAACATGAGGCTAGTGTGCACCCTATCAGGATCTCATTATGGTCTTCCTGTGTGGAGTTTATATACATGTAGTGGTACATGACTGGGTGCTGAGTTTCACCATATCCCAGTAGTGAGGAACATGTGGCTCTCTACCTGTTGTTGGACTCCAGCACCCATCAGCCCCAGCCAGCATGCCCAATGGTCAAAGATGATGGGAACTGGAGGACCACAGGTTTTCCACTCCTGACACATCCAGCGCCCTGTCATGGCAACATTGTTGATGAGGGTTGGCTACTTTTCTTCTTTTAATCTCTCTTCCCACTGAAGTCCTTGGGAGGGACATTTTTTTGCACCAGGTCTGAGGCTGGTATAAAGTTATGCGATCACTTGGGGTCCAGGGTTTGGCATAAGTGTGCCCCTATCCTGCCCATGTCCTTCTCCTCCTGGTTCAGCTGTTCCTCCACCATTTATTTGCTGGTGAAATGGCTTCTCCAGCCTTGTGTTCTGCTGCCAGCATAAATAATCTGCCATCAGCATATCTGGCGTTGCGTCTATGGTTTCTGCTAAATCCTAAAGCATGTCAGCCAGTGTAATTTCAACAAAGTATTTAATTGTATGTTAGTACAATTAAAATCTTCTGACTTTAAGGTGAGATTTCTTTTCTACTTTAATGCTTTCAAAGCCAAGTAAGAACAAATGTTCTCATTAAAAATACAAAAAGGCCTCGATAACTCTGTAACTGTGACATAATAATGAAATGAATTAATTGCAGTTGCTACTGATCAAATATAACCTATCAAAGTAAAGGAATACTGTACAAACTAAGACTGCAAACCTTACCCCCTTTACCTGGGAATAACCCCCAATGAATGAAACATGACTTACTTCTGGGCAAGCATGGTTAGGATTGCACTGTTAAATATTTATCAAGAAGCAATCATTTGTAGATGATATTTGCAAATTGCAAGAAGCCTATTCATCCTACCCCATTTGTGAATAATGATGATGATAAATAATAAAATATAAAAGTGATTGTTGGAGGGAGAGAGCATTTCTTTAACCTGGAAACCTAACTGCTGTTCTAAAACAAGAACGACAACATGGCCCAGCTGTTCCTAGCATGCACAATGCAGTGTGTGAGAGAATAGTTCAGTGGTCCTTTGCTCCTTTGGCTTTTAGATGTCTCCATATGGAGATTGATTTCTATTTATTGCCTCCCTTCAGCTCCAACAGTGCAGGGTTTGAGTTCTATGGAAACTTGGGCACTTTGCTGATGTTGGGGGTGTTTCTGTGGAATGAAGAGGGCTTGGGATACAACTTGGTTCCACTTGGTATATGGCCATCTCTCTCCCTCTCCCACTCACACATACAGCTTCTTTTTCTAAAATGAAGGGAGTTGATATTTAATTTTCCCTCCTACTGTTTCCTGTTATTCAAATAAATTCATCTTCTACCCCAGTTAACCAGATGTTTTATGCCATTGTTCTCCTGACAGTGTGTCTTTTCTGCCCCTTAGTCCATGAACAACTTTCCCTGGTGAATCAATGACTGTTCTTTCCTCTAGCATCTAGGCAATCCAATCTGGGCACCCCCAGTTTCAATTTACCTTGGACAACCTCAGTCATCAAAAGCCAAATACTGAAGCATCACTTGTCCTATCCCAGCAAGGATGGGGAACCTGTGGCCCTCCAGATGTTGCTGGACTCCAACTCCCACCACCCCTGAGTATTGGCATGATGGGAACTGAAGCCCACAACATCTGGAGGGCCACAGGTTTCCCATCTGTGCAACCCATTCTGAGCAAGACCATTTAAG
Organism: Podarcis tiliguerta; assembly: GCF_965153285.1. Taxonomy (NCBI): domain Eukaryota; kingdom Metazoa; phylum Chordata; class Lepidosauria; order Squamata; family Lacertidae; genus Podarcis; species Podarcis tiliguerta. Next base: position 42,819,238 of record NC_139538.1, on the reverse strand, counting down.
AGCTTGTAGCTGTGCATCTGGCTCCTGTGTGCAGTGGAAGCAGAATTGCAATAGATCTTCTTTGCTTGTAAAATTACTCATGCTAATTGTAGTCTCTGATTTATCGTTTCCTTAGTCTTTCTTGTACATAAATAATCCACGGCATTAGGGAGAATAAGTTGGAGCAGAGCAAATGAATGGAATGAAAAGTTCCATTTTTATTACTGTTGCTCTTGGATTATTTATTTCATTTATGCCTATGAGGCACCTCAAACCAATTTACAATGCAAGGAAAACAGATACAAAACAGTTGCATTTATAAAATCAATTTCAAATCCAATACAGGTGCCAGCTGGGATAATAATCTGCACACAGAAGGTTTGTTGAATGAGGGGTGTTTTCAACAAGCACCTAAAAGGCAACAGAGATGATGCCTTCACTATTCTGCTCTGGGTGCAAATGTGGGGATCCACTTCCCAATGACAGCAGAAGCTTGGTCAGGGAAGAAGGGGTTTGTCACCACCCCAAGAGCCATGCGTTCAGCTGCATTGGCACATCTTCATTGCAATCCATGATATTTTGTTTCTTGCTCTTATTGTCACTGTAACAGCATGCTTTGCCACCGTAACAATTTGGTTGTTAACTGACCAGAAAAAAAGTCACTCACGCTATTCTATTCTTGCACCTTTAGCTAAAGCTTGATATGCAGGAACCAGCAGATTAAGCTTTCTGTGGCTTGGAGCTTAATGCATTTTAAAAGCAAAGACTTGGAAATACTGCTGTTTATAATATAACACCCATCACAATGCTGCATTTGGACCAACTGAAATTTCTGAACTGCAGTATCTTAATGAGCCGCTCCACACATACTGCATTACAATAGTTCAGTTGAAACTAGTTTGTATGCTCAACTTTACTCCTCACTGAAACAGATGCAAAAGTGGCTGGGGCAACCCAGCCAGCTGGGCAGGGTATTATTATTATTATTATTATTATTATTATTATTATTATATCAGCAGTCTAGGGGCACAAAGCCTTAAAACATAAGAATAGCCAAGTGTTTATTATTTTAAGAGCATCTCTTAAAATATTATTTTAGAGCAACTCAACCATATAGAATAAAAAAAGAAAAGATGAACCTTATTTCAGACCAACTATCTCATTGTTTATATCTTTTCTTAAAGGTAAAGGTAAAGGTACCCCTGCCCGTACGGGCCAGTCTTGACAGACTCTAGGGTTGTGCGCCCATCTCACTCAAAGAGGCCAAGGGCCAGCGCTGTCCGCAGACACTTCCGGGTCACGTGGCCAGCGTGACATCGCTGCTCTGGCGAGCCAGAGCCGCACACGGAAATGCCGTTTACCTTCCCGCTAGTAAGCGGTCCCTATTTATCTACTTGCACCCAGGGGTGCTTTCGAACTGCTAGGTTGGCAGGCGCTGGGACCGAACGAGGGGAGCGCACCCCGCCGTGGGGATTTGAACCGCCGACCTTTCGATCGGCAAGCCCTAGGCACTGAGGCTTTAACCCACAGCGCCACCCGCGCCCCAATATCTTTTCTTATAGTTTCCCTTTCATACTCTATCTTTTCTATTATTATTTTCTGGTCCTGAGCTAGTTGGTTGAGCATAAGCATGGGGTTATGTTATCAGAAGGACGCCTGGAAGGAAATAGCATGATGGCATCCTAAATTGCCAAGCTTTAGGCTGAGGAGTTCTTCCATCTCTTCAGACTCACCTGGCCAGATTAGTTTTGTAGCTGTGTATTTCTGGACAGGCTCTGTCTACATCCTTTCTTCAGGGATGTGTCCATCACTGCTGGGCCCCTTTCTCCCTCCCTAAAGAGTTGTTTTCCTTTGAGCCCCAATTAAGCTCAGACTCATACCAAAACAAACAAGTTACAGGTCTCTGAGGTGCATGCCAGGCTCAGACTGCCTGGTGCCTTGGCCAGTCCGGCCTCAGGGGGTGATAAAAGAGTTTAAGAAGCTCCTGACAAAGGAAGCTGGAGCTGCAAGCATATCACAAAGTTTCTCTTGACAATTAATCACAAGGGAACACGAAGCATCAATTCACTGAGAGAGGCAGGACTTTTTCCAAGCGGATTTCCTTTTGGTCATGAAAATGTCCTTAACTTCTTCCATCCTATATGCAATTTCTCAGAAAATTGGTGGGGTGGGCGTTGGAGAAATTTTGCCCCAGCTCTGTCAAATTCCAGCCTTTCAAGGCAACTGGCATAATCACACAGGACATGTTTTTTTTAAAAAAAACCTTGGGATAGTGGAAAGGCTGAACAAATGAGAACCACAAGGGACTTCATCCTCACTCTGAAGTATCAAACGTTGATCATCAGCCATGACAAATGGAACACAGTACACAAACACACAAAATATCATATTTTAGTGGATAGACTTAGGTTTGTGGAGAACTTCCGCTGGCACTTGTAGCCCTTTGGGTCAATATATTATCTGAATATGAACTGTAAAAAAAAAAAAGTTAGTCTGCTATTTATTTGTTGGTGTGTGTGATTCCTTGGGTTTGAGAATTAAATAGAACAGAACCACACTGAACACTTTGCAATCTAAAAGGCAAGATTCTAGGAAGACCTCCTTTAAGATTGCAAGTTTGCACATTCTCCTATTATTTCAGATTGTCTATGCTGGTTTATGTTGATCCAAAGGGAGGGAAATGTTGTGGTACAGGTGATACAGCTTCCCTTGGAAGCAGGATGCCATGAAGGAGAAGAAGTGACCAGAAGGGAAAGACTTACACACTTGATACTACATCTGTTCATGCAGTATTCATATACATTCTGTAGCTGCATAGTGGAATCCCACCAAAGATAAATACCCCTTCCGTCACATGGAAGTGTGAATGGAGCCTTCCTCATGCTAAAATGTGCGGTAAAATGTAGCTGAATGCTGGGAGTAGACATATATGATATACCTGTTTATGAAAGCAGCAATATTTATACAGAATAGGTACTCTCTGCAGAGGGCAATAGAGAAACAGCCCCTTTGACAAGATGCCACCTAGTCTCACATACCTACTGGAATAAAGACTACTATCCTACTGCAAGAGGGATGCAGGTGGCACTGTGGTCTAAAACACAGAGCCTAGGGCTTGCCGATCGAAAGGTTGCAGTTCAAATCCCCATGACGGGGTTAGCTCCCGTTGCTCGTTCCCTGCTCCTGCCAACCTAGCAGATCGAAAGCACGTCGAAGTGCAAGTAGATAAATAGGTACCGCTCCGGTGGGAAGATAAACAGTGTTTTGTGCGCTGCTCTGGTTTCGCTAGAAGTGGCTTAGTCATGCTGGCCACATGACCCGGAAAAACTGCCTGCGGACAAATGCCGGCTCCCTCGGCCAGTAAAGCGAGATGAGCGCCGCAACCCCAGAGTCGTTCGCAACTGGACTTATCTGTCAGGGGTCCTTTACCTTTACCTTTTTTTATCCTACTTCAACAGGCTTGAATGATGTTCCACTTCACCATTATAAATCCAGCTGGAGACATTAGCATAGTAGTCATTATTCAATGAAGACTTGATGAAAGAATCAAGGCACTTGCTATCATAATATATTTTATTGGTCAGCCATCTGTGAGGGTGCTAAGACTTTTAAATGTAATAGAATCTTTCTAAAGCTCCAGCCTTTGTTCTGCCTCTGTGCATTGTTGGCAGAAAATAGCTTACCTAGCTGCATTCAACCATCAACTCTAAGAAATGGCAACTTTTTTTCCGAAGGGAAATGGAAAGGGTGGAGGAGTTGAGGGTACTATGGTGACACAGATTGTCAACATGCATCATCAGCTATTGTCTCCAACAATAACACTGGCCAATCAGTCTGTCACTCAACCATCCAGGGAATATTATTATTATTATTATCATCTCCTTAACTAGAACGTCACCCTCCTTTGTGCAAGGGCCATCTAAAGTTAGAGAGGACACACATTTCCAGGTTAACAATATTGTTCTCTAGGAAAGTTCTTAGCTCCTGGATGCCTGAACAAACAATGAGCAGAGTGTGCGTGTGCGTGTGTTTTCAGAATCCAGGCTACAACTTGACTATTTTAATGTTAGTGTGCTGTGTTTATTAACCCTTCTGTCTCTTGCCCATTGTAAATCTAAAATTTGAAGGGGAAAAAGAAAAGAGATATTTGTAGACGTGTTCATTGTTGAATGAGTATAGAACCCAGTAGGGACCAGCTACAGCCATTTTCTCTAATTTTCTTTGGCTCACTTACTTGTTAGGATATCAAAATAGCATATCCACAAAGGATAGAAAGCTAAAACTCTAAAAACAGAACATATTGGGGGTTTAATGGTTGACATACATTATTACTTTTCCTTGGCAGTAATGTCCAGCACTCTAACAGAGAGCAGGCTAAGCCACACATTTGAGTTATGGGTTATGGGAGTTCCCCTGACTCCAATCTGAAAACTGTGTTAAAACTGTAAAGGACAATTTCCAAAATGTTTCTATCCTTGCATGCTATTTTAATTCACATAATAACTAATCATATTTCTTCCTTTGATACATTATTGCAAGAATACATTATCAAAGCAAGTAAGGAGATGGGTAAATACGGTAAATATTAGTCTATATACCTTGATTTTTGCAAGGATAGAAAAATATGCATATGATTTGGGGAACATCACAGAACTAATTTTGAGGCAAAGTTTGGTATGTGAAACCATAGGCAGAAACTTGTCTTTCATCACTGATGGCATTTTCTATTTAGGGCTTGTGAAATGGGCTTGTGAAATTTAAATAAAACATAGGGTGTCATTTGAATAGAATGTATGAAGCCTAAGGTGATTTTTGCAAGATGTTAATATACACTTTAAATACTATTTTAAAAAGAATATAACAAGGGCAATATTTAGATGCTTCCAAGCTGGATCAGTGCTGCACCTGTGTTTCTTAGGAGCAGGAATATACCAACATTTTGCATTGGCACATTAATATTTGCAAGACAGCAAGTATAGAGTTAGTATGTTCATATTACAAATGAGAATATTTCAGTACAGAATAAGGAAGTGAAGTTTGTGTTAGTTTTTCACAGATGATTAATACTTCAGTTAAGAGCAGAACTCAGACGCCACCTGTACAACCAACCTGCCTTGATCATAGCTCCACCTTTCCTCTAAGGTTAATGTGACTACAGGGATTTCAGATCAATAGAACCATTAGGCTGCACTGGCTCTGTCTTCTGCATAAAGGTATTGCAAGTCTTCTGCTTTAGATCCTTGCCAAATCAAAACACACCAACATGGGATCATTTAACATGTGTCAAGCTTGCTGCAGAAGCTTGTCCAAAGAGGCTTATTGCACTTTAGTAGTGCTGCTCTGAGAGCATAGTGAAGTTTTTGGGGGGACAGCTGCTGCTTCTTAACAGGCGAAGAGGATCAGGTGTCGATTAGTTGCTGTGTTTTGAATGTGAAGTGATTTAGGCGGAGAGGAAAATTGTTTCCATTATGGCAAAATGTTGAAATGGACATGGATGAACAGGAGACCCTGGGACCAAAGTAAATCAACAGTTGACCTTCCACCTTTGGAGGTCAAAGATCAAACACAAACTATGGCTGATGTGAGTTCAGAAGACTCCAAATGACACCACTCTATACTTGGTGGGATGCATTTTCTCTGTCCCTGCATACGTAATCTATATGAATGCAAGGAGGACTCTTTGGCCTAGGGGAGTGTGGTCCAGCGACTGCTCACTTGGATGAGGCCTTTAATTAGCTATCTGATGGGATTTGTTGTGCTTTCCTCAGCTCCACCAGGAAAAAGTTTGTTCAGTGACTAGCACTGCCAAGGGCTGGTTTCCTTTCTTTCCCACAAGGCTGGCAGCATATCTTCATGGCTGGGGACTGGGCATTCTGGACCCTGACTCTGGGCAGACTTCAGGCCTCATGTGGGTAACAGGTTCTCTGCTATGTTTTGCTCACATGTTACATCACTACTTGTCTATTACCTTCATGGGCCTTCTCCTTCTTTCTATTGACTTTGCCCCTTGCTGCTTTCAAGCCTTTGTTCTCCTTTTAGCACAGGCTTTCCAACTCCATTCTTTTTACAAAGGTGCAATAACAACCATCTGGTTTGCCCTTGCCTGTGATTCTTGCTTCTTTCTCTGCAGAACTTCTGCCAGCATAGCTCTGAGTCACCAATCCTACAAAGATTTTGCTCATTGAGCCTAATCTGGTAAGAAGCAGACAATCTATGTATCATCCTAATCTAGCAAGATGGGCTCCTTTGTTGTGAGGAAGTGCTGGACTCCTAGTGTGATAGGTTAGGTCCAGTCGCGGACGACTCTGGGGTTGCAGCGCTCATCTTGCTTTGATGGCCAAGGGAGCCGGCATATGCTTCCGGGTCATGTGGCCAGCATGACTAAGCGAACCAGAGCAATGCACGGAAATGCCGTTTACCTTCCCACCAGAGTGGTACCAATTTATCTACTTGCACTTTGACATGCTTTCGAACTGCTAGGTTGGCAGGAGCAGGCACCGAGCAACGGGAACTCACCCCGTCACGGGGATTCGAACTGCCAAACTTCTGATCGGCAAGTCCTAGGCTCTGTGGTTTAACCCACAGTGCCACCCGCATGATAGGTTAGTGATGTGTAAAAATAACAGGCACCATAGCTTGATGCTTAGTTAAATATACTGGATAATTTAATTTCTCAGGTCACATCCATGCATGGAACAACATGCTGTCCTTCTGGCACTGGATATTTTTCAAGAGAGTTCAGCAGTTGCATCTCATTGTGTGAGTAACAATAACACCTACATAATTTTCTTTCCCCGGGTTCATCCTTAACACCTATAATATGAAAGTCCAGTTTTGGGGGTGGAGGAAATGCATTATCGAAGTAGGTGTGGACTAACCTCTTATTTAAATGTAGACCACAAGATTGGCCACCTTTAGCTACATTTATGATGATACATTGCTAAGATATTGGAAAAGGGCAGGAGAGGAAGGATACAAAGAAATATCATATGAGAGTAGTCCTCATGATCGAAATAAATAGGAAGTTACATATGGTCTTTCTTCCCACTTAACCTTCTCATTTGTGGTTTTTTGGAGCTGGAAGACTGCACTGCACGGTGAACTTCTTAACCTGGACTATCTGAAGTCATGCAAATCTGCCGGTGTTTAATGGGCAAGCTTCCTTTCCGTCTCTAGGTATTTAACAGCTACCATGAAATCTCCAGCCTCCTCTTGCATCCTGCAAAACCTCAGCATCTCATTGAGCTGTTATTAATAGGGAGTTTGTCTTGTGTCAGAACACAGACATAAAACACATTAACATTATCACATAATCTTATTTAGTAAACACTTGGTGCTGTTTCGCCTTTGGTAATTGCATTTGCTAGATGCAATATTTATGAAAGGGGAAGCGGAAATGTCACAGCTCATCTCCATGGAGCTGTAAAAGTCCTGGAACAAAATTGCATTAGGAAGGGTTTTATATGAGCCTGGGAAGGATACCATAGCTGCAACTAGATAGCTATATTCTAGTAGAATATCTATCTGAATAACTTTTTGACCACTAGCTTTAATTTTCTGGAGTCTGGAGAATCTACAATACAGGATCCCAAGTACTACAGCAATAAGTTTTCTTTTCTCTCTCTGATGTTTATGTTTGTTTAATTTACTGTTTATTACTTTGCACAGACCTTAGAATCAGGAAAGGGCACAACCTTAGCCAGTGTTGTGTAGTGGTCAGAATGTCAGGCTAGGACTGGGGAGACCCAAGTTCCAGCCCCCGGTAGGCAATGGGCTTGGGCCAGTTACTATATTTTAGCTACTCTACCTCACAGGGTTCTTGTGATGAGATGGTCTTATCCCTTATACACCCAGTAGATTGCTGTGGTATGCGAGAGTGTTTCTCCTGCAAGTTCCAAAGATCTCAGAAGTTTGCTCTGCTGAAGTTTAAAGCAGGGCTTTTAGTGTGGCTGCCCCTGTTCTGTGGAATACAATTCCTGTTGAGATATGGCAGTCATCCACTATCTGCACTTTCTGGAAACAACAGAAGACATTTTTGTTCTAACAGGTTTCCCACCTGGGTTCAATTGGTCTTTGCCATGAGTGCCTACTTGGTTAGGGTTTAAAATGTATTCACTCTTTTTGTGTTTTTAACTTTTTAATAACATTACATGCAAATTGCCTTGACGGAGTTAGAAGGTAATTCATGATAATGATAAACGTAATTATGTTTAGCTCATTGGAGGTAAGATGGGATTTAAATGTAATAACAAAACCCCCAGGAGGAGAGCCTGGATACTGTTACATTTGATAACAATGGCAGTTACTCTTTCTAAGATCAATTCATTAATAGGTAAGTGGGAAAATACATTTAGCAGATGGAAAAAATATATATGCACCCATCAACTGGACTCTTGGTGTTTAAATTGTACTTGTGGCCCTCCAACTTCTATCATGCTCAGCCAACATAGCTAATGGTCAGGGATGTTGTAAGTCAACATCTGGAAAATCAGTGGCTTCCCATCGCTGTTCACCAAGACCATATATTGAATGCATCATTTCCACGGGCAGTGAGAGTAAGATCTGCAAGCATACCTGTGGTGACTTGGGAAGACAGTCCCATTTTTAAAACAAACAAACAAACAAACAAACCACCACCACTGAATGTGAACAGAAAGCATTCTTAGAACCTGTTTTGAAAGAGAGCACAGAAAGAGCTGTGTGAGAACTTACAAAAGGCTACTGTTAGCAAGCTTAGAATTTACTTGTGTGTTCCCAGATCTTAGCCATTGTCATATCTGACCCATTTCTCATGGCCACCTGGCTAAGAGCTGCCATGGCTGCATAGAATGAGTGGAGATCTGGTTTTGCATGTGTTTGGATGCTCCTCCCAATACCTCTGGTCTCCAGAAGTTAATCTTAGATTTAGGTTCACCCCTTTAGTGCGCTTTTATTGTTTTGCATGCTAATTAACCTCCATAAAAATTAAAAGATTCACCTGTGAGAGTTTATCATCCAGCTGTAAACTTGCAATAATTAAAACGATAGGCTTTGATTTGCTTGGCAATTAGGAAAAATGCTACCTTGACAGTAGCAGAAGCCCCAACAGCAGCAGCAGCAGCAGCAGCCTCTCACCAGCGGTGGTGTCGTCGTCCTCGTCGTCTTCCCTACCTGAATGAAATGAGTCTTTCTTTTGATCTCCTGGGTTGCTGTTTGGGGAGCAAAGTTCCGTTGGCAAAACAAGGGTCGGCTCGATTCGGGCCACAAACAAAGGCGGTCATCTGACTCCCCCGCCGATCCCCACGGGCTGCTGCAAAGACAAACAAACAAGACTGCTCATAAGTCAACAGAAAGGCCCGTTGGAAAGGGGCGCAGGCGCCTTCTCTTGAAGTGCGCGGCCCTGAAAGGTGTTCCATTTCAAGCCCGCCGAAAACCTGCAGAGAGCTTGAAAAAGATTAGCAGGTCTCCGAAACCGGGTTTAAATAAGGTTGCCAACTGCTCCAGTGCCTCGGCTCTAACTCAACAGATATGCAGGAAAGGAGCTTTTCGCGAGGTGGAGCTGCACAGCATCTCTTCTAACTAGGGTGGCCAGATCTACATGGAGGGATAGCTCAGTTGTTAAGAGCATGAGATTTTTAATTTCGGAGTCGTGGGGAAAAGATTCCTGCGTTGCAGAGGGTTGGACTAGATGACCCTTGGGATCTCTTCCAATTCTATAATTCTATGATTCTACATAAAGGTGATTAGAGCTCCTACACGTCTCATAGGTGAAGAGCAGCTGTTAGCAGGAATTATTTGCATGGCAGAGCAAGCTAGCCTTATTTCGGAGTCAGATCATTAGTCCACACACCTCAGTACACCAGCTGACAGCGGTTCTCCGAAGTTTTAGACTGGGGACATTTCCAGTACTACAGGCAAAGTTGGCGCTCCGCCACTGAGCTACGACCCTTCCCCAAAGGTTCGCCCGCGGAACTCCCTGCATTTTGACACCTGTTAAAGGTGCAAGAGCCCTGTCTCATTTTGCATCTGCCCTCCCTCTTCTAACCACAGCAGAGCAAACCGTTTTAAAAAGCGGGTAGGGATAGGGTGTTGTTTTCAAAGTTGGCAGCTGTGGCACAGTTCTGTAATTTAGGCTCCAGGCTCAATGATCTTGCAGCAACAGCCCGAAATCTGCCCTCAAGTCCCTCCTTGTAGAATCACCACTGTCCGGTCAAACCCGAGTTCTAATCCAGTCCCTTTCCTTCCTTTGATGTTTCTTTTATATTACGATGGAGTGACGCAGTCTGCTTCAAAAGGTATTAATGGTAGCTGCAGTTGCTGTAGTGCCCTGCCACTAGTGATTTTACTGTTTAAAAAATGCTAACAGAAATAAGCCAGAGATATTTTCAGTTTGCTCCTGTTGCAAGGGAAATTTCCCTTTTCGCTGAGCTGCTTCCTCTTTTAATGAAAGGTGTGTATAATATTCCAAATATTATGTTACTAGTGAGAGTCATAGAGCAAGAGAGAAAATTGTTGTTGTTGTTAAGCTAGTAAAAGCTACTAAAAGGACTTCCAAGCCTCAAAACTTGGCTCTGTCCTCTTTTCCCCAGTAACCAACTCTGTGGGATAATCAGTCAGACGTCCAACGCGCCTTTTCGCAAGAGGGTTTAGCAGTAGTTGTTCCTGGGCTGCTCTGAATGCACACCGGGATCTAAGCAGGTTTAAGAACATTTCCACACATGCCTAAATTTCCAGGGGCTTTACTCAACATCACCGTATTGGCAACCTCCATGGGCGTAGCCAATGGGGGACAGGGAGGGGCGGTCCCCCCCATCAATAAAATTCAATAAAAATACATAGCAAACTGAGGTTCTGCCCCCACTAACAAAAGGCCTCCCCTTCCCCATCAAAAATCCTGGCTACGCCCATGGCCACCTCAGCCTATCCCGATTTCCTTCCTTCACAAAGGAAGGCCGGCGCAGCAGCTGTTCAGGAAGAGCCATTCCCTCACCGTCTTGCATCGTCCTGGAGTTATGCACTAGCGTGCTAATAAAGCTCTTATACACATTGCTGCGCTGTTTATGTGGGGCTATGCCTGCTTTTTACAGCCGCGTCTTACATAATCAAGTGTGAGTTCTCCAAATAGGTATTTGAAACACCTGGGTTCATAGGAGTCAACTTTTAGGGGCCGAGGGGTCTTCGCCTCCCACATAAAATATTTGAAGCTGAGCGTACGTCTTCAATCGCTTCTCCTGGATCCATTAGCCTTAGCCCTTACTTGTGAATTAGTGCACATCACAAAGCAAAAGACACATTTTTTTGTATGTTTCAGAACTCCTACATACTTATCTAGGACGAAAAAGAGAGGGCCCCTTCGTACCTCATGAGTATATAAGGAGGGTTCTTCTGGATCAGAGCAAAGACCCTTCTAGGTCAGCCTGCTGCTTCTCACAGACAGCGGCCAACCAGGTGCCCATGGGAAACCCACACAAGCAGGACATTTGTCCCTCTCCATCAGGGAGCTAAACTTGCGAGGTTAGCCAAGTCTACTATCTCCAGAAGAAGAGAGGAGGCGACTGCTGCTGGATGGCAGGGTCTTCTCTAGGAACACCTGGGAAAACATGACGTGGCAGCTGAACAGGGTCTTGACTGGGTCGATTTCACAATTACAGTGGTACCTATGGTTACATACACTTCAGGTTACATTCGCTTCAGGTTACAGACTCCGCCAACCCAGAAATAGTACCTCGGGTTAAGAACTTTGCTTCAGGATGAGAACAGAAATCGTGCTCCGGCGGCGCGGCAGCAGCAGGAGGCCCCATTAACTAAAGTGGTGCTTCAGGTTAAGAACAGTTTCCGGTTAGGAACGGACCTCCGGAACGAATTAAGTACTTAACCCGAGGTACACTGCTGCATAAAAGCGTAGTTCACGTGCGCCGCTCCGCTTTGCATCCGGTCCTAGCTGGGATCGAGGAGGGAAGGAAGGCGGGGCTGCTTGATCTCGCACATCCGTTGGGGGAATGAGGAGGAGGCGATCTCAAACAGCTGTTGGTTCTGGAAGGTTTCGGGCTTTCTCCCCCCCGCCCTCGGTTCAGGCATCTATCCTGGGCGTTTGTCCTTGTGTCTGGTCTAGAGAAGCACTTCACACAAAGCCTTTCTCAACATTTTCGGTTCAGCTTCCTTAGTATCAAATCCCTGCGGGGATAGCAAAATCCGGGCGGCCTTTCCCTTCAACCCGAGCCCCAACATTGAAACTGTTGCTGGCTGCGCCTCTGTCTCGCGAGGGGCGTTGTGTGCCATTATCTTTCTTCCCTCTCCCTTCCCTCCTGGGATTTAGCTTAGTTAGAAATCCCCAAAGGACACATGGCAAGAGATCCGGGCAGGATCGAGTCCTATTGAGGGAATCTGACAGCGCAGACCTATGATTGCCTTGCCTGTCTATTCCGAAATAAGACCCATTGAATCCAACGTGTTACTCACTCCAAGGTAAGTGTGCAGAGTATTGGGGCCTGAAAAGCAAGCAGTTAAGGAAATAAGTTGCCCTTTCGATGGTCGAAAAAGAGAGATGGGATTTTTCATAAAGTACCTGGGGCCGTTTTTTTCTATCCTGCTAGGGAGGAGCGAGAAAATAGGGGATACTATGCGCAGAGATTTCCTCGCATTATCGGATCGTTATTTATTAGATGTATAAAAACCAGGTATGGTGCTGTAACAGTTTGTCCTTGCTATCAGTTGTCTTTCTGAAGCAAGCTTGTTTTGGGAAATTATTTGTACAGTATATTTCATCTGGTTTCCACTGGGCTCCAGTCAACAGTTCCGCTCAGGTTGCCGCGCGGCAACAGATAGCAGAGAGAGAGATCGCCGAGTCTTGGGCTGCAACTCTAAGCACACTTTCCTCTGAAGGAAAACCCATCCAACAGTGGCAGGACTTCGCTCCCGAGTGAATATCCTTGGACTTTCCTCCTCCTCTCCGCTGCGCGTAATTTGGTTAGCTGTTTGGATCTTGCCTGCTGAAAAAGGGATCGGGCAGATGTCATCTCCCAACGTGTAAATCGCAAAGCGAAGCGGCTCCCAAGCGAAGGAGTGGCTCCTGTTAAACTCTTCACCCTCTCGCTAAAAGGATGCGGAGAAAAGAGCTTGTTTGTTTTTCATGTACCAGCAGCATGTCTTGAAATAATGGGTTGCTCTGACACGACGTCCTTTCTTTACAAAAGCAGAGAAACGACAGCCATAACACAGAAAGGGGTACAGACTTTTTCTTTTCTTTTCAACATGCGTTTTTCAAAGCCATGGTTTGACGGTTTGCTTGTTTATTAAAAATCGCTCCGTTATTATACTTCCGGTATTATCTAGGGTGGGGAGAGAAAGAGAAGTTTAAAAATGAGAGCTCTCAAAAAGCAAAGGTCGCCTTACAAGGAGCCTGCACGCTGTTTGAAACTTTGGTGTTGACCTAATAAATATTGCCCTAATGAGGATTTTGGAATAACTTTCGAAACTTCCGCAGAAGTAGTTCGATTGGTCTGTTGCAAACACACACATACAATATTTGTTGCTCCTTCAAGACGCCTGAACGTATTGTGAAGTAAGCTTTCCTGGTCTAGTAACTCTCAAAACATCGTCAGCCAGAGTTACAACTATTGAAAATGAAATTCTCTCTTGCTTCTTCCTGTTCGGCATTTATTTATACAGTATTAGATACCCAAGGCAGTGTATGGCCTTCCACTTCGCGTTAGTGCAGAAACTTTCATTCCGTTGTTCTGGGATTCATGATCGCTAAGACTGCTATCCTACATGTTTACTTGTAAGACGCATTGAACTTAATGGGACTCAATTGCGAGTTGACATGTATAGGATCGCACTGTGCAGATTGAATGCCATGCGCACTTGGAAATAAACCCCAGTGGGATTTCCTTTGAGTAAACCTCGGTTGGCTTACACAAGTAAGTAGGATCTCTGCAGTCACTTGAGAGTAGGTATTCTGCCTGGAATTCAACGGGACAGACATAGGCTTCACCCGCCACGGGTGCTATTTTTTATTCCATTTATTTATGTACCACCCTTTGTGAATTTGTGTACCACCCTTCATCCGAAGATCACAAGCTGTTAAAGAATCACTTGATCTGTGATCAGAGATATTGAGTACCAACTTTTACTGGGAAATTGGAAATGACAAGGGTGGGATTCGAAACCTGTTTACTAGGGAAAGAGTGGGACTTACTCACGAGTAAACATGCACATGCAGTCGAGCCAGTTACTTCAATGACGTTGACACCTAAGTGCGCGCACACACAGTATGCCACTGTTAAGGCTGCCATCCTATGTATACTTAATCGGGAATATCCTCTCGTGCAATTCAGTGGGGTGGACTTCTGAGCAAACATGCACAGACTTGGGTAAACCCTACTGGTTTCCACGGAATTTACTTCCACCCAAGCAGGATTGCTCCACATACAAGCTGCGGCTTGCGCTGCGGATTCGACCCTCTTCTTCCCACCGGCCATCAATTCAGCGCGCAGCTCTCCGGCTGCTTCGGTCCCATCCATCTCCCTCGCTCTTAATAATGAGGAGGGCGCTGCGCCTATTCTTCATATAGCAATATTTAGAAGAGGGCATTTGCCGGGGAATATTAATATTCCAAGTCCTGGGTGCCAGCAGCCGGACAGTGTAACTTATGCAGTGGGAGGGAACTGGGCAGGAGGAGGGAGGAGGGGAGGGGAAGCCTGGCGACGGTGTCTGCAAAACTTCTCCGGAGCCGCAGAAATGACGAATGGAAGGAAGCGTGTCTTCAATCAGCGGAGGCCGGCCGGCCTTGTTTAAGTAGGAAACGAGCGAGATTGTGATAAATGACTTAATATTCCTTCCACTGTGTGCCTGAAACACCGAAGGGCGGCTGGATCCAAGTCCGTTCTTAACCTGAAACTGTTCTTAACCTGAAGCACCACTTTAGCTAATGGGACTTCCTGCCGCCAGAGCACGATTTCTGTTCTCATCCTGAAGCAAAGTTCTTAACCTGAAGCACTATTTCTGGGTTAGCGGAGTCTGTAACCTGAAGCGTATGTAGCCTGAAGACTATGTAACCTGAGGTACCACTGTACAGATCTACAACAGAGCTATTACAGAATAGGAATTTCTAACACAAAAACTGGCCCCGTGCAAAGGACTGGTTAGAGGCAATAAATGAAACTCTCATATTTTACCAGCATGGAACATTGGGAGATAAGCAAATGGCAATAGTTCAGTCAAGTCACAGCATATATTAATTGCAATTTTCCTTGCTGCTGTTAAAGGGGTGATGTTAGAAGCCCTTTCTGATCTTCTGGGAATGACCTAGGTATCTAGCAGTAGATCTCCATCTACTTACTTTCTTCTGCAGGTCTAAAGCCAGGATTTTAACTAGCATTAATGATAGTGATTACGAATATAAAGCCAGGGAGTGAGGCTTTTCCCAGACATTAATGTGAACTACAAAAGATGTGACCTTGAGTGAGAAATGCAAAACATCTACTGTTGCTGGTCCAGCTTGCAGGGTGTGTTAGGAGAATGCCAGGTTTCTGTTTACACAGAAATAAGGGTTTCTTCCTATTGTAAAATTATCTGTAATTTTGTTGTTCTGTAGCCTCTTGTAGGCTAATGCATGTGTGCCGGAGTGAAAGACGAAACACCAAAGGTTTTGGGAACAGGCCACTGTGCAGCTGAAGTCGCTGGAAAAACAACTGCTTTGTTGCCAAAGAATCAGCTATTGTTCAGGTGGCCTGATGACAAGGTCTGTGCCATTTGAAGACTTAGTAGGTACTCCTACACTAACAAAGTGACTCCAGGATATAAGAGTGGTTCAACCAGTTTCTAGTGTTTTAGGACTATCTGTAATGTGCCAAGAACAAAAGTGATGACCAGCCTTTCCTCCAAGGAGCTCAAGGTGGCGAGTGTACATAAGTGTGGGATTTCCAGTCAAAATCACAAATGTGTGATGGCCAGACAGGCACATGAGGGGCTGACATGCATAGAGTTCCTGAATCAATATAGACGGGACTTTATGAGGTCACTTCCTTAAACCTTTGGTGGAAATTTATAATGAAGGCAATCATCCCATGTACTTACTTCCTGTCTGAGCTCTCTCTCTCTCTTTCAAGCCAATGATGTGAGCAGACATACTGTTTGGGCTTTACTCAGAGCCCAGACTTCTTTTCAGAAAACAATTTCATACTTTGTTACTAAGAAGCTTTTTTTTCTTTTTTCCTTTAACCTGAATTAGCTGCCTGCATTGGATGCAAGTATATCTTTTTGTTTCTAGCAACAGGGACAAACAGGGGAAGGGTTAGCAGATCACAAATAAACAGAGATTAAATGGTATAATTGTGGGAATGTTCAGGGAGGCAGGAGAGGATATATTGTTTAATAATATCCTTCCTAACTTGTGTTAGCAAGTCCCTTTACTTATTAGAGTGCATTCCCCTTTTAAACATACAGCGGTTAGCTTGTTGCAAGCTAGTTTTAGCCTCTCAATATAAGATTCCTGGTAATTCCCTTATAGCCCTCTTAAAAAGAATAGACATGACACAGTCTTGTGAAAAAAGTATAAAAGTAGTTTACTCACATTCATTCAGTTTACAGATGGATCCCTGAAGGCATACTTAGGTTACAAGATGGAACTACCCCATATGGAGGTTAGTCCCAGTGACTGCAGACTGGCAGTCAGTGCTGCGCACACGTCGAAAGCAAGATGGAGAAGAGGAAGTATGCTGCCTGCCTTGCACCTTTTGTTACCTGGGCAGGTAAGGTCACGCCCACCTCTAGTCACATGTAGAGGAAGTTTGTCCCAGCTCAGGAGGAAACAGGATGTTCTGACTAGATAGAGCAAGCATCCCCTTTCATGTCCACTCTAGGAATGTTGTACTTGACTGCTATGTGTTTCACATCCCACAATAATTGCCTAATTCCTAGTTTCCAAAAAGCTGCAAAAACACATAGTTGCTTTTACTCTGCTAAAAGTGCTTTGCAGCCTTATTACTCTCATATTTTCTCCCACACACATGGGACAGGAGGTTTAAATTTAATTTACAGATTTAATCCTTAATCCATTTCCATCATATAGTCCCCCCCCCTCCCCATTTTAATCCTCACAGCCAGGTTAAGCCAAGAGGCCAATACTGGCTGCTTGATGACTAAGTGTGGATTTGAACCTTGCTCTGGCAGGCCCTAGCCTACACCACCAGCCCATCTTTGATCATTTCATTTACTTAGAAGTAAGTTCCATTGATGTAAATATTATTCCTAGAGTCACAGAAAAAAGCAGCAGCAAGAAATGGTGTTCCTTCCAAGTGGGCCAGATCCCAAGGTGCTCCGCAGGCCATTTGTGACAGGTTGTCACATCACACCAGGTGGATCTGCCTGTTGGGCTTGCATTCCTTACTGAAGCCTTTCCCCCACTCTTTAGCTAAGCAAAGGTTTGTGCCAATCTGAGCATGAAATGGTGACTGTCCCTCCAAAACTTCCTAGAACAACTTAGGGCAGTTTCATACACTGCAGAGCAATAACCATGGGGGTCTCCAGACAGCAAATTTTGTGCGAGTGATTCAGTCACATATCAGAACTTTGGCTTTGTGCATTTATAGTGGATTGAAGTGCTTCACCTTTTAGCACAATAAATCACCTTTAAAAGAAACACACACAGTATAGAATTATCAGCATAGGAAAAATTAGGGGAAAACACGCTAAAATTCTCAGCATGTTATGCAATTAGAGAAAACATCCAAAAAAGGATCTTCAGATGGCATTTAATGCCCAGCAAACTGATTACAATGTATAAAAGAGGATCCAACTTAGGCTGGAAATGTTTAGACAAGGAGGGCTCATTAATCCACATGTGGTGGCAATGAGAACTCGGGGGGTGGGTTGGGAATATTGGGGAATGATTTATGAAGAACTAAAGAAGATGCTTAAATGTTCCTTCCTCAATAAGCCAGAAGCATTCCTGTTAGCTATAATAGGACAGGAAATTCCAGATAAAGTAATAAAAACAAACAAACAACCCTCTTCCTTTACACAACAGCAGCAGCAAGAGTACTATACAGTAAGACACAGAAGGAGAGGGAAATTCAGACCAAAGGCCACTGGTAGCTTAAACTAATAGAATGTGTAGAATTAGCCATGATGACAACCAAAATAAGAAATACAAAGAGGAAAACTAGAGGAGTATTTAAAAAGAAGCGATATAAATATAAATATAAATATAAATATAAATATAAATATAAATATAAATATAAATGTCAGAGCTGGCTCCAGGTCCCAGCTCACAGAGGACCAACGCTAGCCGGTAGTAATGTACAAAAGTCTTTATTGAAGTACAGTTTCCATTTTCAAACCGGAGCGCCCCAGCTCTACGTCTAGGGTTTAGACCGGCAAAGCTCCATCTGAATCTCCGCCCCCTGTACACCAGTTTAAGATTCTAGCCTTACTCCACCTCTTCCGTCTCTCCTTTCTCCTCTGGGTCCTGCTACCCCCCGGGGTTCCTTCCTTCCTGGATTCTTCTGAGGCTGACGTTGACCCCCCTGACTCCTCCCGCTCTCTTCGGCGGGCTTTAGGACCTGGCTCCCTATCCGGGCTGCCAACTGCTGCACCCTCCTGTACATTTGAACTTGGCGCACGCGCCCAGCCTTCAACCTTCCTCTCGACCGTTTCCTCGCTCCCCGATGGAGGCGTGGCCAATCCTGCCTCATGTCCTCCTGCTGGCGGTGCGCCGCCTGATCCCGATGCCTGGGACTCCTCCCCCCTACTGCACTCTGGTGTGGACGCTGGTCCTGATTTCCAACTGCTGCTCTCTGAGTCCCCTCTGGCCCCTTCTTCCTGGGGTGTCCCCCTAGGCACCCCCCTTGCCCTGACCATGGGAGCCCCTTTCTGTGAATCTTCCGATTCGCTGGAAAGACTCGGAGACCTCGGACCGCTGTCATCGCTGACATTTCCTTCGGACTCCTCCCCCTCGCTCTCCATTTCCTCCCTTTCCTGTGCCTCTGCTCCTGAACCCCTGACAATAAATACCGTATTTTTCGCTCTATAAGACGCACCTAGTTTTTGGAGGAGGAAAACAAGAAAAAAAATATTCTGGATCTTAGAAGCCAGAACAGCAAGAGGGATCGCTGCACAGTGAAAGCAGCAATCCCTCTTGCTGTTCTGGCTTCTGGGATAGCTGCGCAGCCTGCATTCGCTCCATAAGACACGCACACATTTCCCCATACTTTTTAGGAGGGAAAAAGTGAGTCTTATAGAGCAAAAAAATACAGTATATAGACGCAACAAGGAGTGGAAGATAGAGGAGGGAAGGATTGGAAAGCTTTAGGAGTTGCAGCAAACCAAAGTGACTGAGGATGTCAAGGAAAGATAGGTTAGGAAGTCTAGGCGAGAAGGGTTAGGAGATGATGTTTGCAACTGGAATAACTATAACCAGCTATAACCGAAAAATTCACAAGAAAGAAAGAAAGAAAGAAAGAAAGAAAGAAAGAAAGAAAGAAAGAAAGAAAGAAAGAAAGACACCCCTTAACAGACCTTTTGCAGTTTGGAAAGTAATAGGGAAATTCCCTGCAAAGTGTGGATTAAACAAATGGCAGGATGAATGCAATCTCATATAATTGTCCTGCAAACAAATCAGAAGAATTGCTCAACAAAGCCCGGGTATATTCTAACCTCCATGTAAGTTTTGTAAGCTCAATAAACTGGTCCACCCACCCACCTGCAGTTTGCTACTAAGGCCACAATCCAAAATCATGATGAATTGGAAATCTGTCTCACTAAATTCAGTGGAACTTACTCCTTAGTAACTGTGTTTAGGATTGGAGCCAGCGTGGAGATAAAACAGAGAAGCCCTACAAACCCTGGCTCGCTGAGAAGGGTTAGCTGTATGATATGTGAGATTTTATCATGTATGCAGTTTTCAAATACCTGCTTGTCACAGTCACTCTTCATGTTTTTTAGGAATGTGGGACTGGGAGATTTTTGAGCTGGAGCAGTATGGCAGCTCTCATAGGAGGAGCTAGCTGTGCACCTGGGGACGGGGCAAACTGCCCGTGGGGGTGAGGTGAGCATCCCAGGAGGGCAGTGAGGAGATGTCACCCCCCTCAGGGATGATACTTGGGGCGGGCCGCACCCACAACACCCCCTTTCTCCCCCAGTGGCAGCTCTTACCTGTAAGAGAAACCAGTTCATTGAAAGAGACCATATTTGTCCCGAAAACCTGACAAGAAAATTAGATGGGTGACATAAGATATTGGAATCAAAGAAAAACAATTGTCTCTGTTAAGTGCTTCACACAGTCTAGATTTCTAAAACTTCTCAGTCCGCTGCTTGTCAAATGTACTGAATGCTACTGGGCATTTATGCCTTTGTACCTTGACAGCTAGTTCTAAGGCTCCAATACTGCAGCACAGGACTCTGATTTTGGTGTTAGAGGACCAGAGGACATTTTGCTCCTTGAGGTGAAGAAGAAGAGGGTACCCACAAGATTGGTAGTTGAATCTTATTTGAATGCTGCAGTAGAATAGTGTCCCTCACATGCACAGGCAACCTGGTACTTCGCACCCTCAAGCACCTGCCACCTGAGGTGACTGCCTAATGATAATCACAGCCCCCTCTTTTACAACTTCAAAACAGTTGTGTGAATCAGTCTGGAAATGCCCAACATGCTCAGTGGAAATCAAATCAACCCACAGTTTTCCATGCCAAAAAGGTGAGGCAAATAATTACCCATCATTCTTTGGCAAGGAGTAGAAGAACCACCCAGAAATGGTAACTTTCCGGTCTGAATTGTTGGGCCTTGCCTTGTTTTCTCGGTGTCACACATGGGAGTTAGGGTGGGTGGGAAGACAGTATGTGCAGCAACCAAAATGTCCCCTAGATTTGAAGAAACGGCCAGCAAAGTCCACAGTGACATGCAACCAAGGGGAGGCCATGGAGTAATTTAAGCAGGAAGTTAATATCAGGAGTCAGAGTAATCAATCTCTGTTTCCCTGAAATGGCGTGAAGAAGGCAAATAAAAGTTCGGCACCTGATGTAGGCCGGCAGCTGAGAGCTGCCTGGGCTTCCCCTCCCTTTCTTCTCTTTCTGTGTCATTCTCCTCAGCGCCTCCATTCATCACACTGTCACTGTCCTGTTCGGGCTTCCCCTTGTGCCTAACTTGTCTTGGAGCTGATGGCACAAATTTAATTTGTTACAGGCGAAGGAGGGGCGAGCAGAGCCTTGCCTGGGGCACCATTGCTGGAAGCCGTGTCAGGCAGACGTATTGTTCCTTAATGGTGACTGGCTGGTGCTGGAGGAGAGGTGGTGGCACAGGAACACGGCTGATTAAATTAAAGCAAGTTGCTTCTTTTTTCACACTGGAAGTAGGTGGCTTTTTGGCCAGGAGACAATAACTTTGGAGGCAGATGCTCTTTTGGAAGCCAACCAGCCATTAATATTTATTAGGTGGCTCAACAACTAGCGCTCTGGTGTTGTGTTAGCTTTGTGATCCTGAGCTGTCACTCTGCTTTTGGGATGTAAGTGGAGCTTTGCAATTACAGGCATTGCAAGCGGTGTGATACAGTCTATGTTTGCTCAGAACTACCCAGAAACAAACCTCTGTTTTCTGCAACAGGCTTACTCAGTAAAGAGTTTCTTTATTATTACCTTTTTATCCCACTTCCCTCCCAGGAGCTCATGGTGACATACATGAACCTCACCTTCTGCATCTTATCCTCACCACAATCCTCTGAGGTAGGTTAGTTAGGCTAAGAGAGAGTGATGGGCCGTGCTATTTTTCTAGAAAACGAGGTGCCGGAACTCACCTCCCTTGTTCTCTTATACTGGCAATGGTGCCCACCTGAGAGGTGGCAGAACTGAATTTTGGCTGAAAGAAAGGCCTGGCGATGGGCCCAAGGTCATCCAGTGAGCTTCATGGCTGAGTGAGGATTCCCAAGTACAGTGGTACCTCGGGTTACAAACACCTTGGGTTACAAACACTTTGGGTTACAGACTCTGCTAACCCAGAAGTAGTACCTCGGGTTAAGAACTTTACCTCAGGATGAGAACAGAAATTGCGCGCCAGCAGCATGGCGGCAGCAGGAGGCCCCATTAGCTACAAGTGGTACTTCAGGTTAAGAACAGTTTCGGGTTAAGAACAGCCCTCCGGAACAAATTAAGTTTGTAACCAGAGGTACCGCTGTACTAATCCAACGCTCTTAAGTACTGCTCCACACTGACTCTCACAGGAGTTCGTAGGTTTGCAACCTTAAATCATCAGTCTTGAATTTTTAGCCCTTGAAAGTGCCCCTTATTACTAGATACTATGCCACACACTACTCAGTGGCAACTTGAGTTTTGCTGCCGTTGAAAGTAGCTACATGTTAACTAGGCAAAATGGAATGAGTAGGAGGCCTAAATATGTATGCGAAAGGCATATTAGTAAAACATGGACAAAAATGAATGTACCAAGGGCTAACTCTAGAGGCCAGGAGCATATTTATCCTGCACCTCCATGAAATGCCTTACTTTCTCCCATAGAACTGAATGGTTGCCACTCAGTGGGTAGAGCCTGAAACACTTAATCTCAGGGTGAGTTCAAGCCCCACGTTGGATGAAAAGATTCCTGCATTGCAGGGGGTTGGACTAGATGATCCTCATAATCCCTTCCAACTCTATATTTCTATGGTTCTTTGATAGTATGTCTAGGGGTGGGGAGTAAAATGCTGCATTAGTAGACACTTTTTAGTTGTGGTGAGCTGGAAATCTGCCTTCTCTCCTTGATGCAGGGTGGCCTGGCAGACTTTAGTGATGATGAAGTCCCAGTGTTTTCCCTATGCTAAAAGGGGCTTTACAAACCTGTTTATTCTCATATTTATTCCACACATGTGGGACAGGAGGTTTACATTTTAATTTACAAATTTAATCCTCAGTCTATTTCCAACATCATCCATCGCAACTTTAGATTTTTGACACCTTGTCAAGTTGTGTTTTAACTTTGGAATCAAAGCATGGCATCTCCCTTTGAAGACTTTCCACTAAAGTTCCTCTTGCTAAGGTAGCATCATGATAAGAATGAAGGGTATGTGTCTGAAGACCTGGGCCCAGACCACCCCTCTGCTTTGCATTGCACTCCCAATCTCTTGGTCACGTTGAAGTGTGACCAAGAGTCACCCAGATTTTTTTCTTTCTGAAAAGTAGTCCTAGGTAATATAATCAGACCGCACGTACATAGTAATGTATTCAGATTTCTTCCCTACAAAGTCTTGATCATTTAGTAGTCTGCATAACTGCTTAACAATTTATAACAATAACTAGGGAAAAATGGTGCTTGGTCAAGTTCTTAAAACCTTGCAGTTTTCTCCCCTCCCTTGTGCACAGGGCTCTTTATACTCATTAAGGGCACCAGAGTGCTAAGTCATTATTGTAATAAGGATATATGCTGAATAAAAAGAGCCATGCTTCAGGCCCCATAAATTACAACTGTCAGGGAGATCGTTCAAGGGATCCACAGGGCTGGGAATAATTATTTACAGCGTGCTTTATAGAGCAATTAAAAATTCCCCAAATGGTGTTAATTGCTTTTAATGTGCAGAAAGTGCTGTCTGGATTTCAAGTGAGTGCTTAGCAGAAATGTTACTCTTTAACTGTTTCCTTAATGTTTGCTTTATACTCCTCCCCCAACGATTTCTGTCCCTATTCTGTAAGTCAGATCTTTAAAAATGTATTAAATATGATGCCACTCTGAGGCCGTGTTCAGATAGATTGTTGCATTCATCGGAGTACTTTGTTATTAAAAGCGAAACAATCTAGAAGTCCAATTGGCATTACAAATGATGGGATTACAACAGGACTGGAAGGGGTGTGTGTGTGTGTTTAATCCCATGGTCTAAAGTGCAAGAAGATCCACTTCACACAATTTGCGGAAGACAAGCGTTACTTTGACATCACCTCCCCAGCCTCCCCCACAATCTAGGGAAGGAAATGACGTCACATGCAAATCCTTTCACTCAGAGTACCCCTCAGAGTACCCCCCCCAAAAAAAGAAACCCCAAGTTTTCTCCTCTGACTTCTGATCCATGAGGTTTTGGTTCAGGTTCCATTTTCCCTCTTCAAGATGTTCTGATGAAGACAAAAACCCACAAAAATTGACTCACCGGTATATTGGGTGGGCAGGGAGCACAAAGGAAAGGTCCCTGAGAATGGATGAAACAGGAAACCCGCAGAGAGGGGTGTTTGGAATTATTACTATTGCTTTGCCTACGTAGGGGAAGCCATGTGATATGGGAGGATGTTTCCTGGGTTCCTGTTTAACAGATTTAAACTAAAGAGACAACTCTACTGTGTATTGAGGGAGGTGATTCTTGAAACATGCTTATCCAGTCTTTTGCAGGAGGACAGGTAGGGTTTGTGTAGGCCTTCATGACAGGCACCTTTTATCTTCCATTGTTAAAGAAATGTTTATAGTTTGTTCGTTACAGTTTGTTCTTCAGAACCTCTTTGTCGCTCTTTGTTTCTGCTGTCAATACTGGTGTGCTGAAAGGATGGATGAAACAAATTGCACATATTCAGACCTCCAAACTAAATCCACACATGCATCTCTCCCAAAACACAATTCTCCTTCTAGGTTCTTTATTAGATTAGGAACAATTCAGTATTGGTATTAACAAAAAATCCTACATTCCGTTGTGCCCAAATCTGGGGATTAAATGCTTATAAACAGGAATTAAGAGAGGGAGAAACTTTCTATTTGCTGAGGAACCTACAGAGACCCAGTGTAGGCTGGCTCTGGTGCCTCCTAGACAGAGGTGCCCTGGCCACAGTTCTCTATGCCCTGGTAACATCCAGATTAGGTTGAGACATGTTGCACTTGCGGCAAGCCTTTAAAAGCTACCCAGAAGCAGCAATTGATACAGATTTGGTAGCAGCATTATTGACTAACTAGCCATGTATAGCAGTATCAAAAGACACTGCTGGCTTCCTATGTTTTCCACAAGACCTGAAGGGTAGAAATAGAAACAGAACTACTAAATCAGTTAGATCGACTGAATCACTGTCTAGTATGGGATCTAATATTGTGGGGTGTTCTGAAGCTGCACTGAACTAGGACTCCCTAGCTCTCTGCCACTTATAATAGCCTTGGTGCAGTGGTGAAGCTACCTGCTCTGGCACCAGGAGCGGTGTACATCCGGGGGCATGGCTGGCGCGTGTCCCGGGGGTGTGGCGCACTGCCCGTGGGGGGCATGCCACGCATCGGGGGAGCATGCCAAGTGGTGCACATCCCAGGGTGTGTGCGCTGAGCATCCCAGGGGCAGGGGCAACTGCAATGTCACCCCCCTGGGATGCCACCCGGGGCAGACCACTCCTCCCCTGCCCCCACTTTCATCCGCCAGTACCTTGGTGAGTATATTTGCTTTATGGCACTTCTTTTCTACATAATGCTTTATAATGTGGTAACAATTAGCTCATCTCACATTATAGCATGTGAGAAAGGGAGGCGGTGGAGGAGAGGAAGCACAGAGGAAAGAGAAGCGTGAGTCTCCTACTTGTCATTTAACATATGTTCTTTTATAAAACCCAGGTCCTGACTGGAATAGGCTAACTGTATACAGGAAGCAATATGTCTGGGAGTTGGGTGGTGAATGGACTTAGCAGGCACTTGTCTTATGTGTAGGGCTGCCATACGTCCAGTTCCCCCCCGATACATCTGGGAATTGGGCTGCAAAAATGGCATCTGGGCGCACTTTAGCTGAATTGGCAAAATGTCTGGAGAAACTGGATGTATGGCAAGTAGGGTGGGATTGTTGTTTTTTAATGCTTTGAATGCTTTATTTTTGGGGGGAGAAGTTCCCCCCAAAAGCTCAATAACTTTGCCCAAGGAAAATGAAAAGCTCAACAAGTTTTTTTTCCACTTTGGGGAATATGGCAAACCCAATGTAAGAGACCCAAATTAGTCTTCTCTTCGGAATTCTACTGAGATCTTAAAATGAAAACATTTTTAAAGGCCCTTTGGATGCCTTCAGGCAGAGAGTTGATCCATAAATATCATTCAAAAATACACCAATGATTTTGTGAAATGAGCTATTGAATGGGATCCTGGGACCCAGTAAAAGTTACAAAAGCATAAATCACGTTTCAGTCTCCTTGATTTTACTGGGTGAGATCTGCATATGCTTCATTTTCTCTCATGGGGCAAAATAGGACTTAACTTTGAGCAAGCTGTCCTGTTTATGACTACTGAAAATTCAAATATTGGGAATATTGGGTTGTAATAAACTTCGTTATGCTCATTAATTTAAATGGGTCACCCCAAATCAACCTTGCAATAGCAAATATAAAGCAGAGAAGCAATAATTCACAATTAAAGTTGGGGAATTCAGGCATTGTCTCCCCGCAACCAGCCCATGGGGGTGATGTTAGGATAGCTTTTCTGTTCTGTATGGCAGCCCTGTGGTCTAGAACAGCTCCTGTAAAAGAATCACTGGCTGATTTTGAATATGGCTGCACTTTCCAGATATCTCCTCCCACCCACCTTATATATTAAGTATGTATGTATGTGCATGAGTGTGGTACTAGCAGTTCAAGGAGACTTGTTTGCCTGTGGCTTCATTAGCATTTTTGGGAAATAAATTGTCCCTACTTTGCAACGTTCTTCGTCTGTAATGGATAAGTCATGGAGAGGCCTTTCAGGGCTGCCTTAATCAAACTGACAGATTTCTCTCCAGTGACTTTATTAATCCAGATTGAAGGAGGGACTCTAAACACCCCCTCAGGAGCTCAAGGGTGGGGGTTGGGAAAGAAACGAGGTTCTTGTCGGTTGATGGACTTCCGAGAGAGCTTGGTAGGAACTAATAAATAAACAGGAGCATTGAAAATGGATGGCTTGCTGTTTGCAACAGGCCCACTCTCAAGGAAGGCAAACTGCTGACGTGAGGCTCCGCCAACCCAACCAATGCCTTCTCATTTAATAAAAGCAACAAGGCACAGTAATTACTAGAGTTTCAAATATCTGCCGCATTCTGGATTGCCTTATTGGCCTTTGGCTTTCTTATGCTCAAATCCCCAATTATTGCAGATTTCTCCTTGCTCAAAATTTAATGGAAATGGAGTATTGGTTGGTGGTTTGTAATCTAATGCTGGGTGGAATTGACCCACCTGCCAGAGGGAGTGGACGTAATTCGTATTTCCCAGCGGCAGATTACTTGCTTCTGCTAATGTTTCCCATCTATTTGAAAATCTGAGCTGCCCCTGTATGTACATAGCTGCCATTAAAGGCCTCAAAGGGAGCCTACATTATGACTTAATACATGCTAAAAAGTTTTCTTTTTTTCAGAGTAAACTTGTGTCTGATAAGCACATTCCAATTTTACTATAGGAAATGAAGAGCTAATGACCTCCACTGCAGAGTAGGCATATCCAATTAAAGAATGGAACATTTGTCCTGGTTCTGGCCGTGCAGTTACTGTTGTTTAGCTAATTGCTGGAGATGCTTGCTAAGAGCATCCCCATCACCTCCCTTGCCTTTATTTTGCCAGGTCCAAGGAGAGTTGGAAATGTTAGGTGATCACAGTGAGAGCTCAGCTGGCTGTACATCAGTCTGAAGAGGAAGGCAAGGAAGTGGTATGGCTTGGTTGTTTCAACCCAAGGAAAATGATAGTATCTACAGAATGTTATTTGGCAGCTTTTTGTGTGCTATACACATCTAGAGAACTTTTATGGGCACTCCTGATCAAATGGTTGCTGTGACAGAGCCTATTCTTACTCATGGTCCCAGAATTATGCCAACTGGCTTTGTTGCACATTTTGAATTCACCGATGATTAGCTCTCTTGACAATTGTGTGGTGTCACTCTAAGGTTGAATATGATGTAGACATCACTGGATCAATATGGTACTGTGTTTGCTTGACTGGCCCTTGATTTAGGGACATGCAAAGGCAGTAATTAAGATGGGAAGGTCAAACTATATAGTGTATATAAAGTTGTGTTTCAGACTTAGTCAAAATCTATACAGGCAAGAGTTTGTTTCTTTGGCTATGCTAGCCAACAAGGCCAACCTTCCTATTCATTTTTGTTGTCTGCTTACACTGAGGGTTTACCACTTGACAAGGGTTTCATAATGGCAGTGGACTTGATGAAAATATAGAACACTAAGTGATATAGATATGGTCTGAAGCTCAACATCAAAAAAACGAAGATCATGGCCACTGGTCCCATCACCTCCTGGCAAATAGAAGGGGAAGAAATGGAGGCAGTGAGAGATTTTACTTTCTTGGGCTCCATGATCACTGCAGATGGTGACAGCAGCCATGAAATTAAAAGACGCCTGCTTCTTGGGAGAAAAGCAATGACAACTTAGACAACATCTTAAAAAGTAGAGACATCACCTTGCCAATAAAGGTCCATATAGTAAAAGCTATGGTTTTCCAGGAGTGATGTATGGAAGTGAGAGCTGAACCATAAAGAAGGCTGATTGCCGAAGAATTGATCCTTTTGAATTATGGTGCTGGAGGAGACTCTTGAGAGTCCCATGGACTGCAAGAAGATAAAACCTCTCCATTCTTAAGGAAATCAGCCCTGAGTGCTCACTGAAAGGGCACAAGGAGAAGGGGACGACAGAGGATGAGATGGTTGGATAGTGTTCTCGAAGCTACCAGCATGAGTTTGACCAAACTGCGGGAGGCAGTGGAAGACAGAGGTGCCTGGCGTGCTCTGGTCCACGGGGTCACAAAGAGTCGGACACGACTAATCGACTAAACAACAATAACAAGTGATATAGTCCTTGCACAAAGATCTAACTATTTACGCAAGAAGATCAAGATGGATGAATCAGAGGGAAGGGATGGGGCAGGCCAAGCTGGAGGTAAGGGAAGTGGAAATATTTGCTATAAATAAGTGAAAGCCGAGGATAAGCTGAAATGAGGGAGTGGAAACAACTTAATAAATAGGGTGAGTGGCAGAGGAATGGGAGTCAGATGTTAGAGAGGGATGAGGGGCTATCAGTAAGCTGCCAAACAAGGGAGCAACTTGTGAAATGGGGAAGCCAAGGGGGGGGGGGCTATTCAAAGCTAAAGAGGTGGAGAGTTTTAAAGGTAAAAAGGGACCCCTGACCATTAGGTCCAGTCCTGACCGACTCTGGGGTTGCGGCGATCATCTCGCTTTATTGGCTGAGGGAGCCGGCGTACAGCTTCTGGGTCATGTGGCCAGCCTGACTAAGCCGCTTCTGGTGAACCAGAGCAGCACACGGAAATGCCGTTTACCTTCCCACCAGAGCGGTACCTATTTATCTACTTGCACTTTGACGTACTTTTGAACTGCTAGGTTGGCAGGAGCTGGGACCGAGCAATGGGAGCTCACCCCTATGCGGGGATTCGAACCGCCAACCTTCTGATTGGCAAGTCCTAAGCTCTGTGGTTTAACCCACAGCGCCACCCGCGTCCCTGGAGAGTTTTAAAAGCAATGGTTAAAAGCTAGATGTGGATGGATGCAGAACATGATAGGGAGCTACAGTAAAATCTTAGGATGAGGTGGAAGGCTGAGTATTTAAGATGAGTGCAGGTGGATAAGATCATCTAATCCAGCATCCTGTTATGCCAGTGGCCAGCTGGAGAACAGGATGTTGGACCTTTGGTCTGATCTAACAGGGCCCTTCTTAACCTCACTCCTCCTCCCATTCCTCTGCTGTGCTGCCTTCTATCCCTATTCAAAGACATTTTCAATTGACTGGGAAAGGACTAAGTGGTAGTAGTAGGGAAAGCCAACAAGAAGTAATAATCAGGATGATGTTTAATGCATATTAATCCCCTTGTATAGCTATATTTATATTGTGCTGTTAAATCTCCTTGAAGTTAATGGGGACTCTGCTCACTGGTTGGATCACCTCCAGATTAAGCAAGTTAAACAAGACTTAATTTAACATATATATTTTTAATGTTGAATGGTGCAAAATCAACTGTGTGATTAATCTGATGGGAAGTTGTAATGGCAAGAACAAAGACAGTGTAATCTATGTCAAGGGGAAGGTTGGTCACAACAGCGCAGGCAGGCAAAACCAACTGGAGCTCATCCACACAACTAGCCCAAACTGGTTTAATAGTCATTCCCTCTGCCAGGAAGTACTGGGAATTGTAGATCTTTGTGCAGCTGAGCCAAAAGTACTCCCTGTGTTTAGTGAACATTGTTAGAAAAATCAAGAAGATCCCCTCCCTTTATGGTTTCTTCTTCTGGCTGTTCCAGAATGATCGCCTCTTGGATGGAATTAACTTCATTTGCCTTTAGTGATGTAATAGCGTAGCTGAATCAGATTGGCAGCATAGTATAATGCTACCACTATATTAACTTTGTTAGGATCACCATATGTCTAAACCAGAAAACATTGCCTTCTCCTTGAATTATATTTACTTCATTATACAAGTATTTATAAATTGCCTTTGGCCCTAATTTGGAAGGTTGTATATATTTAGTGGGTAGAATGTGTTAAACCTGCCTTTTATATGGATCAATGTGGGGTTTTTTTAAAAAAAAAAAAAATTGATTGGGTTTTCATATTTGTACTACTGTACTTGGAAGTCACTTTTGATTACATTTTGTAAAGAAAAACTACTAATAAGTGCAATTAATAACAATTATAATAATCTCATTAACATATTTTGATGTGGAGCAATAAAATAATTAAAACATCATAAAACTGTGAAATACAGAGAAAATGACCGCCACTAAATCAAATCAAATTGAACTGAAATTACTCATTTATTTGTTTGTGTGTTTGTTTGTATATTTATTCCAATTATTTATAACTCTGCAGGGCAATTCAGAATCAATCTGCAATTAGCTTTTGTTTTTTCAACTATAACCAGTTTCTCAAGAAGCACTTTTCAGGAGTAAAACATATGCAATAGATCTAGACTGTGTGTGGACAACATAGGGAAAAAACCAAGCACACAGTCTCCATTGATTTTAAAATAAAATGTTGTGTGTACAGTCCCTGGTTGCTTTGCTCAGCTGTTCAGGGCACTGTCCAATGTCAGTCCCCTTGGCTATTAACTTGGACCTGCATTTCTGTAATAATATCATTCTTCCAAAAGAGTTAACCTAGGTCCTAGACCATCCTGCTAGGCCTTGGAATGGTCACAAGGCACTCATAAGAAGAATCACAAATCCCCATCTCAGCCATAATAGCTCTCAAGTTATGCTGGGTTTGAATTTGTACCAGTGATCTGCCAGCGTGAAGCTTTACATAGTATTCCCCAGCCTACCGCCAGAGAAATCCAGTTATCCATCACAGCTATTTTTATGGACAGGCAGAGGGGAACTTTGACAACCACTCACTGCTGTTATCAACAGGTGTATATGGTTATTAAAGAGACTTCAGATACAGCCAGGCTTAGCAGGGTGGGAATGGACGAGGCTTTGGAGATGAACTTCAGCAAGCATTGTGCCAGCATCAATTTGCACAGATAGAGCCATAGCTGGACTTTTAATGGTTGCTTAAATCCCCTCTTCCCATGTCGCTTGCTAAAAATAAACAGCTTAGCCATGAAACACCAGCAGAACAGTTGGAATAAATACTTAATTCTGCAATCCTAAGCATTCAGACTTGGGAATGTCCCATTAAACTCAGGGGGGCTTATTTCTGACTGAAGCAGACATAGATAGGATCACACAGTTAGTTCTCCTTAAATTTTTTGATGTGCAAATTACACAAGTACAGCACTATAAACAAAACCCCAAAGGAAGCTCAAAGGACTGTATAGTATTTTTAAAAATCATACAATGTCCCTTTCCCTTACTTATGAAGTTAGACAGACACACACCATATCATATCTATATTATTTCAGGAGGCCTTTGCACCTTGAATGTTTCTCAAATGTCCTCCATTTTGTAAATACATATATTTATATAAATAGGATTTTAAATTCTTGATTTTTTTAAAAAAAATTGAAACTTAAATAATGTTTTATTGTATATTTTATTCTCAGCAGCTTTGGGACTTACATAGCAAAAAGTGGGATATAAATTTTAAAATAAATATAAATAAAGAAACAAACAGTGTATTACAGTGACCTTATTTGCAGTGACAAGGATTTGCCGTGGCAGCTTGTGACACTTGAGTCAATTTTCTACCTCCTCAGTAGTATGATACATGTTAGATATTGCTGCTATTCTGTTTTTGTTTGTTTCATTGCAATTATGATTATTTTATTTCTTTGTTCTCCGTTATGATTCATTGGTGAAACAATAACCACCAATCAGCACAGGCAGGGCAACTTATGCAACAGGTATATTTTGTATACATAAAACATAATGTATACTGTATACATAATGCATGCTGTCTTGAGCTCCTATGAGGAAAGGCAACTTATAAGCAGATTCTTATTTTTATTGGGCAGCAAAGCAGCCTCTGGAGGCTGAGGATTTCAGTGGTGAAGCAGCTGGGGAGGGGCTACTTAACCCTTTCCCTTCCAGATACTTTTCTATTTAAAAATGTTCCTTCCGTAAGTTGCTTTTCCTTATTTGTGGTGTGGGGGCGGGGGGGGGGGGGAGATGTGGTGCATTCAGTTGTATCTTTTTCTTTGTGTGGTGATCAGCAGCTTTGAGGTGGGGTTTTGAGTTTTAAGACAACGTTTTGGAAGGGTTAAATAATCCTCCATAGGCTATTTTTATTGTTCTTTTTTTATTTAATGGTGCTGCATGGAACATCTATTTTGGCCCTAAGAAACATTGTAAACAACATCCTCTTCCTGTACCCCAAATCCGAAGATACAGTATAAATAATAATACGTAAATGATCTGCTGGAAGTGTAGCCATTATAAACCAATCAGTATGCTGTTTGGTTCTGAGCCAATCTAAAGAGCTCTGTACTCAAAACGAAACAATTGTGTTATTAGGGCAGGTCAATCACATTGGCATAAAGTTGTCAACAATCATGTTAGTTTTCCTTCCGTGATCGGAGTGACTGAATCCCAAGCCCTCATTCCAAAAGCGCACTCAATGGGTTTCGGAGTTCCACCGTCAGCTGATCTCTAGTTATATCATGGGCCTAAAGAATTATATTCAGCTTAACAATACAAAAGCAGAAGGGGGAAGGAAAAGATACGAGGATCTCTGTATAAACACCTTAATGCAGATGTGAACTTGCAACCTTCACATGTTTGTCATGTACAAGAGTTTCAAGTCTGCCCAAATCTGGTCAGAACCAGGGCCAGCTCAAGAGCCAGGAAGCCAATAAGCTGGTACATGCTCTGATGCCCACCTTTTATCCCACTTTTCCTCCCATTTGGAGATCACAAGTGGCTGACAAACTCAGGAATGATGATGATGATGCATCAGAGGGAGAAAAGGGAAGCTGGTCTATTCCTCCCACTTTGCTGAGACCAGCTGCTCATGGTTTTTCTCCTTCATCTGTCAGCCAACAGCATCGATTCCATCAGGCTACCGGAGCTCTTTGCATCCCAGCTGGCCACTGTAAAAACTGATGCTGAAGTTTGCTCTCAACCCGCCCCCCCCCCAGCTGAATCTCTTTAACCTTTTGTAATTTTCAAATGAAGGACTTTATACAATTTTAATAAATAAAATAAATAATAAACCTGAGGACAGGGACTGCCTTTTTTATTGATCAGTAAGTTGTTCTGGGACACTTTTTGCCAAAGAGTGGAGTTCTTAAAATGCTTTAAATAACAAACTGAGCATTGAAACCATGCTGAGCAGAGCAACCCAAAGCAGGATTTACTCAGAGGTTAGTCCCCTTGTGTTCAATGGACAAACATGTTTGCAGCCATGTAGGATATTTCTAAGCATGCTAAATGGAACTTACCCCCAGGTAAGTGTGCATGGGATTATTAAAATGTTATAATAATACTTACCATTGGGACAATACTTTCAGATATTTAAAGTGCTTCACGTGCATTATTCATTGTAATCTTCATAAGAACCCTGTAAAGCAGTATTTGCCAACGTGATGCTCTCTGGATGTTTTGGACTTCAACTCCCATCAGCCGCCACCAGCATGGCTAATTATAAGAGACGGTTCAAACTGTAGTCCAAAACTTCTAGAGTTGGAGAAATAAGTCAATGCTACTATCACCTTGTACTGCAATCTATGAAGTGCTAAGCCTATTTGTGAGCAGTATGCTTTTGTACAGTAATAACAGGTAGGAGACACCAAGTACAACTCAGGAGGTTGAATTTTGCATCATCCATGAACCATAGGCAAGTTGCTCTCTCTCTCTCTGCCTCAGGCCTATCTGCAGTATAGAAGATAATAAACACTGTCATCTTACAGGGTTGTTGTAAGGATTGCAACTAAATAATGGATGTGAAGTGCTCTGAACACTTGAAAGCAACACATCTGTATTAAGTAATACAATTATTAGCTCCCCATGATATGTACTTCCATTTCCTGGTTGGTTGGTTGGTTTGTTTGTTTTTTGTACCTAAGAAACTGTTCACAAGGCGGATGGATATTAGAGAGAAGAGGGATGGCATCTGCATTGTTCCAGCAAGTCTCTCCACCCCCCAGATGCATACAATAGACAAGGTGGAGAAGAAGGGGAACGCACATCCCATTGAAAGTAAGCTGGACGTGCCTTTGAATTTGGGTGCGGTCCCTCCTCACATACTTTGAAGTGGAATCTTATTCAGATATACATCTTGAATGTACCCATCCCAGTGATAACATAACTACAGGGGACCAGAAATGGATCGAGACTCTTTTACACTGCTGGGATGACACACACTATACAATGACACAGAAAGGGGTGTTCTGTACAAAGGAGGGACCTTGCTTGTGGCATGCTCTCCCTTTGGAAACACACCTGGTTGCTGACACTTCTGTCATTTCAGCAGCATGTAAAGACCCACCTGCTGCTCAGGCATCTAGAGTATTTTAGAGTATGACCGAGAGTGAGTAGGCCACCTTGCACCTTTAAGCAGCATTTTTCATTTCAATGAATTCTTTCAAGGTGCCCTTACATTGATTTATACTTTTGATTGTTTTCAGCTGATTTCATTTATTCAGTGTATTTTTAATGTGTGTGCTGCACCTTGATCTGAGATCTATTATGATGATGAAGGGTGGGCTAAAAAATATCCTTAAAAAGTAAATAAGACTCAAAAATTGTCCTGCAGGGGTCCCTGGCCACTAACTAACCAGCTAGCATGGTGTAGTGGTTAAGAGCGGTAGTCTTGTAATCTGGTGAACTGGGTTCGCGTCTCCGCTCCTCCACATGCAGCTGCTGGGTGACCTTGGGCTAGTCACACTTCTCTGAAGTCTCTCAGCCCCACTCACCTCACAGAGTGTTTGTTGTGGGGGAGGAAGGGAAAGGAGATTGTTAGCAGCTTTGAGATTCCTTAGGGTAGTGATAAAGTGGGATATCAAATCCAAACTCCTCCTCCTCCATGGCTAGACAAAGCAAGTACACCTGTCCTTGCCTGAGCAAGTGGTGATGGAGGTCTTTGTTTGCCCAGTATATCAGGGTTATGAATAGCCAAGAATGCTAATTCAAAATGCAGTGTATCCATTTCTTTAGTATGTTGAGACTCTAGGCTTTCCATAAAAATGCCCCAAACAATAAAAATCCACATGAAAAAAGTGACCAATAGAAACCCATTTCAAAGTGCACCAGAAACTGAACTTCACTAAAGTGCCTCGCATGAGAACATGCACACACAGTGCTGGATTTACGTATAAGCTAAACAAGATATAGCTTAGGGCCCCACTCTCTTGGGGGCCCTCAAGAAAGCTGGACATACATTTCCAAAATATAAGATAAAAAACAAATAAAATAAAACCTACATACAGCAACAGTGTTTTGTGTTGTGTAGGCTCCTATGATGTAAGTAATGATGCAAGCCTCCTGTGATGCAAGCCTGCTCCCTAAAATATCATTGGTTTGCTCATTTCTATATACAGGGTGCCTACATTCTGCATGGACTGTTATGTGCAATTGGCTTTAAAAGGTAAAGGGACCCCTGACCATTAGGTCCAGTCGTGGCCGACTCTGGGGTTACGGCGCTCATCTTGCTTTATTGGCCGAGGGAGCCGGCATACAGCTTCTGGGTCATATGGCCAACATGACTAAGCCGCTTCTGGCAAACCAGAGCAGTGCACGGAAACGCTGTTTACCTTCCCGCCAGAGCGGTACCTATTTATCTACTTGCACTTTGACGTGCTTCCGAACTGCTAGGTTGGCAGGAGCAGGGACCGAGCAAAGGAAGATTACCCCTTTGCGGGGATTCAAACTGCCGACCTTCTGATCGGCAAGTCCTAGGCTATGTGGTTTAACCTGCAGCGCCACCCGCGTCCCTTTGTATACAAGCACCCTGTACATATTCTATATACAGGGTGCCTACGTTCTGCATGGACTGTTATGAGCAATTGGCTTTAGGTACCTATAATTAGGTCCATAAATTACCATATAGCATATATTCAACACCAAAAAACAGCAACCAATTGTTGTTGACAAAGGACAGCTGGGCATATAAAGCACGCCATTACCTTCATTTCCCCATTACCAATATCGAGGGAGAAAGTATGAGAGGACTAGCCTGAACCACCCTCCCACCCAAGGGAAACTAAGCTTTGAAGCAGGCTGCCTATTGGATGCTTCCTTGTCACTGGGTTGCACTTTTTTGAGGGAGGTGAAGTGTATATTTATCCACCTTTCTAGGGATCAGCCTCCCATTACACAACAAGGCAGAGCGGGGGGGGGGGGGAGCCAGATTCCCCACCAGTAGCCTCCGGGAGTGCAATTAAACCCTTGGGGGAGGGAGGGAGGGACCCCCTTGAAGCAGTCATCCGCTCCTTCCTCCCTAACCCCCGAGTGCTTCAGCTCTCCCAAACCACAAGGACTTTGGATGATGGAGCTGGCGCCAGCAGGTTCCCTAAAGAGTTCAGAAGTCAAGAACTTGAGGCAGGTAGGGCGGGTGCGGCGGGGGAAACCCGATCGCCTACAGACAAGGCGCTGCAGGAAGGAAGGGAAGGGGAAGATCCTGCTGGCCAGAAGAGGGGGGATCAGGGCCCTTTCTCTTGGGAGGGGAAGGGACAACAGGATATAGCCTCTGAGAGGCGCGGGGAGGGAGGGAGCTGCGTGTCAGCCTGTCTGGTTTGGCACGAGGAGGTCGCGTTTTCGCATTGCTTCAAATAGAAACCAGTGACACTTTTCTGAAGTAGATGTTCAGTAGGTTCAGATTTGAATGCTGGAATGGGGCCCTGGCAGGGCTCTTCTTCTGTTATTATGTCAGATACGTAGGGTTGCCATATTTCAAAGACCAAAAAAGAGGACACATTTGACGACTTTTAGCTTTTAGCTATGGATCGCTTTGACGACCCCACCCATGAAAAGGAGGACGTGTCCTGGAAAAAAGAGTCCTGACTAGTTTGAGGAGTTCCTAAGGATTAGCTCCAAGTACAGAGGCATTCAGATGCTCGGTTTTCATTAATGAGAAAGCCCTCGAAGGTCTCTCTCATTCTCACACACATGTTTGCTGACAATCTCGGGATAAACAGGGCTTGTGGCCTTGCGTGTGGATGACTGAGTGTGTGCCAGCGAGTAGAAATTAAATGGCTGTAAATGAATGAGAAATACAGATTTCTGTGCAAACAATAAAAAGAACTTCTCACTGTGTGAGAAGCAGATAAGGCTTGGTTTGGGCCAGGCTTCACCCTCAAATTCTCGCAGCTTTTGAAAGCACCTGCCTTTCAGCATATACACCTGGCGCGTAAGAATTCAGCAGTGGACGCTTTTGCATTTGAGGTGTGCGCGGGTGCGCGTGCTCACGCGTGTACATTTTCCCGTGTATTCCAACGGCTGTTGTTTTATTCCATTTCCTACTTTGAAAAACACAGCTGGCCCAAATGGAAAACGTTCAAATGGCAAAGCAAAACGGGAGTGGAGGGTGGGAGTAGGGGGAAGAAAATAAAATTATTTTTAGATCCACTCTGTTTTCTTACTCGTCGCCAGTGGAGAAATCTAGCCCTAGGGTGACTTGGAGTGGGAAAGGTCAGCAAGGAGCGGCTGCGGTTGTGGGGACGCTTCTTATAAATTGGAAGTGACACGGAACGAAAACGTCCTCGCAAATATTTATTTGGCACTTGGGAAGCCTGGGCTGGGGTTTCCTCGGGATACTTGAGAGCGCTCAGAGGAGAGCTCCGGCTCCGCGCGAGAGGCGAGGCCACGTTTCCCAAGTGAGAGGCAGGGGAGGGTGTGTGCCTGAACAGATGCTCTTTTCCCAATAATATCGTCTCTCCATCACTTAGCATCGGGAAAGCAAAGAGACCATCTGGTGAAGGCCTGTTATTCTATATAGCCTGGGGGACAAAATTTGGGGGTCCCGCAAGCAACTGGGAATCGAAGCACTATTACAAACTGAAGAGTTTGGTTTATTTATTTATTTCCCTTTTAAAAAAAAAACCTGTACAGATCTACCAGGATAAATAATTTGAATTTCCAGTATTTTCTAGTCCTTCCCAAATGGACTGCAAACAGCTACATGGTCACACCATAATGGGTCGTGGGCCTTTTTTGAACATATTTGGAATTCCCTTTCAGCTTAAAAATAAAAATACAATTTTCTGCCTAGGCGGTTGAGTCAAAGTAAAGATCTGACTAACTGTAAATTTTTGATTTTCTCCGCTTCTGCTATGACTAATCAGAGCTGTCAGTTAATTTAAAATTGTTAGTCACTGCATTAAAGTTGCTTTAAATCGGTGCACTTAATACACCGAGAATATTTTGATAAAGAATAAGATGTGAAGTGTAAAAACACACCCACCCCAAAGGATAAACAATTATAAAGACTTTGTTTAAATGAAGAGACGGGTGGTGTTCGTTCTCTAAGATGCGCTCAGTAGGCTTTTGCGAAGCACGACTGGTACTTATTAAAATCTGATTTAGAGTTCACACTCTATAAGATCAACGTGTGACTCGATTACCCTAATGATTAATCGATTAATTCCATCAGACCCATTAACAACTCTGCAGTTGCAGTTTTTTAAAAAACAACTGTGCTTATCAATGTAATAGCAACACATCTCATCAACCAGCGAAGAATTCGACCTGCCCTTTAAAGTCCATTGCCTACCACCTTTTAAACTCCTTTGATTCCTACGAATTAAGTTCAAAGGGACCTAACTTCCAAGGATGTTGCTTCAGAATCTGGATCATACATTAACTTTGGCTATTTCTGTAACTGAACTACTAAACAGATCCATAAATGCAAATTCGAACCGTATATATAAAATCCAGCCATATATATTTTTCATTTTTTTCTTTCTCCAACAGAAACACAAACGTTCCCTTTCCCACACTTGCCGATTGCGTCTCAGGATCTTCCAGCAAATAGATAATCTTCATAATAATTGGAGGCTGACAGCGCGATATAAACGTGACTCTTGGAACTAATTGTTGTTTCCGCTACCTGCTGTTAAGGGAGGAGGTGGGAGGAAGAGCAATGGCTTTGCGTGTTCTGGCATTCTGCAGGCACTCGGAATTAATTCCTGTCTGCTGAGCTTCCCCAAACAAACCTCGCTCCAAGACGCGGCTCTGCCGTTAAGTTTGCGCGCCTGCGTAAGCGCGTTTCTGCGCGCCTATTTCTACCTCGACGCGCGCGCCCCACCCCAAGAATTGCGTTTTGTGCCTGCGTGATAATGGCTCCCGGCTCTAAATAATCCCCCTGACCTGGTAGGCTAGCATTTCTTTTTAATTATTTACCTGTTAGTGAAAGTGCTACCGCTCCCCTCCCCATTATTATTTTTTTGCGTGCTAATGGTCCCTGCTCCTTTGGGCTGACAAGCCTTCTAAATCTGGCCAGCAGATCATTTCATTAAAGTTTAATGTCCGTCAATTGCCCGACATAAAAAATATAGACTCGGATCCCATCTAAAATATTAATACTTTAATGCTTGCTGTTAAATAAGCCAGGCCCCCGAGCGCCCCAAATCAATTCGCCATAATGCACTCCTCATTTGGCCACCGGCTCGGAGACATTTTTCTTGCGCTGTTATTAACTTCTGTCAATTGCTCACCCAATTAGTGCTCGCGAGAGGAGGAGGAGGAGAAGGCTTT
Source organism: Podarcis tiliguerta (assembly GCF_965153285.1). Taxonomy (NCBI): domain Eukaryota; kingdom Metazoa; phylum Chordata; class Lepidosauria; order Squamata; family Lacertidae; genus Podarcis; species Podarcis tiliguerta. Next base: position 42,779,256 of record NC_139538.1, on the reverse strand, counting down.
GGAAAGAGAAAGCCTCTCTCGGTTCCTTTGAAAGCCAACACCGAAAGCGAGGAATGCTGTGAACTCTCCGGGCCGCAGGACTGGAACAGGCAAGGAGGCACTGGCAGCAATCTAAGGATGGATGGATGATGGATGGATAGGAGAGCCAGGAAAAGACTAGCTCCTGGATAGAGGTGCTGACTTTTGTTTTGTTCCAATCCCATGTCTTCATTAAAACACCCTAACAGTGCAATCCTGTCTGTTGAGTCCAAAGAGGTTTCCTCGCTTGGGAGCAGCTATAGGACTGGACCTTAAGTCCTTATCTACAGCTGCTGCAGAATGAGAATGGTAGGGAGAGTCTAAGCGCAGGCGATTTGGGAACGGGGTGTGTGCTGTGATAAGCGAGCAAGCTAGCCCTCCTCCTACTGTTTTTCATTCAGGGGGTTGTTTAAGAAGTGTGACTCCCCGACCCCCCCATGCTAAAATGGCACAGTGCGTTTTGGCACAGCAGGGCTCTGCCATCTCACCACCTCATGCTGCTAGATGTGTAGACCCGGAGGAAGCGAGGTGTAAAGAGAGCCGGTATCATCCTTGTCAAAAGCTTAGCCTGATCCTAAATACTGCTCTGAAGTAAATCACACTAAGTTCGACGTTGCTGCTTCCGAAGCCATTTCGCGCACTGGCCAGGTGAACAGATTCCACTATGTTCAGTAAGTACCTTTAGAATGGCAGCCTCTAACTTCAGTCTGGATCCCTCCCCTCCTTTGCCGGGTCGACTCCTTGTGGGGCCTTGGACATACCTTTACTTTTGTCGGGTTGCTGTAAATCCCTTGGCAAATTTGTAAGAGCTGCGGGAATGACACACTGCGGGAGCAGGAAATATTAGCGGAATATTTGCCCTTGAAAATGAATTGCGGAGAATTTAGGCTGGTCTGCGAGTTTATAGACCGGAAAGATGAACAACAACTCACTTTCGAGAAGCTCAGAGATAATTGCCACAAAGCTTTGTATCCAAAATTAAGAAACAAATACACAAACAAACAAACCCCTCTGACTTAAATAAAGATGGTGATGGATTGTGAGACACTGGAGCAAAACAATAACAATAACAACAACAAAGTTGAAATGTTCTGAAAATATTAACGAATTGGAAGCACGGTTGTGGAACGACACGTGATGTGGTGGGTGACAAAAAACGCTTTTTATATGCCAGTCGATTATGCGATGGGTTGCTGGGATCTCCGTCTGCCACTTACTCTCTCGTTCTTCATCCTGAGAATATAAACCTCTCTCTCTCTCTCTCTCTCTCTCTCTCTCACTCACACACACACACACACACACACACACACAAACACACACAAACACACACAAAAAACCAATCTCACCAACTGCGATCAGATGCGCTCTGATTTGGTATCGTGGAGTTAAACCTTTCCTTTTTAGCTATTTTATCTTCCCAGGCATATATGCCTGTTGACACGCCAATTTAGCAGACGGAACAGTCCGTTTCATTCAGCTTAAAAACAATAATTTCAAACAGAAATACTTTAGCTCCTTGAAGCTGCCACAGAGTCTGGTCAATTTCAAACAGCCAAACGGACTCTAGAAGAAGACGGAGTGGGGGTGGAGTGGAGCAAAGGAAACGCCACGTGTTGATTTACAGAGTTGAAGTTTCCGCCGATACCCACCCCCCCCCCACAACCTCCATAGTGAACACATATTTTAAATAAAGTGTAAGCAAATCTGAACAAATGGACAATTGACTCGAGTTCATCTTAAAGGGTTGCTTTCTAAGCCCATGAAAACTGCTTGGCTGTGTTTTATATTATACAGAAGTTTATCCAGGCTCTTAATTTCGAAAAAGAAAGAGCTGCTAACTTGCTTCATTGTTCCGAAATGGATAATAGCTGTACTTATCCAATAATGAGGAACACTTTCAAAGCACATTCTCAATAAAAAGTTTGCATTTTTGTCACCATGGTTTTGGTTTAAAATTATGCTGATTTATGACTTTCACGGCTTACATCTAATAAAATGATTGTGCTGAGGTCTATGTTTAATGGTTTGAGCGAAATAGGGGGGAAATGGTTGCATGTGTAAGGCTACAGCCCTTATGCACTTTCCTGAAAACAAACCCCTGTTTAAACACAATTGGATGTACGTCGGGTGACGAATATGGTTTGGTCCCAAATTAATTTCAGTTCAAGTATAACTGAATCAAATTGAGTAGTAAGGGAATCCCTTGAGTCCAGATAAAAACCTGCTCTCTCCGTCTGCTCTCATTGGAGAGATGGGAGGGGAAGCGAGGAAGCTCCACTTGAGAACTGGAGGCAAACCAGACAGAGTTGACCAAGTTAACAGCAGGACAAAGAACGGGACCTGCATTCTTTGAGAATGTTTTCAAACGGGTTGTGCTGCCTTGCGTAGTTGTAGCGATGTGGATGTGTGCGGAAATAATAATGGCAGTAGCAAAAGCAAATGTTGTAGTGGTGTCGTCGCATAAACATCGCTGGGTGGCATTCAGCTTCCTTGAATAATAAGAAAGCGAGAAGAGCCCTGCAGGATCAGACCAAAGACTGATCTAGTCCAGCATCCTGTTCTCACAGTGGCCAACCTGATCCTTATTCTGGGATGGCCGCAAGCAGGACCTGAGGGCAACAGAACTCTCCTCTATGTGCCTTTCAAATATTTGGGTTTCAAATTGTGTCGACGTGACATTGACTTCCCTGAAACTTAAATCACCCTGAAACCAATAAAATAAATTTAATTCGAGATGATTATAAGGTTAGTGTCTTTGTTCTCTGACTCTCAGTCAATGAGGTTTTGGTTCAAGTCCCACCCACCCCTTATTTTGTTTGTTTTAGATTGTAAGCCCCTCGGGGCAAGGGACCTGCCTAACCTGTTTTTCTAAAGCGCCATGTCCATAGATGGCGCTATATTAAGAATAACAACATTAGCCTGATCCTGCTTGGGAAGAACTGGCCCGTCCATCGGTAGCCGCAGCTATTAGTAAACATACTGGCTTATAAATTTAGAAAATATGCAAACTATTTCCTCTGTGAAAGTAATTCTAAACTGATGTGAAAGGGGAGAGCTGCAATCTGAGGCAAGAAGAAGGGAAACAAGGGGGAACGGAGATGATTCTAGGTCCTGGGAAATGGGGCTCCCAATTTCACTCAGCTCTGAAGGGACCCAGCAAAGCACAGAAACAGGTGTAGTGGAATCATCTGGAATCAGAAAAAACCCTCTAAGCAAGTTCCCCCCTTCGCCAGTGTAGGAAAATGTGGCATTTCTTACATGTATCCTATTCAGCGTGAATAAATCCGTGCTGGTTTTGAAAATGTCTGGGAAACTCCCCTCCCTTCTAAAACAATATTTCCTGGACACAATTCCTCGAAAGGATGGTCAGTGTGGTTTAGTGGTTAGAGTGCTGGGCGGGGCCACGGGAGCTCAAATTCCCAGGTAGCCAAGAGTAACCTTGGGCCCAGCACTACCTCTCAGCCTAACCTACCTTCTAGGGTTATTGTTGTGAAGACAAAAACAGAGAGAAAGAAGACCATGTGTGCCCACCTTGAGCTGCTTGGGGGAAAGGTGGGGTGTATACGTAATTAGTGAATTAAGTCCTGCGTTTTCTGACCAGACCTGGAAGCAAGCGCCCTTGCCCTCAGTGAGACAGCGCCTGAATCAATGTGGATAAAATTGAGGTTCACACGCAAGAGACTTTTCGTTAGTTCTGAAATCGTCAGTGCTGCTCAAAACAATCTTCCGTAGAAATATTGGGGGTTTGGGGGGGGGCTTTTTTATAGGAGCGTTCAAAAGTGCCATTCTCAACCGTTTCCTGTGGTTTTCGTTAGCAGCAGCAGCGGAACTAGCAACAAGCTTTCCATCATAGCTGCGTAGACGCGATCCTGAACTTTAACGAGTCTCCTTCTTTGCTAGGGGTTGCGATTGTATCTGTAAAGGCGTTTTAAAAATGAAATGATAGCTCCAGTCCTCTACACACTTGAACTCAATGGGACTTAATTGTGCGTAGACGTGCATAGGGCTGCTCCATAAACTTCTTAAAAGTTTGTGTTGTTGGCACATTACTTTTAGAGGACGCAAACTGCTTGGTGGAAGGGGGGAGTGAACTCCGGGGGGGGGGGGGACATCTAGAATCCAGAGGAATGATAATTGTCACGTCATTACCTTACCGGTTTTCAGAAGCTCAATACTAGAGCTACTTTTTGAGTCATTATTGTACAGTGGAGAACGCTGGAAGATTTGGGTTGGGGTTGAAGTCTTGCCTCTATATGCACCTTGCCCCTTGGAGGGAATGGGAAAGTGCAGCACATAACATAGTATTCAACTAAATTTTACCCATTGAAATTAATGAGCACGACTCATTATTTCAGTGGGTCTATTTAATGGACTTGCCACCCCATGACTATAACCTCTGCGTTTTAGCGGATTCGACTTTCTTGTTCTGAGAGCTTCGTGGTCCAACCTGAGAAAACGCTACGGGGGTTACCCTGCCTTTCCTACCAAAGCTCCAGGTACCCCAACTCCTTCACAAGCCTATCTTATTAAGAAGATTGTCGTATTAATAGACTGGGAGGCGGGGGGAGGGGATGCTTCGGTTTAGGCCCAGGTAGGACAACCTCGGGAACTGAAGTAGCTCTTGCAGAATTATGAGGGCACAATGGAAGGATGGGTGGTTGAGGGCATTCCTTGAAGCTGCGGTTCCATGAGGCTGGTAGAAGCCGGAGTGGTTTTGTCTGGGAACCCTAAGACGGAGTTCAGCTGGCTCGGAATCCATTTGTTCGACACACGGACGATCTGGACTCCTTAGATTTTCTGCGCCTGCCTGTCCACGTGGACAGACCAAATCTTGCACTGGAAACTGAGTCAGCAGCCAGAGCAGATCAGGCCACACTCTGAAATACGTTATGCGGGTATAAGTCTTGTTGAAGCACCTTACTTCTGAATTTTGAAAATCAGCTTCTAAAAAATTGCCCTGGGACTGTTGAGCTGAAGGGAAGGACATCCTGCCAGGTCGCTGGTGCTCACTCTTCACCAGCTTCATGAGAGTTAGAATCCAACAGCACCTGGAGAGCCACATGCTCCCTATCCCTGGCTTAAAGTGGGTGGGGAGTGTATGTCACTTGTGCATATCAGATGATACTTCAGAGATTATATAATTTTAGAAGTTGGTACCTGAGTTCCCCTCCCCTCCCCGTTGTCCATTGCATTTCGGTGTGAAGATCTGATGAACTCCAATATGTTCATTTTTCTTCTTCCATCTGATCATGAACAACAACAAAAAAAAGTATATAAAAAGCAGTAGCTGGGCTCTCAGTTTTGTGGTTTTTAAGAGGTATGAAAGCGAAATTAAAATGAAAGACTCAGGGCTTTAAAAAACTAAACCCACACCCACTAAATCATAGTCAGAGTAGACCCTACTCTAAACGGTCTTAAGTTCATTTATTTTAATGGGTCTGCTGTGAGGACGACTAACAGTATCACGCACTGTGTGGAGAAGTATGAATGGCCGAACACCTCGCCTTCCCACCCAGTCTTGGAGGACATGTTCCGCTTAGGTGGGGTCGTATAGCATGAACCTGGGGATCGGGACCACGAAGTGGCCCATTGGAAAGCCGTCGCCGACTCATCAACTTGACCCTCCATGCTCCATCTTCATCTCGTCCTACGTCTTGCCCGCTAACTTCATTAGCCCAGTCAAGTCCATGGATGGTGCGCAACTTAGCAGACTGGGCGCCCAGCCTCTGCGTGCTGGGCCTGCAGTTGACGAGGATCTCAAGAAGAAGGAAAGGGCCTCTTCCTTTCCTTTCCCCTACGTGGCTTTTAACAAGGTTCTTCATTCCCTGCCCCGCCACCGGCTGGGTCTGGGACGCACGCGGTGCTAAAAAATAACGGGGCGCAGAATTGCGGCCGCGCGGATAATGCGCTGACTCAGGCGAGAGGTTGCGCGGGCACTTCGCCGTTTCCCCAAGCGCCAGCGCTCTGACTCTGCTGCGCAGACGACTCGTCTTGCTAGGGTCCATGGGTGCCTGGCGGGGCTCCCCGCTTGGGTTTGGCTGGGAAAGAAACTCCTTTTCTTCTCCCTCCCTCCCTCGCTCCCTCCCTCTTTCTCCTCGGCTGTCATTCATCCAGCTTCTCCGTGCTCCAGCCAATGGCGGAGCAGGGCCTAGCAGCACCAGGCTTTTGGCTAACATGATTGATGCCCTCGCAGCTAGGCGAGAGAGGGAGCCCACGGGCGCGCACATCCCCCCACACCCTCCCCCTCCCCCTCCCCCTTCCCCCAGCTTTTCCTTCCTCCGCTTCCATCCTCCTTTTTTTTACCTCTTTGGGATCAAGTGAAGCGCGACCAGGAAAGCTGCGCGTATTTTGAAAAAACCTCTCGCCTGGAAGAAGAAGGGAGGAGGAGGTGGTGGTGGAGGTGGTGGAGGGGGGAGGGTAAAAGTCGCCCTCTTTGGGGTGGCTGTGGGCCCAGCATGGATCACTTAGGGGCGCACCACCTCCACCAGAGCCACGCCGAGCCCATCAGCTTCGGCATCGACCAGATCCTCAACAACCCGGACCAAGGCAGCTGCATGATCTCCAACGCGCGCCTGCAGGACGTGGCGGACTACGGCCTGGGAGGATGTGTGGTGAGCAGCGCGTACAACCCCATGGCCGGCCACTACGGCTCGGCCGGCGGCGGCGGAGGCGGCGGCGGAGGAGCAGCAGGAGGAGGGTCGTCCTCCGCCGGAGGTTACAGCAACGGCGGGGCTTGCAGCATGGCTTCTCTGGCGGGGTCTTACAACATGAACCTGGGGGTCGGGACCATGAACGGAAATAACCTCAACGCGGCCGGGGGCGTGATCCGGGTGCCGGCGCACAGACCCCTGACCGGGGGCGTCCACCAGCCTCTCTCCACGGCCGTGCCCACCGTCCCGTCCGTGAACAATCTCACGGGGCTGACTTTCCCCTGGATGGAGAGCAACAGGCGCTACACCAAGGACAGGTTCACAGGTGAGTGGGTCTCTTTCCCTCCTGCTGCACACCTGCACTAGTCTCCCCCGTCGCTCGCTCACTCGCTCACTCGCTCTCCTCTCTCTTCTCTCGCATCCGAAAAACAAAAACAAGCAGCTTACTGGCTCGGAGATGGAGCGTCCCTTCTCTGCCCCTAAGCAACAAACCTACCGGGCAGGCCTTGGGCACGATTCGTAACTGGTTTAATGGCATCGATTGGCGTGATTTATAAATAGCTTTGATGGATTGATCTTAGATTTATGGCCCACTAGAGCGCTCATATATATGCCTGGGATTTGGCGGTAAAAAAAAGAGAGGCCTCCGTAGTAGAGAACTTTAATCACATTGATTATCATTATTAAATTGGCTGTATTTGACAGCACTGTTATCCCGAGGTTCTAATGTTGTTGAAATTTCCAGGGAAGAAGTAGGCTTTCACCCTCTCGAGCTATTCAAGTCTTTCTCCCAGAAATGGAATTGACACGCTAATAATCCGTAGTTTATCCAGACTTTGTTCAATGACATTCATAGGAGCCGAGGTCTCCTTTATTTTTATTTTTCAATTGGTGGGGTGATCCAGCCCCAGTACTCACGCGAATGAATTTATAAATGATGCATTCCTACTGTAGCTGAATTCCCCCTCCCCCTCACATGGCTATATCTCTCTATAGCTCTTAAAACTGTGACAGATTTATTTATTTGAAAGGCTATAATAAATGCTACCACTAATAGCAATAATCACCACCACAACAGTAACTTACGATGTGGTTAGGCGAATAGTGTATGTGTGTAAAATATAACATTTTGGCCAAATAATTATGTTTATAAAAAGTAATAATAATTCATCTACTGCCGAAAGAACAGCCTATTTCAACGTTCAAGTAACATTTTAATAACCTTCACGACTGTTTTCAATAGAATATACAGCACACGTGCGCGTGCCTTTATAAAATAATTTCTATACAAATACACATATACATGTTTCCCAGCCCTAGACAGACGGCATTACGTGATACTGATCTGTAACATAAATAATGAAAAGGGGCAGGATCCAGATGCGAATGGCAGGGGCGAGAGTGGCCGATCAATAGTCTGGTCTTGGGAACTACTACGTCTTCCTTTTGCGCCTCCTTTCGGATCCAGCCTTTTCTCGAATCTCCGGCCTGTAGATGGAGAGATCTGCGCTGCTGTTATACATGCACGAAACAGAATATGAGAGCCGATCAAAATGTATATTAGTTCAGAGGCAGATCCGTTCGAAGGAGAACCGCCACATAAACCGGTGGCTTTCGGAACATCTCGGGGATTTCCTGCCCCGCTCCCCTCCCACTGCAAACAATGACGGCCATAATATTTCAGTTTTAATTTAAAGAGTGAAACCCGAGCTTCATCAATAAAATCCCCATTATCTTTCGCTTGGAGAAGGATAAGATTACCCCAAGGGCTGGCAACTTACCTATCTCCCGGGGGGTTGTAAAGTTCAAACCAATGACTGTTTGGAGAGACCCAAACAAGACAGATGGGCAGATAAACACCCGCGCAGTCGGGGTCTTTCCACCGAATAGAGCGCGCCCACCGCGCTGCGCGCGCCTAGGCCTGCGATCCGCGTCGTGATTGAACCTCGAACCCTCCGCCCCGCTTCGGTTTCAGGAGGGTTTCCGGGATGTTGTTATTCCACAGCAGGGAAAACGCCCCAAGGTGGGGAGAAACCGGGGGGTTTCGTTGGAGGAGCGAGGAGAATCCCAGGAGCAAGACCCGTAAGAACTAGTCTTTTATTACAGATGACCCAATAAAATATAGAAATGTAGATGTTATCTTGCATTCCCTCTGCAACCTTTCTTTTCTTTTCTTTTCTTTCTTTTACGTATCGCAGCCATGATTTCCAGGCCTCAATGAGACGGCTGCAGCACGCGTGGCTCTGTGCCGCTTGCTTTTAGCGCACGATTTTTAAAAAGGTTTTTTAAAAGGCGCAGTCTGATTTATTCATTTATTTCAACGAGAGCGCCTTGGGCTCCCTGGTTTGTTCTTCCGACGAGGCTCCTGCAGCAAGTTAGAGGCCTACCTCTTCCTCTATCCCCTTGCCTTCCGCTGAAAGCATTCGGGCAAAATAGGGAAATTGTTGGCGTTAAACATGAGGGAAACACATGTATGTGGATTGGGAACTGTGCGATAAAATATACGGAGCGTTTGGGGGAATTTATTTTCCTCGCTCTCCTGTGGAACGCTTCTTTAATATTCATAAGCAGCGCAATAGCATGATCGTTTACTCGGAAGTAAGGCCCGCTATGCACAGTTTCACTAACTGTTAGGTAAAAAGTGCATAGGATTGCAATCGAATCTAGCCATAAATAAAGATATTTTGAAAGTCTCTTAAAGCCTTCGGATTTGCCACTAAATTATAAATCAGCGTTCAGATATCCTAGGACGGGGGGGGGGTTTACAAATACTAAAATAAACTCATTTCAGATTTTCACCTATCGCCTTCCCCTTACTTCCAACTTATTTCCAGTTCTCCCAATTCAGGCTTACAGTATGTATTTCGCTCCATGCTGCCCCTATAAATGCCTGGGGTATTTTTGTTTGTTTGGAAATTAAAGGAGAAAAAAGTACACTAGGCCTGAATAGAGAGGTGTTGGAGGATCGCGCTGTTAAGCGTCCTATTTAACAGAATAATTCCCAGTCAAACTTGGAACCAGAGGCAACACTCCAAAAGGTCCCCGTCCTCAACCCCCAAGTGACTCTTAAATCCTTTTGTTTTCCGCGTCGGAAAGTTTAATGTAAAAATCTTGCCACAGTGGTTTTTGGAAAACATCTTCCATAGGAAAGACTAATCACAAGGGAGAGGAAAAGTTGAGAAAGCAATCTAAATAGTATTTTGGGGGCTTGCTTGTTTTTGCTTTGTTTTGTTACTTACATAGCAGATTGTTGTTGCCATTTGAGAATGATTTCACGCCAGCATCGGAAAGGTCGGAAAACAGGCCACATTGCATCGATTTAAAATCAAAACGACAACCATATGAGAAATCAAAAGAATATCTTTGATTACGCGGCCCATTTCCCATTCCTTCCCCCTCAAACACACGCGCGACTCATGCCACCCGCTTTTTACCTAATAGTCTTCGTTCGTATTCTTAATAGTTTTTACGAGCATTCCTTTAAAAGCAACCCGCAGGTTTCGTGTGCGTGTGAATTGTATTTTTAAAATTAAACAAGCAAGTGCTCTCAGTATTTCATGAAACGCTGTATCGATTATATCGAACTGCATCCGCTTGAAACACAGTAACACCCAAAGAGCAACGTAGTTTTTCGGGGGGGCGGGGGAAAGGGAGAAGTAGCCCAATTCTAACCACGTTCGTTCTACACTCAGTCCCACGATGGCTGCAGTTCTGTGCGCACTGATTCGAGAGTAAGCGCATTTGCATTGAGTGAGACTTAGTTCATTGGTAAGCCTTACAGCGCAATCCCGCGCGTCTTCCTTCGGAGGGTGTCCCATTGCATTCAATGGCTTTTTCTAGCTTAGGGCTGAGGTTTACAGCAGGGATGAGTAACCTCCAAGTGTTGTTGGGTCACCACTGCCATCATCCCTGTGCATTGGCCCGGGCCTGATGGGGGCTCCAGGATCCCCAACCCTTACAACTTTACCACCGCTGCTCATAGCCTGACCCTCTGCACCCTTTTCTTCCGAGGTAATTCGACCCAATGTTTATGACCCAGTCCTACGTTTTATTTCGAAATAAGCCCCATTGATTTCAGTGGGCCTTGATTCGTGTGTTGAGAGTCACCCGTAGCAACGTTTTCGGGGGGAAATAAACCAAAGTGGTTGGTAGGGAAATTGCCTGAAAGTCAGAGCTGCTTCAGTCTTTGCAAAATTAAAGCCTTCGGGGGCAGGAGCGGGTGCGGTGAAACATTAATAGGATTTAATTGCTGCAGTGATTCGTGACTCCTGCGAGGCCCAGATGAGTTTTGTCCTCATTTCGCTCGCGGTGTTGCTCTGCGCTGGCCTCCGGGCTAGCGAGGCAGCAAAGCTCAGCCTTAGAGGGTAGGATTAGCCAACGTTTTGCACGATTACATATGTATTTTGAAAAAAGTCGCGCCCCAGTCCCTCGATGATCATCCATTTACTGTCATGTTGCCCATTCCGGGGTTGTTGTTCTTTTATTGTTGCTTTGCGGGGGGGGGGGGCGGAATGCTGAACCCCCAGAAAGTGAATGCTAATGGACCAACCTAAGGTGTTTCACCCTCGGTCACCTCCCCAAAGTCAGCTAGGGACAAACCCTTCTCATCCTTGATTCCCTATCTGGGAAAAGGGACGGAGATGTTTTGTGGATTGTTCCACTGGTCTCAAAGCCTTCGATAAATGTGCCCTGTGGACCATTCAGTCTAGTTTTGTCTTACTTCGAGGGGTGAGGGGGAAAGGGAAACCCCAGTTTCAGTCTTCAAGGGCCTGTCTGCTCGCCTTTAGAATATCCCATCTCTGGAACTCCTTTCCAACTCGTCTCCCGGCCCACCAAGAGCCCCCAGATTAGATCTGAAGTCTTTTCAATATCCAGGGGACTAGTCTCGTGGCTAGTTTACTAACTTGATAGATGTCGTCGTAGTGCTCTACATGTGTACGTCTATACCCAGAGGCTCTTGGGGCGATAGAAATAAATAGGATGATGTAAATAAAAAAATAAATAAAAAACGGGAGAAGCTCAGGCAAGCCGAGATCTTCGGAGAGAAATTTGGAGAGGTTTCCACTTTCCCCTTTGCAAGGCTAAACGAAGAGAGGGTGGGGATTGTGGGTCATAGCCTGTCTTGAGGGGAGTGGGGGGTGTCTGCCTCTGTGCCTGGGATTTCCTCCCGTGCTCTCCTCGGCCCACCTCGGCCCAGCCTCGCTCTCTGACTGTCTGTCTGTCTGTCTGTCTCTTTCTGTCTCTCCTCTGCCGACGCTTATGGACCCCTCCTGATCATGTCGCCGCTTGCTTCTTTGCCCCCACCCCCCACCCCCGCCCGCCCTGTCTCCCCCTCCAGTGGCCCTCTCACCGTTCACTGTAACACGCCGTATAGGTCACCCCTACCAGAACCGGACGCCCCCCAAGAAGAAGAAGCCCCGCACCTCCTTCACCCGCCTGCAGATCTGCGAGCTGGAGAAGCGCTTCCATCGGCAGAAGTACCTGGCCTCGGCCGAGAGGGCGGCTCTGGCCAAGGCACTGAAAATGACCGACGCGCAAGTCAAGACCTGGTTCCAGAACAGGAGGACAAAGTGGAGGTGAGCGGCCGAGGCCAGGCCTCGTGGGGTCTTTGTGTGTGTGTGTGTGTGTGTGTGTGTGTGTGAGAGAGAGATATTCTCCTTTTTGCAAGCGCGAAAGTGCCCTGGGATGCGCCTGGGCCTGCCATCTGATCTAAATATGCTCTCCCCCCCAAAAAAAGGGGGGAGCCCCATTAACTCTGTGGGCTTCACTTTCCAGCCAACTCCTACATTAGGATGCAGAGCCAGGTAATGGTACCTCCGCTCCTGCTCTTTGCTTTCCTCTGGGTCCCCCCCCCTTTTGTGGGGGGTGGGGTGAGATGGGCCTTCGGGGTTGCCTGAACCTGCCTCTTTTCCCTGAGGTGTGAGCCAGTTGTGACTCAAGCCATTATTGGCGGATGGGATGTGTGTGCGCGCGGCCGCGCGACAGTGGCGCCATTGTATTGACTCGCAGCGTCTTCTGCGCGCGATGAATGGGAGGCTATTGTTCATGCTCTAAGTGGTTCTCCGCAGCCTTGTCTGCACGTGCAGTTTGCTTAATACATGACGACCCTGAAGTTTGAGCTGGTTGGGAGCAGCAGAATACTTTTACCCAGGAAGTCATATCTGCAAGCGGAATCAGTATTAAGGGACCTGTCTATGACACCTATTGAATTCATGTCTCCCTTATCTATACCAATGTATATGTGCGTTATTTAAACCCTCTGTTATCTCTGCCTGCCGCGTGTTCCTTTCGGTTTTTCGTCGAGCCGGTCGCCCCCAGGTTTGACAGCCTCTTGCATTCTTTTCAGTCCCCGTTTCAGACCTCTTCATAAGTCTCGGATGTCCCGAATTTTACACACATCAGACAAAAACGCTTGTCCACAACCCCCCCCCCCCCACGTGGATGTTTTATGATGAAGCAGATGCTGGCATCATCTATCTGCCTGCGCTCGCCCCCTCCCCCAAGCCGTGCGCCTTCTAAATTGTCACGTGCATAGCCTGTCTCACAATTTGCCTTGCTTTCAGAGCTAGAGAATTTGATGGCCTGCCACTGGAAGGGTTAACGGCGTTCCAACCTATCTATCCATTGACCGCTTTCCGGGGGCAGGGAGGGGGCTCGGAGGTGTTACTGCGCGTTGCCTTTTCAAACAAAAGGATCGGCGGGAAAGAGTCTCAGGCCCGTTGCTATAGTTGCACAAACAAATCAAGAGCCATTGTATTGAGAGGGTCCAAGTGTACATCCGGCCGTCGGAAGTGAGCGAAGGTTCCTGGAGCCCTGGCGAACTTTCTGAAGGAGGCGCTTCGCTAATCTTGGTCATGGCCAGGGCAGCATGGAGCCGAGGTGAAGGAAGCCCCTGCCAGAGATGCTCTGCAGGCTCTGAGTGTTCTTCCTCTGTCTTCAGTGACCGTGTAGGAAAGAGGCCTCAGTTTGCACGTGCTCTGTTCTTCTCAACAGAGCATTTAATCGGATTCAAAGTCCTGCCCCACCCTAGGAAAGGAAAGGCGTCGCCCCTGGGTGTTTTTGTTTTAATTTGCAGGAGATTGTTAATAGTATTATTAGCACTACTAGTATTGCTACTATTAATAGTGAGAGAGCCGCCTTGGTGTAGTATTGGACGCCGGGCCTGGGAGACCAGGGTTCAACTCCCTGCTCAGCCACTAACCTCACTGGGGTGATATTGGGCGCACCGCAGTTGTTCAGCCTAACAGGGTTGTTGTGAGGATAAAATGGGGAGAAAGAGAACCACGCATGGCTCCTTGGAGGGACGGTGGAGTGTAAATGAAGCAATACATAAATAATGGGTATTTTGGGGAGAGGGAGGAGCGCGCGAGACCAGCATGCCAATCAGAAGTATGATTCTGAATTAGACTGCAGTCCAATCCGCTCACGCTTTTCTGAGAGTCCCATTTAACGGAACAGAATTCACTTCCGGGTAAACGTGCATAGGATGTCACTGTTAGGTTGCAAACCTATCTGGGAGTAAGCACGACTGAACGCGGCAGGACCTATTTCAAAGGAAACCGTGGCTAGGATTGCGCTGAGAGCAGCAGGACGAATTCGGAGTAAATGGTTTGCCCAGGTGAGAAGGCATTTACATGAGTTGAAGGGCCTCAAGGGAACCAGCGTTTTTCAGAGTCACTTCCTAGAGAGAGAAAACTAGAATCTTATAATAGAATAATAACCCTGAGAAAGTCTGGGTTTCCAGTTTTAATATAAGAAACGATACATGGAGCGGGGGAGTCTCCCAAAGACTTTTACAGTGGAGGTTACAAGCACTAAGCGCATGATAAAACGCCAATGCCCTTTTTGAAAATGGGCGTTATGAAGCCAGCAAGTTTAAACACGTGTTTGTAGAATGCGGAGTTAAAGCGTTTTTGAGGGGTTAGTAAAAAACCAACGGGTGGCGTACGGGTCACGGTTGTGCCAATAGCCTCGCCATTGTCTTTCCACAGCTACAGCTCAATGGTAGAACATCTGCTTTGCATGCAGAAGGACCCAGGTTTGCTCCCCAGCATCTCCAAGTAGGGCGGGGAGAGAGAACTCTACCAGAAATCCGGGAGAGCCGCTGCCAGTCAGTGTAGACAATACTGAGCAATGTGGACCAACGATTCAAGGGAACTAGGGAAGCCAGGAGCCCTCAGGGGTACACGCTTGCTTCCAGATCACGCGTGGAAGCCTGTGCTGAACTTTGGTCCCTTCATACCTTCTGCCTTTAAGAATATAAGAAGACCTCCAGTGGATCACACCCAAGGCTCACCTAGTCCCAGGGATGCCAGGGAGTAAGCCCCTTCCCACATAATCGATCACATGCCGTTGTGCAGGCACACCATTTGAATGGCAATCCCCATCAACGTGGTGGTGGTGGTGGGGGAGAGGACGGTCCTCTCAACCTCGGCCCCTAGGCTCTTATGTCTAGTCCAGTGCTCCCCTCCACAGGCTCACAAGAAACCAGCAAGCAGACCCTGAGATCAACAGAGAATAGCCCCATGAGCTTACAGGACAAGCTTCTGAAGGCAGGGAGGGAAAGAGTTCTTTCTACAGGCTGCCTAGTGATCTACAACCTTCCCGTGGAATCCTGTGCCCGCAAAGGTTCTCTGCCGCCCTTCCGACGTGCACCTGAGGAAGCCGGGGGGAGCAGCTACCCAGCGCGACCCCGCCCCCCGCGCCCGCGTGTTCTCATGAACTAACAATACTTAAAGCGGGTTTGAATCTTAGGAATCCGGCGTTTAAAGCTCAGAAAAGTGGGTTTGCGGTTTCCTAGTCTTAAATTAGCCAGACTAGACAGCAAACTTTGCCCTCACTGCGAATGTAAAAGCAGAGTCGTAGCTATGGGGCGGGTAGCCAGCTGTTTTGTTTTGTTTTGTCCCTGGAGCCTTCGGAGGGGCGCCATTGAGGCTCCCAGGCCCAGCCTCTCTGTGTGCATGCAAATGCGCGTGGATATGTGCCAAACTGGCTCTTTGACCCGAGTGAAATAAAGCCTAGTTTCGCCCCTGGTAAAAACAAGGTAGTCCTTTCCGGAGCAAGTCCCCCTGCCCTGCCCGCTTCGTTTTGCGGTGCTGACATTTCACAGCACCCAAGAGATTTCGGTCCTAAAAACCACCGACAGAAGATGTATTTGAACGCTTCTAACGGGAGCTCAATGCCTTTCACATGAAACATCACTGGGCATGATAAGCAGTTTAAACTTTTTGTTTTTAAGTATTCGGAGCAAGGATAGATTTCATCAAAGTAGATTTGACATTTTTGCTCAAAATGAATATATTCTGTGCTAAGCGGGCGGGCGGGGGAGGTTACTGTCGAAATTTTGCAGTTCTGATAAAGTAACAAAAGTCTTACGTCCTCAAAGCGAATCATTATTGTTAGCCATTAAATGGGATTAAACTAACTATGGTGTAAAAGGACATATAAAGACAAGAATTTGCTTTAAGTTTACGCGATCCCTTCAGTGGATACTAATTCTCTAGAAATATGAATGTTAAGATAAACAACTTCGTTAAAACACAAATTATTATTATTTAATTTATTTTTACAACTGAAGCAATTTCAATGGGAGAACAACTCTCCCGTTTAGAATAGGGGCTTTGTCCCTATTATGCTCCCCGATGTTGCAAATGGCCCCTCCCGCTCGGCCAGATCAAAATCCGCTTGAAAACTGCACACCTATCACAGGACAAAGCAATGAAAGCGGGGCTTTTCCTTCCTGTAGACCCGAATGCCTCTTCATCCGTTTTCAACCTTTCCTTCAATTTATAGTTTTTAAAAGGCTGGGGGCATAATTTCGCTAAAGTAGAAAGGAGTTCGGTATTAGGGATTCCATTAATCCCCCAATAAACGTCATCTCATAACTGAGTGCTTGTAAGATGAATGTTCCAAATGTTGTCTGTTAATATATTTTAAAATAGTTATCAGTATGTGTTGAGCTATGTATGTAGGTATTTCAACTTTCTGGGTGACTTGGAGGCACACTTATTTCTCCCTGGGTACGATTGTGTCAGCTTGCAGCCTCACAATCTTTTCAGAACAGCAAAACTGATCCTTGCAGTGTAATTCCCTTTGCATTGGCTTCAGTAGGGTGAAAAACACTTTTTTCATTGTTGATTTTCTCTCTCACTCTCTCTCTCCTTTCTTTCTTCTTTCTCTCTTTCTTTCTTTCTCTCTCTCTTTCTCCCTTTCTCTCTTTCTCTCTTAATTGTAATCTGCCTTGAGAATTGTTGTAGTTCAAATGCATCCATGAAATTTAATCGCTTATTTAGAATTGGGTATAACTAGTGACACAAGAATGGAACTTGATATGGAGCTTTTATTTTATTTTAAAAGCTCAGTAGGATTTATTCACATTACCTGGACTTTAGGGCTGTGTTCATATTAAAATATGGGGTGGCTTTCATCTAAGGTTTACTCAGAATACAGCCACTGAAATTAATGCATCTAACTTGATCGTTGTCATTCATTTCAACGACTCTACTCTGAGTAAAAGCTACTTGCATACCACCCATGGTCTCATAGAAGACAACTGCTAGGGGACTTCGGCCCTCCAATAAAATCGTTGAGGAGCAAAGCCCCCAAAAGTTGATGAGCATTGCCATTCAAATGGGGTGTGTGCGCCTTGTGAGTGATTATGCACGATGGGGCTTACCTGCCCCCCCCCCCATATTTTATTCAAGTTGGCACTCCTGTATGGTCTCATGAGGCACATCTGCAACAGTGATCCACTTTAGGGCAGATAGGGCAGTCTATATGGGGTTTGCTGTAGTTGCTATTTCATACTGAAGGCTCCAACTTTATGAATGTATTTCTATTTATTTAAAAATACGCATCCTGCTTGTCTCAAAGACATAAACGGAAGTAGTTTAAAACAAAGCACAAAATACAAACCCAGTTCAAGATTGGTGACATGCATTAAGCTGCGATTCAAGTTGCAAAATCGGGAAAGCGACAGCTCTAAAACCACACTACAAATTGAAAATTGGGGGGGGGGGGGCTTGGTAGTTCCATCCGCTTGGAAGTCTGGAGGGTGGTGGGAGAGGGAACTCTCTGTGGCAGGAAGCCCCTAAGCTATGGCGCTCCCTCTCCACGAAAGTGCACATGGCCCCTTCATTCTTCAGCTTCCCAAGAATGCTGAAGAATCATATTGTTACCTTGGCCTTTGAGGCTTGAAATGGATATTTTTAAAGGACCCAGACAATACTTCTGACTGGGAATGGTTTTAACTGGTTTTTATATTGTGCGCTTATATTGTTGTAACCCACTCTGAAACCGTATGGTGAAGGGCGGGTGAGAAATCCTATCAACCCACAAATAAACAAACGGAGCCACAGGATCAGAGCCAGTCAACAGAAAGCGAGAAAGCGTCAAATCAAAGAGCCTGCTTTTAACTTGCTGCCCGAAGGGCCGAAGTGCTGGAGCCGGATGGACCTCCCTGGGGAGGGCATTCCATAAAGGTAGTATCACAACTACCTTTGAATTGTGGCGCTGTAATATTTTACCGGGTCAGGCAATTGATTAAGCTATTAGAAGCTTGACAGCGGACTGGGCTATTAATGGATTGACTCCAGGCCAAGGTGCAACCTGATCTTCTGCATCGAAGGCAAGGCCCACTTGGGGTTTACTCGTAAGGAAGCGCGCATAGGCTTCCAGGACGAACCTAGGCAAGTTTACTCTGAAGTGGTAAATCCCACTGAACGGGACTTACCCCCAAATAAAGTGTGTTTAGGTTTTACAGCGTTTAGCTTACTGGCAGCGATGGAACTTAGTCGCGACTCCTTTAAACAGCCTTAGACTTCTCTGGGACTTAGCTGCCGTGAGTCATGTTCCCCAGATTGGGGTGGGTGGTGGTGGAAGACGGCCTTTGCTGCATTTTCACCGGTCCCAGCGCGGCCTGGGCGGGAATCCCTCCCTCGAGACACTTAATCTCGGTGCTAGGAAGGTTTGCTTCTATCTGCATATTTGCAATTAAGGCGCTGGACGTTCTGTGGCGGAGCTGTAACTAAGCTGCTCGCTTTCCGTGAAACAAATTGGGCTGGGACGCGTGGCTCTTGCTTCTTCTTCCATTTCACCCCCCCCCTCCTTCCTTCCTTCCTTCCAGAAGCCCGGACAGCGCTTCTCTCTTTCTGACAAATTACTCCTTTTTGCCCGCGCCAAGTGATGCTAACTGAGAAAAATGCCCCGCGCTGAAATTAATAATCTGTTTTTCACTAATTATCAAAGCGAGGAAGCAGGGTTGCAATTCTCTCCGAAGTCAAAACAATATTAAATATGCATCAGGAGTGAATTTGTGGTGGAAAGAAAGCGAGTGCATTATTCATGCGGTTCTTTCCTGAAGCGGAGCGAGGCTGTAAAACTCTTTTAGACCTCTCTCCCCGGCGTGGGTGGGTGCGAAAGGTGCGCGCGCAGAGAGCCCGATCCTGACCCTTTCCCGCCCCTTTCCGTCATGCGTAAATGTGCCCACCGAAATCAGTGGGGAGTGCCAAGCGCCAAGATTTACTTCTTTGGCTTTTATCTGAGTTGTGCGGGTCTAGAAAGTAAGTTCCCTGACTTTAATTTTTGTTCTAACCGGTGTGTCTTCAAATGAGCTCAGAGCTCCTTCGCTGCTTTGCCTTCGCCAGATGGGCCAGGACAGCAGCACAGCTAAATTAAAAGCAAAACGGTAATTACAAGACAAGCACCCGTTTTTGTTTCGTTTTTTAATTGGGCAGGTCTTCCGCGAAGTGGGTCCCTTGAATGTGTTATTAAAGAGGAGCCTGAGATGACTCATGGAAAATTATTCCTCCCTTGCCCGCGCGTTCCTTCAATGGCACGTTTTAAAATCTGATGTCAGGACGCGAGCAGGTGGCAATTAGACGGTGGATAAATAGTTATTTGGAGGCCGAAGTTAAGCAGCGTTCAGGGCCCAGTGCAGTCAGCGAGATGGAGTTGTGCAAGTGCCCTCTCTTCCTATCGAAAACAGACCCTCTTCCCATCGAAATCAGCAGCAGCTAAGCATGCACTCTGCTGTGGTTGGTTTGTGCGCCTTGCTATTTACGTTTAAGAGCGGTTCTTGAGTGACTCCAGCAAGGGCCTTGGAACTCAGTGGAACTTCCTTTAAAAAAAATAAAATATATTAACAGATTTTTATTGGGTAACAATAATCCATCTAAAGTCTCTGTTTTCAAGTCTTACAATCTTCCATACAGGTAATTCACTTTCAGAGTGAGACTTATACGGTTATAGGCAGTACGTGGTCGGGAGAAGGGAGGAGAGAGAGGAGGGAGAAGGGATATTTTAGGGTCAGGCTGTATTAAAAATGCTGTATACATACTAATCATAAATCATGGCAACTTTCAACTGACCATCATAATCAACAACAACAACAATATACTGTACCAAAAGGAACCTGGGATGATGGGCTCCTCCAGCCTGGAGTATATGTAATATGGATTTGAAGCTGCTTGTATCTCTATGTCCTCATCTAACTGGCAGCTTGCACTCTCCCTATCCCATTAAATTTGGATTTTGTTCACCAATGGATAATTCAATAAAGGAAGAAAACACATTTCACCCAACTGAACTCACTGGAGCTTATTATGTGGGTGGGTTGTGGGTTGTTGTTTTTTTACACGTGTGGTAGAGCTTCCCTCTGTGGTGTCTATCACTAACCCACCCCCTTCCATTTTGTTTCCATCAGTCCAAAGAAAGGGATGTAGTTTGCCTTTTTTGCACCTGTTGTTGCTGAAGGCATGTTCCTGGTGTTTTGGTTTCTGAAACAGTTCTTTTGTGCAGAACTGCTCTTGCAGAAAACATCTGTATTTTTTAAAAAAAGGAGGCTGGGAAGGAAAAGGGGGGAAAGGAAGTGGGCAACTTCAAATCCTTGCTTGGCATGGAGCAACACACATATTGTTATTTAAAAAAAAACACACACCTTTTTTTTTACAAATCTGGTGTATTAAAAACTTGTGTTTCAAAAATAATAATCTTTTTTATAAAAAAGAAAAGAAAAGAAAAGAAAAGAGGGAATATGCACAGGTAAACACAGGTTTTCAGATGAGAAGTGGTCGTTTTCTTGTGTTTCTGAGAAGCTAAAATACCTACTGTGATTCGTCACTTTCACTTCCCTGCTCTCTGTCTCTCTTACTCTTTTAGTAGTAGCAGCAGCTATCTATAAATATTCTAAGGCTGCTGGAATCATTGCAGTCAGTAAGTGTTTAATATTATTACCGAAACTGTAATGGACTTTGAACATGAAGCACCGTAAGGAGATCAATACTAATAAAGATAATAAAAAGGAATCTTCTATAGTTTCAATATAAACAGAGTTTTGAAACAATTTATTACCAAGTGAAAGAGAAGAGGAGGGAGTTGATAGATAGTAGACTCAGTCAGGTAACCTCCTACAACTGATTAGATTGCCTTGATAAAAAGATGGGAGAGTCTCTTTGGGTCATGCAAGAGAGTGAATGAGCAATGGGTGTGAGCCTGGCATGTCCTCATTTGCCATCCTGCTGATCTAAAATGTAAAGGAATGTGGTCGAAATGTGTCACAGTGAGCCCCAGATTAGTGGGCCCACTTCTGGGGAAAGCTAAGCAAGTCTATGCCTCTGTTTCCCCTCTCTCCTTTTGCAAGCCTGGTTTCACAGTGTAGATATTGGGCAGAAACCTTTATGCATAAAAGAGGCCTAAGCATTTTTACTGGACCAATTTAACTTGGCAATATCAGGAAGAGATACAGCAAAGCTGGGTCTGTCCTGAGCTGTAGGCCTGGGAATTGATTTCAGTGTAGTCTAAGCACATAATATTTAAAAGTTTTTAATTGGCTTATTAATCTGGCATCACAACTGATGAAGTGGATATCATTTTTAAAAATCCAGAACCCACTTCTTAAAGCAAAATTTAGGCAAAGGATTTGTGATTGCTGTAAAAGGGAGAAAGAATCTGGAAATAATGCCACAGGGAAACATCTGACTCACTCTTTCTCGGGAGAGAAGCTCTGTTGAAAGTCTTCAAGAACTTGTAGCTCAGGGGCAAAGTATCTGCTTTGCATGCAGAAGGTCCCAGGATCAAACCCTGGCATCTCCAGGTAGGGCAGGGAGAGATCCCCCTCTGAAAACCTGGAGAACCACTACCAGTCAGGAGACAAGATTGAGTTCGTTTGGTGGACTGGTGGTCTGGCTTGGTGAAAAGGAGCTTCCTATGTTCACCACACCAGCCTTGTTTAGACTCTGTGGAAGAGATGGGAGGTGAGAGATTCTTTATAATCTTTCCCTTCTGTTACCCCCCCCCCTTCAAAAATATAACAACAACAACCACTCCCCTTTAATGTTTCCTCTTCTTCTTCCATCTTTTCTTCTTTGCCCCGCTTTCTCCTTCCTCTCCCTCTCTCCTTCTTTGTGTCTCCATCATTCTTTTCCATTGTTGCCTACAACCATGAAGATCAGGCCCACTATCTATTTGAGCAAGTTCCCATGACGCTCTGAACAGGGATGTGCTGTGCTGCACTTTAGACTCATTGTTGTGCCATGAACTTTCACGATACCTTAAGTAACTAATGAAACCAGCAAATGGTTTATGAAACTGTGATTATGCCACAATAGATCTGTTGCACTGTGTTCACTAGGGACCTTAGAAGAACCCTCTTGCCCAGTCAACAGTAATAGTTCAGTACAGGCATATCTTTCACTTTCATCATGCAAAATGATTTAAAGGGGGTGTATAAATACTTTGGGAAACTTTCCAAGTGTTATCCAGGACATTGCCCTAATGACCCGAGCTCATCTACATTCCGTCCAGTCATAAGTGACATCAGTCTCATTCTAAAGCCAGACTAATGTGTGCTAGGCGATACCTCCATTTGCATGGGGCGCTTTCAGACAGAAGCATTATGGGAGCTTTACATTGCAAATGCGTTGTTTAGATTTTCTATGCACACAATTGGCACATGAGAGAACAACTCACTGTCTTTTAGTTTTAGGTTTCTTTATAGGTATTCTGCTCTTTCCTATCCATATTATGGACTCTTAACTTGGTAGTCCTAATCAACTTTCTGGAACTTCTGATTAAATCCCATTGAATTATTATTATTATTATTATTATTATTATTATGATGATGATGATGATGCTCAGGGTATTAATATGGATTCAACTTTGTATCCTGCCCCCTCCCCATTACTTAAATGGGAGAGGAATAAGCACTGGGTGTAAACACTTCATATTCATTCATAGATGCCAACAGGCTATGAGACCTTTTGCCAACTCTCCTCTAGTTCAGAGGATTCTGTCCTGAATCTTCCAACACTCAACTTCTTCAGATGTCCCTGAGTTCTAGTGTTATGGGAGAGGGATAAAAACTTTTCTCTATTCACTGTCTCCTTGTTGTGCATAATTTAAAAAACTTCTATCATGTCACCTGTTACCTTTTCATTAAACTAAAAAGTCCCATATAAAAAGTATAGAAAGGCTTATACTTTAATCCTTGCTGAATCCATAGGCTCAGTGAATTACATTCTAATTACATTCTAACACTTACTGGGTCCAGGAATTTAGAAGTGTTTATCACTCACAAACTCATAACAATAGTTATAGAACTTATTGATGGCATTCTTACTATTTTTAGCAATGTGTTGCTCAGATTTCTTTTTGGCATCCTGTACTGTCCGCTGGCACTTTTGGGGTGGGTGGGATGGGGGACAAAGTTCATGTTCCTTACTGTTATCTTCACCTGGACAAGATTTGATTTTTTGTAAAGGAAGCCTTTATGTGAAGGAGATGCGTACCATCTCCACTGAAGACAAAAAGCCTTTTCTGTTATGACCAAGCTGACAAGAGTAGTTTCCCCAATGTTGATTTACAGAAGCTTGGCAGTTTAAGAAAACGATTGTTGTGCTCATACATATTGCTATGCTATCAGGAAGTCACATTTATCAGATGGTTGCATCAGGGTAGCCATTAATTCCTCCATGTGTACTTCACTGTGATTGCAGGTTTGAGGGCTGGGCTGCGAATGAGGGAGTGTCTTACTACAAAACCTGGGGGACTGATGACTCTCTTCAAGACCAACCAGGGCTTATTTTATTCTACAGAACTGTCACCCCAAATATGCTTTCATGGAGGCCAAAGCTGACATTGAAAAGACTTTTGGGGTTTGAGCGCTGGGGCCGGGGGAAATAACCCTGTTTGCTCTTGAAGAGGATCCTCACTCCCCAGGTACTATAGTAAGCCACTGTCTCATTCCCAGCACAGCCCTCTAACCTGCAATTGAAGCATTACAGGGAAGTATGCTGTGGCATTGTTGAGTACGATTTTCTGAACCCAATCTGCAATGTGGAGATAAAATCAGCGGATAGCATTGCAAGGTTGTTGCACTCTCTCCTCTGGAGCTCATCTGAACAAGTGCGATGTGGCCTGAAGCAGAAGCAGAGAGAGCCAGTGTGGTATAGTGGTTAGAGCAGAGGTAGGCAACAGGGTGCCCTCCAGTTGTCGTGGAACTACATCTCCCATCATCCCCAGCCAGGATGGCCATGTTAAGGCAATTATGGAGTTTATTTTATCTATTTAGGTCTTAAATTTTTATACTGCCCTTCATCTGGGGCAGGCAGTTTAAAAACACAAAACATAGCATAACAACAAACAAAAACAACACTCCACTGCCCATTCAGAGTTTAAAAGGCCTAATAATAATAATAATAATAATAATAATTTATTACTTATACCCTGCCCACTCTGGGCGGCTCCCAATAGAATATTAAAACCACGATAAATACATCAAACATTAAAAACTTCCCTAAACAGGGGTGCCTTCAGATGTTTTCTAAAAGCCATGTATTTATTTATTTCCTTGACATCTGATGGGAGGGCTTTTTTAATTAGCCAAAGGCTTGGGAACTGTAGTCCAACAACATCTGGAGGGCATCATATTGGTTTCCCCACGATGTAAGACTAAGGCCAGGAAGACCTGAGTTCAAATCCTCATTTGACCAGGAAGCTTGCTGGGTGTCGTTGGGCCAGGCACAGACTCTCATCCTCACTCTCACAGGGTTGTTCTGAGGATAAAGTGGGGGCAGGAAGAACCACACATGGTCCGTTGAGCAACTTGGGGGCAAAGGCAGGGTGCAAATCTTATAAATAAAGAGTACTGAAAAATGATACGGTCTGCATCTTTCTCCCAGGCGACAAACTGCAGAGGAGCGGGAAGCGGAGAGGCAGCAAGCCAATCGCATCCTCATGCAGCTCCAGCAAGAGGCCTTTCAGAAAACCATCAACCAGCCCCTCCAAGCAGACCCCATCTGTGTTCACAACTCCTCTCTCTTTGCCCTCCAGAACCTCCAGCCATGGTCAGATGACTCCTCGAAGATTACCAGCGTAACTTCTGTAGCCTCGGCCTGTGAGTGAAGCCTTGACTTTGCCTGTGCATGGACTGTGGCGTCCCAAAAATGGCTGCCCTTACCCAATGCCATTGGGAGAAGATCTATGACCCAGAAAAGGGAGTGGTGAACCAGCAACCAGATCGTGCCCTATGCAAGCAAATACTCTCTTAGTCGGCAAAATGTTGGCAGTATTTCAATAAAGGGCATCGCTTTTGCTACTTCTTCTTTGAGATTGCAAGGCCCGATTATGAAAATTCATGAAGGGTCATTTAAAGACTTTTCTGGGGAGAAAAGAACCTTACTGTTGTTCTTTTTTAAAAAAATATTTCCAAGAGAAACCACTCATATAATTCAGTTTTACTGGCAATGTAGGATTTGTTCTCCCATTTAAACATTTTAGACTGATCACTTGTAATGCAAAATAATGACACCAGTTTGAATTGGAAATGTTTTTGAACAGCCTCTGCATCTTCAGCTAGGGTTTTGTTTTTGTTTTTCCCCCTCTAAAGACAGTAAGATCCTGCGGATGAACAAGAACCTCCCTCTTTTCTTTTTCGTTTTAATTTTCAGAGATGAATTCTTTGGGCTTCTCTCCTTTTCCTTATTTTCTCCCTGCTGAAGGAATGAAACCGGAATTATTGTTGAATGTAAACATTACATTGCAAACCATTGTGTGAAGGTTGTGATCAGTTTTCCTGGCTACCACAGACTCTGCATTGATCAACTTATAGTTTAATAACTCTGAGGCATCTGTGGCATTTTTGCAGGGCTAATGCAGTTTCACTTGATGGATTATTTTGGTATCGTTTATGATGTTGTTCAATATTTTATTTACTTTTGGGTTGAGAAGTCTGCTTTGCCATGGGTGGAAAAGCCCTCTTTTCCCATTTCCTGACCAGCATTTCACAATTTTCTTTTCATCACGTTGAGGAAAAGCTTGTGATTAATTTAAGCACTTCTTATAGCAAACTCCAAGAATATAGAAAATATATCTACAGCATATAGTTTTCACTTACTTTAACCTAACCATCACTGCCATTTTAAATCGGATGATACACAGAGCCAGGCAATTTATCAGAAAAGAATATTTTCAGTGAGGTTTTGAAATGCATTCATCAGTTCCCTTTTTTTATTATTAAGTTATGCACTTATAAGATGGTTTCTTTTTTTGTGTACTCATTTTCTAAAGTGTTTGTGTAATTTATGTGGAAAAAATTGAATAAAAAGGAAAAAAAAATTCAGTCCAGGTTAGTGGAAAGGGCAAAACAAAATGAAACCCTGACAAGCTGCTCTCTCTCTTTCTCTCTCTGGTTTTTGTGCTAATTCTTCTAGTGAGAAATGAGCTCAGAGATTATACAGCAACTGCCTGTGCAAGCTCTGCTTGGAACAAACAGAAAGAGGACTGCTTCATGTTCACCAGCATGCAGGGATTATGCATTAATTTTAAGCTCAGATTTCACAGCCTCAGTGTATAGAATCATAGAATTGTAGAGTTGGAAGGGACCCCCAAGCCCCCGCAATGCAGGAATGTGCAGTTGTGTACCTGTTGACAACCTTAAGTTTGTGCTTAATTTCAAGCAATGCTGAGTATAAATGAATGAAGACAAACGTGTAGACTTTCAAATGGGATATAATGAAAGAAAAGCAGATAGGGCAATATGTGGAACTCCAAGGTGGTTGTTTTTTCAAAAAACAGATGACTCTTTGAAATGAGAGTCAATCAGGTTTGCAATGCAAATGTAATAATACACAATACTGATCAGAATGCTCTTCCCATTACAAATGTTTTGCCTTCGCTTTCCTCACACACGAAATGAGAAGACACCTGCTTAAACAACTTGAGAAGCTCAAGAGGCAACTCAAGTCTCACATGTGAGGACAAAGGGTTGCATCCAGCGGAGGCTTTTTGTCTTGAGGAAACTTTGGACTTCTAGTGTTTCAGAACTACAACTCCCATGAGCCCTACCAAACATGATTAATGGGCAGGGATGCAACTGTAGTTCAGCAACATCTGGAGGGCCAAAGGTTCCCCAAGCCTGCCTTAGCAGCAGCGGTGGACTTTGGGCTCTCACATTTCAGTGGTATCTTGTGTGACACTAAAATTTGGCGCACACCCCTGTCTCTCGTCCTCTGCAGGGGTGGTGAACTGTGATCTACTCACAGAGTTAAAAACTGGCAGTGATCTACCCCCCTTTTTAGGGTTCAGGTCAAAGCTGTTGGGCTTTTTTTAGGAACAAGGAAGGCCCATTTTTTAGGGGAGCCAAAGTTGTTGAGCCACTGATCTACCATAGACGTCCAGTGATCTACCAGTTCACGGTCTACCTGTTGGACGTGCCTGCTCTACAGCATTGTTGTGGCACCTGTAGGGTGGTATCCAGTGCAGCTGAAATGATCACACTACCCTAAAACCACTTCTGTTAGCAGGAAGAAGCATTTCTGGTCACACATTTGTGGCCCTAGATTTTCTTGACCTTCTCACTGCGCTATTGCCTGTTCTGTTCCAGCCTGCTGAACCTCCAGAGCAACTATTGGGAGGGAGACAATGTGAGGTTTAAGTGAGAAGGAGAATTAGCAAAAATTGTGTATCCTGGCCGGTGGCGGAACTTCATGCTCTGGCACCAGGGGGTGGAGAGCAGGCGGGGGCATGGCTGGCGCACGTCCGGGGGGCATGGCACACATTCCAAGGGTGTGGCGCACCGCACTGCCTGTGAGGGCGTGGCACCCAGCATGGATGGGGGCAGCTGTGATGGCACCCCACCGGGATAGCGCTGCCAGGAACGGTGCACTCCCCCCACACCCCTCTTCCTCCACCAGTGATCCTGGCCTGCCCAAGCAAAGGCAACACTGGATACAATCCATTGTCATTTTATACGTTACCCACTGCAGTTCCATGGCTTGGCCAGTACTTGTTAGCATGGGAGGAAACGTTTGCTGACTTACATGTGCATCATAGCTGCATTGAAAACCGAGGCACCATATTTGTATAATCATTTCCAGCAGACCAACAAATGGACCAGCAAAGGTAGGATCATTAGTATTTAAGAATCAGGGCAAAGTCTGGTTGTATGGAAGGTGGATAGCAACACAGCAGCATCCATCACTAACTGACAACTGAGGCATTGTATCAACCCCAGATGGACCAGGATCTTAAAAAAACCAGTAGGATCCATGTAGAATTCTCATGGTATTCCTAAATACATTTTGGATTTTTAAAAATGCCTTCATGCTTTTTTCTTGATGACAAATCATTAGAACTAGGAAAAGGAAGTGTGCACTTTAAAATAGGCAACTGTAGCTTTCATAACTATATAATTAAAAAAAAAAATACAGGCTGGGCCACAGGAATTTCTTTAGATATCTGAAGAATCTACCTTGTGTATCACCAGATATTGAAGGACTTCAGGCTGGGAAGACATTCAAATGGAGTCAGTTTAAAACTTAATCATCACCAACTCAGCAAGATTTGAAGAGCCTATAGGCTATTGGTCAATATGCCTGAAAACATATCGAAAGGGAAATGGATGGGGATATTTTGCCTGGTTTCGAACAACTGCACAGTTCAGCAACACACAATTAAGAAGATCATGTTCAAAGAAGTGCTGCTCATTCCTCCCCTCCTGCCCACCCCACATCAATTCTGTATTTACACTGAGATGTAATTTTGATCTGTATGATCAGCCGTATGATGAAAGGCTGAATTTGTATTTCAGTGTGTTGTCATTTTAGTATTTGCTCTTTTGTGACCATACTGTGAAACGTTTGAATTTTGAGTTCTGGCAAAATGAAATTCTTGAGAGACCAACACTGATTTCACGAGGCTTTGAATTAGTTACTTGCTTTCTTCTGTGAGAAAAGAACTGTGTATCTTTCAGCTTTGCACAGCAGAAGTCGTGTGGGTATATACTTTCATGGCCCAGTGTGTTGGCTTTGTTCATAAGCTTCCTATTTGCAACCCCCTTCTTGATTTTTATTCCTTTTGCTGGCTTCATTTATTTGTGTTTATGATGCTGATGCTGCTTTTTTAAGAATCATGGCTAATACAAAAAACATCATTACCAGTGAGCTCTACCATTGAACTAAACCACTGGGTCATATCACTGGGATTTAGCCCAATGGTCAACCACATCTTTACATACAAAAGTTCCTAAGTTTGGTTCCTGGATCTCCGTGTTCAGCTTGGAAAAGCTTCTGTCTGAAATTCTGGAGAGCTGAGCTGTGTAGACAGTACTGAGCCAGATGTACCAGTGACCTGAGACTTTGTGTAAGTGTGGTGTAGCAGTTAGAGCATCAGACTAGAACCTGGGAGACCATGGTTCAAGTCCCCACTCAGCCATGAAACTCACTGGGTGACCTTGGGCTACTCACTTTTTCTTAGCCTAACCTACCTCACAGGGTTGTTGTGAGGATAAAACAGATAGTGAGAGAACCATGTATGCCACCTGGAGTTCCTCAAAGATGTGCTATAAATGTACTGCAACTACTATTAATAGTAATAACAGCTCCTTAAGACATGAGCACATAAAGGCTCCTAAGCTGCAGAGAGCCATTGAAGGCCTGGAGCTGGCAGTGCTAAAATTGTTGTTTAGTCGTTTAGTCGTGTCTGACTCTTCGTGACCCCATGGACCAGAGCACGCCAGGCACTTCTGTCCTCCCGCAGTTTGATCAAACTCATGCTGGTAGCTTCAAGAAAACCATCCAACCATCTCATCCTCTGTCGTCCCCTTCTCCTTGTGCCCTCCATCTTTCCCAACATCAGGGTCTTTTCCAGGGAGTCTTCTCTTCTCATGAGGTGACCAAAGTATTGGAGCCTCAGCTTCACGTTCTGTCCTTCCAGTGAGCACTTAGGGCTGATTTCCTTAAGAATAGATACGTTTGATCTTCTTGCAGTCCATAGGACTCTCAAGAGTCTCCTCCAGCACCTGGAGGTGCTGGAGTGCTAAAATACCCATTACCAATTGAATTGAATTGAATAAGGATGGTAAATCATATAGATTTGGGTTGTTGTTGTTGTTGTTTCTTACTATTAGAATTATAGTATTAAAATGTAATTCTAAGAATAAGAAACAGCAACAAACTAAAAGAATGGTTGGATTTGTTTTGTACTTTTATAGAGCCTTGGAAAATCAGTACGACCGTGTGTGAAGAATACTGCTGATTTTGTTGAAAAATACTCTTATGGGAAATTCGAAATTCTACTGTGAAATGTATGTGGACTGGAGAAGTATCTGGAATGGAGAAGAACAGAGACCTACCAGAATTTGACTCAACATTTTTTGTTTCTTAAAGCACAGGAGTTTGTAAGGGTAGTCTTCATTTCCAATAGTTGAAAATACATCAAAGGTGGTTTAGGCGTTTAAACTCAGCCTGTTTTGGCTATCTGTAAACATGATGCCGGATAATGGCTGAACTGGAGCTGGTTGGTTTATTTGTAACTGCCCTT
Source organism: Podarcis tiliguerta (assembly GCF_965153285.1). Taxonomy (NCBI): domain Eukaryota; kingdom Metazoa; phylum Chordata; class Lepidosauria; order Squamata; family Lacertidae; genus Podarcis; species Podarcis tiliguerta. The sequence goes on along the minus strand of NC_139538.1, from coordinate 42,748,774 downwards.
CACCATAAATTCTCAGTGTGGGTTACAAGATAACATACAATCATCAAAACTATAAAACCTACATTGGCTCTCAGTATGTTTCCGAGCACAATTCAAAGTGTTGGTGCTGACCTTTAAAGCCCTAAACGGCCTCAGTCCAGTATATCTGAAGGAGCGTCTCCACCCCCATCGTTCTACCCGGACACTGAGGTCCAGCGCCGAGGGCCTTCTGGGGGTTCCCTCACTGAGAGAGGCCAAGTTACAGGGAACCAGGCCTTCTCGGTAGTGGCATCCGCCCTGTGGAACACTCTCCCACAAGATGTCAAAGAGAACAACAACTACCAGACTTTTAGAAGACACCTGAAGGCAGCCCTGTTTAGGGAACCTTTTATGTTTGATGTATTACGGTATTTTAATATTTTGTTGGAGGCTGCCCAGAGTAGCTGGCGAAGCCCAGCCAGATGGGCGGGGTATTATTAATAATAATGATAACAACAATTAACCATAACAATTTTAAAACACATCAACCCGTTCCAAATGGAACAGAACAGTATGAATGCAGAGGACAGAGATCCCATGAAACAAAATACCTTAACTGTCAAAGCCAGGTAAAGAGGTATGTATTCAGCATACGGTGAAAGCTGTGCAATGGAGATGCTAGGTACACCTCTATGGGGAGGGAGTTATACAGTTAAGGGGCTGTAGCCACAGAGAAAACCATCTCCCAGGCTGCCATTCCTCACACTACCAAGAGCTTCCTCTGCAGATTGCAATGCCTGAGAACATCAGTAGGGATGGAGATGGTCTTTCAGATATCCAAGGCCCAAGTTCTTTAGGCTTTGGAACAAGATTAGCACAATCCAGGAGCACCAACTCTAGCGGGCAGAGGTGTCGTCAGGCCCCTCAACATTCCTTAGTTCAGCCCCCCCAATATTGAGGGGGGCAGAGGAAACCAAACTGCCAAGGCGAGTGCGGCACAGCATCAAAGACAGACTCCTCCTGAGCTCAAGAGAGAGAAGCCATGACCACTAAAGCTACATGGCACTGGGCAAGGCCTCTTCCTGATGTGGTGGCACTGACCCATTTTTCTACAAATGTCAACTTCCTGTTTGGGTAGGTTTTCCTCCTTCTCCTCAATTCTTGGCCAGAGTGCTCCCACTTAATTTTGGGGGAGTAACAATTATCCTCTCTGGTTCTGAGGATGTGACTGAGCGTGAGTCTCGTCACGCCTTTTTGAGAAATGATCAGAAACGCTCAGGAAGCGACAGCGGAGTGCTTTTCCCCCTTGCCGCCTTCAGAGGGCTTCAGCTTCAGCGCTGGTGACGGCGAAGGCTTGAGACAACTTGCTCTAACTGGCCTTCCCAAGAATGTGTCAATCCCTTGTCACTTGAGCACGGCCTGCCGTTCCCTGCCTGTCTCTCAGAGGCTGCTCTCCAGATGAAAAATAATAAGATGAAATACTTCTAGGACAGGGGCGAGTAGGAAGGAGGGAGGGCGTGAGTAGGAACCGAGATGTCAAAAGACAGCTTGCTGAGACCCTGTCAAAGAGAGGCATTCATCAAAATATGGAGAAGCCTTGCAATATCCTCAGGATAAACAATTTTGATAACTTAAGAAAAGCGTTTCTTTTTATGAATATCTAACTTACTGGGGTTTTTTAAAATAAAAAATACCTTTTCATTTACCTTCCTTTTTCACATTCTCAAAGGACAGGACTTTGATGAAAGCTTTCAGGAAGCAGATCACGCTTGTCACTTAAATTGACTGTGCTTAAGAGTCCAACAGAGCTTGGTGGTGAGGAGTCAAACCCTTCAAAGCACGGTGCTCAATTTTAATCCTGCAAATAACTTAAGCACACACATGCCTCCATTAAACTCACCAAGGCTTAGCATTGATTGGTTATTTATACGCTGGAACTTTTGCATAGGGCTTTCCACCTTTCTCAAATCTGATCTGGCTCCAATGCCCTTGATGGCAGTCTAGAATTCCGTAGTGTAGCTGATAAAGCTTTCCCTGAATTGCAGGGGCTATATGATTCTATGATTCTACTTTTCTCAATGCTAGGAAAAGCTGCCTTCACCTGCTACATGTCTGCATTCCAGGCTGCTGTTAAAACCAAGAGTAAGTGTGAAAAAATGTGTTTCTCACAAACAAACAAACCCAGTTTTGCAAGAGGTGATTATCCTTCCCTCAAAAAGTTAATGACTAATTACAGTGAAACTCGGAAAATTAGAATATCATGGAAAAGTTCATTTATTTCAGTAATTCAACTTAAAAGGTGAAATTAATATATGAGATACACTCATGACATGCAAAGTGAGATATGTCAAGCCTTTATTTGTTATACCGTATTTTTCGTCCTATAGGGCGCACCGGCCCATAGGACGCACCTCGTTTTTTGGGGGGGGAAATGAATAAAAAAAATTTATTTCCCCCCCCTCAGCTGCGGCTGCGCCCCAAGCCTTGGGACACCCGCCAGAAGCACGGGGAGCCCTCTGGAGGGCTCCCCGTGCTTCGGGCGTGAGGCTGCCGCCCCAAGCCTCGCGCGCTCGGCGGGACCTCCCGTCGGGCGCGCCAGGCTTGCGGACACGCCCCCGAAGCACGGGGAGTCCTCCGGAGGGCTCCCCGTGCTTCGGGCGGGAGGCTGCCGCCCCAAGCCTCGCGCGCTCGGCGGGACCTCCCGTCGGGCGCGCCAGGCTTGCGGACACGCCCCCGAAGCACGGGGAGTCCTCCGGAGGGCTCCCCGTGCTTCGGGCGGGAGGCTGCCGCCCCAAGCCTCGCGCGCTCGGCGGGACCTCCCGTCGGGCGCGCCAGGCTTGCGGACACGCCCCCGAAGCACGGGGAGTCCTCCGGAGGGCTCCCCGTGCTTCGGGCGGGAGGCTGCCGCCCCAAGCCTCGCGCGCTCGGCGGGACCTCCCGTCGGGCGCGCCAGGCTTGCGGACACGCCCCCGAAGCACGGGGAGTCCTCCGGAGGGCTCCCCGTGCTTCGGGCGGGAGGCTGCCGCCCCAAGCCTCGCGCGCTCGGCGGGACCTCCCGTCGGGCGCGCAAGGCTTGCGGACACGCCCCGAAGCACGGGGAGTCCTCCGGAGGGCTCCCCGTGCTTCGGGCGGGAGGCTGCCGCCCCAAGCCTCGCGCGCTCGGCGGGACCTCCCGTCGGGCGCGCCAGGCTTGCGGACACGCCCCCGAAGCACGGGGAGTCCTCCGGAGGGCTCCCCGTGCTTCGGGCGGGAGGCTGCCGCCCCAAGCCTCGCGCGCTCGGCGGGACCTCCCGTCGGGCGCGCAAGGCTTGCGGACACGCCCCGAAGCACGGGGAGTCCTCCGGAGGGCTCCCCGTGCTTCGGGCGGGAGGCTGCCGCCCCAAGCCTCGCGCGCTCGGCGGGACCTCCCGTCGGGCGCGCCAGGCTTGGGGACACTCGCCCGAAGCACGGGGAGTCCTCCGGAGGGTTCCCCGTGCTTCGGGCGGCAGGCTGCTGCCCGCAAGCCTTGTGAGCCTGTGGGAACTCCCACAGGGCTTGCAAGGCTTGCAGATAGCTTCCTGAAGCCTGGAGAGCGAGAGGGGTCGGTGCGCACCGATGCCTCTCGCTCTCCCGGCTTCAGCGAAAGCCTGCATTCGCCCCATAGGACGCACACACATTTCCCCTTCATTTTTGGAGGGGAAAAAGTGCGTCCTATGGGGCGAAAAATACGGTAATTGTGGTGATCATGGCATACAGCTGATGAAAACTCCAAATCAACACTCAGAAAATTAGAATATTAAATGAAATCAGCAAAACAAGGATTGCAAATAGAGCAATATTGGACCTCTTAGAAGTAGAACCATGCATATGTACTCAGTACTTAGTTTGGGCCCCTTTTGCATCAGTTACTGCCTCAATGCGGCGTGGCATGGATGCTATCAGCGTGTGGCATTGCTGAGGTGTTATGGAAGACCAGGAAGCTTCAATAGCAGCCTTCAGCTCTTCTGCATTGCTCGGTCTCATGTCTCTCATCTGTCTCTTGGCAATGCCCCATAGATTCTCTATCGGGTTCAGGTCAGGCGAGTTTGCTGGCCAATCAAGCACAGTAATCCCATGGGCATTGAACCAGGTTTTGGTACTTTGGGCAGTGGGGGCAGGTGCTAAAGTCCTGCTGGAAAATGAAGTCAGCATCCCCATAAAGCTCGTCTGTGGAAAGAAGCATGAAGTGCTCCAAAATCTCCTGGTAGACGGCTGTGTTGATCCTGAACTTAATGAAGCACAGTGGATCAACACCAGCTGATGACATGGCTCACCAGAGTGGTGCATGCCCTGGTTACCTCCTGCTTGGACTACTGCAATGCGGTCTACGTGGGGCTACCTTTGGAGGTCACTTGGAAACTACAACGAATTCAGAATGCGGTAGGTAGACAGGTTACTGGGAGTGGCCACCGATACCGTATAACACCGGTCTTGAAAGATCTACATTGGCTCCCAGGGCATTTCTGAGCACAAGTCAAAGTGTTGGTGCTGACCTTTAAAGCCCCAAACGGCCCCAGCCCAGAATACCTGAAGGAGCATCTCCATCCACATTGCTCAGCCTGGACACTGAGGTCCAGTTCCAAGGGTCTTCTGGTGGTTCCCTCACTGCGAGAGGCCAAGTTACAGGGAACCAGGCAGAGGGCCTTCTCGGTAGTGGCCCTCTTCCTATGGAACACCCTCCCTTCAGATGTCAAGGAAATAAACAACTATCTGACTTTTAGAAGACATTTGAAGGCAGTTTTTATAAAGGTATAAAACAACAACAACAACAAATTTTCTGATATTTCCAACTAGTCTACATGAAAACTTTTGAATTGTAATACCCAGCAGCAATACTTATATTTCAACTTTTGTTAAAACATACATTCACGTGTTAGAAAGCACACATGTTATCTCTCTCTCTCTCTCTCTCTCTCTCTCTCTCTCTCTCTCTCCCTCTCTCTCTCTCTCTCTCCTGCTTGCCAGGCTAGGGCAAGTGTGAGCTTCACTTGCCAAGCCATCTGAATTGTATTTTAACTGCCCTTGGGGAAGTTTCATTCATTCTGAGGCATGCTAGAACAGTATTTGACAACACATTATATGTATCGCAAGTGGTTGTGAGAAGACATTGGTGTATTAAAAATACAGCCACTCAAGACAGCACTTTCTTTAATGTCCCCTATTCTTCAACTTGGGTTTATTTACACAAGGCTGAAGGGGGCCTATTCCTTTTTATATCTCCTACTGAAACTGGCAATTTCCTCCAGGCACAGAAGGAATGCTGTACATGATTTCCAGCTCCCAAATGGTACCTGCAATGAAACATGTGGGCTTATTGCTCCCTCTTGTGGCCACTGAGGAAATTATATGTAGGATCCTGCCAAAATTGAATACAGTACATACCCGTTTCATATTTTGTTTGCAGCCCTACGACAATAATGCTGAAGGACTTGGTATCAATCATTCCAACTAACAAATAAAATAACATGACGGAGCATCACCAGGTAACTGCAACCAACTTCAGGGCAGAAGATCCTGCCAGAACAGCTATTGCAAAATGTGCTGATATTTGTCAACCAGAGTTAAAAAATAAATAATACCCATTTATTTATAACAGCAAGGATTGTACTGTTTTATGCATGACAAACCTAGTTCACAAAGAGGAAGCAAATCTGTATCCCAGCAGTACCATTTCATACTGCAGGTATGTGTGAGACATGATGAAATACTTGTTTCTTAGCTAAATTGGATCAAATTGTGGGGGCAGGGCAAGGGGAGAGATTATTATATAGTTTTTTTCATATATCATATAATATCACATCTGGGAGAAATTTTGTTTATTTATTTAACTAGTTTCTATGCTGCCGTATGTGGTTCTTCCTTGCCCCTATTTTATAATTACAACAACCCTGTGAGGTGGGTTCGGCTGTGATGTTATTTATTTAGGTATATATTCCTGGCACGTGCACCCCTTTTGTAAGGACATCTTACAAACCCCAGCACTATGACGGTCCCTGCCCACACGCTCACAATCTAAAAAGACATGGCATGTGAATGGGATGGAGAAGGGTAGAACAAGTTTAAGCACATGCTCATCAAGTTACAGTTCTTATAACCCAATTATATAATTCTAGAGGTGCAGATTCTGACTGGCTAGAAGTACAGCAACTCTTTGCTAATGTCAGCAGTGGTTCTGACTGTCCTGCAAGTGATAATAGGCAGTCTCTCCCTGGAAGCGCTCTCGGCCTCCACCAAATACCTTCCAGGAGCAGAACAGGTAAGAGCACCCAGAACAGGTAAATATGAAGGTAAAGGACCCCTGGATGGTTAAGTCCAGTCAAAGCAGACTATGAGGTTGCTCATCTCGCTTTCAGGCTGAGGGAGCAGGTGTTTGTCCACAGAGAGCTTTCCGGGTCATGTGGCCAGCATGACTAAACCGCTTCTGGTGCAATGAGACACCGTGACGAGTGCCAGAGTGCATGGAAACGCTGTTTACCTTCCCACCACAGTGGTACCTATTTATCTACTTGTACTGACGTGCTTTTGAGCTGCTAGGTTGGCAGGAGCTGGGACAGAGTAACAGGAGCTCACTCCGTCATGGGGATTTGAACCGCCAACCTTCCGATCAGCAAGTCCAAGAGGCTCAGTGGTTTAGACCACAGTGCAAGTCATGTCCAGGAGGACAGGGCAGCTCCTGCCAGAGAGTGTGAGTCTTGACAGCAGTTACCACTGGTGGCTGGTGCCCATTGGGACAGGTGGGGCAGAAGGCAGGGTGCCCAACAGTAGGTGGTGCCAGAGCCAATGATAGGCAGAGCCAGCTAGTTCTAGTTTTGTCCCCATCCTCCTCCACCCTGCTGAGTTTGCAAGGCAGGGAGGCTAAGGAGGAGGAAGTGACAGGTTTGCAAGAAGGCAGGCAGGTGAGGATTGGCTGAGGGCAGGCTTAGGTTGGTGGGCAGTGCCTCATATGCTCTAAGGGACCAGCCTCCATGGGGCAGTTAGAATCTTTACAGGAGGAGGTTTGACGGAGTTACGCCCTTCACAAAACATGCACTAGGAACCTCAGCACTCCAGGGGAGGATAAAGTATCTCCCAGTGATGGACAAGGGAGGTGGCCACTTTCAGCCTATTGAGCAACCCAGACAGCCATAACTGATACCTAAGCAACAGCTATTTTCCTCCATTCATTGAGGAAACCCAGAACAGACCTGGGTGTTTAGGGCATTGGAAGAACAGTGGTGGGAAAAGTATTCCTCCCAGGAGAACAGAGAAGAGATGGGGGATACACAAACAGCAGTTAAGAACTCTGCCTCATTTATCACTATTATTATTTATTAAATTTATTCATCACTTTTTTGCCATGGGCAGCTCAGAGCGCCTTAAAATGGTTTTCAGCAAAAAGCAAACATAGGTAAAGGTAAAGGGACCCCTGACCATTAGGTCCAGCCGTGACTGACTCTGAGGTTGCGGCACTCATCTCGCTTTACTGGCTGAGGGAGTCGGCGTCCAGCTTCCGGGTCATGTGGCCAGCATGACTAAGCCACTTCTGGCGAACCAGAGCAGCGCACGGAAACGCCATTTACCTGCCCACCAGAGCAGTACCTATTTATCAACTTGCACTTTGCTGTGCTTTCGAACTGCTAGGTTCGCAGGAGCAAACATACATATACATTAAAACCAGCATTTTTAAAAAATCTAAAAGATAATTCTGTTATCCCACCCATGCAAAAAGGTCATTGATAGTTAAAAGCCAAAGGTCAGATGAATGAGAAATGTTGTTTTTCTCCTGGTGGCTAAAGATATGTAGGGACGCAGGTGGTGCTGCGGGTTAAACCACAGAGCCTAGGGCTTGCCGATCAGAAGGTCGGTGGTTCGAATCTCTGACGGGGTGAGCTCCCGTTGCTTGGTCCCAGCTCCTGCCAACCTAGCAGTTCAAAAGCATGTCAAAGTGCAAGTAGACAAATAGGTACCGCTCTGGCGGGAAAGTAAACGGCATTTCCGTGCGCTGCTCTGGTTCGCCAGAAGCGGCTTAGTCATGCTGGCCACATGACCTGGAAACTGTCTGCGGACAAACGCCAGCTCCCTCAGCCTATAGAGCGAGATGAGCGCGCAACCCCAGAGTCAGTCACCACTGGACCTAATGGTCAGGGGTCCCTTTACCCTTTACCTAAAGATATGTAACGATGGTGTCAGGTGAACCTCCTTGGGGTGAGCATTCCATAAGTGGGGAGCTACCACTGCAACGGCTTGTTCTTACGTTGCAGTACACAGTGGTAGGAACTTCTACAAAGATGGCACATGACATGATAAATATGTCCTGGGTCACTGAGGCCAACCTACCCTCAGATCAGGGATTGGTGCCCTTATCCAGGTTCACTGACCCCACAGTCTCTGCCTGATAGGGGCTACTCCTAGGAGCAATCAGTGATGAGCAGAAATTACACTTCTGCAAAATGTTTCTGACCAAACTGCGGGTGGCAGTGGAAGACAGGAGTGCCTGGCGTGCTCTGGTCCATGGGGTCACGAAGAGTCGGACACGACTGAACGACTAAACAACAACAAAATGTTGAGGTGAGGCAGAGACTTAGGGAAGTTTCTCATGCAAGAGTCCTACAGCTGTGGTGCAGACACTAGAAATGTTTGTTTCTGAGTCTTTATGGTTCCGACTTAGCCACAAAGATGATGTAGGTGGTACTCTTGGCTGATCTCAAAGGGTCATGATGGAACCCTAGCTGTCAACTTTCCCCCTTTTTTAAAGGGAAATTCCCTTATTCTGAATAGGATTCCTTGCAAGAAAAGGGGAAAGTTGACAGCTATGGATGGAACACAGAAGGAAAGGTAGACTCTAAAATAGAAGATTTCCAAGATTTAGAAGTCAACCCTGGAACCTTGATTTTGGCCCAGAAGATACATGGGGCAGACTATCCTAGAAAGTCATAAAGAGTCCCAAGACTGGTCCATATGAGCTGTGAAATGAATTTCAGTAGCAATGACTCATAGAATGAAAGTCAATTCTGTCTTGTTTTAGGCTAGTGGGAATCAACATGCACATGACATTGGACAACAATATCATACTTCAGCAAAGTTCAATGCAATACTTTTTAAAATAAACCCTAAACTAGAAGAATACTTTAAAATGCAAGTCATATGTATATGACCTTAGATCCCTCTAACAGCAATGATTTCTCTACTGATGATCATGAGCCAATATTATTTGCCAGGAGCCTCTCCCAATCCTTGAAGCCACCAAAAATAGATTCTGGGGGAAAGCATCACTTTTGACCTCTCAAGGGAAGAAAAGTTGCTAGATTCCGAACCGGGGATTGGCAGCTCAGATTTTTTTTTTGGGGGGGGGGGTAATGTGAGTCAAGTAATCAACCCACCAGCCATCAAAGCTTTCTACTCTGCTATAGCTTTCCAATGGAGAATGCAGTGGGCAAAATTCATTGCAATTCAATGATTTCACAGTGCATAGATCTAAACCCTGAGTTTCACTTGAGGGGTGTGGGGTCTGCTATGCAGGTCATCAAGTCTTGTTTGGGATATCATCAAATCAATTCCATCTGCTCCTGAGAGCTTTCTCAAGTTGTGTAGTAACTCATCTGATGAATAGCTTAGGAATATGCCTGGGGAGAGATCTGCAGCTCAGTGAAAAAGCAGATACTTTAGCATGTAGGAGGTCCCGTGTTCAGTCTCTTGCATCTCCATGTAGGGATGAAGAAAGGTTCCTGTCTGAAACTCTGGAAAGCCCCTTTCAGTCAGGGCCAGGAATACTAGGTCAGATGGATTAATGGTCTGATTCCATATAAGGCAGAGTCTCACCCTCCTAACAAAAAGTCAGGCCATTGCTCTATCAAGCTCAGTATTGTCTATAATCAGGGTGATCCATCCTGTTTCACTGCCCCCCCATGACCATCCATCACCACTGCCTTGTCTACTGAGGTTGCACCACACCACAGCTTCTAGCAAGATCTCATGAGAGGTCTGTGAGATCTTGTGAGATCTCAGCAGAAGCCACTGCCGCCACTCCTCACTTATTTGGTAGTGGCAGCAGGGGTGGATGGGGTGCCCACAGGGATTCTGCCACCTGAGGCAGCAGCTTCAGTCTGCCTCATGGGTGGACCAGCCCTGTCTACAGCAGTAGATGCCACTGGGGTGGGATGGAGCTGCAGAGGTGCCCTCTCAACACCAACATCATTGCAGCTAACCTGGATGCTGGTGGAGTTGGATATTGACAGGTCGGGGCTGTGGGGGTCCAGCAGTGGAGCCAATCCAGCACTCCCCATGGGCACATCCATGCATCCGGACCCTGGCACCATCCTGCCTCACCTCAGCACAATCTAGGCAAGCTGCAATAATGCTGGTGTCAGGAGAGTGGTTCCACGGCTCCACCACACCACATCAGGCACACTACTGATTGGCAGAGGCCCTGGACCTCACCATGGCTGCAGATGATGCAGTTGGCATCATGTGTAGATAGGACCTGAGTGTGCTGGAAATTTGATGGTGGTGTGTTTGCAGGATACATTGTGGTGGCTAAGAGCATGAGACTTAGCTGATAGAGCTCCAAAGAAGGTTGAGATGTGGTCACTCGGGGAAGAGGCTATTGCCTGTTTCTCTGCAAGACTGCAACCCAAACCACTGCATTGCTTGAGGTCGCCACCAGCCTTAGATGGGGGCCTCTGTTGCTGGCTGGATTATTCTTCTGTTTTATCTCCTCCTTGTACTTGACAGCACAATACAGCTCAAGGCAAAAAATTATTTGCAGACAAGTACGCAGGCAAGGGGATATATCACCAAGAAAGGTGTAGGGCTGTCGTTGTATATAACAGGCTGGGAACGGTATTTATAGAGCTACACAGGGTACAAATCATAGCTGCAAATCCTTCGTGAAGCAGAGAACTAGGTATAAACTCTAGAACTATTGGAAGCAATCTTTTAGAAGGGGCTGCCCGGTGGCTCCTTGGGCAGTAAATTACACTGTAATGCCATCCGCACCTGGACAAGCTGGTGGAGTGGTTCAAGTGTTAGCAGTAAGCTCCTATTTCATTACTCCTAGCCTGTGATTCAAAGCTGCTGAGGCCGATTCAGAGCCAGGCAGCTCAGATTTGATTGACTAGCTCCTGCTGGGAAATGCCTTATTACTCATCCCCTTGATGTAACTAGGTCCAAAAGGACTGAACACATTCAAGAGCACCTATAATCTGCAGTGTCTTGAGTAGATTCCCCACAATAATCAAAATATTCACATATATCGGCACAACGGGGCAAAAGATTGCTTTTTAAATCCCATGTCTGTAAAAGCGAGAAAATGTGCTCCATTATATCAAACAGCATTGTGCCATAGACAAAGGAGATGTTGTGATTAAAACAATGTCAGGAGATAACACAAAATTCCTAATGTGCATGTAATTCAGCATGTCGTTAAACTGTGGAACTCACTGCCATGCGATGTGGTGGTGATCCCAACTTAGATGGCTTAAAAGAGGATTATCAATGAAGGATAAAGCTATCAATGGCTATTGGTCATGGTGGCTGTATCTTTTTCATAAGGCTTCCTGAAACACCAAAAACTTAAGCTGGTGCTTAAAACAGACAGTACTTGCTTGATTTCATTAGGTAGAGAGTTCCATAACCCCACAAATTTCCCTATCACACAATTTCTAATTTTTCATGCTTAGACATGAGGAGTGCAAAAATTTCTCTCTGATTCTTTGCTATGGTCTTATTGTTGATAAATCAATGGCTATGCAAAAGGAGAAGTGCTAGCGTTTGTGTAATTGTATGTAGCGAGGGAATAAAGGGTGATTGCAAACTTTTGCCTTTTTCCTTTATTGAGAGTGTTATGATAGAGCCCAGGTATCATGGAAAGGACACAATGAGTGTGATTATGTGGAAGAGATCCCGGGAAACTGAGGGTCAAGACAGAAATACTTGAGAGCAGTTGCATAGATGAACCTCTGCTGTTGTCAGGGCTGTTTTATTGTTTTTATATTTTCCTGGAAGCCGCCCAGAGTGGCTTATTATTAAGGCCAGCATAATGTTGCTGCTGCAAGTACTTAGGATTGCAACTAAATAAGAAGTTTAAGGATAGCTGTAGAAACAAGAGAGAAGTTAGCCATGACAACAGACATGTTCACAGCATCCCTGGCTACTCCAGCACCATCTACCAATTGCACAATGCCCCATCATTACCCATGCCCAGGAGGCACCAATCGATGCACTGTGGTGGCAGAATGACTCCCATTTCAGCCATCCCAGTTCACACAGCACCAAAAAGAGACCACAATCCCCTGCCACTGTGGTCATGTGGGTAGGAAGACTGAATAACAGAGAAGAACCTCATGACAGTGGCTTAGAGTCCTGATGTAGGAGCGCTGCTTCCAAGCAAAACCAATCCCACTCCATTGGGTGAGAGTCACTTGCATTGCTGTTTGTGTGGGGAACTTTTGCATCGTGCAAGGAAGAGGACTGCTGGCAGGAGGAAGAACAGAAACTAGAACAGCAAGCACCTCCAGCTCAGCCAGAAACAGCAATGCAGCAAGAAAGAGATGTGGGTTCAAGTCCTGGGGTGATACTCATGTGGCGAAGCATGTCATGCAGGGTGGTGTTGGAGGACCAACAATAGCTTCAGGTCAGGCCTAGGCATAGGCAAACTCAGCCCTCCAGATGTTTTGGGACTACAATTCCCATCATCCTTGACTACTGGTCCTGTTAACTAGGGATCATGGGAGTTGTAGTCCCAAAACATCTGGAGGGCTGAGTTTGCCTATGCCTGCTTCAGATAGAGGGGGAAGGTGACACATGACTTGATCATGATAGCCGACTGAATGCCAGTGATGGGGGACCTGTAGCCCTCCAGATGTAAGTGGACTCATGACTACCATCAGCCCCCAGGCATTTGGGCCAATAGTCAGGTTGATGGGAGCTGTAGTCTATCACCATCTGGAGGCCACAGGTTCCCCATCCCTGCTGAAAGTGAGGTTCCAGATGCCTGCCAAACTACAACCCCACCCCCACACATGTGCCATGATGTCACATGGATTATAACATTTCACTTGCTTTCTCTGTGGGATCATTGCTGATGGTGACAATTAAGGGGGCAAGCTCATGAAATCAGGAATTCCCTTCCAGATGGAGAACTGACATTTCTTCATGCAAAACCTAAAGTGGGAACAAAACTGCAGAAGTAATCATAGCCCTTGGCCCCTACAGCTCAAGATATTGGAGGAGATTGCAGTCAATTTCAACAAAGGCCTATTCTTGCTAATTAGTAAGTTTAGGGGCAAATGACTACAGAGCTGTAGATTTCTAAATTGGCTTACTCAAAACAGAGCACCATGTGTGTGATGTCATTTCCCCTGTTTCCAGTGATGGGAGGAAACAGGAGATATAAACCATTCTCTTCTTCGATCAACAATGGTAGCAGACATGCCCCAGCAGAAATTCAAAGTCTACGCATGATAAAATTGTTCCAGGCTATCCTTGCTACCTGTCCACATCGCCTGATGTCTCCCCATCCTATGCTGAAGACAAGAGATAATCCTCCACCACCGCAACCATCATTATTATTTATTAGATTTATATGCCGCTCTTCATAAGAAGATCTCACAAGCAAAAAATTACAGGATAAAAGCACAAAATAAATAGTTAAAGCAAAAACAAAACAATGGATGCCAGCATTGGGCACCTAGGAGAGGAAGAAACAGAAGGAGAGGAGTGGGTGGGAACTGTGGTTTGTTAAGGATGTTGAGAGTTGTGAGGAGATCCCTGTTCCTCTCACAGAGCTACGCTTCCTAAAGTTCCTTGGGAAGTGAGGTTGATTGTTAAACCAGTCTAAGAATTGTAGCTCTATGAGGGGAATAGGGATATCCTAACAGCTCTCAGCACCATTGATAAACTAGAGTTCTCCAGATTTTTGGGAGGAAGCCATGGCTGTTTAAGTGGTATGAAACTGCTTTAAATGTCTGGTGCAGATATGACCTTGTCCTGACAGCTATTCTAGTTTAAGTCCACAAGATGACTTCATTACATTGCATATATTTTTATTATTATTTCCAAATGGTCTTTATGGCTCTGTTTGGTTTGCAGTGCTAAAGCGTTCTTAAATGGAGTGTGTGGATCTGAATTTATTTCTGTGGTTGATCTCTATAGACCATGGGTAGGCAAACTAAGGCCCGGGGGCTGGATCTGGCCCAATCGCCTTCTAAATCCGGCCCACGGATGGTCCTGGAATCAGCATGTTTTTGCATGAGTAGAATGTGCCCTTTTATTTAAAATGCATCTCTGGGTTGTTTGTGGGGCATAGTTCATCCCCCCCCCCCAAATATAGTCCGGCCCCCCACAAAGTCTGAGGGACAGTGGACCGGCCCCCTGCTAAAAAAGTTTGCTGACCCCTGCTATAGACCATGGCATGAGGAAGAAATTTGACATACCGGTAAATCTAATGTGACCTGAGATATCCTATCGTAAACTCTGGTTCCAGCCTTGCCTTCTGAAAGGCATCAAAGCATATCCTGAGTCCATCATACCTTCTAAAGACCAAACATGCAAATTTAGCTGCAAAGTACAGGATACTGTACCACAGTGCCTGGAGACAGACAGTCTGGTTGTGTATCCATAGCAGTGACCAGAGGAGAAAAGCCACCGGGAGAAGTGCAGACAGAAGAAATGCCATGGTGCATCTGCAGCAGCAAAACTGGACATCTTCACCTTCCGCTGCTGCAACAAAACATGTCTCTCCCATCTCGGTCTTCACAGCCACAGCAGGTGCTGCAACCTTCCAACAGTTTGAGATTGGAGGTTTTCTTGGATGGGGCTTCTGTGTCCCCAAGCCTGCCCCACTATGCTATGTGAAAACAGGCAGGTTAGTGGTCTTTGTCAAATAAACAGTATATAAAATTAATAAACACAGAGATGAGGACAAGATATAGGCTGTCTACTTAAGCACACCCTGTCTCCCATCCCACCTAGGCTGAGTACATGGTGCTTCCATTTGTAGTGGCTTTTAGTCAAACACAATGAATGAATGAATGAATGAATGAATGAATGAATGAATGAATGAATGACTTGGTGCTTCCTTGGATGTACAATTGAGTCCCCAGTAACATCTCCAGCCCCTCTAACTCATAAAAAGCTAGCCGCTGGAGAACCAGACAAGGGCCCTGTTAAAAACCCCACAGTCAGCCAGTGTGGTGTAGTGGTTAAGAGCAGTGGACTCGTAATCTGGTGAACCGGGTTTGCATCTCCGCTCCTCCACATGCAGCTGCTGGGTGACCTTGGGCTAGTCACACTTCTTTGAATTCTCTCAGCCCCACTCACCTCACAGAGTGTTTGTTGTGGGGGAGGAAGGGAAAGGAGATTGTAAGCCGCTTTGAGACTCCTTAGGGTAGTGGTGAAGCGGGATATCAAATCCAAACTCTTCTTCTTCTCTTCTTCTTCCAAGGAGACAGTGTCAAGCAGGGGCACCAGCTCCAGGGGGCCAAGCCCTTTTGGCCCCCCTATATTTTGGGTGTTGGGACAGCCACCCCCCCCCAATGTTACAAATGTGTGGAGGTGAAGGACAGAACCAACCATCATGTGGCTCCAGGCTCCAGTGGGTGGCTTCTCCTCCTCCTCCTCTTCCTGCCATGGAGGGGAAGGAGGGTCAAAGCAGCCTCCTACTGGTGGCAGCATCAAGAGAAGGCGGAAGAGGAGCCACTGGCCATTGAAGCCACACAGCTGCCATGTTTGGCTCCACCCCCAGCTCTTCTCAATGTCCTGACATCACATGCGTGATGTTGCCCCTCCCAATCGCCCTTGTAAGCTGGTGCCTCTGGTGTCAACTGAAGTACAGGCATGGCCAACTTAAAGCTTCTTAAAACAACATCCAAAAACATGTGTTGGAAATGCTGAAGTGATGTACAGGAGTGGCTCCTCTCATGCCCAGGCCTTCTTTTGGGAGATCTAGGAGCCTTTAATTAGCCAAGCACATTTCTTATCTCATGTTCAGACACCTGCTGATAAGGTGGCTAATTTCTTATCTATCACTTGGTTACAGGCAGCTCTTAGCTGGGCTTTAAGGTCACTGGCATCTTCTCACATAGTCTTGCTTGGGTGAAGCAAGGGAGATGAAATGGAGGAGAATGGAAGGGGAGGGAAAGTATTCCTTGATTCTCCCACTGCTTTCCTCCCTAGCATTTTCCTTCCCCCATTTCATCCCCCTTGTTTCACCATAGCATTTCTCCTCCCCATGATCTCACAGCTCCTTCTTTTTTGTGGGATGTGAAACACAAGAGCAGTCAAGTGAAGTGAGGGCAAGGAAGTGGAGGGTGAGGTGAGCACTCTCCCACTGCCATAGGACCTTCTCTCCATCCAAAGACAAATTTTTGTCAGTAGAAACACTCAAGGAGGGAGCAAAACAGAACTGGAGAAGGGGCCCCAACGGAGAGGCCTGGAGGGCTTTGTTTGCTCCCTGAGCCTGATATTCCCTATCCATGCTCTAACCAAACACCCTTAAAAAGGTACAATTCCCAGGGGGACGTCATTTTCTGGTTCACCTCAGGCAGCAAAATATCTTGGGCTGGCCCTGCCCAGCGGTGTCTGGGGTGTCTGGGGCAGCATGCACGCCCTGCAGCTGGGGGCGGAGCAAGCTGCCCATGGAGGCGGGGCAAGCCAAGGCAGGGTGCACTGCATGGAGCCTCTCTGCAGCCTCCCCCTCAGCTGTAGGGCGCAGCGCAGAGCTTGCAGGCAGTCCGCCCACCGCTTCCCCTCAGGAGAGACCCATGGCTCAGGCGCACTGCAGCCCCCCCGGTGTGATGCCCAGTGCCCCCTCGCCTCACCTAGCTACGCCTTTGGATAAGGCAGATCGCTTCTGTGGGCCAAGTGGTTTCTTTTGTGTACTTAATTGTGCATCTGTGGATTGCCATTACTTTAGATCCAAAAATTGTTTACACGTATGTATGTTTACATGTATATATCTGAACATGGATTAAGTTTGGTTTTTCTTTTGCTGTGCCGTATGGGTCACTTTGAGAAAGATATTTGGTATCTGTGGATTGCCAACACCTGTAACTCCATCAATTTTGTGCTTGTCCATATAACTCTGCTTTGTAACAGTTGCTACTCACCGCAGCTACTATTATGCCATAAGATCCACTGTCCTGTAATATCACATATGGTATGTATAGTTATTTATGGTTTTATATTATTTTTGCTATATGTGAAATCGTGATATTGTATTTATTTGCATTTCTTAGAGCTTTAAGTACTGATGAAGCCCAGGATGGTGAAACAAGGCCAATATTCCGGAAATCCTTGTCTAGACTTTGTGTAAGGATTTCATGGAACTTTAACAACCTTTCATGTGAATTTTTGGGCCTTACGAACAGACAGATGGAATAGACACCAATACAGGGATGGACCTTACGCATGAACTGACTAAAGAATGATCCTATCCACTGGGTCTTCTGCTTTGTTCGTTTGTTGAACTTTATGAGTTACTTCCGTTGAAATTTATAATTTGAAACTATGAATAGTATACCTTATTTATCTAAGAACACAGCCGGTTATGTCTCGTTTGCAGAGTTGGAGACAGCAGTGCTTCTGGTTTCTGGAAATCACTTGAGGAGAGAGCGCTCCCGCCGTGGCATAGGAAGGGGCATGTGGTGGGTGCGGGAGTTATTTTTTCAAAACCACATATTTTTGCCATTTTTTCACACACACACCCTCAGTGATGACACCTGGGGTGGCCCGCACCCACCACACCCGCCTTCCTACACCACTGCCCCTGGCTGGCACTTTGCAAATCTGAAGCAAGCCCTCCGGGTTAGACAGGGCCCTGCCTCCTCCTCTCTTCTTTCACTTCAGAGAAGCACTAACCAAGCCTAGATGCACCAACCAAATTCTCCCTTTAGCATTAAGTAAAAACTTCCACCGGGTTGGGTCTGGGATTTGCAGCTTGAGGCAACAGCTCAGCAGGAGTGCGCCTGTTAATGCCATTTTGCGGCAAGCGAGGGAATGAAACTCTTTAGAAGACCATGATCAGGAGACGTCCTTAAAATAACAATTGAATTAGGCTTAATTCATTCCACTTAATTCCCTAATAATGCCTTTAGCAAAATTAGACTATCAGTACTCCCAAGAAGGGGGCTGGGAAACTGCAGTAGCTAACCAGCCGCACTAGCAGAGTCCTGGTGGAAATGGAGCTCATGTGAGAATGGAGCACGGAATCTAAGCAGGAACTTTCAAGTGTCTGGCTGCATTTGAGCCCCAGTCTTATCAGCCACAATTCATTAAATATATATACTATATAACTCCGTTCACCCGATTGTGATTTGGGTGTGATTCTTATGCCCAAATATATGAAAATGTCATTTTGTAATCAGAAAAGAATGCAGCCTTGCAGTTAGTTGCTTGCTCATCCACCAAAGAAAATTGGTGAGGCTGTGGCCTCAGGATGTGAAAGTCCATGCATGTATGTTTTAAAAAAATAATAATGAGGTCAAGTTGCTATGGAGGAGTATAATGCGTAGAGATATTCTTCTTTTTGTCAGACTTCATTTTAAAAAAATGACCGTTAGATTATTAAGCTGGTTGAAATATCCATTTGTCATCTAGGATGCAATCCTAACAAGGGAATAAGCCCAATGGAACACCTGAAGAGCAAAAGATCTCATGTTCAGCTCTTGCACATGCGCACACACACACAGAAGGATTGTAGGTGTCAGGAAATGGTTGGGAGTGAGCCTGGAGAACCTCTGCCAGTCAGAGAGTAGGCCAGGGCCAGTGCAAATGTTTTGGACCTGGCCATTGGCCATGGTGGCTGCGGGCAATGGGAGCTGTAGTCCACAACATCTGGAGGACAGCATGCTGCCTGGGTGGATAGACAATACTGGGCTAGACTGACCAAGGGGCTCATTCAGTATCTTGTGTGCAATAGATGCTCAGAAGAGTGAGAGGGAGTGGAGATCAGGCTGTTGTGCTCATGACCAGCCTTTCTCCTTGTTGGGAGAAGTGTCTGCCTTTAGTGACCCACCAGAACAGGCACAAGACATTCCAATGAGAGTCTGCTCTGTAGTCAGTGGAGTTCCCCCGCACACCAAGCTAACATGAAGAGGGTTCAGATGACCACCCATTTTGCATGCTGAGTGACAAGGCTGTGGGCGGACACCACCCCCTAACTGCAGCAGGGAGAGGGAGGGATGAGAGAGTGCTTGAGAGTTGGTAGGGTGGGAGAAGAGCCAGTCCCAAAAACAACTGGAGGGCCAAATTTTCCCCATTCCTAAGCTAAGCCAATCACAATTTGTTTTTGAAAGTGTTTCTCTGCTTTTCCTATTTCTGCTTGTTTTCAACTTGTATTTGCATTATTAATTATCATCTTCGCAACTATGGATGTTTGCTACATGGATCTCCCAAGAGATGTGAATAACAGCAAGATCAAGACATGGTTTTGAGATTAGAATCAAGAAGTGGACCTCTTGACGTAGCCTTAATGTTGCTCCCAAGTTGCTTTGTGAAGTAGAAGGCAAGTGATCTAATACAAGCAGGTATTTCACAGCTTTGGCTGCAGCAACTTCTGTTCTTTCTGTTGTAATGGAGTTGAGAAGATAAGGAGATCAGAGAATTGAAACAATTACCATTAAATTAAGAACAGGTGCACAATGACATGGGGAAAGGAAAACGCTATCAAGGTAAGAAGTTATTGGAACATAAAACCCAGTGAAAGATGTAAGGAAAAATGGGACTGTCAGCTGTTTACAACATTTATGACTTTTCCTGTCTTTATGGATCTGCCTTACGGGAGCCTGATATGGCTATTCTGCTTTGCCACCCTGCTTCTATAGAAGGTGACAGACAAGGATCAAGCAAATAAATATTTTTAAGTGTTCCTCTTTAGTCACAGAAATAGAATCTCTTCAAATAAATACCGAAGCTTATTTCTGTCTTAAACTTTGAAGAGAATATCTAAGTATACATAGCAAATAAATGCATAAAAATACTGCTTTAAACATGATCATTAAGTGGCATTGGTGAGCCAATTCAATGGCAACTAGCATTATTGCATTCTCTTGTTTTCAGCTGTGTCTTCTGAACTGGCTATCAGGGCAATTCTTTAACTTGAAAGGCAGAGAGCGGACTAGGATTATGTGCTTTACAGAGTCTGCTGGTTAATGTGTTGCTAAAGGATATAGCCTTTGCCCACTCTACCTGCAGCATGTCTACACTGTGGCTAGCACATGTCACAAGTCATTGTCACAGGTATTATTTATTCCAAAGCATATCATTTCCATCAGTGCAGTCTTCCCCTTTCAGAGAGAGGATGCATGCAGTGGTTTATGAGCCCCTAGATTATACCCTATTTATTTCCAGTATTTCCTCCTCCTGGCAGGTTACAACTGTAATGGAAAGGGAGGTTGGGAGAGCCTGCTTTTGCCCTTCCTTGCACAACTGTCTTGCAAGTAGACCACTTGTGTGCTAAAACTCTCCGGCAATTGCTGCCAGCACCACAGCTCTCAAAACCCTGGCAGGGCTGACCTGGGTTTTGCCACTAGAGGAAGATTCCCCCTCCCTCCTGCTGAGTCCCTGGCACCAGCCCCCCCCCCCATTGCTATGGCGGAGGGGAAGGAGGCTGAAGGTGAGCTAGTGTGCAGCAGCAGGTAAGAGAGCAGGGCTTTTCTCCACAACATCCTTTTCTGCTCACAAAGCCGTTCTGGGGCCCTAAATAAGGCTGCATCAGGCTGTCGATTTCTGACCTTAAAACATGACATACCTCACAGCCAATTGAAGTTATGAAGGGTAAGGATGGCTGAAGGTCCAACACCCTAATTCAGTGTGAAAAGCCAAAAACCCAAACACAGGTGTAAGCAAGT
The DNA here is from genome assembly GCF_965153285.1 of Podarcis tiliguerta. Classification (NCBI taxonomy): domain Eukaryota; kingdom Metazoa; phylum Chordata; class Lepidosauria; order Squamata; family Lacertidae; genus Podarcis; species Podarcis tiliguerta. The sequence goes on along the minus strand of NC_139538.1, from coordinate 42,727,973 downwards.
GTGACAGAGTGATTAGAAGGTGAGCCAAGGATTAGGATTAGGTTTAAGCCCACAGCAAGTCATGATGCTGACTGGGTGAATTTAGGCTAATCTCTCTCTTCCTCCCTCCCCCACCCCGACTCTGCCAACCTACCTCACAGGGATGTTGTGAGGGGAGAATATTGGAGGAAAGAGGATATTTAAATGTGATACAAAATGCTGTCAGGCATTTACAGTGGTGCCTCGCAAGACGAAATTAATTCATTCTGCGAGTTTTTTCGTCTTGTGAATTTTTTCGTCTTGAGAAGCACCACTGTGTATTGACGGTTTCCCATAGGAATGCATTGACGGTTTTTAAAAAAAGGCGCAAGACGTTTTCATCTTGCGAAGCAAGCCCATAGGGAAATTCATCTTGCGAAGCAACTCAGAAAATGAAAAACTCTTTTGTCTTGCGAGTTTTTCGTCTTGCGAGGTACCACTGTACAGTTGTTTAATTTACTTACGTAATTGAATTCTGAGAAGGCACCTGGTTACAAGGCCCTCCACTGTGGCTATAGCCCCTTTTCACAGCAACAATGTCCACCCTAGGCTGCTGGCACATATATGTATTAATGAGAGAAAAATGCATCATTCTGAAATTCATGAAGTACATTTTAAAATTCTCTTTCCTTTAGTTTTCTAAATCTCTACCTCCCAAATGGGTGTGGGATAGTTAAAAAACCCTGGGAGGGAAGAGAGAAATGATTGAATAGGGTGCATTTCACTGCTTAAGTTGTATGCAGCAATGCCACAATTTATTTTTTATTTTTTTTAAAAAAAAAACACTCCTGAAATTTCTGTTTTAAAAACTGCTGAATGTGAAACGCAGCCATTTCCCCTCTCCCCCACCCCCATCCCTTATTTGTAATACCATCTTCTGACCAGGAGAGTGCACTTTTGGAAAGCAAATGGGCTGTAACATCATTTCGAACAGTTTATTCACTTGAGTAAATGCATTATTCACAGTCCACTAGTACTCTGTATTTCACTTCTCCTGAAAACGGGGAGTGGGGGGGAGGGATGCCTAGAAAGGCCTTTAGCTTGAAGCTTGAGCTTTAAACAAATTGCTGCTGGAGTGGTTTTATTCGGGCTAATTTTGGCCTCCTTGAAAAATGTCCAGGGTCCAGCTTTGAACTCCATCTGTAAGGTCACATACCAAGAGGTGTGAGAGCGGAAATTTTTGTCATAGTGCCTGTTTGCTACATTTGGGGCACCATGATCCATGATTGTTAGGTGTGTGGCATTGAAACCAGACCTGAGGAGCCATCGCTCAGCGACAGAGCATCTGCTTTGCATGCAGAAGGTCACAGGTTCAATCCCCAGCATCTTCAGGAAGGCAGGGAAGGAGGCCCTGGGAAGCCACTGCCACTCAGTGCAGAGAATACTGAGGTGGACCAATGGTCTGATTCAGTAGAAGTATTCCTCTTTGAGAGTATCATTTGACAGCAACTCAGGTGAGCTGTTTCAGTAGTTGGGTTTTGGGTTGTTACCCTCTGGGAATTTGGCACACTTAGGTGAACACAGAATCTTAAAAAAGACTGAGAGGTACTTGAAAAGAAAAGTTTGCTGCCCGTTTGCTGTCTCTGATGTCTTTGTTTACAAGCTTTTTTAAGACAAATGCTTCTATTGTAACTCAGGGAAGATTTCTTGGGGTCTGTACCCTTGGGTCAGATTACTTATTCTCATAGTTCAGCTATCCCTATTTACCAGAGACCATCCCGTTTTCTAGTAACTTCCCTGGTGAATATAGGAATAGATCAATTCATAGAAGATTAACAATGGCATGATGGCTCTATGACTTCCAGTATCAAAGGCAGTATTATTATTAATTATTATTATTATTATTATTATTATTATTAGAATTTATATACTGCCCTATACCCAGAGGTCTCAGGGCGGTTCACATAAAAAGATCACAGTATATACAATAAAAATAAAAGCAATAACCCACTAATATCCCCACCAAAAAAGAGTCCCATTTCAAAAGGGTATGGATGTTGATCAGGTCAACCAAAGGCCTGGTTAAAAAGTAATGTTTTTGCCTGGCGCCTAAAGGTGTATAACGAAGGCGCCAGGCGAACTTCCCTGGGGAGAGCATTCCACAGACAGGGAGTCACTGCAGAGAAGGCCTGTTCTTGTGTTGTGTTCCGGACCTCTGAAGGAGGTGGCACATGAAGGAGAGCCTCAGAAGATGATCTCAGGCTCCGGGTAGTTTCATACGGAAAGAGGTGGTCCTTGACTGCCAGTTCCTGGGTTTAGTGAGTAGGTGAGTGGCATTTCCCCCATGTTCTGCTGCTGGTGGACCACTGTAGGAACAGACTGCTGCACTATGTAGGCATTTGCTCTGATTCAGCAGGGCTATTCTTAAACCCTCCCAGATGACCATCCAGCCTTCAATATCTTCCTGTGAAGAAGAGCCTACCACCTCCCAAGGCAGACCATTCCACTGTCAAGCAGTACTTTAAGGAAATTTTGCCCAAAGTTTAGCTGGTCTGCTTTCCTGCTATTTTTCTTCACTGCTTTCTTCTGATTTTTATTTTTCTTCTGATTTCCCAGAAGACTCGAGCCTTAGTAAACTACAACTTCTCCTTACAAATTCAGTGCTGTCCTTCTCTTTAAGGTATGAAGACATGTACGGTAAGTCCTAATTTTTATTATAGTGTTCTGTTACACACCTGCCCAAGGAGCAGTGTTATTGTGATGCCACACTGCTAAAAATGGGGACATGCATTTCTTAAGCTTCAAGCTAGCACCAGCAGATGGCCACCTTGTATAAGATTTCAAGACTGAAAAGACGCTGACTCTAACAGAAATGTTGTAAGGATTGAGTGTGCACAACAGAACCAAACTATGAATGTTATTTACATTCAAATTTGTGTGATTGTGATAATTTATTTGGGTTAAATTTAGACAAGCTCTTGTTATTTCTCTGAACTCTTGAGAGATAATGGGGATCTACAATACACCCTAACCCATCCTTACCCAACCTGATGCCTTCCGGTCATTTTAGACTGCAACTCCCATAATTCCTGACTATTGGCCATGCTGGCTGGGGCTGATGGAAGTGGAGCCCAACAACACCTGGAGGGCCACGAGTTTCCTATTCCTGGATTAGACATCTGGGTAATAAATAGCTCATTTTAAAATAAGTTGCATTCATGTGGATAAAACCCTACATTCTGGCAATAGAACTGCAGTCCTGCTAGGACTGAATTAAGCATTTTCAGTGACTCACAGTTCTTTAATATCATGAAGATCTCATAAGTGCACTTTGTAATAATAATAATAATAATAATAATAATAATAATAATGGCAGAGGGTAAGCTTTTTGAAGCTCTTATTGTGTGGAAATTACCTTCTGTGGTTTGCTTCAGTTTACCCACATGACCATTCTCAACACTTGGATTTTTGTTCTGTAATCTGAAGATCTGAGACGATGAAACCTGAAAGAAGTCACCAAGAACCCCAATATTTTGCTCAAGTTGGTGCCTGCACCTCCAAGTGAGCTCTGCATAGTTGTGAACGAATGGGCTGGGTACCGCTGTCAAGGTTGCCAAAGCCAATAGCTTCCACCAGCAATTAGATTCACCATCCCTGAACTAAAAATAGATCCGTTGTCCTGGAGAAGACTGTGACCTTGACTGTTATGAGAGAAAGTGCTTTGCTCTGAGGGCTTGTTTGCATGATGATTTGTTCAAGGCTAACGACAGTGTAGCATCAGATTAATTTACATTATATAGAGCTGTATGCGAGGCTGAAACCAATGAAAGGGGAGGGAAAGATGCCAAAGATAACGAAGGCATGTTGCTTGTTCGTTTCACCTGGGGAAAACTATCGGTGCTGGTTAAAAGGCCACGGGGCTGTGTGGAACTACATTCTGGGGGCCCTTATGTCTGTATCTGCATCCTATGATACTTGTGTCGGCACACAGCAATGCTAGTCATGCACAGCTAAGATTCGTCACAGTAAGCATAAGATCAGAAGGAAATCCTGAGTCTCATCTCAGCTGACTCCCAGTACTTAAATTTCCCTACAGCTCAGAGCATAGTCAACAGTCCTGTTATCATATGACAAGAAAAGAGCCACCATGTTTTGCAGGATGTACAATTAAAAGGAAAAAGAAAACTCCAGTGTGATGGCCCTGACCCACAGTGACTTTGAACGTTATCGGAATTGGTTCCAACTGATGATCATCTGTAGAGAACTCAGGTCAAGGAGATGCTCAAGTTTCAAGTAGATGCACAGCTTGCACACCTCTTTCTCCTGCCCCACACTCCACACAGCAAAGAATAAGAATATGAAAAAGAATAAATTATTTATATCCTGCCCATCTGGCTGGGCCTCCCCAGCCACTCTGGGCAGCTCCCAAACAGAATATATAAAAAAGCAACAAAAATCAAACATTTAAAACTTCCCTAAACAGGGCTTCCTTCAGATGTCTTCTAAAAGTCAGATGGTGGCAGGCGCCACCACCAAGAAGGCCCTCTGCCTGGTTCCCTGTGCCTCACATCTCGCAGTGAGGGAACCACCAGAGGGCCCTCGGAGCTCAACCGCAGTGTCCAGGCAGAACGATGTGGGTGGAGACGCTCCTTCAGGTATACTGGACCGAGGCCATTTAGGGCTTTAAAGGTCAGCACCCACACTTTGAATTGTGCCCGGAAATGTACTGGGAGCCAATGTAGGTCTTTCAGGACCTTTACCATTGCACAAGCAACCCAAGCAGTTGTTTGGGGTGGCCATGCAATCAGTGGCACCAACAAAGCAGCATGTGATCAGAGAGCATTGTCTGAAACATTGCACTTGGCACAGGATGGTGGCAACATTCCTGAGCTAGCCAGATGTGCTGCATTGTTGGATAAATAAATGTTTCTCTCCATTTTTCATCATCCTAGAGAGGGTACCCATAATCCTTGGGATCACAGCAAAATTGATTGGCAGGGCAGACTAGATGCAGGTCAGAGACAAGAAAGCGCAGCTTCACGGGTGGGGGAACTTTTTCATCCTGAGGGCCATATTCCCTGCTGGACAACCTTTTGAAGGGCCACATGATAGTGAAGGGTGGAGTCAGAAGAGCAAACATGGCTGGCACAACGGATGTAAATTTCTCATTTGTACAATAGCCTAGTTTGTACAAACCCTTCTCTATCCTTCACCCAGAGAAGCAAGAGGCAATATCAAAGTTCAAGAACACCTTCCAAGCAAGCAAAGTTACTCAGGACAAATTCATGGAGGGCAGGTCTGTCAATGGGTGTTAGATATGGCCCATACAGTTCAATGAAACCTCTGAATTCAGATGTCAGCTTTTTTCTGAATACCAGTTGCCAGTAGGAAAACACTGAGAAGCATGGGATTCTCAAAAGTATCTCATTTGTCACTGTTCAGAGGCAGGCTGCTGGACTTAGCAGGTTCTTATTCGGAGGGACTCTTATTATGGTCTTATTTGGCTTCCTCTCATGGAAGCAATCATTGTACACAGAGATAATTCGCAGACATGAACAAACAAATCCAGCTTCTAAAATACAAGAACCAAAAGGATAAATTGAGAGAGGTGACAAAGGGGGGGGGGAATTAACTTTGTTTTAGCTAGGAATGTAGCCCACATTACTAATCTAGTGCAAACAACTCCTTATTCTCCTTTGTATCTCTTCTGTGACGCTATCCTTTTTCTCCTTCCAGTCGTAATGACATTACTATGCTATTGGATTCAGTAGGTGGCGCTCGGTCCTTATTTGAGTTGCCCATGATGAGTTGCAGGGTCTCTCTGGATGTGTCATATCACAGCAAAGCCTGTTTCTCAGAACGGGATAGACTTCAAGATTTCATTTCTGCAAATGGGGGTGCAATTTTAAGGCATACGCACTGGTTCAACTTAGGGGTTGAACATGATAAGGAGTTGGAGTGAGCTATAGAGCCTTGAACACTTTAATCTCCCAGGACACCCTCTACTTATTATGGTTATTCATGAACCTGAGTCTGTCTGTGCTTGCGAGGACGGCTCTATCATTAGGCAGAGTGGAGCAGCTGCCTTAGGAAGCAGGCGCTGCCTTAGGAGCAGCAGTGAGGTGCTGGAGGAGAGAGCTGTGTCCTCCTATCCTCAAGTACAGTGGAGGACATGGAGGTTCAGTTGCCAGCCCAGTTGCCTGGAATGGGGGACATCTTTTTCTTTCCTTTGGGCAACAAAATGTGATGGGCCAAGCCTGCAGGTTAGCCAAATAAGTACCACTCATGGGTAAGAGAGAGGTATCAACAAACCCAGAGGTTTTTAGTTGCTCAAAAATAAAAATAAATTAAAAAAAAAACTTGGGAGGGAGATAAGAAGCCGTAACAGGGCAAAAAATAATCAGGACTGGCCCAGTCATTAGGTGGGCTGAGGCTGCTGCTTCAGGCAATGGAAGCTCTTGAGGTGGCATCCCTGCGGGCACCCTATCTACCCTGCCACTTCAGCCACTGGTGGAAAAAAAGCACCAGCACTGATTCCAATTTTGGGTAGATCTTGCATGAAATCAGTGGTGATGCAGGCATTGCTTCTCTGCTGGTGGCAGAGGTGGTGGAGTAGGCAGGGCAGGCAGCAGTGACAGTGTCAGGGCCGGGTGGCAGTTCCCACATCACCTCAAGTTGAGAAACAGGGCATGCCACCCCAAAAATAATAATTCCAAACAGCTCCATAATAATTCAGTGGCACAGAATGTTGTGTAAGTAAAGGACGGGGGAGGAACTGGCAAATGAGTGGAAATGGACAATTGACTGGAGTGGCTGGACAGAGCAAATGACCAGAGAAATGGCCATATCACTGACTGGATAGGTCACTTCCCAATTTCCACTGAGGAGGTAGTTTTCTACATGTATGCTGTCTAACCTTCCTGTGGGGCCGTCTAGAAAAAGAGGTTCCGGAAGTCACCACAAATGCCTCCTTGTTCTCTTATAATGGCAATGATGCCCACCTGGGAGGTGCCCAACTGAGTTCGGGCTGAAAAAAAAGTCCTGCTGTGGGGCATAGTAGGAAAAAGCTTTCCAAATAAACTTCCTTTATTGATATTTAGTATCTGAGCATATTTGATAGCTGGCATCTGGTTTATATACCTGGTTTATATTTGTCAAAATCAAATCAAGAAATGCCAACAAGCCTTAAGCACAATGATTTAGGATTCTGAGGCGAAAATATAATGTGAAAAATTTCAAATGAGCATATCGCCCCTGAAATTTTGTATTTCGGAATTCAAACAGTGAACATCTTAACTGTAACAGATATTAAATATTTGTGAATGTTTGTTTTTGTTCAACTCTGTGGGAGATTGCAGTAATGATGTCCTACCTTAGAAGATGATCCTGTGTGGATTATCAGGAGGTTTTTTCCTTCCTTCCAGGCACTATGATTCTGTAAAACGGGAGTTTTCTTACAGACCTTCACTCAAAAATGCAGGTAGTGGTTTGCTATATTACAGAGATGCTGAGTTTTAAATGCAAGTTTCTTGACAGCCCATTATTACACAGGCTCTTGCTCCCTCAGACTGGGGGAAGAGAGAGGAAAAGCCCAACCCATCAGCAATAACAAAGAAATGTGGTCTCTGTCTCTAAATTGCTATTTGGATGCAGAGCAGGCTGGGAGAACAGTTGTTTCTGAATTTTCATTGCTACTTGATGGCTTTTTAATCTGGTAGCTTAGCTAGCAGGGTAGCTTGCAATCCTTCCCAGCCTCCCTTCAGAAGGTGCCTGCCCAAATCCAGGCAGGCAAGCACACAAGCCAAAGCCCCTTCCTCACATTTGGCTGTAAATCAGACCTCGATGGGCCTGCAGTGTGTGTACCTGGTAAATTGTGGAGAGAAGCCGTCACTCACAAATCCATCCTCCCGGACACAGCGCCCCATGAATCACAGCGGCCATAAGAAGGAAGTTATTTGTGAGTTATAAATTAGAGCTCATGCAAGCCGCAGACAGCTGATGCTGTATTACTACGGTCCAGGGAAAGGGTTGTTTTTGATTTCCCATCCCCGTTACTCAGCCAAAGAATAATAATAATAGTAATAATAAAAAGCCCATCAGGTATTCACTCTCTTTATGTCCCTCCATCCTATTCCTTAGCATGTGTCCCAGGCTAATATATTTCTTTAGGGGCTGTGATTTCTATAAGGGAAAGGGGGTTCTTCCATGAAAAGAACATTATGATTTCCTTTTCGAGCATGATTCACAGTTGCTTGCCCTGAGCTGATCTGCGTCAGTGCTTAAGTTCTCTGAAGAAAAGGTACTAGGACTCAAGCAGAGCCACCCCTGCTATTAGGCGAGGTGAGGCAGCTGCCATCTCAGATGGCAGATTGTAGGTGACAGTAAAGGTCAGCAAATTGTAAACTATTCAATTATATTTTTACTGCCAGAGAAGGAAAGAGCTCTTCACCCTGGGCACCAAAATATAATGGGCTGCCATACCTGTTTGCAAGCCATGCTTCTTAATCCTAAATGTGCAATTTCAGTAGGTGGGGGAAGGCACTCTGCACATGCTAAGTGAGGCATTGCTCATCATTACTGATTAATTGTTTTCATGGCCTGTTTTTGAAAACAGATCCAGGGGTACAGGCTTGGTACAAATAAATTCTCTGTGTAAAAGTGCTGGGTAACAGAACAGAATTGTCAAATTATTAATGTGTTGTCCTGGGGCCAGATTCATGTTCGCGTTGGTCCTCCTTTATTTATTATTTTGCTATTCTATCATTCAATCCAATACTGCTTTGCCGTTTCATGCTGATATGAAAGGAGGAAGCTAAGCCTGCAGTCCTATGCACACTTACCTGGGAGTAAGTCCTATTGAATTTAATAGGGCTTCCTTCTGAGTAGACTTGTCTAGAATGGAGCTATAAATGGAGTGAAGCCAATGTACATAATATGGAATGGTCTCCCCTGAGGTATAAAAATAAGCCCGCTCCAAGGAAGCATACATTTCACCCCCTATTTACTAAGCCATTCCTTGAATTTGGCAAGCATCTCTGGCATGGAGCTTCTTGTTTGCTCCTGCTCTCTGCTTGTGGCACACTATAAGCTGGAAGACTGCTAATGCATATTGAATCCTGGCTCAGCGCAGAAGATCAGAGGAACAGATCTTTGGGTCCTTTCCAAACGGAGGATTATAGGATGGCAAATGACACTGTGGACAGATCCATGATTGCAGGGATTTACACAAGCAGAAAATTGAAAGCCTGGGCAAATAGACATCCTGTGTGGCTCAATCCTAACTGCTGTTCCTGCTCTTTCCTCCTTGTGAGGAGTAATACTGAAAAGTCACCATTAAGATTGAACCTCCAAACACAGGCAGGAGAAACCTCTTCAGCTGACATTTCATTTGGTCCACAAAAGACCTATGTTCTAAACCTGTTTTGGTCTGAGAGCCACATTCCTCTGCAGGCAATCTTCCAGGGGCCACATGCCAGTAGTGGGTGGGGCCAGAGGCAAAAGTGAGTAGGTCAACAGATGGGGCCATGCAGAAGTCAGAGGCTGCCTTCATCTTCCATCAAAGTGTTGGACTGGGGAGACCAGGATTCAAATCCCCCACATGGCTATAAAGCTCACTGGGTGACCTTGGACCAGTCACTCATTCTCAGACTAGCCTATCTCATAGTGCAGTTGTTGTGAAGATAAAAATGGTGGAACTGGGTGTGGAGAATGCAGATGACTGGGACATAGCTGTGGGCAGCTTGAGAACATGCCATCTACCTTGGACCTGCCCATAAAAAGCAAGTGTCTAGAGTGAGAGACTAGAGTGATGTCTGCTGTTTTCAGGAACTCTTCTCATTGTGAGAATTTTGTGAGTGAGCTGAGAGTTTGCTTGCACCCTGAGTGAGATCCTGGAGGCAGAACGGGAGGGTGTGTCAGGAGGAAAATGAATTGATCTTGATTTATGTACATTATAATATTAGCAACTTTGTATTATTGTAACCCTTTTAGATGTAGCAGCCTATTTTTGCAATGTTTTTGTTCTGAGTTGTCTGTTGTCAGTTTTCCATACACCGCTTCGGGATATTTTTAATACATTGTGAGGTATAGAAATTAAAAAATCAGAATCAAAATTTAAGAAATCAAAAGGCACCATCACAGTTCAGAGACAAATTCCAGCCAGGCAAAAGCATACAAGGCAGGGTCAGTGAGAGGAGTGGCTTTGGGAGATGAGATGTAGCCTGAGGAGAGTCCCAAAGGCTGTCCAGGTTGATGACTCTTGAAGGAGTGTTGAAGCTGCCCACAGGCCAGAGGTTCCCTACTCCTGTTCAAGACCCACTCATTCAAGAGTTAAGCCTCATTGCATTCAGTGCCCATCACATCCATTCATCAAAAGTAGCTACTTGAAGTGAATTCATTCAGAGAGCACTCTTCTCCAAAGATCATCATTTCTGATTTTGTAGGTGGGTAACTGTGATGCCCTGTTAGTGCAGAACTTTAGAGCTTCTTTTGCCTCCACCCTTTCCTAAAACATTAATAGGCCAGGTGCTCATCCCCAGTTCTGCAGAGCCACGGTTCTGTCCTACATATGTGATACATTTCCTCGGCCAGCTATGTTGCACAAGGAGCACATGGAAAGAAATAATGATGTAACTGTTGTCTATACCACACTTGCTGAATGTACCTTAACAAATTCTGGTTTGGGAGGAGCCTGGTTTGGCCAGCCAACCAGCCAGTGGAATTTGACTAATAGTGCAATCCCTATGCATATCAACTCAGACAGTATGTATATTGAGTTCAATGGGACTTCCTGTCATATAAGTGTTTACAGAATTGCAGCCAAAGAGATGGAGCCAAGGGGTTTGATTGGAGCAAGCCATTAGACGTGGGATGGGGAAGCACCAGTCCCAGGGAGTATAGTAGTAAAGGTCAAAAGGAGCCTGCCTGTGCCTTGGAGTGGCTGTGGTCATGGTGCTGGACCTACAGCAGAACAAGTGGAAATGTTCTCCCCGTAGTTTGAGAAGTGACAGGGGTCATGGCCTGGATTAGGGTGGTGGAAGACCATGTGGCAATAATCCAGGTGAATGCATTTTGCCAACCCATTGCTTTCAGATTAGCCTGTCCTAAGCATCCATGTCCTCATTTCTTCCCAGAAGAGCCAAGTAAATGTTGCAAAGGCTTATTTCCGTGCCAGCTTGCCTTATTTGGCTCATTCCATTATTGGATGGTGAAATCTCCCCCTTCCCCATAAACATGTAAAAGAGAATACAAACAAAAATAAACTGCATAATAGCCTCTGCCTTCCATCCCAGCTTCTTGATGTGATCCCAGCACTGTGAAATGACTGTTTGTGTCTCTGTCACACCAATCTATCGCTTCATTCATCACTTCCAAACACTTTGCGGGAGATCTTCATGTTCAGATTTGAGGCAAAGTGACTGCATGAAAAAGTTTATCTTTAGAGACAGAATTTCTCCTATTGGGAGTATATTTTGCATACATTTGATTTATGGGAATCAGTGCTTCATGAAATGTTTTGTGATTAGTGTGAGTAACTGGCACAATTTTCATGTCACAAATGAATAAGATTATTATTTTTTAACCTTATGGAGTCAGGTCAATGGTTCCATTTAGTGCAGCACCATCTCTCTTGCAATAGCTGACTCCTGATTCTGAAAGGATGCATTTAATAGCAGGATGCACCAGTAGAGTTGCCCAGTCACCATCATTGGGTCTCTGTTTCTGAAAGTTGACTCAAACTTATATATGTCTTAACTTTAGTTAGTGACAAATAAAATAATCCACAATGAGATAGTCCTACATTTATGTTGTTTATGTAGGATGCACTTTCAAAACAGTATCCAGTGTTAGTCCTACTCAGAGTAGATCCACTGAAATCCATGGATCTAGTTGTGCCCATTAACTTCAGTGGGTCGATTCTGAATAGGACTAACACTGAGTATATCCCATTTTCTTTAGATTGCTCTCCATGAAGTCATCAGAACTACTCATGTGGCTTATAACTTTCTGAGAAGTCCCATTTATTACAGGAAGATAGTTTAAAAGCAATTGTTTCAGGACTGCTAACAGACAATATGCAGCTGCCTGGCAAGACAGTGATAAATTTGTGCTCTAATATTCCAGTGACATAACCCATGTCTGAGCTAGATGTATTCTTGTTTGTTTGTTTGTTTGTTTGGTGCCCAAATATTTGTGGTAGATATACATGCATCTTAAGGCATTTACCAGGACTGGGGAGTCTGTGACCCTCCAGATCTTGTTGGACTTCAACACCATCATCCTTGACCCAGTGGCCATGCAGGCTGGAGTCTGATGGGAGTTGTAGTTCTACAACTTCTGGGGCACCACAAATTCCCCGGCCTTGGCATTTTCATTTCTAACGTTCCCTCCTGCAACAGAGAAAATCATAGCTAGAGGTCAATAGAGAGTACAGTATAGGCACATGCACAACATTACAGGAAACAAGGCGGGCAAATGGTTCCAATTCCGCTCAGTTGGAAAAGCCAATGTATCCCTTCTGATGTGTCCAATAAGACATATGATGTATTAATGGTTGTGTTGTGGGTCCGTTACATTTTACGTAAGAGATACATAGAAGTTATGTATAGTACAAGGAGTCTGACTTAGCTGTATCGTTTTGCAGCCTTGAATGACCCAAGAGCTTTTCCATTCTTGCGAGTCCTCGTATTTTTGGATTTTTGGATTGTTGAGATGACTTCCAGTGCTATCACCATTAAGCACAAGATCTCTTATTTGTGTAGTAGATCCTTGGCTTTATCACACACACAAAAAGACATGTCGAAGAGTAGGGTGCATGGATATATCATTCATTCATTAATTCAAAAAAACCTCACCGATATATGAACAGACTTCCTTTTAATTTTGTTATTATATGGGAGGGAGGTATTTGTGAACCAGTATGGGGGGGGGGGGGCTAGGTAATGAGACATGTGGTGCGTAGTAAAGCTTTTACTCCCCGCACCATACATAATTTTATACAGCTCTGTCATGTGACCCACCTTCTCAACTTGTCTCTAAACCTGGGATTGTGACCAGAAGAAAATTTCAAACCTGAAATCTCACATAATGAAGAGGGTGGGGAAAGTTGGCCTTTGTTTGTTATTCAGCCGCAGTCATAGAGGACCTTCAGGTATTGAACAGGCTTCCCTCCAAATTCTGGCAATAGCCTTCTTTACAGAGGCACTTACTTCGCACTTAGAGAACCATTGCTTTAAACTAATTAATTAATTGAGAGTTTAAATGCTACAGTCCATTATAACAGGTTATAATTAGAAACTATTTAGCATAGCAATTTATCTTGATCAAATAACAAGAAAAAAATCATTTGTCATCTGGAACAGCATGTTCAGTGCATTCTGAATCTAGAGATACACATAGTTTGTTTACAACAATGGAACTGAACTCATTCTCAGAAGCCCCAGTCAGCTATCATAATTAACATCAAATTTTAAAACCCAACATTTTAACATTGAATTTAATAAACTAGGGTGCAATCCATAGTGTGCGAAAATAAATACTTGAACTCCCATTGATTTTAATGGTTCCAGATAGCAGGTAATGCATTCTCTCCCCCCACCTCTCTCAAAAACGGTTATTAGATTATTGCTTTGAGCTATAGAAGAGATGGTGGGATATATATACTAATATACCTATACAGCTAATCAAGAGTTGTTTATCCCTGCATATTTCTCATTATTTTGTGTGTTAAATATTTACACCTAGCTTTGATTCCCCCTCCCCCCCATAAAGATCACATGTCTATATCTGAAGGTGTCTTTTCCTCTTGCAGGAAGAGAAAATAATTCTTGCAGCTTGCTTTCACTGAGCACTGGTCTGTTTTGAATCCCTCTTTATAAACCTCCCCAGAACCAACCTTCAGTTTTAAGGAATTCCTCCCAGTTTCTCTTGGCCATCACCTTAAATTTTAAAGAATCCTGTTTAACCTTGTGCTGAAAGGTGTGTGTGTGTTTGTGTTTGTGTGTATGGTATAGAACTTGCCAGTGGGGATCAATACTATGTGAAAAGTAATTATTGAGGCATAAATTTATCATAAGGGTGATCACCAATAAAACATTCTCTTGGCGACATTTTAATTTAAAATCAAATTCAAAAGCTGCAAAAGGGAGAGGGGAAAAATCCTTAACAAGCAGAAAAATAACTGCAGCCTCTGGAACACTTTATATGTTCAAAGAGAGCTCCATCATATTCGTGGGGCTCCCCTCTCTGCTGGGCCCAATGCCTCTGATTTATGGAAATGACTTGCAGATCCATAGATGTGCTTGGCTGTGACAGCCTTGCATATCACTGGTTAATTCCTTTAAAGTATGCAAAGAAAAATGATTCATGTCTGGCTGGAGCTGGAGGACCCTGCCTTTTTCAAGGGTCGCTACTCTGAGTCTGTTTGGGTATATTGGTTTCCATAGTGATATTTTTATTAGTATTAATGATGTTTTGCGCCAAGATGTATGGCAGGGGGAGCTACTGCCTGCTGTACCTGTCACTGTGAGCTGCTTTATAAACAGTGCATTAGGAGTTAAACCCTCAGAGGAAACTCACCTTGGTTCAGTAATTGGAGGTTTTTGTTTTGAGAAGGAGGGGGATGAACATACTGGTATATAACACAGTTCTGCCACCTAGTGATGGAGCTGGGAGAGATGTCAGAAGAGGCTAGAGGCATGTCCAAGGGGCCCTCACAGCTCTTGACCGTTGTCTAGAAGAGTAGGCAGACAACTGACACCTTACAAAAAGGTTGTGCGGAGGGTAAGGATCCTTGGCGTGTGTGCATAGTTACAATGTTCAGCATAAGTGTGGAGTTCAGCGAAGGACAACTAGAAGGCCATGAACATAACTTTCATTGTGCTCCGATATTTCTTTTGAATGGTCTGCATCTATCATAGCAAATTACCCATCTGCTTGGCCCAAATATAACACCTATTGATCATCCATGGCCAACATGAGGGCTGCCATTTCACACAGCTTTTTCCTCATTTCAGTCACCACACTTTCTTGCACACAGAGAGAATGCCCAGTGTGAACCTGTTATGTGGCAAAGACCGCCATGTGCTGAGTCATGTTGAAGAAAGTGTATCTTCCAAAGGAGATCCCTGAAGAAAAGGAGGGCGGACAGGACTACCTAAGTCCTAGAAGATACTGGTGACAAAAGCTCTTTAGATAGTTGCCTTCTACCAACACCTTCTGGGTCATTCACGTGTCTACCCTGTGCTCTTTGCTACAGCTTTGGAAACTTTGCATGCTGTTCTCAGCAGATACTGAAATGTCTCTTTGGAAACAGTATATCTTTAACTATCCCAATGTCTATAAGGGCTTGCCTATATTAGTGATGCATGGCCAAATCTTATTTCCAGTTCCAAGGAAAATAGAAGACCTTTTGAACAAGACAATGGCATTGCCTCCTAATCCTATTTAATTAAACTTCCAGTCAACAGCTATCTGCCTGCACTGGATTATAGAAAATACCATCCAGATTTTAGGATTTAACAGCTAAATGCTGTATATTTTTGCTGTTACTGATCAATTGCTCTACTTTTCATTAAGATTATGCCCACCACTCACTAAGAATGACTATTTTGGACAAACCCTGTTGAAACTGAGGAGATTCAAAATCCAAGTACTTTGGTTTAACTGGGACTGGGCCATAATGGGAGCTGGAGCTGGTATATAGAAGTGGCCAGGGTTACTTACAGCTGACTGAAACATTCTTTTGACTTACAGTGTAAATATTTCTTTTTTTAAAAAAACCCCAAATGTCCTTTAGTTATCAAGAGGCAAATAAACTGTTGACAGCAATGTCATCAATAGGACTGGACAAATATTCTGCTATTGGCAGTTGTGCAAGTTCTGAATAAGCTTCTGTTAGAAGCAGGAAGCGAGTCAGTGTGCTTTAATGATTAGTGCTGGATTAAGGCCTGGGAGCCCAGGGTTCAGATCCCCACTTGGCTATGAAGCTCCCTGGGTGACCTTTGGCCAGCCACTGCCTCTCAGCCTATCTTACCTCACAAGGTTGTTGCAAGGATTAAATGAGGAAGGGGAAGAACCATGTGTGCCACCTTAAGCTCCTTGGTAGACTATAAGTGCAACAAATAAATAAAGAAGTGGGTGTTTTGAAGGCTCAGAAACAAGAGCCAATCAACTGGGGGCTAGGAGCATCTTCACTGCCCTGTTTCCCTGTGGCTCCAAGTCATGGTCACTCAGGTTCTTCACCTGTTTTTTAACCACCAAATCTTTCCCCATTATTCCCATTAAACATGTAAAGCTCTCTGAAAAAACTATGCCCCAAAGGCTGGCTATGTTGAACAGGCATTATGTATTTTGCTCACAGTTCTTCATCTTTTCTCACTCCTTGAGGTGTGTGTGTGTGTGTGTGTGTGTGTGTGTGTGTGTACACACATACATATCTCCTCCAGGTTCCAGGTTTTGGTTTCCCAGAGCATCTTCGGACAAGGCCTTCTCCTTGCAATCCTCTCGCGTGGGGAGCAGCAATCCTGATTGAAGTCCACATTTTAACCGGCGACCAATTAATTGTCTCCATCCACTCCCGCCTGGCTCCTTCCAGCCCTACCCGACGTCAGTCTGTCCAGGGCCAAACCGAACCCTCCTCCAAGTCCCGTCCTTGTCTGTTCCCATCCGAATCCCCCACCTCTCACCTCCTTCGAGCTCACCCACTCCCGATTTGGCTGAGTTTCTATCGCTTCGTTGTATCTTTGGCTCTTAAAATTAATGGGTCTTGGCTCGCCTTGCAAGGAGGCGAGCGATCTCCCAGGTGCGCGCCGAGGTGCTTCCCACCAACACAAACCCAGCGTCGCTGGCGCCTTTGCAGGCTCCCATCCTGTCACCAGAAGCCCCTTCCCCTCTCCGCTCCCCCCTCCCCTCCCCTCCCCTCCTCGAGTATTTAGTTTAATTCTTTTAACAACAGCCACATAATTAGAATTTGGATTTCCATTAATTTTCCTTGGGCCTGCCTGCAACCATTTGAAAATCACATTGGTAATTAACGTGATACATCACTAATTTTGCCAAGCGCTCGCGACGTGCATGCGCGTTTGCTAGACGCCGTGCCTATTAGAATTGAGGAAAGGCGTGGGAGGGGGTGAGAGGCAGAGAGTTAGGAACCTAGGAGGCTGCCTGATACTGAGTCGGGCCATTGGTCCATGGAGCTCAGCATTGCCTACACTGACTGGCAGCAGCGACTCTCCAGGGTCTCAGGCAGGAGAGTCTCTGCCAACCCTACCTGGAGATGCCGCGCATTGAACATGGGACCCTCTGCATGCAAGAGAAAGTGGGACAAGGGGTCCTTTTTCCTCTGCGCAGCCTGTCGCTTTGAGAGCCTGCTCGGAAGTAAGCCCCGCCTCCTTCCATGGGACTTACTCCCAAGTAAGTGCGCAAATCATCTTAGCCCTAGTCGAGCAGCCCCGATCCTCCCTCTCCGCTTTCCTCCAAAGTCAGCCTGGCGGTCTTCAGTGGGGCTTTCTCCCCACAAGTCAGCGTGCTGGGCTCAGCACCGCAGCCCGAAGTGTCTCGCCCAGTTCCCTTCCGAGTCCGCCTCTTCCCTCTCTTCTCGTCCACCCCCCCCACCGCACCTCGCTTTGTCACGTCACGTGGCCCTGCCAAGGCAAATAAAACTTTCTTTCCAGTAAATTTAACAATTAAAAATATTTATCGGTAACAGATTTACGTTTGTTGTGTCTCCAGTCTTGGGGCATATTGGTAGACTATTAAGACTAATTAGCATCCTTTTCTGCATGCAGATTTACTAAGTTGATTGCAATATAACTCATCCCTAAAAGCCCCGCTTCCCTCCCCTCTCCCGGTCTGGCGCTGCATCGCTGGAAGGCGAAGCCCCCTCGTCTATTCCGCAGCTTGCCAAAGCAGCTCACGTTAGCCGGGCCTTTTGCTAAGTAAACTTTAAAAATGGGAAGCAATAACCATTTGAGTTAGAAGCTTGCAATGTACTAAAAAGGAAATATTACCTCGGGATCTTCCAATAAGGGGGTGGGGAGGAGAGAGAGAAGGGGTGGGGGGCTGGGAAGCCCGGATCTTCTTGGCTTGTGTGGAACAAACCCGCCGAGAGACGCAGGCTGTATATTTCTGATCATTAAAGCGAAAGCTGTTATTTTCTGGAGTGGAAGATTTCAGCAGGAACACAAAGGCGGCCTCCTTTGCCCGGGAAAAGCGAAGAGTCTGAGCTCGGGCAAAAGAAAAAAGAAAGAAAAAGAAAGAAAGGAGCCCGTGACTCAGAAGC